>NW_026991709.1:143741763-144384718 GCF_029215605.1 Mirounga angustirostris
ATAGCACATACTGCTTTACTCTAAGGGCTATACTATACCATCCTATACACTACAGTATACTATATACTATATCATACCATACCATACCATATCGTACCACTAAACTGTAATGTCTGCTGTACTATAAGGGCTCAATGAATATTTATTAAGAGTGAATGAAAGACTAAAAAAATTAATAATAGCCTTTATATTTATTCAAAGAATACCATGTGTTGGTGAGGATCTAGGAAAATGGAACTCTGATCACTGTGGGTGGGAGTGTCAATTGGCAGGATCAGTTTGGAAAACTATTTGGTGGTTCTACCTACAAATACTACTATGACCCAGCAGTTTCAACTTTGAATATGTATCTATATACCCTAGAGAAATGAGTGTACATGTCCACCAGAAGACTTATACAATAATGCTTATAGCAGCTTTATTCCAAAGAGATAAAAATTGGGAATAAACCAATTGTCCATCACCAATAGAATGATATGGTTGAAATATACTCATAATGGTATATTATGAGTAGCAGACTACTTAGCAAGAGAAAGAACAAACTATTTCTACCCAGGACGACATAGATGAATCTTACAAATTTAATAAATGGAAAAAGCCACACACACACACACAAAAATCCATACTATATGATTCCACTTATGAATTGAAGGTAGCAGAAGCAGAATTGCCACCCTAAAATATTTCCTCTTTGACATAAGGATTATTTTGAGCTGATTATTTTTGAAAAACTGCAGACACAGAAGGAGCTCTGAAAACATGGCAGAGTTACCTTTTTAAGGGAAATTTACATTTATAAAGGAAATCTCCATTTGTAAGAGTCTCCCTAACTGGAAGAAAAGGATGACTCTAAGTCACAAGGAACTATTATCAGTGGAAAAATCTAACTGAAATCTGCATAACAAACCGTATCCTCATTGACTATGCTTTTCCTGGTACCCTTCTATACCTGGCCTTCTCCCCCACAAACACAGACATCTTTAGTCTTTAGCCTGTTAAAAAACAAAATTCAGCTAAGTAAATTTAAAGATCTAATTGGGTTTTTTTCAATGAGTCATGAATCGAGCAGCATCCCATCTGGCAAATAAGAAGGAACTCCAAGGAGTTGTACAAAATGGAAGACTTCTATAGGCAGCAGGGGCAGGACATGGAAGTTACTGGTAGAGAGTTGATTGTTTCAGGCAAGGTCACCTTTTAGGGGATGGTGGGAGTTTATCAGGCAGATTACCTTACTAGTGCTGACCAGGAAATTCCAGATGGACTGGTTAAGAGTCACATGCCTGGGAGAGGCTGAAACTACAGTTAGGTTAGGTATTAAGTCTTGGTTTGGTGATGTGAGCTTAGCACAAGTGACTCCACTTTGGGCATATTGTCTCTGTCTCTCTCTCTTTCTCCTCTTTTTTTTTTTTTTTTTTTTTTAACAATTCCCCCTTTGATCAGACTCTAAGCTTAACTGAGAGATGGGATCAAAATGTGAGGCATTAGTGCCACACTCAGCTACCCTACTGGAGGTCTTGCAGGTTTTTTTTGATCTTGTGTGTTATTCACAGGTCATGATGTTTTTTAAATCTCTGCAGTGCTTAAAGATCATGACTTCAGGTTCACATGTTAAGCTGGTCATTCTCTTTGCTTCTTCCTTGACAGTCCAGTCTTAGGGAGATCTGCTGGGTGGTCAGTGGCTGCAAACAGGCATTTAAAGCTTTGGAGAGAATACAGCATGCCAAGGAGACCACTATGATTCTTGTAAGCAGGATAATTCCCAATGTCTGGAGTGCACTTCAGAGCTGTGGTCCCCAAGACCCAAACCAGTCAGAATCAAATAAGTCAAAGGAAGACCCTTGTCAAGTGACTTTTTCAGTGATCTTATTTAGCTGGGTTTCAGCTTCCCCAGAAGAGCTAATCCGGGTACAGCCTGTGGTGTTGACCACAGCACAGATACCTCACTGCTCAGCTAAAAGATAATCAAAGGCTATCCTATTAGCAAGAACAACTTTGGCCAGCGAGTCTAAGGATCTTTGTTGGCAGCTATTGCTATGGCACAGATTCTGCAATACTTTCCAGAGTTAAGGACAGTTTCCTGATCATAGCCACACTTGTATTCGTTCTTAACTAGGGGAAACCGGGACCTCCAAAGGAAGCAAATCCTGAGTGATGAAAGCATCCAGGTAGGTCCTTTCTAACTTGACAATGTAAATTCAGGGGAATCAACCAGTGAGGTGTCCATCCATTAACAGCTAGGGGCACTGCCCAACTATCTGCCAGCTATCTGGGCATCCACAGGCCCAAGGAGGATGATAACCACCCCAGACAAAGATTAGTCCTGTCGGGGCACAAACCACTCCTGCTCAGGTAGCACTCCTTCTAGCATCATGGACAGGTCAGAGCTTTTGATGACAAATCCAGCAGTCTGCAGGGTTACCCCCCTTTGCAATGGCCTAGGAGATACAGATGATGGTGTTCTCTTCCCAGCCAATACCAGATTAAAGGAAAGAAAAGAAAAGAAGAAAGCGTTTCACGTTTAATTAAACTAATTAATAAGTGTTGATCCAGTGTCTTGGGTGGAAGCAGTCTACATTCTCTTCCTCATCAGTTTGATTTTGAGCACTGCAGCTGGAACTGACATTCCAGTTCCTGGACTCTGAAAGAGCCTTTTTTAATTGGGAGATGTGGACCCTGAAGTTCAAGTCCCTGAAATTTGGCTGCCATCTGGGTAGTGAGGAGGACTTGTATAGTCCCTTCCAAGAAGGTTAAAGGACAGACTTTGTTCTTAGTGACTCCAAATCAGAAGGGTGGGAGAAAATTGGAAATGTTAGTTTGGAGAGTTGTAGCCAGATACTTGAGGAAACTAGGAGAATTCATAATCTAGTCCAGTTCACAGGTGTATAACAATCCCTCAAAGACAATTAACAGGGCTAGAATCTAATATCCATATGGTGCATACATAATTTTTCTATGTCTCTCCATTTTTTTAACCAAGATAATCACAGTAAAACTAATTTGCTTGCATTAAATTTGACCTGATTATTTACAGAAGTCCAATAAGAATAGTGACATAAGCTGTTTTTAAGACTGCTTTGCTGGAACTTTTCATAAGGCACCTCATATTGAACTCTTAAAAACCTCTGAGGCCAAGAAGCCAAGCCAAGGACTTGCTGTTAGATTTTATTTGCAATACCTACAGTTTGGGTAAATTCCTCTCTTCCTGTGGTCCCCCCAAATATCCTGAGGTTCCCTGGCCTGCCAGGAAATGATACTCCTTACTCGCCTACTAAGGCTGCCAGGAACTCTATAAGCAAGAGAGTAGGCTGATTTTTCCACCAGTTTAACAAGCTGTCTGGTCAGTCCGAGTCTATACACATCTCTCTCAAATATGATATTCCAGTCAAAGCCTTGGCAATGTAGCCAATGTGTCCTATTACAAGGAGAATAGATTCTTATTTAACTTATGCAAATAATTAATTACATCACCATGAAAAGAATACTTAAGAGTTTCTGAATTCTGAAGGGATCAGGTAGGGAGAAAAAGTGAATGTTTCATCTTTGTTTACAAAGGTATACTTTCCCAACTCGCTGGAAGTCATAGATACTTTAGGAGAAAAGGTTTCCTTAAATCTGGGGAGGGGGGGAACCCAACATTAAGGAACCAGCAATATTTCAATCAAAAAGTCATAAAAAATTATAATCATCATCCTCACTTCATTCAGTCCCATATAATGAACACTTGTCTTGCTTGGATCCAACTTTCCCATTAGTTCTGGAAATTCTTACCCAGTTCATTTTTATGATCTCAAAGTTATTGGAAATTTGTACTTGTCAAAGCCCTTTCCATGAATCTCCTCAGAGATGAAACACTTTTGCGGGAACATTTTGCAAAAGTATCTGAGTAAAATAATAACTCTCATTAAATGACAAAGGCTGAGAAGTGCCCATTGTTAAAGATCTGATGAGCGTTCCTTTGATAAGGAATTATAGTCATTGTTATGATATACAAGATTTTAAAATAATAACTGGAATCATGACTGATAACATTCTATCAGGGCATATCAGACTTCCAGGAATTTCAAACAATTTCTGGAAAATCTATAATGTATACCTCTACAAATACAACATAAAGAAGGCTTAGTATTACTTCTTTTTTGATGATGCTCCCCATGTAATTTAACCTATCAAATATGCCTAATTAGTTTAATATTTCTCTTTTTATAGGGAGAGATAACAAATCTTTTGTGATTTTCCAGGGGCCCTCTGGTAAAAAAATCCCAAAGTTACTTCCAGGCCAAAAAGACTTCACTTAGAACTAGATATTTGGTGATTTTGTCAAAAATATCAAAAGGTTTTGAAACACTTGGCCAAATAAGATCATGGGTCACTGTGAAACAATACTTAGTTATCCATTTAACCAATGTGATAATTAGGGACTTCACAGGCAATCAGAGAAAGTTACGTAGCTGTAAAAAATGAAAGAAAACAGCTGCTTTAATAGACAAGACTCAGTTTTCTTAAGTAATCAAAGACCTAATAAGGACAACATGGAATATAGGAAATTATTTTGATAAGACACAAAATCTTTGTTTTCTAGGCAGATTACTTAAAAGGTAAAGAAAAGTCTTTTACAATTGCTTATCAAGAGCAGACCAATAGTCAAGAAGAATTTTTGTCCTTTTAACAGAAAGAAAACCAAATTCTAATATTGGACCAGTTTATATTTGATATAAAAACTCATTTTTGCTACTCAAATACATTTATTTTCATCTTAGCCAGCTTGACCATGCATAAAATTCTTTTCTCAAGATTCCTTTTGCAACAAACCTTCTACAAGCTTCTTTTTTACATTAAGATTTTGTCCTGTTTTTCCCCTTTCCTGTGCTGAAATAACCAGCCTCACTTTTATGACAAAATTACTTTCTTTTCCCTCAACAAAAATGCATTTTCATTCTTCATACTTTCTTTTACCAAAAACTCACATCCTACTTTCCTTGCATACAAAGATGTTTTCCTTATTATTTCTAGTAGTTCACAAATTTTAAAATTTTTAACTCTTAAAACCCTTAAATTTTAGTGAAAATAAAGAAGTTAATAACTGTGAGCTGTTACACCAGCATTCTTTAGATCGGCAAATTTATGAATACATTTCCTAATTTCTAGAAGCATATGCTTCCTTAAGCACAATTTTCCAGTGCAGCACAAAACACCTTTACTAACAGATCCAAATATCTTTAGTTCCTTTGTAATGTGAAGCCAAAAGCAGGTAAACCTATGTTCGGTAACTAATCTTTCAGTAATTAATATTTTATCTTATTTGGAAATGAACTTAACTCATTATTTGACTTAATTCAGCAAAATTTTAAGTTTCAGGTAACCAAAAAGATTTTGGAAACTATTTTTTAAGTAGGCACAACGTAAGACATAATTATTGCTGAAAAATTCACCTAGAAAACTCTTATCCTTTAACTCTTTAACTCTTATTACATAGATCCTTACATCTATTTAATTCACTTGTTCTTAACAATTATTTTTCAATTACTGAGCAACACTTCATGAGACATTAGACAAAGCCATCATCCCAAGCTATTCTGAGGATTTTTTTGCTCAAAAATTTTGTAAAAGATGACATGAACTTATTTAAACCTTAGTAAGCCCAGAATAAAAGTCTTACATTTAATGCTGGAAACTCTGAAGACATGGCTGTTTTGATTAAACCAAAAATAAAACAGAACCAAAAAACTTAAACTGGCTTTTATTTACCAAAGGTAATCTCAGATCATGTGAACTTGAAAAATATGTGGGTTAGTTTCCATTGTTTTTGAGAGTTTTAGGAACACTTAATTCATGTAAGCACTTAATTTTCTTTTTTTTTTTCTTTTTTTTTTTTTTAAGATTTTATTTATTTGTGAGAGAGGGAACGAGAGACAGAGAGCATGAGAGGGAGGAGGGTCAGAGGGAGAAGCAGACTCCCCGCCGAGCAGGGAGCCCGATGTGGGACTCGATCCCGGGACTCCAGGATCATGACCTGAGCCGAAGGCAGTCGCTTAACCAACTGAGCCACTCAGGCGCCCAGCACTTAATTTTCTTTACACCAATTAAGTAGAACTCTTTTTTACAAATTAATTTTATAAATTAATACTATCCAGAGATAGAAAGTACCGGGCATCGACAACACATGTATAAACACAAACATACAGATGCAAACAAGTAATCTTATAGAAGCTGTGGAAGCTGTGGACCAGATTTTGGGCAAGGGAGCTACCAGCAGGTTTGCATTTTTAAAATCTTCCCCCACCCAATATATTTTTCTTGCGAATGGTCTAGATAAGAGTTCATGGAGAAAACCAGGTAAAACATTTACCTCTCAAGGGCACAGGGGAATAATTCAAGTTCCTCAAGGAAGACTTTTGTTCCCTAGGGCCAGAATTTTTATAACACTTAGATAAATGGGGGAGGTTTGGGAATCGATAAAAAGGATAGGCGGACTTTGAATTATTTCTGAAGACACATTTCTGGTTTTGCCAAGATCTGTACAATAAGGAGAGTTGATTTTAATTTCTCAAGGAATTGGGTCACAACTTAAATGACATCACAGGTTAATCCACCCATCCAACCACATTACCTTCAATTTGCTTTTTTATATCAGGGAAAGATTTCCAACTAAAATAGAAATCAAAACATGTCTATGTTCTGGATTTAGAGCTGTTTGTCTTTGGAAGTTTTTACACAAAAGCTTCAAAGGGTTTTTCTTTTCCTCTGGATACACAGTTTCAAATTAACTTAGTGGAGAAGGCCTTTAGAAACGTTCCCATCAGGCTTTATGTATCAGCTTCTAATTTGGCCAACTTCTAACGACAGAACTACTTGAAAAATACTTCTAAATATCCTGTCAGGTTTCAGCCAGGACAAACAGTAAGCATCACTGGAAGCACTGAACCCCTTGGACTCAGGAGATAACCCCAAAGAAGGTACAAAAATGTTCTTCTCTCTCTCCCTTGGGTACTACAGAGACGTGGGAGAGCTGACTTTCATAAGAATTCTCACCCTTGGGGCTCCTGGGTGGCTCAGTTGGTTAAGCGTCTGCCTTTGGCTCAGGTCATGATCCCAGGGTCCTGGGATCGAGCCCCACATTGGGCTCCCTGCTCCATAGGAAGCCTGCTTCTCCCTCTCCCACTCCCCCTGCTTATGTTCCTTCTCTGGCTGTGTCTCTCTGTCAAATAAATAAATAAAATCTTTAAAAAAAAAAAAAAAGAGTTACAATAGACCATCATCACAAAAAAAAGAATTCTCACCCTTAGCTGCCTTCTGCCAATTTTCGCAGGATCCCATCTGCAAGCTCCAAGTGGAGCTTGAAGTAAGAGTGTAGCTCCAGTATTTACCAAAATTTGTCAAGGTTTACCATTAATTTTAATTTTACTTTCCTTAACTGTTTAAGGGAATAAAGTAGCAGTTTACCAGAAAAATCCTCAGAGTCTCATCATCCCTAGTAGGGCCCCATACAAAGGCCTTCCTTTGAGGGTAGATACGGGAGCACCCGTAAGGCCACTAACTTGGCAGACTTTGTTTATGGTCTTGTTCCAAAGTCCTTTCAAAGCGCTGGGCTATGATGATGAGTTCAGTCAGACCACAGGCCTCCCATTTTATTTTCTGCCTTTTCTATCAAACCACTAATCTCAGGAGGTAATCCACTTACAAAAACTCTGAGGATCCTCTCCAGGTTTAGGAAATGTTTTAACTATGGTCCTTGGTTCAGCCTTTAACCCAAGAGTAAAGGATAGCTGAAGAGGATCACCTGAAGCTTTGGGTGGTCTTATTTTAAAAGGTAACTGTTTAATAGTCCTTCAGAGTGGAAAGGTAGTTAAGAGAATTGCTGGAATGAGTCCTCAAATACAGCATAGAAAGAAACAGAAGGAGTTATGTCAGTCTTGTACCTGTCTTATAGTCTTTGGTCATAAGTATCTTTTATTTCTTAATGTTTCAGTAGTCTTTGAGATGAATCTTTCAAGGAAGTTATTGTACAATTTTGAAATCTTCTGGAGGCTCCTGCATGCCCATTGAAATAGCTATCCCGTCCTGTTTGTTTTGGTAACCCTTGCTTTCAAGTCTACCTCACAAATGATCTTATCTTATTGGGATAGTCCACATGATGGCCATTGTAATTGCAGGTTGTTTATAGTAATATAAACAGTAATATAAACTGTAGATATTTATAGCTCTGGGGATTATAGTTCTTAGACATAACATAAGATAAACAGGTGTACCAGAAAGTGGCACACTCAACACCTTAGCTTAAGGATCCCATCTCTTTTAGTTAAGCCTTTGGGCCCCTTAGAGCCAAATGAATACCTAAAAGAGACAAGCTACTGGGTTGGGGATTGTGTGGTGTTTTACAGTGAACCTTACATTACATGTAAATTTTCTTGAGGTTGGCGGGTGATGTAGTGTGAACCTAACCCATTCTGTGACCAACTTACCCTAACACAACAGTTTCAGAATTAGATAGTGAACACTAACAGCTTTTTTTTTTTTTTTTAAAGATTTTATTTATTTATTTGACAGAGAGAGACACAGCGAAAGAGGGAACACAAGCAGGGGGAGTGGGAGAGGGAGAAGCAGGCTCCCCGCTGAGCAGGGAGCCCGATGTGGGACTCGATCCCAGGACCCTGGGATCATGACCTGAGCTGAAGGCAGTCGCTTAACCAACTGAGCCACCCAGGCGCCCCTAACAGCTTTTAAGTGTTTGATCTGTGCCCACCAATTTTGCAGCTTGTGCTTCTGAGATTTCCACTAGCAATAGCCTTCCTTTATCTACACAAAACAAGACAAACAAACATGTGCACCTTAACACACCAGCAGTAACCAGAGATGTTACTGTGGCCTGGCCAAGAGAAGTCCCTGTGGGCACCACCACCAATTCCCAACATGGAAACAGGGCCTGGGGAAAGGATTTGAGATGGGGAAACTAAAGGGACCCCATGAAACATTGCTTCTTTTCTTGCTTCTATTTTTACTAAGATCTACACCCCCGCCTTACACATGCCTTATAGAACACGTATGTATGTCCTCCTTGTAAAGGTCAAGGAGTTATTGATTTCTTTGCAGTCTTCCAGCACCATAGACAACATCTAAAGAGTGACCAGGTGGGGTGGTCATGAACATTTTCCAAGACCAAAGACCCCTGCCTCCAAGACATGAGTGACTTATGGAAAACACTTCAACACTCGTCTTTGTTCCTGGATGCCTGGGAAGACTCAGGCACAGACCACCATCCTCAGTAAAAACCCCAGGCCCCAAGCAAAGACAAGACTTATTCTTCTTTCCTTTCTGAGTGTCTCAGATGCTGTCCATATCTACACTCTCCATCAATCAAACTGCCTCTACTGTGTTTATGAACTGATGCACAGAATACAAAATATATTAAAAGGGTAGTGGGAAATAAACCACTCTTCCAAATGTTGACAACATAGAAGCCAGGAAATGCATATTTTAAATATTCTTATTTTAGCGCTCATTCATGCAAGTCCCACATATAAGACCAGCATCCTGGAAACCATCAAGGAGTTAAAAATGTTACTACTGATGCACGATTTAGAGTAGTAGAAATTATAATGGGGTCATTAACTGTTGTCTATTATCTACTACTGTTATTAAATGAAAATTTAAATTTGGGTTTTTTATTTCCATTATAAAAATAGAATAGAAAGCAAAAAGTATTTGAAGACTCTACAATCCTTGAATCTGAAAAACATTTAAGAACTCCAAGTAGTTATTAAAGAACTTATGGTCTGGTTGTAGGAGAGAGCGGTTTCAGGGAGTAGGCAAGATGAATCCTTAAAGTTCTTTCCAGTCTGTAGCCACTTCTAAGCAATTATAACTTGCATTAGACCATGGCCTACCTGATCTTTTAAAATTATATTTGCAAATATTTACTTTTTATTATCTTGATGGTTAGAATTTAGGACTCTGGGGCGCCTGGGTGGCTCAGTTGGTTAAGCGACTGCCTTCAGCTCAGGTCATGATCCTGGAGTCCCGGGATCGAGTCCCGCATCGGGCTCCCTGCTCAGCGGGGAGTCTGCTTCTCTCTCTGACCTTCCTCCTTCTCATGCTCTCTGTCTCTCATTCTCTCTCAAATAAATAAATAAAATCTTAAAAAAAAAAAAAAGAATTTAGGACTCTGTAGATAGTTGAATTTGGGTTTCAATCCCAGCTCCAAGTCATGATGTGATGTGATCTTGGGCAAGCGACTTAAATTCTCTTAGCTCCAATCACCTTATGTGTAAAAGGAGTATAATAACATTAAATATTAAATAATATTTATTATTAATAAATTATACTGTATATAATTTATATGTATATAATTATATTTAAATGTTAAAGAACATAAAGACTTTCTCATAGAGTAGTTGTAGGGATTACATGAGAGGAAATGCTGTCGGCATCAACATCATCATCTTCATTGTCTTACTCGCTGCTACCATTACTAACAAGTTATTGAGAAAAAGAGGGAGAGAAAAATCTTCACTTTCTTAAAGGAAAAAAATTCTGACCCCCAGGAAACAGACAATGGTCATTCATATATCTAATTAGCAAAGTAAAGGCCAGTATTTCGCTGGACACAAACATCTACAGATACACCGCGGGGTGGGTAGGAGATGTGCCAAAAGGAGATATAAAGCAAGTGCATCATCAAAGTCGAGGACTTTGTGATAAACAGGAAGGGGCTGGGAGGAAAAAAAAAAAAGTGGCATGTCAGCAGAGCAGACCGGGATTCTTAGAGGAAAATCAGCAGAACAAGGATAGGACAAGAGGAAATGATATGGTTCAGGCCTTGATACCCCAAAATATGACACCTTGACATATTGAATATTCGAAACTGGAGGAGTCTGAGCAAATGGCAGGAGCAGGAAGATCTATCCCCCTCCTCTCGCCCTTCTTCCCTGAAACAGGTCACAAAGTGCTCCTGGGAGAGGTGGCCTCTCAATACCTGGAGGAAAGGAGCATCCTCATCTCTAAAGACAAAGGGACACTTAGAGGAATCTTAACCAAGGGCCTTGCTAAGTTTCCACCAGGTTACTATGCTTACCTCCTAGTCCTTGACCTATCACACTCCCCCACAACGGCCCGCTCTCCCTCCGGCCTCGCTGAGAAACTCGCAGCTCTAACTGGTGCGGTGGGTCTTCATTTCTTTGTGAGGGCTCCATGTCACGTAACATTTCTACTACATAAATATGCTTTTCTCCTGTTAATCTGTCCTTGTCAGTTTGCTTTTTGGACCCAGCCAGGGACCCTAAGGGAGTTGAGGAAAACTTTCATCCTGTACAGAACAAACCAGACAAAAACAAAATAAAAGCCACTCGCTTGGGGCTCAGTGTCTAAAAGCCATTACCTTCTCCTTAGAAAAGAGAGATTTCACGTTTGCATCAGAATTTACTATTTATCTTTTGTAGTGTGTTGTTCTAGCGCTTTAAAGCTGGTATACTGTCGATGGCACATAGTTCTAATTTTAGTGTGGATTGGATCATTCTTAGCTCATCTTTTTTATTGGCATGAGAACATCCCAAGATAAAAAATACATATACAGTACATCTTTGGGTATTGTTGCAGATACACAATCTGAACCTGAGGCACTGGAGGTCCTTTATAGTTCCAGCGTGGGCAAAACCAGGTAAACTGGGACGCCTGCATGGCTCAGGCGGTTTGGTACCTGGTCATGATCCCAGAGTCCTAGGATCGAGTCCAGCATCAGGCTCCCTGCTCAGCACCTGCTTTTCCCTTGGCCTCCCTCTCCCCCTATTTGTGCTCTCTCTGTCTCTGACAAATAAATAAATAAAATCTTAAAAAAAAAAAAAAAAAGGAGGTAAACTACCATTGTTCATGCTTTCAGACAATCCCAGTTATAACATGACCGGCTTTACGCAGCTCCGAAATAAGGCGGCTCCTATTTGCGACAATCACATTAAAGTACTTCCCTAAGGCACATAATATTTAAAGCAGCATTATGCATCACTTCCTGGAAGCCCCCCAAAGGCACGGAAATCTCCTAGCGAGCAAGTCTTATCTATTTAACCAGCAATGAGGCGTACCAGCAAGTTTTCCAAAAATAACAAAAACCAGAAATTACTTCTTCCTGGCACAGTAGGGAATCATCTTTGCCATCTTCACTGAACAGCCAGCTGAAAGTGGAATTCCTGAAGAAACACTGGCCCCACACCACCGCGTACAGAAACCAACACGGCGCACGGAGCTACTTGGCCCACAGAGCAGGCAGTCTCCACCCTGCAGAGATCAAGGGAAAGAAAACCGTTCCTGTGAGGAGCCTGGGAGCCGTGCACATCCCTCTCATCCAGGCTCTTCTCTACGGCTCTACTGCAGAGAGCACCGTGCACGCCAAACCCTCGTTAATTGTTCCCTTAACCAACTGAGCCACCCAGGCACCCTCGTTAATTGTTCCCTTAACAGCAACCCCGAAGGCTAGCACCAGCAATGGTAACACTAGCTGGCACTCGTGAATGCTTCTTATGTACCAAGCCCGAGTCTGAGTGCTTTTTCTTTACTAAAACATTTCATTCTCCCGTAAGCCTATGAAGTACATACTATTAGGATATACATTTTGCAGATGTGGTCGCTGAGGCATGAGAGTTAAGTAACACATCCAAGGCCACACAGCTTGCAAGGGACAAAGAAGGATTTCAAACTGAGCTTTAAAAAAAAGATTTTATATATTTATTTGAGAGAAGGAGAGAGGGAGAGAGAGCGAGTGCAGGTGCATGAGTGGGGGGAGGGGCAGAGGGAGAAGCAGGCTGCCCACTGAGCAGGGAGCCCGATGTGGGGCTTGATCCCAGGACCCTGAGACCATGCCCTGAGCCAAAGGCAGACACTTAACCAACTGAGCCCCGCCCCGGGTGCCCCTAAACTGAGCTTTTTGACTCTAGAGTCTATATTCTCAATCACCACTGGGACTGCCTCTTGGAGAAGTGAGGCTGGTATCCTGGTTGATATCCATTTTCCCCAGGGCTCAGAACCTTCTTAGAGTTCTAAGCTAGCCCAGCATGAAAAAGGGGGAAAGGGAAAGGAAAGGGACAAAAAAACTCTGAGGAGAGAGAAATAAGATTGATTTAGCAAGCAATCCTTTGGTTTAATTTCTAGACCTGCTGAATATAGCCCTTCTTCCCTTAAAACTTTTTTTTAAATAACAGAACAAATTTTAATGGGAGTTGGGCAGAGAAAGGACAAAAGAGAAAGTAAACTGTTATCAGTAGATCATTGCACAAATAAAAGGTTTTCTTAGTAGTATTTGAAGCTGCATGAAATGCAGTGAATGCAAACCTGCAGAAAAACTCACTCGCTGTCAGTCTGTTAACTCTTTGTAGCTTCTGGCCGACTTTTACGGCAAAGTTGTTGACCCTTCCCATGCTTCTATTACCTATTACCAAGGGCCAGTTTGGAGAATGAAAGGAAGACCCAGAAGACTAATGGTGTGAGTGAGAGAAAGAATGAGAACTAACGCACTAGTGCATTCTGCGAATATATATGGAGCATTTCCTACACGCCGAGGGAAAGAGCCAGGAATAAGGGAAGATGCCTGTCTTTAAAGAGCTTACAGTCTAGTGTTAAGGCCAGCAAAGTTTTCAATATTTTAGGCATAGCAGGCGTAAGATCTCTGTCCCAACTACTCCGCTCTGCTGTTGGAGCACAAAAGTAGCCATAGACAGGATGGAAATGAATGGATGCAGCTACCTTCCAACACAACTTGATTTTGTTTTATTTTTTTTAAGATTTTATTTATTTAAGAGAGAGAGAAAGCATGATCGGGGGAGGAACAGACGGAGAGGGAGAAGCAGATTCCCCCTGAGCAGGGAGCCAGACGGGACTCAATCCCACCTGTGAGCCAAAAGCAGATGCTTAACCGACTGAGCCACCCAGGCGCCCCCAACTCAACTTGATTTTAAAAAACAGGCAGCTCATTGGTTTGGGCCCACAGGCCATAGTTCGCAAATCCTTGTTCTAGTAGACACCTCAAGAAAGGCTGGCAGGAAAACCAGTTTCTGTGTTGCTTCCTGTTTACCCCTGTGGTCTTTAACCTTGAACAACCTTTCTCTGAAAATCAAATCTTTGGATCCCATTTTAGTTCCTAGAGTGTTTTATAGTTGTTAACAGCACTGTCTTGTAGCATTGACTGTTAGCTGGGGCAAGTCTGTAGCCAGATGATTTTTTTTCCTCTTCTCGGTGACTTCCCAGCGGTTCATTCTTTATCTTTGAAGTCCAGGATATGTCTTATTAGGATACGTCTCCGTGATCTAGATCTGAGAGGCTTTTTTTTTTTCTCCCACAGAATTTAGCTTATTTATAACTACTGACACGAGAAGTGTGTGTGTCCTACTATTTTATGTTATGCTGTCTTTTTCTAGTTTCAAAACTTTCCTCACCATCTCTTCTTTTGCTTTATATTTTGTGTTTCTACTAATCTTTAGTAGCCTACATATTTTTGTTCTAGTGGTTGTTTCTATGACTATAATGTATACAGTACCTGTTAATTCCATCCTGTAAACAATGACGGATTTCATAGAGTCGCTGTCCCTCCTCCCCTCCTTTACCTGCACCATCCGATTTAATCAGTTGTTGGAGTTTATTTAATAGATACCTCTGTAATGTTCATTTATGTGGTACTCTAATGTTTACTGGTTTTTTCACGTTTTTTATGGAAGTCATATTTGACAACTGCCCATATTCTTTTTTTTTTTAAAGATTTTATTTATTTATTTGAGAGAGAGAGAATGAGAGACAGAGAGCACGAGAGGGAGGAGGGCCAGAGGGAGAAGCAGACTCCCTGCCGAGCAGGGAGCCCGATGCAGGACTCAATCCCAGGACTCCAGGATCATGACCTGAGCCGAAGGCGGTCGCTTAACCAACTGAGCCACCCAGGCGCCCCGACAACTGCCCATATTCTATCTTTTCTCTGAGCTTGTACAGTTCTGCCTTATATTCCAGCTCCTGGAAGTTGATAGGATCGTTAAGTTTATTTAATCTGTAGTAGAAAAGTCAGTTGTGGTTTTTACTTTTCTGAGAATAACATTTTTTCTGAACAAGTGTCTTCTCTGCCACCATTTTGTATTGTTTTCTGTCATTTTTCTTTGGCTGGATCCTGTGCCTTATATATTTCATGACTCGCCATTGAAGGTGGTGAGTGCTTTCTCCAACCACAATGTGTAAGGAGCTTGTGTCTTGTAGATTTCTTGTTCCAGGTGTACTTGAATATTTTGTGTGTGTGTGTGTGTGTGTGTGTGTTTCTTTCTCTCTCCCCCTGATCCTGATGGAGATAGACAACCACAGAGCCTTTTGCAACGCAAAGACTTTTCTCTCCCCCACTGCCAAAAGAACAACTTTGCTCTACCCATGTGATTCTTTATTTGACCTCATCCTGTCTCCTCAAAGGTGTCTAGGACTGGGGAGTCCCGCCAACTGCTAAGATACGGATTTTTCACCAGCTCTCACCTCCCGGGGGGATGACTTGTGTCTGGCTAATTCCCAGCTCTTTAGATGTGGTGGTTCTGTCTGCGTCTTGTGCACCCCTCTGTTTGGACCCAAGGCTTGCATCAGTTTTGCAGTTTGAAATTTTTGCTCTCTTTTGGTTTTGCTGAAAATGGAGTTTGGGTCTATAGTTTTGATCCACCTTTTGGCATTTGGAGTGTTTCTGGGAATCAAATGTGGGAAGGTTGGCTTTTCTGTATTCGAGGGAGAAATCTCAATGAGAGCATCAATTACTCAGAATGTGAACGTGTGTGAAATTGTAAAGTGGCTGAAAGTGACCTAGAGGGAACAGGGCAGGGACATGAAAACTGGAAAGACAAAAGACACTCCATCTTCAAGTTAATAGTTCCTAAATACCTGATTGCCTAAGGATGAGCAACATCCTCCTGGGGGAAAAACAAAACTATCGGAGGGCATCCAGCCTGTGGAGAGAACAGTGATGCTCGCCGAGTCTGTCAACATTCTGCAAGAATAGGAAGATGGACGTGGCCCCAAAACTAAGATGGGGAGGTGGGGGGCGGGGGAGAGGGGGGCTGGACTTCTCTGTGGAAAAAGGGCAGCTGCTGTCATGTCTTAAGGGTGGGATCAGACCTTCTTTGTTTATAGGTACAATGTCGGGATGAATTTGCAGAATATGTTGGAATTAAAATAGGAGTTTTGTTGTCACCTATTTTATTACTTGATGTTATTACTTCTAATTTAATGTATTTATATGCATACCCATACATACTTAATTTTGCCTAGATGTATAAATGTGATCATTTTCTTTACTGCTGTGCTTTTTTTCTCCTTTTATCAATAGCTTGTTTCCCCCTCTCGCCAAAGTGGAACTCAGCCCCAGCCCCCTCCACCAGGTAATCCATGCTACCAACATTTTGTCTTTCTGATTTTTCCCCGTACTCATACAATCCTTTTCAGATACAGACACACACGTATATACCATTTCAGGGTGACTATTTACAGAAACAAGATTATATTAATCTTTTCTGCATATAGCATTTCTCACTGAACACTTCATTGTGCTTATTCTTCAAAATCATTTTGAATAGCTTTAATTTGCCTTTTGTAATGTCTGCATAAGATTTCATGGTAGAATTATGAGCTATAATTCATTCAACCATCCCACTATGATGGACATTCACATATTTTTTCCCAGTTTTTGCCACTATAAACTATATTGCAAAAAAATTTTTTTTACATGTATTTCATGGTACTTTTGTTTCTACAGATAGATTCCTACAGTTTGTAAATGCTGGGTCCAAGAAAATATATATATATTTTTTGTTTTCATAGAACCGACCAAAACAGCTTTCTGAAAAAGCAGAAACACCTCATATTTCTATGAGCTATGTATGAAAATCTTTTTTTCTACATGCCCTCAATAAATATTGAAATCAGTTAGCTCTGATTTATATTATTTTTGTTATCAATTTTGAGATAACTTCCTCCTTTTTTGCAAAGTGATGTCACAGAAGACATGGGCAGAGAGAGATACAGGAAAAAAAGTCACAGTGTCGGACAGTCTCTCAGACAAAGCTTTGGGAACATTTATTCAGCAAAGACTGTTTCAGGTACTTACAGTATCTCTATTTATTTTTTATTTTTATTTTTTTTAAAGATTTTATTTATTTATTTGAAAGAGAGAGAATGAGAGACAGAGAGCACAAGAGGGAAGAGGGCAGAGGGAGAAGCAGACACCCTGCTGAGCAGGGAGCCCGATGCGGGACTCGATCCCGGGACTCCAGGATCATGACCTGAGCCGAAGGCAGTCACTTAACCAACTGAGCCACCCAGGCGCCCTACAGTATCTCTATTTAGAAATGCTTAGAATTTGCTTCCTTTCAATGTGTGTCTTCTTCAAACCTGTTACCCCATCTATAAAATGGTTCTGATGATACTAGCCACTCTTTAGGATTGTTCTGAAAATTACATGAGATGATGCATGTAAACCACTTGGCATAATGTCTGGCACAGAGCAAGCACTCAATAAATGAAGGGGTTGTATGACTACTACTACTATTGTTATTATTAAAGATTTATTTATGAGAGTAGTGAGTAATATGATTAAACAGCTAGGTCAGAACCAGAAGACTGTGAATATCGTGTTAAGAAATTTCATCTTTGGGGGCACCTGGGTGGCTCAGTTGTTGAGTGGCTGACTCTTGGTTTCGGCTCAGGTCATTAATCTCAGGGTGGTGAGATCCAGTGAGTCAGGCTCCCTGCTGGGCAGGAAGTCTGCTTGGGATTCTCTCCCCTTTTCTCTGCCCCTCCTCACCATGTGCACTCTCTCTCTCTCTCTAATAAATACATAAATAAATCTTAAAAAAAAAGAAATTTCATCTTGGGACTATGAATTCTCAAGAAAGAGAGCGATATAATGACGATGGTGATCTAGAAAGATTTGCTAGTCGGTCATTAATCTGCAGATAAATTAGGTAATGAAGAAGCTAGCAGATAAAAAGACTGAGTCAGAGGTATATCAATTAGATGCTTCTTCTATAAAACAGGGGTGACACTTGAAATATTTTTTAAATGGCACAGCGTTGGCAATGACCAGTGAAAGCAGGCGACTGAGTCATCATAATGGATGTTGGCTGTAAATAACTCATACTGCTCTTCCAGTGTGTACAGGCTGAATATCAGCCCTATTCAGAGAGCACCTTCCTGAAAACGGCTTAATAGGAGTTGATTAATTCCTATAAAAAAAAAATCTGGAGGACAATGGTTCTAGAGTTGGCTAATTATGCAGCCTAGCAGAAGCTGGCACAGCCCATCCACATCCCTGAGAACTCACCCTTCCAATGCGCCCTGATCCAAAGGCTTTTCATGGTCAGCACCTGCCGCTCTCAGCCTGCAGGCTCGCTCTGGTTGCAGGAGTGACCTCATCCAGAGGGAAGGCAGGCAGGAAGTACTAGGGAGCTAACACCGTGACAGTGGTGCTCAATCAATGCCTCAGGGGAGTTGATGGATAAATACTGGGATTTCCTCACCTCTCGGGTAGGACCGCTCCAAAGTGCATGCTATACATGCTCCCAGAGGGCCCTAGCAGGCACAGGTTTGCTCACAACACACACTCTGCTGACTTCCTTCCTTTTCTTCTCTGATGTTTCCTAAGAGTCCTCCCCAAATAAACTTCTTGAACTCAAATATGTTTCTCAGGATTGGCTTCTTGAGGAGGCAAAGCATGTAGATGTTCAGCCTGGGGTCTGTCCCACAAGATGGAGGCTCCAGACATTCCTATCATTTTCCCAAAGAAGAAAATACTTTTCAGAAGTTCCACAGCATCTTCTCCTTGTGTATCTTTGGCCACAGGTCCATGCCTAACCATAAAGGAATCCCAAAGGGGAATCAGATGGACTCCATGCATTTAGGCCAGTCATGACTCATATCCCAGGGCACAATAACAGCAGATACTTGACTAGAAGTAGAGATATGCGGGGCGCCTGGGTGGCTCAGTTGGCTGGGCAACTGCCTTCGGCTCAGGTCATGATCCTGGAGTCCCGGGATCGAGTCCCGCATCGGGCTCCCTGCTCGGCGGGGAGTCTGCTTCTCCCTCTGACCCTCTTCCCTCTCATGCTCTCTCTCATTCTCTCTCTCAAATAAATAAATAAAATCTTTAAAAAAATTAAAAAAATTAAAAAAAAAAGAAGTAGAGATATGCTACTAAGGAAGAAGTAAGAATGACTCCTGAATGAGTTCCAACCATCTCATCTATAAAAAGACTTCGCTAATAATTTGGGCATGAGGCAATGAGAACATCTACCACGGTGTTGGCAGTGAAAACCTTCATCTAAATCATAGACTGGATTCATCATCCCATGAATTCTGAGTCTCCCATCTTCCTTCAGAAAAATGAGAAGCTTTAGCACTCAACTCTGTGCATAACCTACCATGATTCTGATCTGCGTATTTCTTACATGAAATGGACTTAATACATCTTAATTGCCCACCATAGGAATAACATTTTCATAATGATCAGGTTTTCACAGTGCCCTTCCCTTCATTTATCTGAGTACTCAGACATTCATTAGAACGAGTTAGGAGTATGTACCTCCTGTTGTAGTGCTTGATTATACTGTGAAGTATAAAGTTCCGCTATAGACCTCCACAACAAGACAACTAACACAGGCATTGAATGGTAGAATGGTTGCCTAAAGATCATTCATTAATATCCAGACAGTCTGTGTGGCCAAGACAGGTAATGATTGATAACTCAGGCCACAAAGGGTCTTCGCTGACAGAATTCAGAGTATATTCTTATTTTGTATGAATGTCTAATGAAATGACCAAAGTTTGCTCATCAGCCCTCTCTTGACAACCTGGAGCTGGTTTCAGGCTGACCTTTCAATTCAGTGTGGGACCTCAGCAGCCACATTGCATACTTCATTTTTTCCTAAATCCCAGGCAACTGCACCATTCGGAGAAATTGCCTCCCAAAGGTGAGACCTCTCTGAGAGGTCACCAAGAAAGAATCCCCCTGGGCCGGGCCTGTCAAACATTTCACTGCAGACGGGAGTGGAAGACAGGGTGAGTATTTGGGACACAGCGCTGTCACCACACCGGGCATGTCAACATGTATGTGAGCCCGGCTGCTAATGCTGCCCGTGGTACGTAAGAGGCACGAGGTGATGGAGTCTGTCTTCAGCCAGCGCTCTTTTATCTTTGTCGGCATGGAAATAATTGGTTTCACCTTTTATTTCCTCCTTACAAATCCTTTAAATTCTAACAAGCTAATAGAGCCGATTCCTTTTGCCACCCCGGTTCAGGTCCATTAATACCCACCCTGCATTGCCTCATAACCTCGTGCCCCTGTCCAAGCCATGTGATCATTCGTGTTCAACTTGTCCTGTAGGAGGAAAAAACCAAATGGTATCTGATAAAGCCTGGTTGAGGCAGAGATTCAGTGAGAGGATTGTCAGTCAGTTCAGAGACCTTTGGAGATTGTCTGCTCGTCAGTCTGACTTTGTGTGTCTTTGGGCAGACAGCCAGGAAGACAGACCATTAGTAGGAAGCCACCTCTTGGCCTTTACTAAGAGTGAGAGCTACGGAAGTGGGGGCTTGGGCATTTATTTAGGAATAAACGCTGAAGGCACACCACAGAGGGAAAAAGAATAGCTAGAGCTTCTGGCTTCCATCTCAGTGAAAAGTCAGGCATTACAGAGGGAAGGACTTGAAGGATTTTGAAGCTTTTCCTTAATGTTGTATTTTCCCCACATTTGTTATTTTATCTCCTGTGTTTGCATGAAATTGATAGGAAAGCCCAATGTGGAAGGCACTTCTGGCCCCGAATTAGGGAAATGGGGGGAAGGCAGAGAGAAGGACTGGGTCTCATCCACAGCTGACTTCAAGAGGAACCGGAAGTGAGGCATTGAGCGGGTGATAGCAGCCCTAAGGAGAGAGGAAGGCAAACTGGGACTCTAGGGAGTTTCTGGGAAGAAGAGGCAGGTGGAAAAAGATGCCCTTAGCCTCAGGAAGGTCTGCAGAAGTCAGACCAAAGCCAGAACTCTGAGAAGCAATAGGCACCCCATCAGTTTTTAAGTCTACACCATACAATATGGTACCCACTTACCACATGGGGCTATTAAGCCCTTGAAATATGGCTAGTTGGAATTAAGATACATATTTCATTTTGAGGACTTCATGATGAACATTAGATGTTCATTAATTGTTTTTATATTGCAGGTTAAAATGTAAACAATTAGGGCGCCTGGGTGGCTCAGTTGGTTAAGCGACTGCCTTCGGCTCAGGTCATGATCCTGGAGTCCCTGGATCGAGTCCCGCATCGGGCTCCCTGCTCGGCAGGGAGTCTGCTTCTCCCTCTGACCCTCCCCCCTCTCATGTGCTCTCTCTCATTCTCTCTCTCTCAAATAAATAAATAAAATCTAAAATAAAATAAAATAAAATAAAATAAAATAAAATGTAAACAATTATACTATATTGAGTTAAATAAAATACACTGTTAAAATTAATTTCCCCTGCTTCTTTTTGCCAATGTTAATATGGTCATTAAAAGATTTTTAATTACATATATGGCTCAAATTACATATTTATTGGGTATCATTTGTCCAGACAAAGAGATGCAGAATTTCAAAACTCTGGGTAGGTTAAGTTCACCATATTGAAACTCAGCTCCTCTTCTCTGCATCCCCTAAGTTTCATGCTTCCTTGAAACCAGCTTCAGTGAAGCAGTGAGCTAGGGGAGTTTGGGTCCTAATACTGACAAGCAGCCTGGAGAACAAGCATGCCTTTCATTTCGTGCATTAGGTCTTCCCTTTGCCTCTGAAAAGAACCAGCCTTGGGGGCTGCTGAAGGCATAGGAAGGAGGATTTTGGAAAAAAGTGTCCATTCCCTTCTCTGCACCAGTGATTTTTGCTTTTTTTTTTTTTTTTTTAGCTCTGTTTCGTTTTGGAAATTTGCATCTTCTTTCTTAC
The DNA here is from genome assembly GCF_029215605.1 of Mirounga angustirostris. NCBI lineage: Eukaryota > Metazoa > Chordata > Mammalia > Carnivora > Phocidae > Mirounga > Mirounga angustirostris. Next base: position 143,763,708 of record NW_026991709.1, read on the forward strand.
CCTGACACAGAGCAGGCAGTCGCTTTCAATAGGCATGCCATCAGATGTGCCCAGGCACAAAGCTCAAAATCATTTCATTACTCACTTTCAGGAGGCAACCTGAAGATCCTGGAAATGATCTTAGTTCTATTTGCTCAAGTATCGAGGCTTTTCTTTATCCTATTAACTTATTACTGGAATTTGCAGAACATTTTGTGAATGCTGGTTGATTGGTGGGTCTTGGTTTCAGAAAGGTTTTTTTTGGCGGGGAGGGTTGTGTTTTTCTTTTTTAAGGAAACTCATTCATCTGGTTAACAGAAATGAATGACTCATGCAAAGTATAGACACTTTATCAGGTAACTTGCTCTCAGTGAACTCCCAGACTAATTGAGTGAGACAGATTTGTAAAAGAAAGAAAGAAAGAGAGAAAGAGAGAAGAAAGAAAGAAAGGAAAAAAGAAAGAAAGAAAGAAAGAAAGAAAGAAAGAAAGAAAGAAAGAAAGAAAGAAAGAAAGAAAGAAAGAAAGAAGAGGGAAAGAAGAAAGATACAAATAACATGACAGAAATCTGTACAGAATACAAAAGCATGTAAAGGAAGGAGTGATCAATTTTCCCTCTGGAGAAATCAGAAAAGGCTCTAAGGGCCTTTGAATTCAGACCTCCTTCCTCCTCTACACTACACCCTGCACACACACCACACATTCCTGGCATCAATCCTGAGATCCAAACTAGCATATCTAGATGGCTCCAGATAGTTCTACTTGGGTGCATCAGAGACGTTTCAGACTTAACATGTACAAAATGTATCTCACTTAAAAAAAAAAAAAAAACCTCCTTCGTTATCACCCAATGTGCCTTCAGTTTCCACAGCTCAATAGAAGGCATCACTATCCACTTCAGCTCTAAACCACGACCTCAGGGACACCTTTGATTTCTCCCTTTCCCTCTACACCACCCCAGCCAATACATGTGTGAATCCTGTCAATTCTAAATGATCACCATGTCCCACCTGAGCTAATGCAGCTGGCCCCTACATGGACTCACTTCCTCCTCTCCTTTCCCTTCCGTTCTAATTTCTAGATAGCAACACACATGCACGTCTACAAACGTAAGTTAGGTCACGTCAGTTTCCTGCTCTTACCTATCAATGGATCCTAAGGGCACATAAAATACAGTTCCAAATACTTTTCTTAGAATCTGCAAAGATTTCTCAAAAGGACACACAAACACTATGCAGCAAGAGAAATAAGATAAATTTAATTACTTTGAAATGAATAACTTTTGTTCATTATAAAGAAGTAAAAAGGCAACCCACTAAGTGAGAGAAGGTACCTGCAAAACATATATCTGACAAAGGACTCACAGCTACAATATGCAAGAACTCAGACAAATCAATGAGAAAAACAGGGATTACTCAAGAGAAAAATGAGCCAAAAACTTGAACAAATGGTTGACAAAAGCAGATATCCAAATGGCCAACATAAATATGAGAAGGGGCTCAGCCTCATGAATCACCAGGAACTAATGAAGCCACAATGCAAGACCACAACACCCATCAGTATGGCTAAAATGAACAAGGCAGATGGAATAATACCACGTGTCGGAGGGGGTTTGAAGCAACTGGAATGCTCATACGTTTCTGGTGAAAGTGTAGTAAAAAATGGCTGGGAAACTGTTTGGTAGTATCTATTAAAGCTGAACATAAGCCTACCCTATGCCCCAGTAATCCTATCCTTAGGTATATACACACATACCCCCAAAATACAAACAGAAGAAGAAGACAGTTACAAGACTATACTAGATTATTAGCATTATTAGTCAGCTCTATTCATAAATATGCCCAAAACTAACCAAATGTCCATTAATGGTAGATGAATAAATAAGTTCTGATAGAGTCACACACCAGAATATTCAACGGCAATGAAAATGATTTCAGTCCCCAAAAAAATATGCTTGAATCCCCAGATCATACGGTTGAGCAAAAGACAACAAAAGAGAGCTTACTGTATGATTTGTTTGTACTATGTTCAAAAGCAGGCAAAACCCATGAATGCCATTAGACGTCAGGTTAGTGTGTACCCTTGGTAAGAGTGGGGCCATAATGATGGGAAGGGAAAAATGGAGTGTTTCCGGGCTGCCGGCTGATTTGAGTGTTGGTTACACAGGAATCTTGAGTGTGAGAAAATTTATAAAAAGTATATTACGGTTTGTGCACTTTTTTGTATGTGTCTTAAGCTTCAATGTTTTTTTTTAAATCCAAACTTCCAACCATAACCCACAAGGCCCTACCCTCTCTCCAGCCTCACCGTGAGCTCCTTTTCCTGGCTTCCCCAGCTTCAGCCCAATGCCTCATTAGCTTCGAAATACACCAAGCTCACTGCCCCCTTGGGCCCCTGGCTTATCTTTTTCCCTCTGAATGTTCTCTCCCCACCCCTTCACCTGGCCAGCTCCGAAGTTCCTTTCACCCCTAAGCTTAGATGTCTCCTCTTCTTGGCCACCCCACAAAAAGTAGGTTTCCATCTGTTATTTTCTACCTCAAGTCCCTTGATTTCTTCCTTCAGAGCACTTAACACAACTTGCACTATTTTCTTTGTGTAATTTGGGCAGGTGTTCTTTCTGGTTAAAATGTGAGCTTCTTGAGGGTGTGGACTGAGGTGTTCACCACAGTGCCTCAGAACCAGTTTTAGCACTTAAAGACTGGCATCCTGGGACATCCCTCAATCCTAGGCAAAATGAGATGGTTGGTCACCTTAGCCAGAAACGTATCCTGCTGCCACTACATAGTAAACAATAAGTGTTGAACAAACGAATGATTAAGAAAATAATTGTCCAGGTGAATGAAAAAAGGAGCAAAAATATTACAATTATTTTCCAAAGCTAACATAGAAAGAAAGGAAAAGAGGCCAAGATCGAGGGCCCTCACACCCAGCAGGTCCTTTGGCATGTGTTTATATATTTGAATATACAGATCTCCCTCAGCTTACCAAGGGGTTATGTCTCAACAGACCCATCAGAAGTTGAAAATATGGGTGCCTGGGTGGCTCAGATGGTTAAGTGTCTGCCTTCAGCTCAGGTCATGATCCCAGGGTCCTAGGATGGAGTCCCGCATCGGGCTCCCTGCTCAGCGGGGAGCCTGCTTCTCCCTCTGCCTCTCTCTCTCTCTGTCTCTTAAATAAACAATTAAGAAAAAAAAACAGAATGGTTAAAAAAAATTTTTTTTAAAAAGTTGAAAATACTGTAAGTTGAAAATGCACTTAATACACTAACTTCCCAAACACCATAGTTTAGCCTAGCTGACCTTCGACATGCTCAGAATGCTTACATGAGCCTACAGTTGGGCAAAATCATCTAACGCAAAGTCTATTTCATAGGAAATTGTGGCCCAGCTCATGTAATTGAACACTCTATTGAAAGTGACAAACAGAATGGCTGTCTAGGTACATACGGGTTGTCAGTGTCCTGGTTCTTCACCCTCAGCACAGGTGGCTGACCTGGAGCTATGGCCACTGCCCAGCATCACAACAGGGGGTCCACCACATCCTGCCAACCCGGGAGAGGATCCACATTCACAATTCAAGTACAGTTTCTAATGAATGCGCATGGCTTTTGCACCATCCTAAGGTCAAAAAATCCTAAGTCGAACCATGGTAAGTTGGGGACCATTGGCTTCAATGCATCTCTGGCTTTCAAAGTCACTCCTCTGGTCAATCAGTGGCACTTCCCCAAGGCTTTTTACTGAAGGGGAAGGAAGCTGCTGGAAAACAAAGTTAACAGATACTGCCTGCAAACACGCTGGTTGAAACATTTTATTTAAATGATCCTGCTGGGCGCCTGGGTTGTTCAGTGGGTTAAGCATCTGCCTTAGGCTCAGGTCATGATCCTGGGGTCCTGGGATCAAGTCCCACATCGTGCTCCCTGCTCAATGCGCAGTCTGCTTCTCTGACTCTCCCCTGGCTCATGTGCATTCTCTCTCTCTCTCGCTCTCTCTCTCGCTATCTTTCTCTCTCAAATAAATAAATCTTAAAGAAAAAACAATGATCCTCCTATGTTGGTGTCCTTAGGAAATAGAAGGCTTTCAGAAAATTTACCATTATTCTTTCAGGGAGGGGAACTTTGCAGCCTCCACGAACGCTGGGGACAATTTTAATCTTCCTCTCTCATGTCCATTTTGGATTATAGTGTCCTCAGCAGGTGAGAGCGATGATGAGCTACGTGTGTGGCTCTTCAGCTTTCAACTCAGCCACTCCTTTAGAAGCCACCAAAGGCTCTATTAGTGCCTCCCATGAGCAGAACTTCTTCTTGACCTTGTGCCTATGGAAGGGATTAGTAAGCCAAATTCAGCTGAAATGAAAGAGCAGTGATTTTCACAACCAGGAGTTACAAGTGGGTCTGATGGGAGATCCCAGGGCACACAGAGCATCGGTTACTCCTCATTCCTCATGTCTCCACACACTTTTACGCATTTTCTAGGGGCCAATATTCCAACCTGGCTTTATCGGGGAAAGCATTTACAAATTAGCCTATTGCATTATGATTATGTCTAATTCTCCATCATAAACTTTCTGCCTGGTGATTTTGCAGTTCCTCCAGTTAAAGCCAGTGTCCACTGCCCCATGCACTGAGGTGGGACTTAGCCACGTGACTTACTTTAGTCAGTGGGACATAGGTGGTGTCATGACAGTTCCCAGCACAGATCTTAAAGGCACCATGTATTTCCACTTATACTCTGGAGAGTTCCAGCCATGAGAAGAACATGTGTCAGGTAGCTCACTGGTCCAAGGAGGATGAGAAAAATGTGGAGAATACCTAGACCTCACCCACAGTTTCAAGTCAAGCTCACATGAACAAAGCCTCGATCAGCCAACCCTCAACCAACACACAGATGCATGAACAAGAATATCTGACTGTTGTTTTCAGCCACTCAGCTGGGGTGGTATTTTAGGCAGCATTGCTGTGGAAAAGAAAACTGATACTACAAAATTGGTTGGCCTTCACTTAGTGCTGTCCTAAGCCTGCTAGTGAAAGTCAACTTTATTATCCCCTTCCACAAGGTCACTAGCAACTCTTGGGCAAACCAAGTCATCTGAGACCAGTAAAAATGTACTGAGCAGCCACCGAGAGCACAGAGCTGAACACAGCACAGTTTCTCATTCTGGAAGAGCTGGTATTTTGAGTGGGATCCAGACACCTAAGGAACCACTTTACCATAGTGTGGTAACGAATACGATTAAAAATACACACTGTATTGCATTCCCACAGTGATGGCAAATGTGATCCCAATGTCCAAAAGAGACCATTTTCTATGGATAAAAGACCATGAATTGAGAAGATGAAGAGTCCAGTGATGAGGCAGTGATACAGCCATGGGGCCATTACCCAGCACCTTGTGGGGGTATCTCTTAGAGGTGTAGTGACAGGATCTAGGATATCCATCCATTCAGTTCTAAAACAGTTGCTGAATGGCATTTTGAGTAATGTCTACATAGACCAACAGAAAGCAATTGTCTCCTGACTAGTGATCCACTTCCCTTCAGGTTAGGAAGCAAAAGGAGAAGAGTTGGTTTATAGTGCCAACTACACAATTCCAAACTGTAACCTATGACTTCTTTTGGCATGGTTTTCTTCTTTTTCAACAGGCATATGTTGAGGTATGCTTTACTTACCATAAATTTCACCTGTTCTAAGTATACAATTCAATGGTTTTTAGTAAATTCGTGGAGTTGTGCCACCATCACCAGAATCCGATATTAGGATATTTCCAGCACCCCAATAAATATCTCTTCTATCCATCTGCAGTCACTCTTTGCTCCCAGCCCTAGGCAACCACTAATCTACTTCCTCTCTCTATTGATTGCCTTTTGGGGACATTTCATATAAAGAGAATCCTACATGGCTTTTTGGATCTGACTTCTTTCACTTAGCATGTTTCTGAGGTTCATCCATGTTTTAGTATCGCTGATTCATTCTATTTTCTAAGGAAATTAGTTTCCCTTTCCAACCTCACTCCTGCCCAATAAAAATAGACTTAACATAAGAACATTAAGCATAATTTATAGCTTTAGTTTCTTCAGCAATCAAGCCCAGAGATGCTGGTGCCTATATAAGGAATGGAGAAAAATCTGATTGAAGTTAAGAACAAAGTTTATTTTCTACCTGCTATGTTCCTTATCACACGGGCCATGAAAGAACCTGGAAGGATCATGAGTCATCCTCCTGAGAAAAAACATGGTGATCATTACATATTCCCCTGACTACAGATGAAGTGTTTCTCAGTCTACTTTGACCTCGATTTTTCTCTCAATCTCTCTCTGCCTCCCTCCCTCCATCCCTCCCTCTCTTCTCCTGGTGTGTGTGTGTGTGTGTGTGTGTGTATCTATAATTTGTTTACTGAGGCCCCTGGAACTATTTAAATGGGACAGGATCTTATCCAACAACATTTTATGGGCCAAGACAAGAAAAATTATCTAGCTACATGAAAGACTATAAAATCTGACCATTAAAGTCACAATCTGTAAATAGATACCAATAAAACAAGGGGCAACTGATCTCAACGATGTTTGTTAGCCAAATATTTAAGCATTTCAGTTGAGCAGTCCAGGAAGGAAGACATGCATGTGCTTTAGATAGTTGCTTAGTATTTTCATCAGTAAGACTGGATCATCAAATCAGCTTATAATGTAAGGGGGTTGGGGTTCCTTTCATAAAATCAAGGAGAAAACAACGTAAGCACTACATAGAATCGAGCTTTGTGTAACCAGCCAAGAGAACTGTCCAACAGGCTTGGGAGCTGTGAACAATCTCATGGACCAGCTGTGCCCCCAAGCTAGGATACCACCGCTATCCTATGCCCAATGGATGCATTTGAATTTGCATGGTGATTTCTGACTCCATGTAACACAGCCCATCCGTCCTGCAGGAGCACATCGAGGCCACTTATGACATCACTATGGTCAGCTGAGAGACAATGCCACACTAAACATCTCCACTCGAAGAGCTAAGACTGCACCAAGCCTGATTTTGTGAGCCCTGCCAAGGGGAAGTGATCTGGCAGTGCTTTGGCAGTGAGTTTGAATCCAAAACAATCGGAGAAAGAGAAAGCAAGGTTTTAAATTAAACAGAATTGACCAGAACAGAGAAAAAGAGAAGATAGAACCTTGTAACTGTAACAAATGCTGATAATTCAAAGCCAGGAAATAGTGGATGGGCAAAGAAGATGGGAACATGATAAAACCTCCAAATCCATCTGAATCACCCATATTCATCAGTAGAAAACACGGTCGTGAACAATACAAAGAAGATGCTTCCCAAGGGTCCTTACATCATTTTTCTCTCAACTCTCCCAGCCTAAGGCTTTTAGGTAAAGCAAGAGTCACTAGAATTACCCCACATTTTAAAAATGTGGGTCTCTATGGAAAGGGTAGAGTTAACACATTCTTTGGTCATTGGAACATTACCACAATCAGTTTATAGAACGCCCTTCTCTTGTTTTGTTTCTTTGTTTACTTATTCCCTTTTATTGTCTCTCTTTCTCCTGTCCCTTCCCCATCAGTAACTACTGTCATGTTTCTAAGGTACATGTTGTAAATAGACACTGCTGCTTGCTGGGTTTTTTATTATTAATGTATTTGAGAGAGAGGGAGAGAGAGCACGAGCGGGGGTGGGGGGCAGTGGACAGAGGGAGAGGGAGAACCAGATTCCCTTCTGAGGAGGGAGCCCAAAGACGCGGGGTTCAATCCCAGGACCCTGGAATCATGACCCGAGCTGAAGGCAAACACTTAACTGACTGAGCCACCTGGGCACCCCGCTGTTTGCTATTTCTATTCTACGTAGATAGATTACATTACACAGCTCATTCTGCTTTTTCCAATTTCCACTAAGCACTATCTAACTGTCTATCTTCATTGCCATGGCAGTGCAAGTCACTTCTTTTAACTGCTGCTTGCCATCTCTATGCACAAACTACACTTTGCCCAAGCACTTCCCCAGGGAGGGTGGACTTGCTTCCAAGTCCTCACCCTCTGCAAACAATGTTGGGGTGACAGTGCCTCCACACCCCTCTTACAAACCAATGTGGGAATTATCTAGGCTATATCCCCCCGAGCAGACTGCTGGGTCGTAGAGTACACAGAGACTTCACACACCCAAGAATGTAGAGTACTCTCTAGAAGAGCTACGCGGGTCTATGTGCCCACCAGCTGTCTTTCTTCCCTGTCCAGATTTTCTATATCCAGATTTCTATGTCCAGACTTTTTCTTATCTAATAGGTGTCAAGTAATAACTCATTACTGTTTGACTTTCTTTGATTATTAATGAGTTTGAGTATTTTTTATAGTCTTCTTAGACATTGGGGTTTCCCTCTTCTATAAATTGCCTGTTCATATTTTTTGCCTATTTTTCTACTGGAGCATTGGGCTTTTTCTTGTTGATTTGGTTAAGTTCCTTATATAGTCAAGAAGTTGTCACTGTCAGTGTAGAGGTTGCAAACATTTTCTCTCAATATGACAGGTGTCTGTTAACTTTGTACATGGTGTCCTTAATTGGACAGAAATATTTAATGAAATCCATGTTTCATTTTTAAAAGGGACTATAAAGAGGGGAGGGGTGGGGGGATGGGTTAGCCTGGTGATGGATATTAAAGAGGGCACATATTGAATGGAGCACTGGGTGTTATACACAAACAATGAATCATGGAACACTACATCAAAAACTAATGATGTAATGTATGGTGATTAACATAACATAATGAAATTTTTTAAAAAAAGGACTATAAAGAGATAGTGGGCAAGTTGGGTGTTATCTGTTTACACAATTTTTAAAATAAAAAACAAAACAGGTCTCAAGCTAACATTAGTCAGAAAGAGAGAGAAAGAGAGAGAGAGAAAGGGATAGTATTTATTAGGACTCAAAAATACTGAAGAACTTTTGGGGGGCATGGAGGTGGCAAGAACCCAGAACTGAAAAGCAGTCAGGACTGGACTCTTCTGTCCCTTCTCTCTCTCCCTCTTTCTCTCTCTTTCTCCCCCCCTCTCCCCCTCTCATTCTCTCATTTCTACTTCTCTTGACATCTGCCTCACACATCTCTTTGGACTTGTTTTCACCATCCGCATACAGCTGTCCCAAGCCCCTGAGTTTCTAAGTCCTCAGTTCAGAAAGCTCAGCAGTAACTACATACTCCAGATTCCAAAATCCTAAGAGAAGGATTGATAGGTCCCACTGTCCAATCAACAGGGGCCAAAAGGTGGGGCCACGTCAGTAGAGACAGAGCTTCAAGGCTGCACTAATTCTGTGACAATTCTCAGAAAAGGAGAACCAGGGCTGTGCCAATACCTTAAAGATCTAAGGGAGACATAAAAGTCAACAAATGAGTAGATGTGAGATTTGTGTGGGTTTGTCTTTTTTTTTTTTTAAGATTTTATTTATTTATTTGAGAGAGAGAATGAGAGAGAGCACATGAGACAGGGGAGGGTCAGAGGGAGAAGTAGACTCCCTGCCAAGCAGGTAGCCCGATGTGGGACCCGATCCAGGGACTCCAGGATCATGACCTGAGCCGAAGGCAGTCGCCCAACCAACTGAGCCACCCAGGGGCCCTGTGTGGGTTTTGTCTTTACATCTAAGAGTACTTCCTATCTTGTTGTCTCTGACCAGGGTACCCGGACATCAGCTCTGATTGCCAGACGAGCTATGGGTCTTGCTCTTCTTAGAGTGACCTTTTGTCCCGTTGAGCCCCTGATAGTTGGTGAGTTGTCTGAATAAGGCCTGATGAGATATTGCTACATCCTGACTACATCCAGAGACCATGTGTCAAAACCAGTGGTTCCTGGTTCCTGAGGTGTGAATGGGTTAGGCTTAGTTTTTCCCATGGAAAGCATCTTTTCTAAAGAGATATCTGGTCTCTAGGGTCAAACTACACTAACCAGACACATATATTTCAGCTATGATTATACTTTTGCAAATCTGATTCCACACCTTGTATATATTAGACAGCATGTATATATATTATGAATATTTTCTTTTATATATACATACACTAATAAAAATAGTTAATATTGTTGAGTTCTCTTATGAGTCAGGCACTGGGCTAAGTGCTGAACATTTACAATCGCCATTCAACATTTAGAATCCTCCCACATAATAACTACCATCTCCACAGCAACCCTATGAGAAATTATTATCATTCTCAATTTTTAGTTAAATAACCTGAGAGGTAGGTGATTAAGTAACCTGCTAGAGTTAAAAAGTGGTGGGTGTAAAGCTCAGATCCAGATGTATCTGATGGCCAATGTGGGTTCCTCAGATCCAGATGAGGATCTGGTGGCCAACCTGGATTCATCATCACAACACAGTATCCCATCCATACGTATGTATGAATGAGTTTGTTGTACATTGGTCATTCACTGGTCCATTACTATCATTGCCTATTAGTGTATAGAGGCTCAAAAAGCAGTAACAACTTTCTGTTTTCTTTACATTGTACCTCTTGTCTTACTTTAGACATAAAGCAAAAAAAAAAAGGGGGGGGAGAATGATAAAGCCAGTGGATAAAAGAGTGCTAACCACATATAATGCCTAATCTGAACACTGAAGGAAATTCCCTGGATACAAATACAGTGCATGAGGAGATTTAAATGAAGCATGGGAACATGTGGAAGGATGGGAGATAGATGAACCCAGGCAAAGTGGGGCGGTGCTCCAAATCCAGGTGTTGACAGCAGTTCTCTGAGGAGTAGAGCACAGCACAATAAAAGGAGAATCCCAATCTCCACAAAGGCCAGGTGGCCATGGCTATATCAAGCAGAATCCCTTCTTTAGTTTTCTTCCATTGACCTACTCTATTTTTTTTTTAATCGAAGTATAGTTGACTTACGATGTTATGTTAGTTTCAGGTATACGGTGTAGTGATTCAACATGTCCATGTCTTCTGCTATGCTCACCACAGAATCACTTAATTCTTTTTTTTTTTTTTTAGATTTATTTATTTGACAGAGAGACACAGCGAGAGAGGGAACACAAGCAGGGGGAGTGGGAGAGGGAGAAGCAGGCTTCCCGCGGAGCAGGGAGCCCGATGCGGGGCTCGATCCCAGGACCCTGGGACCACGACCCAAGCCGAAGGCAGACGCTTAATGACTGAGCCACCCAGGTGCCCCCAGAATCACTTAATTCTTGATTTTGGAGTCTTGTCCCTGATTGCCTCTATGAGTTATTGCAGCAGAGTAGAAAAGACACTCTGAATCCAAAAGGACCCGTGTTTAACTCCTACTTCTGCCTATCGCTGGTGATTTGACCTTGGACAATTGACCTTACCTCCCTGCCTTCCAGTTCCTTGTTTGTAAAATAATCCTTCCCTTGCAGGATTGTTGCAAGAAGCAGAAACGATTTATCCTCATGGATGTTATACAGAAGACATGTGATAAGTTACCATCATTGTCATCCCCATCATTGTGAGTAATGAGGGAGAACCTTAGGGGCCTCACTGTTCTCCAGTAATATTTTGGGGACCCGGACAAATGGCTGGGGTTTCTGGGTTCTTGTGAATCTTCTCAGGTCAATAAATGGCCCATAAATCTCTATCCTCTCTCTAAGAGAAAGAAAAGATCCCTACTACCCATGCCTCTGTCCGGAAATCTTTCAGATTAAAAACGACAGCAAACCCAATTTAAACTGGCTTAAGCAAGCAAGGGACTTTGTTGGCTCACATAACTGGAAAGGCCACAAAGTGCTGGTTTCGGGATCAGTCGGGATTTGAGGCTTAACTGTAGATTTCAGAATTCCCCTCCTTCCCTTGACCTTGATTCTCCTTCCCATCCTCCAGGTTGGCTCTACAGTGTGATAAAAAGAAGAGGAAGGGGAAGAAGAAGAAGAAGAGGAGGAGGAGGAAAAGAAGGAAGGGGGGGGGAGGATAAGGAGAGGGGAGGAGCTTCATACATTCTGCGCTCAGCAAAGCCATGGAAATAGTCCCTTCCTGATCATTCCTGGAAAAATCAGGGATTCAGGCTGCTTGCCCCAATTTGGTTCCCATACCCATCCTTGAACTCATCCCTGGGACCAAGGCAAGGAAATCCTATTGGTGAAGGTAGGCCTGGGTTCCCCACCCAGCCCTGGGGCTAGGAGTACATTCAGCCCCACCCAAACTGAAGGGACAGAGAGATGAAGGAAGCTCCCCAAGAAACACAGATGTGCTACTAGCAGAAGAAAATGGCCCTAAATGACATCCGTGAAAACAATAGTAACCAACATTTGTTGAATGTTTCCTGTGTTCTGGGATGAGCGCTTTTCAGCAGTTACCTCATTCAATCCTTATAATAATGATGCAATGTACATGTTCTCAGTATTATCTCCATTTGATAGATGAGGAGGCTGAGGTGCAGAGGGACTAAGTTGTGTGTCTGAGGTTCTGACTCCAGTAAATGTCAGGGTTGAGATTCAAACTCAAGCCATTTGACTCAAGTGTGCATGCCTACTCTGGTGAGCTGAATCACCCCCCTAACCGGCACCAGAGATGCCTAGGTCTCAAGCCCTGCAACCTGTGAATATGGTACCTTATACAGCAAAAGGAACCTTGCAGATGTGATTAAGTATCTTGAGATGAGATGACTATCCTGAATTATCCCAATGAGCTCAAAATGTAATCACCAGGGTCCTTATAAGAGGGAGGCAGAGAGAGATCCGACTACAGAGAGAATAAAGCAATGTGGGGGTGAGGTGGGGGGAATGGCTGTGGAACAGAGACTAGGGTTCTGCCTTTGAAAATGAAGGAATGGTGGGGCACCTGGGTGGCTCAGTCAGTTAAGCATCTGACTCTTGATTTTGGCTCAGGTCATGATCTCATGGGTCAAGAAATCGAGCCCCATGTTGGGCTCCATGCTCAGCGAGGAGTCTGCTTAAGAGTCTCTCTCCTTCTCCCTCTGCACCTCCCCCCATTCACTCTTTCTCATTCTCTCTTAAATAAATAAATAAACCTTAAAAAAAAAAAAAAAAAAAGAAAGAAAGAAAGACAACGAAGGAAGAGGCCACAAAGTGAAGGGATACAGGTAGCCTCTGGAAGCTGGAGAAGATGAGAGGACATTCTCTGCTGGAGTCTTCAGAAGGAACCAGTCCTACTGGACATCTTTTCGTTAGTTGACTGAAACTGCCTTCTGACTTCTGACCTCCAAAACAGCAAGAGAATAAAATTGGTTGTCATAAGGCACTAAAAGCATGGTAATGGGTTACGGCAAACTTAAGAAACTTTTGCACTTACTGAGCCAGCGCACATATGCATGCACGGGCACACAAGAACACACAGATGTGCAGATTTGGGTGCACGTGAGATTTGCCCTATGCCCATTCCCCAGAGTGAGCCCCTGGGAAGCAGTGTGCTTCCCCAGGAAACATGGGGGTGTGCTACATATCTTCCACTTGTCCCTCCAGAGCTGCTCTGGGCTTTCTCCACTCTCCTCTCTACCCAGGAGGCTGGTGGGCAAGGACAATACCACTGACGCCTGTGACCTCTGGCCCTCAGCTGGGTTCCCTCCTCAGGGCACACGAGCAGCGAACTGAAAAGGGAGAAATGTCTGAGTAAATATTCCCTTGGCTTCCAATATGACCGAAGGCAGGCTGCATCTGAACATTTAAGTCCACGGCCAAGACTCCCACTGGCCCAGTTGTGCAGGTGGCCAGGAAGGTAGAGAGACGTGACCAGCCCGAAGTAGCAAGGAGAAGGCGAGGATGGAAGCGAGAGAATCTCTAAGACAATCTGTTGATTGAGAAAATGACAGGGAGATGGACATCATGGCAGTACTCTATGGCTAGATGCCATCAAGGACTAACCCCCTGACCCACAGACATCCAGCTCTACGTAAGTGTCTTAGGGGCATTCCCCCAGAAGAAGGTCCTGGGGATACAAGTGTTTTAGTTGAGAGCTAATCCCTGGACACACCAGTAGGGAAGGGCAAGCGACACGGGGGGGAAGGCGGCCAATAGAGGGTTACCGCTTTCTGTGGATGCCCATGGGGAACATGTGCTTCAGCATCTCCCCACTGGAGTGATGAGGGAGCAAGGATAATTAACACCCCAGCTCTCAACAGTTAAGGGATCCACTGGTTGAGGGGTGCTCCCAGGGAGTGTGAATGCCCCAGTCCAGGATGGGGTGGGGAGTGCAGAGAAGCCCCCGCCACCAGAGAAGAGCGCAGGCAGGGAGATGTGGGTGCTGGCAGGGGAGGTCTGCGGGCGGGTGTACACTACTAGGGCAGACCCCTGGGCTCTGGATGGGGTGCAAACATCATAGACGCAAAACCAAAGGAAGCTAGATGTCTCTGAATTGATTGAGATTGTTTCTAATCATGGATAGAGATTCATATTCACTCAGTTACAGAAAACAGAAACTTACTCAAACTAACACAAGCATAAAGGAGAAGGAATTACAGGTTCACTGGGATCTTTCATGGAATCCAAGGGCTGGAAGCTGAACTTCATCAGGGCCTGCCTGGAAACTGGAATTGTGTTGGGGGAAAAAAAGGCAGCTAATCTCCTTCACCACTTGTATGCATGAGTCCACTCTCCCAGGGTGGCTCAGATTTGGCCCTGCCTTTTCTATTTCTTTTTTTTTTTTTTTTAAAGATTTTATTTATTTATTTGACAGAGAGAGAGAAAGTGAGAGCAGGAACACAAGCAGGGGGAGAGGGAGAGGGAGAGGGAGAGGGAGAGCAGGCTTCCTGCCAAGCAGGGAGCCTGATGTGGGGCTCGATCCCAGGACCCTGGGATCATGACCTGAGCCGAAGGCAGACACTTAATGACTGAGCCACTCAGGCGCCCCGGCCCTGCCTTTTCTCACTGCCTCTGCGGTTCCATGTCTCTTCGTTCTGTGTCTCTGTCTCTGTCTTTCTTTCTGTCTCTTTTCCCTTCCAGTTTTTTTTTTTTACTCTGTTTTCATATGAGCCTCCCCCCACCCCAGTAACAACCCCATTTCTGTTAGGCAAAATTCTAAAGTGACCACCGAGACTCTCCACTCCCTGCTATAATACCTGCATAATCTCCAGGACTATGAATCTGATGGATTTCAATTCCGTGATTAAGTTGTATTATATCGCACAGTTGACTTTAAGAAAAGGGGACTATGTAGGTGGGCCTGGCCTAATCAGGTGAACTTTAAAAGGGTCTGAGCTCTTCCTGAGAAAAAGATTAGAAGTATGAGAGGGAGCTTCTATATTGCTGGCTTTGGAGGTGGAGGGTGTCACATGGCAAGAATTGCAGGCAGCCTCTAGGAGCCAAGAGCAGATCCTAGTCAACAGTGAGCAAGGAAGCAAGAACTTTAGTTCTATAACTGCACACAAAAACTGAGTTTGGCCAACAGCCTCAAAGAACTTGGAAGTAGATTCTTGCCTGGAGCCTCCATAGGAGACTCAGCCAACACAATTTCAGCCTTGTAAGACTATAAGCCTTGTAAGAACCCAGCCACACATGGCTTGGACTTCTGACCTATATAACTGCTAGCTAATAAGTGGGTGTTGTTTTAACCTGCTGAATTTGTGATAGCTTGCTACACAATAAGAGGATAGTAATATACGATCCCTGTCTCTACACAATCTCCTAATTCAAACACCCAACTCTGGCCAACTGTAGTCTCTAAGTCCGAAAATAATAAGATCAGCTTGTCCCTAGTTGGGTCAAGGGCCCACCACTGATCTAGACTGTTAAGGCCACAAGCCCAGGCACGTCTCCCACTGCTCACTCAGCAGTGGCTGGGGATATGCAATCTCAGGCAAGAGGACGGAGACAAGGCAGGTGAAGTGGCTGGTGTGGTCTGCTAATGCCCTTCCAAGTCAAATGTCGTAGCATTTTATTAGTCTACACCCTGCCTTGTATTATATGCATTTTCCCTCACCTAACTAGCTCGTGCGCTCAGCAAAGGCAATGAGGTGATGCAAAGTCAAGTACTTTCTCAGAAGGCACAAGGACCTGGGTGCAAACCCCAGTTATTGCACTTACTGGCTGTGCGAGCTTAGGCAAATCAACCTCTCGGGATCTCTTTCCTCATTTGTGAAATGAGGGTAATATACCCTCTTTGCAGAGCTAAGACTCGAGAGAGATGAAGTAGGGAAGCCCCTATGTGGATCCTCAATGAGTCTCAATGGCTGTCTGCCATCTTTAGTCCATTTGCTATGTCTTCCACAGCGGCGAGCATGATAGTATAAGCTCAGGGCTATATCAAATCAAATGAATTAAAGAATTCACACAATGGGGGTGCCTGGGAGGCTCAGATGGTTGAGTGTCTGCCTTCGGCTCAGGTTATGATCTCAGAGTCTTGAGATTGAGCCCCACATCGGAGAGCCCACTTCTCCCTCTCCCTCTGCCCCCCCCCGCCCCCCGGCTCATGCTCTCTCTTTCTCTCTCTCTCTCTCTCAAAATAAATAAATAAAATCTTTAAAAAAAAAAGAATCCACACACTGGTTGTATGATTGATGGACAGGAGTGGGGCAACCAGTGGTGGGAAAGTACCCTGATTATCACATGCAGCAGCGTACGCGGAGAAGAGACCTAGTAACGGGGCCCCACGATGTGAGTCAGCCACGAAGGTAACAATGGCTAGAGTGAGGACAGCAGCTGGCATTCGAGGAAAGCATCCTCCATCATGGGCCAGGCACTGTGCTGAGGGCCCCCTTGGTCCCTCTCATTTAAAGCTTAACGAGGACCCTTCATAAGTGCTAACATTACTCCGTTTTATGCATGAGGGATAGAGATTCAGAGGTGAAATAATGCACACCAGTGAGGAAGTGATAGGGTCGAAATTAAACCCGGAGTCGATAGGACTCCAAAGTCCAAAGCTTTTAACCACTCTGCTTCAAATTGCCACGAACGTGGTGTTCCTCTGTTGGAAACAGTTCTAGCTCATGGAAACTTGCGGTGCCCATGGAGCCTGAGACTGAGTGATAAGATATAATCTTTTTCATTGACTGCTAGGCTCTTTTCAAATCTTAAATTTCCAAGAATTTTTTTTTTCATCGCAGGGCAAGAAAAGTACCCAAGGAAAGGATAATGAGCTTATGTCTGCCAAACCAAATGTAGCTATTCGAAAGAGAGCCCAGAGCAACTCCACTTCCTCACCTAGAGGACCACTCCACTGGTTAAATCTCCCAAACAACCTCTGCTTGATGTTTCAGTTGTTCAGAAAATGAAGACAAAACGAGAAGACTTATTTCTCTCCTTAGAAGCCAAGAGTCTCGAGGTCTCTGTTTGGGGGGGGGGGGTGTTTTGCTTTGCTTTGCTCTGCTTTTTAGCAGGACTAAGACCTCCCGAGTGGCTCAAACCTCCCCGAACTGTTGGGGTATCAGAAAAATCCCTGGGTCACCCCCGGACAAACATGACTGCTCTTGGGAACGTGACATTCGTCTTCATCGCTGATGCCACCAGGCAGGGTGCAGGATCCTCCATTCTCGGGCATTTCCGTTGCACAGTGCAGAGGAGGTAGGCCGGGCTGTTACAAATAACCCAAGGCTCCCTTTGATAGTTTTAATAACCTTGTCCATTCCCCATGTCAGAGTCAGCCAGTCTGAGTCAGCTTGAAATTCACCTTGGCAAGGATTTTATCCTTGTTGGACACTTCCCCCCGGCCTTTCAAACTCGGTAAAAGGAACGGAGACCTAGTGGGAAATGCCTACCTGTCGTTGCTCTCCTCCCAGAGTCTGTGGAAAATCTCCCACGGGGCCGCCCTGGCTCTGGGGCCAATTGGGCTGTTCTATTCTACAGCAGTAGCATGAAAAACTAAGAGTGATGCTTTACACGGGCCTCCAGGCCCCTGTCCCTGAGAGTTTGGAGGATCTACGGCCATCAGAGAACAACACACTCAGGCCCAGAATATTATCTGTTTACATCGATGCCGTCAGTGTGCTTCCGAACCCCGTGCCCCCTTGAAAGAAAATGCTCCTTATTCACATGATACATTGACAAAGAGCAAAATACAGAGACGGAAAGTTACAGAGCCCGCTCCTCTGCTCTTTTCCTCGTCTGCGTGGCAAACTCCCACACAACCTTTGGACTCAAGTCTTCCTAAATGTCACCCCTTCCTCCAGGAGGCCTTCCCTGAGCCCCGCTTGGCAGGACATGACGGCCACTCCTCTGTTCTCCTTGGCACCGATGCGGTCGTCGCTCCGAGTCACAGAGTTTGTTCGGTGGTCAGCAGTTCCCAGGAACCAAGCCTGGGAGTGCAGGACTGGGCCACACCCCTGCTACGTAGGAAAGTGCTAGTGGAGGTGTGGTCCGTGAACGGAACACCACCAGGCCACCAAGAGAGAAATACGGGAGTCCAGTTCAGGGTGCAGAAAGCTCTGCAGTTATGTGACAGTCCTGGGACATTTACAGAAGTATCAGCCCACAACAGATTGGAAATAAAAAAATAAAAATAAAACTATTGTTGTTTTGTTTTTAATCACAGTTTGAGAACCACCGGTATAGAAGAACACCAGAAAGAGGGAGGGAGGGAAGGAAGAAGGAAAATTGAGTGGCAGGAAAGGAAATAAAAATAGTAGGCAGTTTTCGTATAGTTATGTAGAATATACAAACTATTTTCACACATACGCTATCACTGGGTCCTGAGCTCAGTGATCAGGGCATTCCCTCTACTCCTCAAACGTTCCAAATATACATTCAGTTGTCTTTTCTTTGTTCTCTTCCTTCGCTGGGTGCCCTTCCCTCCACTGGGCTCTTTTATTCTGGTCACAGGTCATATGAAATCTCAGAGAGCCCTCTCTGACCACCCAGTCTAGTCTGCTCTCTCCAGCCTAGGTCATCCCTCGCTAGTGTGGACCCCATTTAGGATTTTTTGTTATTTTTTGCCCCCCTCTCTCTATGGTACTTAAAACAATCTGCAACTATCCTGTTCATGGTCCGTCTCTTCACTAGAAGGTAAGCTGCTGAAGAACAGCAAGCTGTCTGTCTTTTGTGCCCCCATAACCTCCACCCCCCCAACCCCCTTGGCTAGACGAGTGCCCCGCATAGGAACAAGTGGATGAATGAATGCTAACACAATTCCACAAATAAATGACCGAAGGAGTGAATGAATACAGCAGCTGTTCTTATGTCCATTTAAAATGCAAAGAAAATAAGAGTCTGAGAACTTTGCACAAAATGAATTTCCGGGTCTTTCCCAAGGACGCACAGCCATTCAGTAGACCCAGTGCTCCCAGTGAGCCTCCTAACTCCAGAGGCGGTGCTCCTTCCACCTTGTAGCATTACCAGATGTTGACGTTTCTGGGGAAGGACGTACAAAGCCTTGAAATACCCAATAAGAAAATTTATGAAAGTAGGGAGTAGCTAAAGTCAAGGTTCGCAGTTCGAAGTAAGCACCCCCCTTGAAATGAAAGCGAAGGCAAGAAAAGCCCAGGAGGTTGAGTGTGGAGGCTGCCTAGAGCTGTGGCAACACCAAGCCCCTCGTTTCCTCCCTTCTCCATCCCCAAACAATTCCTTAAATCCCCTGTTTATTATAGTAAGAAAGCGGTACACGTAAAGGCTTTGGAGCCTGGCTCACGTAAGTCCAAATCTTGAACTTTCTCTTACTTGTGCAAGTTGCCACATCTCCACCTTACAGAGCATGCGTGAGGCTTAACAGACCACATAGGCAAATGGGGCCCCAGGAGCATTCAACCAAGATGATCCCCTCCCTTCTGCTGTCGGCACCTTGTTCAACATCAGCTAATGATGATCACTGGTGTCAAGTGGACGGGAGAGTGAGTACAAAATGAATGATGATTTACAGCCCGCATCGCTTTTCAAGGCAGCTAAGGGCTCTCCAGTTAGCCCGGCCTTGTGAAGGAGGTCTTCGCATTTACTTCCCCAACTCAGTAACTTTTCAGCCAGTCTGTGACCTCACGCGCAATCTCACTGCTAAGAAAGTAACTCCTTGAGCGACGCTTATGTAGGATAAAAGAGTAAATGGCTGCTCTCAGTGCTGAAATACAATTGTACAAGAAAATAATCTAAGTCCTTGAAAATCGAAATCTTCATTTCTGCTTTTCTCCTCTGGCAGCTCAACTAGTAGAAAGATTATGAGTTTTGAAGACAGAGAGACAAGGGTTCAATTTGCCATCCACTGGTAAATTACTTCACACAGCTAAACCTCAACTTCCAGATCTGCAAAATGGGCATAATACTGTTTACCTCAATGTGTTCCTGGTGAACCTAGAAGTGATGCAGTGCAGACTATGGAAGGTGCTCAATAAACAGGAGCTCTAATTCCTCCCCGCCAAATATTTGGTCTTAATCACAGGAAGAAACGTGTGCCCACAGAAGTATGAAACACCAGAGTCCCTTTTCAATAGTGCCTGGGACATAGGAGGCACTCAGTAACGATTTGCTGAAGGAATAACATGAAAGAGGGATTTGTATGCACCTGTCAAAGGGGAACAAGGTTCGTATCATGAAACCTGGCTCGGTGTCATAGAACTTCAGTTCGTGACTTTAGAATCCCTCATTCGCAAGAATTCGCCAAGAAGTAAGGCAGTTTAGCCTAAAAATCTTGTCCATCTTTCAGCTCCTCTGTGACTTGGTTAAAGAACCCGTGATTTAAGGCCAGCTCCAAGTAGTGACATAACCCATTAGGTGTTAGATTGAAAGCACCACAAGTAATGTGTCCGTGGCCACCAGAGTGACTCTGTTCTCCCAGGGAGAGGAGCAGATCTCCAGGGAAGGGCGATTCGAGTGGTCACCCTCAAAGCCAGCCAGCCCCGAATTTAAAATACAGTTCATTCAAATCAGGGCCAATCACTGCACCTGGATTTGCAACTGGGCTTCAACTCTTCCTCTCAAGAAAATGATGCATGAAATGCCATCCAGCAATTAGAGAAGAGCCAGAAGAAAGAGAGTCAGGCAAAGATTGAGGGGCCCAAGAGGCATCCCCACGCTAGGGACTGCAAAGCTACGCGAACGTTCAGATCCAACACTTAGCAAGCAAGATGTGGTTGTCTGTCAGACATCAGGCCTGGTGTGTGAAGCTGTCAGTCACTGCTGTGAACTAAAAAGTCACAGTGCGAACTGGCCAGGGCCCAGGAGGATTTCCACAAAATGAAAAGCCAGATAAAGAAATGCCAGCGAGCTCAAGAAATATTGGAATTCTTAATAATACTGGTGATGATCAGGACCCCAAAGCCGCACCAGGGTCCCCTCTCTCCTCGTCCCTCTCCTATCCCCATCTCCTCCTCCTCCTTCTTCCTCTCCCTTCTTATTTCCTTCTCCCAGGTTTGAGAGACTTCTAGAATTGAAGGAGGAGAGGAAGGTAATACAGAACATAAGCTTAATGGAGGTTTTCTATTTATCTGACATCTAAACTTCCACAAAAGTCACACCCATGCATTTGTTTTCTTTTCTCTCCTTTTATGAGAAAAGGGTGAACAGCTCACTGGTGTGATAGATTAAATTTTTCAAATAAATTAATATCAGGGGAAGACGCAAGGTGAGTGTAAATTCAGCACCATCTATCTATCTATCTGTCTATCTGTTTTCAACAAATGCTTCCTAAGCACTGGTCCAGAGTAGACTTTTCTCACCCCTCTTCTGCCCCACATGGGTTTCACTTCAGGTCCATGGTCTCCAGCCCCCACTGGGCCTGTTTCCATTTCTCCCATCTGCCCTCTCTCCCGGCTACACACCTGCCTGGGATCACAACTCTTGCTGTCGCTAAGTGTTAGTGAGAATGGAATCCTCTGGATCCCAACCCCTGCTGTGCCACTTTCCCAGGACACCCACCCTGTAGACCAACCCTCCTCTCTCCAGATCGGCCACTTCTCCCTTTCTACCAGTTTCTTCTCCATCAGTATTTAAATATACTTCAGGTTATCCCACCTGGAAAGCAAACAAGCAGACAAACAAGTCCCCTCTTCTCCATAGGCAGGCCCTCCCGGTTCTCTCTTCCTCCCTCTCCCACATCGTATCCCAGCTGTTGAAAGTCCAGCCTACACCCATTGTTCTCTCTCCTCGCCAGTAAGCACAGGGTTTGGGATTAAAGCAGATTGAGTCAGAGCTGTTCTTCTCACACCTGCTTCGTGTGATCCTGGCACAGGATTTAACCTATGTCTCAGGTTTCTCAGGTAAAATGGAGTTCACACTGGTTTTACCTATTAAATTGTTGTTCATATAAAATATGGCAATATTGGGAAAGAGCTTAGCACAGGGCAAGCTCTCAAAAATGTCACTATTATCATTATTTAATCTTTAAAAAGTAATCTGGTTACTTGCCCTGCCATTCCACCACCACTGTTCTCCCCGAAAACCTTATTGCTAAATTCAATCCAAGATGATTTTTCAGGGGGCGCCTGGGTGGCTCAAGTCAGTTAAGTGTCTGACTTCAGCTCAGGGACTCTGTTCTGTTCTGTTCACGATGTCAGGGTCCTAGGATCGAGCCCCACGTGGGGCTCCCTGCTCAGTGGGGAGTCTGATTCTCCCTCTGCCCCTCCCCCTGCTCTCTCCCTCTCAAATACATAAATAAAATCTTTTAAAGAAAAAGATGATTTTTCAGAATTATCTCCCTTGATCTCTTTGGCACAATTGATGACTTGTTTCTTTCTTTAAAGATTTTTATTTATTTATTTGAGAGAGAGGGAACACAAGCAGAGAGGAGGAGCAAACAGAGAGGGAGAAGCAGGCTCCCCACTGAACAGGGACCCCGATGCAGGACTCGGGCTCCCAGCACCCTGGGATCATGACCCGAGCCGAAGGCAGATGCTTAACCGACTAAGCCACCCAGGCGCCCTGATGACTTGTTTCTTTATCAAACAAGCTCTCCATCCACTTCTTCTTAGTGTCTTTCCTTTAATATTGCAGTACCTGTAAACATTCCCCAGAGTTCCGTCCCCACCCTGTCCGCTCCTCACTATCCCGTCGTCATGTCTCAGGCACTCCTGTGGCGTCCACACACCAACAGTGCCCAAACCTGTATCTACAGAGCAGGGCTCCCCCCCTGCCCTGAAGACTCAGAAATCCAACTGCCTGTAAGGCATCTTTCCTAAGATAATTCACAGACACTTCAAACTGTCCCAAGGCGACATAATCACCTTCCACCTGTCTTCCTTTGTGGACCATCACTCAGCCAGTTGGCCCTTCCAGAAACACTAATGACATCTGATCCCTTCACCCTCCCCACCCACATCTGATCCCTTCACCCTCCTCACCCACATCTGATCTCCTACACAGGCTTCCATCCATTTGTGCATCTCTGCTCCTACTGGGGCACTGCCACCGTTAACACATATGATTGTGTCCCGGAGGTATTACTAGCATCAATTTTCACCTGATAAAGGCATTGCATCTTTTCCAAGGCCTTCTTTACTCCATAGCCGAAGTGAGTTCTATTTACTTCATTTGAGGTAGACTTTTAAAAATATAGAAATATACAAAGAATGATAAAATGAACATTTGTCTTCCCAAACCCAGACTTAACTGTGATGTTTCTAAAATTAAAATCTTGCCATATCACTACTTGGTAAAATGCTCAATGGCTTGTCTTTGGGCTCAAACTTGGTAAAATGCTCAATGGCTTGTCTTTGGGCTCAAACTCAGTCATGATTTTCAGCCTCTTCTCCGCACCTCCCCACTCAACAATCCAAAATCCTAGACTTTCTACCTTTGAGGAGGAGGGCATTAAATGCATGATAAACTGCCTGAGTAGAGGATAGAAGCTGAAATAAACATTGGGAGGTAGGTGGTAATCAGCCCACAGAAGTGATGTGCAGAGCAACACATTAGGTACTGCAAGTGACAGCATCACAGAATCTTAGAATTGCTCGGAAATTTATTTAAATCCAGCCTCTCCTTCGATCCACACTTGAACACTCCCATCATGTCTTCAAAGAACCTGTATGTAAAAGGTCATAAAGTAGACATGCTATATGTTTTGCATCCTACAACTTTTTAATGTACTCAAAGGAGAGTATGAAATACAGGGAGACAGATGATTATAACTCTCTATGGCTCCTGGAAGGCAGAAATCTTTCCCCTGACATCCCTCCAAGAGGGTAGAGATGATCTTTGGATGGAAAAGGAAAGAAGGTCGGTAACTTCAGTTAAGCAGTCCTTTTCATGAAGAGAGAGGAAGCATCCAGAGATTTCTGGCAATTCCTTTGTTTTATGGAGGTAGTTAAAAAGAAACCAAGAAGAAAGAGAAATCTTTCCACTTCTTGCGACAGGTCTTGCAAATTGTCTTATTTTAAGGAAACATTGGTATTTCTTTTGCTACCCAGTTACAGTAAATAATGCCTAGAAAATGGTACAGCCATTATGAGCCAGAATTCCCTTATTTTAGTCTGTAGTGAAGTCTGTCTTCAAAGACACCTACATCATTACATGCCTGATGCTACTTGGCTTGGTAGCAAAATTAGGAAAATACTAGTATATCACACCACCACACTACAAGAATTATTTACTAAATGGGTAGCTGGTGTGGAAGAAAATGGATGGTACAAATAAGCTGTCTAATCCTCAAGGTTGTGTTGGAAATTGCTCCAATTTCTGTGGATGATTTAAGATGGAAGCTTTGTTATTGGGTTTTTTTTTTCCAGAATTCAATAGTTGTTAACTGATCACACCTCTGCTTCTACAGTGATTTTTGTAAATGTTAGAAGAAAGCCAAAGGGACTCATTACTTATTTAAAAAATAATAATAAAAATGAGAAGCACCTGGCTTGCTCAGTCGGTAGAGCGTGAGACTCTTGATATCAGAGTCATGAGTTCAAGACCCACGTTGGGCATAGAGCCTACTTAAAATAATAATAATTATTATGAAAGAGAATGAAAAGGAAGTCTGAGTGTGATCTCTGTTTATGTTATCTGGTGTTTTTGTTTGGGTATTGATCTTCCCCATTACATATGAGAACCTATCACCCCTCCTCATGGAGAAAATTTATTCTGCAACATAACTGACTTCCCAGTAAAGTGAAATATTTTCAAGTGTTGCCATTCCGATTATATAAAAAGTACATTGCCTTTGAGAACAGGTGCTTTGGAAAAATTAAACTTGTGTCATGATGGATATTTTAATTTGTAATGGGCAGTTAACACAGATGGCTATAACGAGGGCTCTAAACTATGTTAATTTATTATTTAGAGCTTTATATTACTATGCACACAACCTCAAAAGTTTCAATCCTCCGTGCACAGTTCTGAGCAGGTGGGCTCAAAGGTGTGAGTAACACCTAAGGGATGCTTTGAACTACATGGTAAGGTCACTAGAAAGTTGATGAAAATACAGATTACAAACAAAAGTTTTTGGACACTTCAACGTCTATGATACACAGTCCAGGAAGTGAGGGCACATGCGTGAGCATTCTATACACACATACACACGTGTGCACTCACACGGGTACACAGAAGAATATCTCAGAAATGCAGTAAGGGAGAGCATCGTGAACTCATGCTTTTCTCTAGAAACCTCACCTACTGGAAGGGATCAAGCCAGTCCCTTAGAGATAGTCATGTTCATAAATACAGAAGTCACTATTTTTTATTTGACTACGGTTGACACACAATGTTACATCACTTTCAGGCGTAGAAACATAGTGATTCAACAAGTTTCTAGGTTACGCTGTGCTCACCACAGCGGAGCTCCTACCTGTCACCAGACATTAGAAGTCACTATTTATTTAGTTTTGACTATGTGCCAGGTGTCATAGCCAGTCCATTATAATCATTTTATTTTTCCAGGAACTATATTAAGTCATAATATCTTCATTTTACAGATTAAAAAAAGAACAGAGTTGTGGTTCATCATATCACTTCAAAAAAAAAGGCAGCAAGGTCATGTATTTCTAAGTCATACTTGCTCCATTAGCGTAAGCTTCCCAACATCAGCAGGAATCAGATTTGGTTTTATGTCAGATCTTTTACTTTATTCCAAAGAATGCATAATTGAAATACAGAAAATAGCATGTTTTTTATTTAATTCTATTCTTTCTTTCATAACTGTATACTTCACTTTAAAAGCTAAGGGTAAACATTACCTAATATTTTCATAAAAGTAGATTTAGATACACAGATGGAGTAAGCGTTGAAGAAATACAAATGATTCTGTACAATCCAGCACCTTTCTCTAGAAGTTTCGTCAATTGGACAATTCAATTCATCAAATGTCATTCTGGCACCTGCTATGTTCCAGAAATAAGAAACACAATAGCAAGATGGTGGACACTGCCCCTGTCCTCATAGAACTTTCCACACTGTCAGGGAGACCGGTGATTGAACAAGAAACTCCAGTACAGTACTGGAAGTGCTATAGAAGGGGCAAATCAGATCCCTGGTGCATATACAAAGGTAGGGAAGGACTCTGAGAAAGGTGACATCTATGCTGAAACCTGGAGGCTGAGGCAGAGCTAACCCTGCATAGAGGAAGTGGAAGACAAAGCTCACGTTGGGTCCTAGAGTTGAGAACATGACATGTTCAAGAAAGTCACTCTTCAAACAAGTACCATGACGTGGTGGGAGTATGGAGGTGGGAATGGTGGGAGGAAGACAGGTTAAGACGTTGGAGCGAGGGATGGGCAAAGAAGGCAACAAATAAGCCTGGAAATGCAATTAGGAGCCAAACCGTAAAAGCTTCATGTGCCATTTTAAGAAGGCTGGGCTTTATCCAAGGGCTGATGGAGCAACTTTGAAGGACTTCCCTCAGTAGTTATCATTTTAACTCCGTTTCTGTTTCCAGAATCCAGCATAACTCCACCCCAATCTCTTACAGCTAAAACCACCCAGAATTCTTAGTCTCCCCACATGTGAAAATTCCTAATGTTTTTCTCCTGCAACAGAATTTAATGAGTCTAGAAAAGGAAACTCCTGATGTCTAGAACTTTCCCATCCAGTTAGCATGTTCAGCCCTCCTGACCTGTTCATTGCTACAGTATTTCCTACCTCCTAACTCAAGAAATAATGTCCTTCTGATCCATGCGGAGCTAGAAGGAAGACAATAATTGCTCGGCACCTGGAGCTTGAACCCACGTAACTAATCTGCCTTCTACAATGCATTTCTCTCCTAAACCACCCCCATTACCTTTAGCTTTTTTTCCCTTGAAGCTACAGCTTTTATGTAACTTGAAGCTATTAAATGGAATTATTCCTTAGCAGGTATTGCTGGTACCAGGTTAAATTCAAAACTATTCTCTATTTAACAGTTTAAAATTACAAATACACTATGACAGAATCCAACCTTCAAAACATACTTAAATGGGTCATTTTAAAAAAAACTTAATATAAAGTGTGTCCTCCACAAGTTTTTCTCCTTCTGGACAAAGAGAAAATTTCTAACGAGAAAGTGGAAAAATGCTTCCAGTGCGAAAGAATCCAAAGCAAACAAACAAATACACATATACACATACGCATTTCTTGGACTCGAAAACTGAATAGTAATCGAAAAAGGGTTGTTTAAAAGGGGTAATGGAATGTCTGAACAAATAATATCTTGAATATTTCAAGTATCACCCAGGAGGGAAGTTCCGCGAGCATATGCTGCAATTTGCCACAGGCAGACAAGAGGCTCTAATTCAGAACATAAGCTAGGCTCCCACCTATAAAAAATTCTACAGACAACAGCACGCCCTGGCTTGAATAACGATACGTGACTTGTGGCTGAAAACATTCCGCAGCTCAACAGATGGCTCTCTTCTGGGGTTTCAGGCAGGCAGGCACCGGGCAGCGGTACCCCAATCACAGTGGACTCCCCCCGAGAAAGAGAAAGTCGGAGGCGCAGGGGTTCACAAGCCCAGGGAGATGCCACGTCTTTTGTGAAGTACACCATTTTTCTGGGCGTGTCCTGCAGACATTTCCGTGAACCATAGCATGGAGCAATTGCTTTGTTACAGAAGCACATCAAGGAATTCATCAGACCAGTGCTGTTGGTACAAGTGGAATTCTTTTTCATGCACTGAGAGATGTAGATTTCATTTGTTTGTCTCTTTGCATTCGGAAGTGAAATCTTGTTGTTGTACATCCAGGTTCGAACTTGAGGGTTATCTATATCCCTCTGGCATACCCCTGCCCAGATTCTTTATGTCCCAGTGCGGATCCTCAGCCATACCAAAGAGAAAAAAACTGGTTAACGGACAGTGAGCTTCTGAGTGGTTCTGTACGCAGCCTTACCACTCACCTGGGTGGGCACTGCAAACCCAAACCCCAACAGATCCAAAACTGAGCTCATGCCCTCCCTCCCACACGCAATTCTCCTTGCACTTTCCCAAAAGGGCAACTGATAGCCATCCACCCTCCACTGTCCAATCCAGGAACCCCGGAGTCATCTTTGCCTCCTTCTTTGTCCCCCTCTTACGTCTCAGGCCAAGGACAAACAACAAGCCCTGTGACTTTGACAATCTAAGTCTCTCTCTACCCTGTCTCTCCAGCTCCACTGCCACCTCCCAGGTCCAGCTCACTGCCATGTCAACCCTGAACTATGCAACCTGCTGCCAGAGTGGTCTTTCCCAACACAGCTCAGGGGGAGTTTCTGTTGCTCCAAACCCTTCCAGTGGCTCTCTATGGCTTTTAGAGCAAAGTCCAAAGTCTTAACCGCCATGGCTTAAGTGTTCCTTCCAGTTCTGGTCCTTGCCTTTATATGAACCTTCACCACCACCCCCCAAATCCCACCTTCCACTCTCCGCTCTAACCAGGCCAAATGACCTTCCCCAAGAATGGTATTCTCTCTTGTCACCCAGCCTTTGCATATGCTGTTCCCTTTGCTCCAAACGAGCACCCTCTACCCAACTCCACCTTGTTCTTGAGCCTCAGCCCAGCATTCTCTACCAATAGGAGAGAATTTTCCCTTTTCTCCCCAAACTTCATGTAGCTGCTCTCCCTACATGATCTCATAAATCTCTTGCAAGTCATAGTACTTGTCACACCATGTTGCTGTCTGGATCCCATCACTACTGCATCCCAGGATTTAAGCACAGAACCTGGAACATATTAGGCACTTAAGGATTTGTTGAATAAATGTATAACGTATACTTCTTGAATGACTGAATGGCATACTAAATTAATAAAGTACACTCCTGATTATTTTAGCAATTGACAGCACACCCTTTTGCTCCCTCGCCACCACTCTTTCCCATTTCCATCCTTGTCTCTTTCTGACTTATGCACTGATCTGATCCCTGGTTCCTAACCTGGTCAGTCCCTCCTTAGGCCTCTGGATTTGTGTATATGTATGATATCGCTGCTGTCTGACCCTTGGCTTTCCCATGGCACCTCTGATTTGACCCGCCTTCTTGTTCCCCCATTCTACTTTGGGTAGGACCAGCCTCATAAAATCTAAATTTTTGGTCCCAGTTGTCCATGCCTGGAACAGTCACCACCCCCACTCCACCCACCCATGAAGTGAGGAGTCAGGCATTTTAATACACATCCATTATTTCTGGACTCCTCAAGACTCAAGCAAAATGACACTATTTTTGTCTCCTTAATCATGGCTATGATGTTGGAGCAGGACACACACAGCTTGGCGGACAGATGTGTGCTTTGCTGGGCTAAAGAATGGCGGTCAAAGCAGAGATACTCAGTCATCCTTTCCTTACGGGTGCCTCCAAGAGCCACCACCATGGCACCATGGGCCAATTCTTTGTCTTCCTGTTAAAGAGTTTCATGCATGCATCACAGAGTTGTAGTAATCCATGGACACCCAGCACTCACGGTCTTGGAGGATTTTTTCTTGTAAACCAACTATTGTGGGACAGTGTGAAAGAGGATCATGCTCTCCCTGCAGAGGGGACTCTGTCAGCATCTTGGCTACTCTGCAGGGCATACTCAACAGCCCCATGGACCATCCTATTTACTGCTAGGAGTCAAAGGCCAACATTATTAGGATACTGCAGCTGAGCACCATTGGCCTAAAATGTTCTCACATGACACTTAAATGCCGAGTCCTAACGCCAGCTCCCTGAGTCCTAATGCCAGCTCCCTGAGACCCTTCACATCCCGCTTCTCTAAACACCATCCTCTGCCCCTTCCCAAATATTTTCCACTTACTTTGGTCTTAATTTCTGCTCCTCAATCTTAGCACTGACATCGTTGTCTTGAAGCTGCCTCTGTCCCTATAGATTTGGTGTCTACACACAGACTTCTGGTTGTACAACACTTGGCTTCTCTCTATGACTCTCTCTATGGCTCCAGATTAAGACTCCAGCACCCTGGCATCCACCCAACCTAAGGTCCTTTGGAAGGGGAAGAGAGGGAAGTGGTAGACTCAGACAAATTAACTATCTAGCATTTCTAAGTGGGCAGCATGCTTCCTATAGATGGCTCTTCATAGGGATCACTTTATACTTGACTGTGTAGACAGAGACCTAAGATGAGTGCTACATCGTAACTGACTAATAGAATGAATTGGGTGGATTTTGAAGAATATTCTGTCTCTTATTTATGCCACCTCCAGATACCTTGCTGTCTTTCTTTAAAGCATTTTTAATCTGCAAAGTACAAAACTCTTAAAACACACAAGGTGGAACTGAAAATACCATATTGGATATCACAGAAGTGTGGGCCAGCCTGTAAGGAGGAAGTTGGAATCTTGGTCTCAAAAGCTATTAAAAGCCATCCTTTTTCCAATCCCTTCACCTGCCCACCTGATTGCTTTTAAATGAAGGTGCAGGATCTCAAGGAGAAGAGGGTGCAGAAAATAGAATGCCATTTTTTTTCTCCACTATCTCCCAGATAATGATGTGGGAGCATCCACAGGTATAGATAACCAGTGTAAATTAAAAGCTTAACTGGAAGCCTATAAAAGGCCATCTCCACTCCCTCTTGTCTACTCCCATTCATACACAATGCACAATACAACTTGAGAGGAGGCCAAAAAAAATTATCTCTAGAAAACTCAATTGCTATAACCAATTATTCAGTGAGATGTCCTTTGTTAAGCCTCAAGCCTTTGATTAGCAAGTTTAATTTAAAGAGATTTCTCCTCCCACTTAATGCTGAGCTATACTGAGTGCTTATCCTGGTGATATGAGCATTCATGGGCCAAAGAGGGTCTTGGATGTGTAATAGAATTGCCATTAAATCATATCTGCTTAAAAAAAAAAAAAAAGAATGGGAGACAATGAGAAAGGCTGTCCCATGGCTCGTCTAAGGCACCCCAAGAAGCACCCCCTTCCACCACAATCACCTTCATATCAGTGACACTGTCCCTTTCAGCTGGGACAGAGCAGTAACACATCGGAAAGTACATATTTCCCTCCTTCCGTGCCTTCAGAAAATAGTCAGCTGCAAAAAATTTCGGTCTGCAGTTTAGATGGAACAAATGACCTTGAAAATCCAAGGCAGACTTAGACATTTTAAAAATGATCTTAAGGGCGGTACTTCCATCCCAATTCTGTCTATATGGGATGACTAGCTTCAGCGGAAATCTAAACCACGAAACTCATAACACAGAGCCAAATGTTCTGAAGGATTTACTAGGTGAATTTAGAACTTGATAAAAAAAAAATAGAAAAACTCATAAAATTCCGGCTACAATATCAGCCCCCTATTCAGATTAGGAGTCATTAAAAGAAAAAATGCAAAATACCTCAATCATCATGTCACTTGACGTGGCTGTCTCTCCATATCTGTGTGTATATCCATGCCCAGAGCCCAGCTGAGGAGACAAGGAACCCTGAGGTCCTTCCTGCATCTTATTCATGGACACTTGATTAGAAGGTAAGCACTCAGAGTCTCTTTCATGGAAGGTTGAACCCAGAAGCCAATGTTCTAGTTGTTGTGCAAGACTCATAAATTCATGTAAACAAAGGTGTGACTTCATTTTGGAATGGCTGCAGTAATATGGGGTATGTGTGTGCACATTCTCTCACTAGTAATAGAGAAATAGGGAGACGAAGAGAGGGAGGGAAGGAGATGGAGGGAGAAAGGGAGAGGGAAGGAGAGAGGGATATATCTCAAAGCTTTCTTGTTAAACAGCTGTACCTCCTGCAAAATATCTTTGGAGTCCCCTGAAATAAACCCCTTCTCACTTAAGTGCTCTTAAGATTTCTGTTGCTTGCCACCAAGAGATGCCTGTTGATGCCATGCATCTTCCATTTGTCTTTTATTGTGATTTGCATTTTCCTGGGTTAAACCATACCTTTGGGCATTTATTATGTATTTCAACAAAAACCCAACTCTTACAAATGACCGAAGTTCCAAATGGTTTTGTGACTATGGAATTTTATCACACAAATTACAAGGCTAGAAATCACATCCCAGTTTTCAAGAGTTAGTAAGAAAACAGAGCTGAGGTCAAATCTTTCTATAGTAAAAAAAGCAGAAGAAGAATTCCATGAACTGGGAGAATGAAATTTATGTCAAAGGCCCCTAGTCTTTAGTACTTATCCCTCACACATTTCTCGGTCTTCTGGAGTCTCTGATGATTTTGTTTGACTTTGGTGAGCAGTTGGGGACCTAAGTAGATTTTACTGGGTGTCAGAGATAGGAAATCAGCTGGCATCTTTAATGCCAAAATAAGAAAATTGTCAAGAACACACTTCCTGTATCCTCTTTCCTCTGGAAATGAAAACAGTACACAATCAAGTATATCAGTTGTAGAGGATAAGGAACACTTAAGAACAATGAATAGAATAAGCAAATATGGCAGAGATTATTATTATGTTTGGGTCAAAAAACTAATCCTTTTGCTAAGAACCTTTATTAGAACTTAGAAATTGGTGAAAGATTTATTATATAGGGTTCTTCTCTATAATGATATTTGCAGCAATCAGATATTTTCTTGTGTGATAGTTAACTGCTGCAGTATGGAGGGGCTTTTTCAAGTACTTATCATAGGCATACACTCAAACCAAAGCCGGCCATGTCCCCTGCTAAATGTCCAGCTGGTACACTCAACTTGTACTTACTTTGGCCATAAGAAGTGAGCAGTTAAAACTGTAACAGGATGTTAAATAGGACTGTTCCTAGCCTGCCAAGGCAAAATGCAGGATGCCCAGTTAAACTGAATTTCAGACAAATAACAAATGTTGCACAGGACATATTTATACTGAAAAAAATATATTTGCTAAATAATGGGAACCTTAACTTCTTCTCTTGTCTCAAAGATTCAAGTGAAACTCAAAAGCTGAAACCATCGGGTTACAAACACCCTGAAATTCTACAAAGAGCTGCTAAGCATACCTTTGCCTTTGGTCTGATTCTGCCTCAGCCTGTTTTATCAAAGGTCATTATAACCATAACTTGTATTTATAATGATATTTACTATATTATTTATAATATAATATTTATAATACCATTGTTTATAATAATAATTATTACTTTTTAAAGATTTTATTTATTTATTTGAGAGAGAGAGCATTAGCAGGGAGAGGGGCAGAGGGAAAGGGAGAATCAGACTCCCCACTGAGCAGGGAGACTGACGTGGGGCTCCATCCCAGGATGCTGAGATCACGACCTGAGCTGAAACCGAGTCAGACGCTCAACCAACTGAGCCACCCAGGTGCCCCAAGGGTCTTTAATTCTTTATCCATTCTATATACTCCTGCCCAACTAATCTAAGACTGCACATTCACTTCTATTCTCACCTATGACCTATAGATGCCTTCAGGATGGGGGCCACATCCCATTCATTTCTGTTTCCTCAGAACCCTCTTGAGAATACATGGAAGGTGTTCAGTAAATGTTCACTGAGGTAAAATGTTTGTCCATGGCCTTCTATTCTTTCCAGACTTCTCTTCCTGGCTTTTAAGGATTTTCATAATCAAGCCTCAGCTGGATAACTTTATTCTTCATTTCCTCTCAAGAGCCTCCAAGTTTATTATGCTTTTGTTCTTGCTGTCTCCCCATGTGCTCTACTAATCCTTCCTCTCTGCTTGTGCTAACATAGGAATCTATTCTGCAGTGCCTTCCCTCTGCTCCCTGAAATTTTACACAAACTTCCCTGAAGATCCAATTCAAGGACCCCATTTTTTAAGAAGATGTCTTTGGTTATTTCATCTAGGGCCATCTCTGTTTCATGTAACTTCCATTTTGGAAAGTAGAGCATGACACAGTGTTTCACCTTCAATGTTTCCTAATCCTTTGGTCTGTTAGTTTGGTCATCCCAGTTCTGAGGTCCTTGAAGTCAAGGACTGTGTCCTAAATGGCTCTTGCCTGCCCTCCCTTGCTCTCAGCACAATGCTTGCTCAGTGGACATACCTCACAGAAAGGTATAAGACATTATTTCCATGTCTTCTAGGACCTTCTATCAAATCACTAGAGTGTAATCATGGCTTAAAACTTTCAAAAACAGCTAAGGAATATGGGGCTTTGATTTTGGCCCTTCCACAAATTTTCATCACTTCAATAAATTTTGAAAAATCACATCTCATTTTGACGAACATTTCTCTGACAACTGGATGTTGAGCATATTCATGTTTATCAGACATTTACATTTCTTCTTCTTTCACTGACCAGATCAGATATCATATATTTAGCTGCATATTCTGGTTTGGGTTCATTTTGAAGTCCAAGCTTGAGCTATAGTTTGGGAAGTGAATAGCCTATGGGTGGTCATTGAAGTAAAGGTTTTGGATAGGACAGACCAAGTAATGTGGTAGGTATGACATCCCAACCAGGCTGGTCAAAAAATATATATATATGGATTTATATAGTTAATTTTTCAGAATTATCCATTTAGCATTCGTAAAGCGAATCAGAAGTGAGCCATTTAAAACCTAATCTTAAGCCCTCTGTTCACATTTGATGTTACAGGATTTTGTTGGGATAAACTAAATCATGTTTCCAAGAATCAAACATATTGGTAAGTGAGAAATTTCCAGAAGTCAGTATCAATAAAGCTGTGTCTGCCACTCCCATTTGACACTGTGAAATAGAGACATATCTGGCTGCACTGGGTTCTGGGTAGAGCTGATAATGGTCCAAAATAATGAAATTGTAGCATCTGCTCTGACTGGGTGTAAATTGCTTAGCGCAATCTCTCTGGCTCCTGAGCCAAAGTCAGCATTACCCACTACAGATTAGAGAGCCAGAAATGTTGACATAGAATTCACCATTAAGCAAAACAAGGCATGTTGTTGTAAGTCAAACAGCCATCATATTAGCTGTGTAAGGAAATAATTTTTAGAGACACCAAAGGGTCAGGATATACCATTAGCCACTTCACAGTGACAGAATATATGAAGGGCAAGAAGTACAAGCTAGTGTGCTTGACTGAGGGGGTCCTAACACTGTAACCAAATACTGCTGAATACAGAGACCTCTGCAAGGGGAGTGATAATGCTTTATCTGCCTCTGGTTTGAGGATCGTGAAATCTATGTTTGTTCCTCCACATATCAAGAGAGAAGGTCAGAAGATGATGATAAAACTCCACCGTTGTGAGATCTCATTCCAGCTCT
The DNA here is from genome assembly GCF_029215605.1 of Mirounga angustirostris. NCBI lineage: Eukaryota > Metazoa > Chordata > Mammalia > Carnivora > Phocidae > Mirounga > Mirounga angustirostris. The sequence continues at coordinate 143,798,993 of NW_026991709.1, forward strand.
GACATCGTGGAGCCAGAATTAACAGAGATGCTTTTCTCACTCCTAAACACGGATGGTCGAAGTCATAATACCTGCTATAATGATGATGATTACAACAGTTAACAAAGAATGAGCCCCTTCTCCATGCCAGGAACTGTGCCTCAATACTTAACACAACCCCATAAGGGAAGGTGGAGCATTTAAGAAGTTACTCATGACTTGGCACGATCTTCCAGGAGATCATTCTTATCTCCAGAACATCCTCAGGATGCAGTTAGAAACAGCACCCTTGGGAGTTTAGAGAAAAGGCACTCGACTCGAGCCTCTCGAATAGCTAATAATATGGTAAGATAGGCAAGAAACAGGGTGGACCCAACCTTTGGTTTTATTATTTTTTTCTTCATTATGTCTTCTTTTCTAACTCAGGCTGGGCATCTGTGTGGTAGATTGACGCTAGGAGTGAACTCCATGGAATGCAGAGCACTTCCAAACTCAGGACTCTTGCAAGACTTAAGGAGGAAAGACTGGCAGATAAACTGACTTGTTCCTTTGGATGCCTAGTGAGAAAATCAGGCCCACTACCTAGGAACCCCTCCAAGATCTTAGAAGGACACAAAGACTCCTTGTTTGTGTGGTTGTGCTCTTCTCAAGTAGAGCTATTTTTATAACTAACTTCTATTTGGAATGATAAATGGGAAGAGAGATCCTTGAACTTCTTTGCCAAACAATTGTCAAGTTTTGTTTTACTGTAGTGACTCAGAAAATTAGTTATTTGGTCCTGACCTCAGAAGCCTTCATTCTGTTTTGGAAAGTAAATAAGCTAAAACAAAGCTTTTCTCTTCACCACTGAAGAGATACTCAGTATTCTGCCCTAGGACGTGATCAACCCATGTTATGCGGTGATTGAGCTCTTCTCTACTGCTCTTCATCAACTTTCAGTCTGGGGTCTTTGAACCATTAGTTAGAAGTTAGGAATTAAGCAGTTAATTCATTGGCAAGTTGCACTCCCTTTTTTTCCCTTTGTGATCTGGCTTTGTAGTTTAGGCATGTAAGATGTTAAAGTAATAGTGATCATAAAATAATAGCAGTGAAAAAACTTCTAACCAAGGAAAGCCAATTATTGGGCCAACTTCTCAGAAAATGGACATCAGAAAGAGATCTCACTTCTCCAGAAAGCTTTAATGGACCCTGGGTGCCAGATACTGTGATGCCAAGGTCTTAAGATGGAGGAACAGGAGGTCAGTTGGAGACAGTGTCACATGGAGAGAACTTGGGCCCTGGAAGCAGGTGAAGTTGCCACTGGCCTATGCTGGGGAATTGGGGAGAGCTGGCTTTACACCAGCTACTGACTGGGGTCCTCTCTGAATTTCCTGGTTATGCACTTGATTTTTTTAACTTTATATTTTTAGGTAATTGTGGATTCACACAGAAGAAATAATAAAAATCTATCTGTGTACACTTAACCCAGTTCCCCCAGTGGTAACATTTTGCTTAACTACAGTACAATCTCACAACCAGGAAACTGACATTGATTCCATCTACCAACCTTTTGCAGATTCTACCAGCTTTACACCCACACATGGCGTGCATGTATATGTGGGTGTATTTAGTTCTGTGCAATTTTTCACATATTTAGATTCGTATGGCCAAAAGCACAGTCAAGATACAGAAGTTCCATCACAAGGACCCCCCCCCGCCCCGCCGTGCCACGCTACCCTTCTACAGCCACACCCAACTCCCTCTCTCCCGACCTCCGGCAACTTATTTCCATCTCTATGATTTTTTTTTTTTTTTCCGTTTCAAGAACATTGTGTAAATGGAATCATATAGTGCAAACTTTTGAGACTGGCTTCTTTCCCTCAGCATAATTCACTTGCAAGCCATGTAAGTTTTTGTGAGTATCAGTAGCCCATTCTTTATTATTGCTGAGTAGGAGTCCATGGTGTGGATGAACTACGATTTGTCTCATCGTTCACCCACTGAAGCATGTTTGGATTGTTTGCAGTTTGGGGCTAGAGCAAATAAAGCTGCTATGAACATGCACATTTAGGTTTTTATGTAAGTTTTCACTGCTCTGGGAAAGGGTGCACTTCCGGGTTATATAATAAGTATATGCATAGTTTTGTAAGAAATTACCAAGTTCTGTTCTAGAGTGGCAGGGGCCGTCTTGCGTTTCCACAGCAAAGCATGAGCGATCCAGTTTTCTGCACTCTTGCTAGCATTTGCTGCCATTGCTGTGGTTTTTCTTTTACTCAACCTGATAGGTGTGTAGTTATACTTCATTGTGGATTTAATTTGCATCTCCCTAATAGCTAATAATATTTAATATACTATCACATGCTCATTTGCCATATGTACAGTCACTTTGATGAAATGTCTGTTCACGTCTGTTGTTCATTTTCTAATTGGATTGTTTGTTTAATTTTTGCTATTGACTATTAAGAGTTCTTGTATATATTCTAGGTGCAAGTCCTTTGTCGGATTCGTGGCTTGCAAATATTGCCTCCCAGTGTGCAGTTTGCGTTTTTATCCTCTTAATGTAGTTTAATTGAGCAAAAGGTTTTAATTCGGATGACGTCCAATTTATCAATTATTCCTTTTATGGATTGGGCTTTATGTACCAACTCCCTCCTGGAAGCCAAAAGAGGTCTTCACTAGCCCTACATCCTGAAAATTTTCTCCTACACTTTTTTATTGAAATTTTATAGTTTTACATTTAAGTCTATGATCACTTTGAATGAATTTTTGTACAAGACATGAGGTTTAGGTTGGGGTTCTTTTTTTTTTTCCATAGATGTCCAATTGCACCGACATCATTTGTTGAAGAGGTTGTCTTTTCCCCATTGTATTGCTTTTGCAAGTTTGTCAAATATCAGTCAGACATACTTGTATGGGTCTATACCTAGGTATTCTGTTCCAGTGATCCACGTGTCTATCTCTTCACCGAGACCACACTGTCGTGATTATGATAGCAATATAATAAGCCTTAACATCAGATAGCGTGATGACTCCCACTTTCTTCTGTTTGTTTTTTTTTTTATATTTTAGCTATTCTAAAGTCCTGAACATTTCCATGTAAATTTTTTAATAAGCTTGTCTATGTCTATTAAAAAAAATGCTAGGATTTTTATAAGATTTGTATTAAACCTCTAGATCAATTCAGGGAGCATTGACATCTCTGCTATGTTGAGTCTCGCAATGCATGAACACCACCTTGATTTTAATTATTCATTGCAGGCTTCTTGGCTTCAGCTCCCGGGTTAAAAAGTCGCCAGGGCCCCCATCTGCTGCAACTGCACCTGAGCTTACTACAGATTTTGGACCCAGAGCTGCCCTCACTGGCATCCTTCTTGGGTGCAATCCTGTGATTACAGTTTTGGCTACTACCTGTAGCGTTATGGAAAAAGCCAGAACTCATGTTTTGACTTCTCCAGCAATCAGGTATTAGCTGAGTCACCTCAAGCCTTAATTTCCTCCCCTGTGGGACAGAGTGTCTTCCTTGGAGCATCCCAATAGCTAGGCTGTTATTATTACCTAACACACAATCCTACCTCCTACCTAAGTTGATGTGCAGTTAGATTTTAGCTTCTAAAATGGCAAGAGGCCATCATGCTGATTAGTAATATTTCACTTATTTTAATCCATCATTTCCATTTTTGGTAATCACTCTGGACCGTGATGCCATCCACATCTTTATCCCAGTCATTGAACAATAAGAGCAAATAAGGCAAAGAGACATGGACATAGTTTGACATGCTACTAGAGAAGTCTGTTCTCATTTAGGTTCCTTGGTTGCAGTTAACAGAAGCACATTCTGGAGAAATAGGCAGAGGATATGCATTAAAAGGAAGTCGAAGAATCACGCTGGGGGGCAACAGAACCAGGCAATGCCAAAATCGGGAACATGTCAGTCTTGCTGAGGAGGCTGGCTCTGGAATGAATAAGCTCTGATCATCATCTGTTTGTCTATTTCACTCTATTCAAATTTGAAGCGCTGGGGGAAAGGTCCTATTGGCCGAGCTCAGATATGGTGACTGGCTCCTGGCTGTAACAGGCAGGAGGAGGAAGAATCTGGCTGACAAGACTTTCAGCATCTGTTATAGAAGAATTCCACCTGCGTTTCCCCTCCACCCAAACTGGCCACAGTGGAAGAGAGGCAATGCCCCCAGATAGAATCACAGTACTGTCAGGAAGGAATGTGAGTACTTGGATACAACAAAGTGTCAAAAGTTTACTCTACCTTTTTTTTTTAAGATTTGTTTTTAAGATTTAATTTATTCATTTGTCAGAGAGAGCGTGCGAGAGAGAGAGAGAGAGAGAGAGAGAGCACAAGTGGGGGGGGGCAGCAGGCAGAGGGAGAAGCAGGCTCCCTGCTGAGCAGGGACCCCAGGATCATGACCTGAGCTGAAGGCAGATGCTTACCCGACTGAGCCACCCAGGCGCCCCTACTCTCCCTTTTTTTCATTTGATAGTGATTCACTAGTTAGCATTCCCTGGCAATGGCCAGTCAGCCAGAAAGAAATCCACCCAATTAGTTGTCCAGGCACATAGATCCATGTACTTCACCAAGGATGTTAACAAATTGATAGAAGAGTCTTGCTGAAATGCAGGTGTGTGAAGCTCACGGCATTCTGTGAATCTACTGGAACCTACAAGATTGTGACTTTCACATAGCCGCCCTGGTTGTATAGTGCCCTCAAGTCCCCAGTTTAACTCAGTATAATCACATTTTCTCATTGACAAAAGGAGGCAAAGGTTCTATTCTCACTCTTCGGTAGGTTTTTTTAAAAAGTACCTTATTTGTTATCTATGGGCTAGTTAGAACCCCAACTGTGTCCTTATAAACACAGAGGCTAAGTGGCAGTCCCTTAGTTTTGGTTAGCTTTTTGTTTGTTTGTTTGTTTTTAACAGGATTGGAAGTACAGACTAGGGAGAAGAAATCTGAAATGAAAGTTGAGTAGCTCTGCAAGAGAGAAGAAAGAGAAATGCAGGACCTCCTGCCATCTGGAGAAATCTGGGAGGGGGCGGGGAGGGAGAGCAGACCAGGAGAGGGCAAAGACCTCCTGTTGTACAATGAGACCTCTCACAAGGGCTCCTTGGGAAAACTTCCCCAAAGAGGCAGTTTCATACTAGAGTAGACGTGCTACAGGACAAGAGCAGATTCAAGGAAGTTGAACCCGAGTGGTAGAGAAAGTCAAAAGGACACACGTGGTCATCCCACCTGTATCCCACCCTAGCAGGTAGCAGAAATCTAGGATTTAAAGCCCCACGGGCCCCAGAATTTGGGAGCTGAAGGCAAATTCATATAGATCTCAAGGGCCAACTAAGCCTCCAGCAGCTGGCTTTTGGATTATACATATTTGCATTCATAACCAAGAAACAACAGAATATTGAAATCTCTTGTCCTTGGGTGATTTTCCTCATGCAGTAAAAGGAAAAAAAGAAGGCTCTTTGTTCTGTTATTCCAACTTTGATCTTTTATTCCTTCTCAAAGGGCATAAATACTGTTGATATATGTTTCCGGGAGTCATATCACTCTTGAGGTTTTTTTGTTTTAGTCGTTGTTGTCCCCTGCTGTGGATTTTAACACAGAAGCCTTTCCTTTCGAACTGTAAGTACCAACAGCAAGCACCCTACAAAGTGTCATGTGCTAGGTCCCTTTGTTTGCGGGGTCTTTTGTCCTATGCTTTGCAGGGTACACAGTTAATTACAAATGTAAATGTGTGTGTCTGCTGTGTAGGAAACCCTGGGGTGACACGGGCTGCTACCTGCCATTCCCTAGAATGGGCCTAACCACCACCTCTGCAAGAAGAATCTATGCTGGGCGCCTGGGTGGCTCAGTTGGTTAAGCGACTGCCTTCGGCTCAGGTCATGATCCTGGGGTCCCGGGATCGAGTCCCGCATCGGGCTCCCTGCTCAGCAGGGAGTCTGCTTCTCCTCTGACCCTCCTCCCTCTCATGCTCTCTGTCTCTCTCTCATTGTCTCTCTCGCAAAATAAATAAAATCTTAAAAAAAAAAAAAAAGAATCTATGCTTCCCGCGTGGCCCTGCCATTCTGGCCACGGCCAAGGGTGCAAATCTAAGGCCAGAAGAGCCAGACCCTAGCCTCTGGGCGGCCTCGGGTGACAAGACCAGCTAGGCCAGTCGGATTCTCTTTCTTGGACATTTGAAACAGGAAATGGGTAAGAGAATGCTGAGGTGTGTATCAAGGAAGGTCATGAGATCGCTTTAGAGGCCGTGAGAAGTGAGCTGGAACCAGGAGAAAGCACATCAATAGCGAAAGAAGGAAGCAGATTAAGACAATTGATTCCTGGGGCGCCTGGGTGGCTCAGATGGTTAAGCGTCTGCCTTCGGCTCAGGTCATGATCCCAGGGTCCTGGGATCAAGCCCCGCATTGGGGGGTCCCTGCTCAGCAGGGAGTCTGCTTCTCCCTCTCCCTCTGCCTGCCGCTCTATTTGTGCTCTCTCTGTCAAATAAATAAATAAAATCTTAAAAAAAAAAAAAAAAGACAACTGATCGCTTCGTAAGAACCCCCCTGGTCTTACCCCAGGTATGACCAAATACAGCCGCTCCCTTTGCTTACCTTCTCTCACTCCTCTTCTCTTCCAACCACCTCCCTTCTGTGCCTAAACCCACCGAGGCAGAATGGTTAGAGCTTTGCCATCAGAGCTGATGGAAATGCACCTATCCAATTTCCTTGTTTCTCCCAATCTAGCTCACAGTTTACAGAAGCCACGTTGACCATCCTGTCACATGTAGGCATAATGACCAAGGCCTTCCTCTGCCGTCTCAAAACGGCCAGACAGAAATAATATCTGTTGAGCTTTCCCACCATAGCGCTCTTCTCTCTTACAGAATCCAATTGTAGCCCTAGATAAAAGAGAGATTGGCTTCTACAAACTTCCCAGGATGCCGACTCCACCGCTAGCTACATAAGAAACAAGGTCCACACGGTGCGGGAGATGTGGCAATGTTATTTCTGCTGCCCATTCAGACTGTCAATTCGGTTGGTGGGCTTGTGAGGAAGGGAACGAGAAATGTATTTGGAAGTAATATCTTTACAGGCTACAGTATATGGGGATGTGGGGGCAGGGGGTGGGGGCGTCTACAGCTGAACGTATATTTCAGCACATGGAGAATGGATGTGGCTCAGCCAGAGGAATTTACAGCTGCAACGGGCGTCCCTAATACCATAAAGCTGTATGGGAGCTACTTTTAGGTTTCGAGGATCAAACAGCTAGATTCAAAACATAGATAATAGAATAACAACCGCTGCTTAACAGGGAGCAGGAGATAAAAATAATTTGCTACACTTTACCAGCCTCCACCACAACCTCTAACACCACAATCCTGCAAAGTTAATTTATTAAAGCATGTGCAGTTGCCACAGATGAGGGAAACCACCATCAGTGATGGGGGAAATGACAGACAGGAGATCTTAGCCAGCAGTTAAATAAGGGTAGGGTTTCAGAAGCCAAAGAAGGTACAGGAGGAGGTATACGCAGAAGGAAAACATCCCCAGGGAATGCAGGTCTCCTTAACCCAGGTCCGTCAAAAGAAATCGACATAAAGGAATCCATGTTTAATTTGTAAAATTCTTTTAAAAGGGTTATCACTTCAATGAAGAAATTGAATGAATTTCCTGAAACTGACCTGTTTTCCAGCTTTGAAATCAGTCACGAATAACACAGATCAAAAGGCACGTGTGACATATTCCCTCCCTCATCCTGTCTCTTAAACAAAGATCTCCCTCCGGCAACCCTTAAAGAGAGTTCAAGGGCTATAGAATTACAAGAATGAAATTTCAAAGCTAATAGAATGTAAGCCAGCTAACGGTATCTCCAACTATCCTTCCTTGGCAACCCAGAGGGAGTGCTGGGTGTGGGAGACGCATCTGTTGAGGTGCTCATAGACATGCTCCTGTGGCATTTGAATGAAGAAATCAGAAGGAATCGGACTTCCCATTTACATTCTGGCACCACCAGCCCCCTTCCGTGCATTTCCTCGTCACCCTTAACTCACAAAGAAGCACAATAGCCAGGGACAGATAGAACAAGAGTGAAGAAGGGAGGTGATCAAAACACTTGATCTTAACAGTCCCCAGAAGTTTTTGATCCAAAGTAGTGAGTGAATACTGTCTGGCCCCAGCCAAAAAGTAATTATATATATTAAATATATAAATATATATATTTAAATGATTATATATAATCATTTAAAATACTCCCTCCTTTTCTCCTGAAGTCTTCGTCCCCAAACTGGCAAATTGTAATGTGCTAAAGGAATATTTTCACTAATGTTTCCAAATATGTTATTCAGAGTGGGATTTTATGTGAGATAGCCCCAGGGAACTTTCTGGAACAAAAGGCTGCCCCCAAATTGGATGCATAAACTGCTTTAAGGTTTTAAGATTTGGCAAAGGATATTGTGCCTTCACTACCGCCACCCCCCACCCCCCACAAGCCAGAAATGGAAAAGAAAAGAATTTGGTTTTCCAGGCACTGCAAAGTGACTCAGTATTTGAATAGGTTTGCAAGAATGCAGCAAGCTGGAGAGGCAGTGTCCCCAACACAAAGCCACCCAGACCCCTGAGCTTCCAGCTGGCATGCTGCCTAGCCGAGAAAAGAGGATGTTATTGAATCTGTAGACATCTCTTCCAGGGAGGAGGCGGAGAATGTTGCAAAAGGATAATGGAAGGATGAGGGACTGAGAACGCAGAAATGGAAGGACAGGTAAACTCCAAGTGGAAGAGTATTCTTCAAGCATAGAAAAGCAACTTAAAAATATTACTGAGGAATTAATGCAAAGAAACGTCCTTAGCAGAGGGAGGGGTTCGGGAGGGTACATGTATCATAACAAATACACTCCATGGCCAAGATCCCCTGACCATTAAAACCACGGATTATTACACAGAAGAATCTAATCATGCAGAAGGATGGTAATCGCCAAGTGGTAAGCCACTTCAGTGGGTATTCACACTGTAGTCCCAGGGCCAGACTTATAACAGCAGCAAAAATGTTACATGCATGCACACACATGCACACACACATGCACATACATGTACATCCAGAGGCGGAGCATCTCAAGACCCGAGCACAGGAAGCAATGGGAAAACTCATCCACGAGGACTTTTTAATTGCTTTGCATTTGTTTTCCATCTTCCTCCCCATTTCTTCTGATGGGGATTTTGACTGTGTTTTGAAATCATGATCCACTCTTGCAGCACTGTAATTACACAAATATGGCATTATAAATGAAGGTTAGTGGCAGAAATAGCAAAGCGGAGAGGGGTGCAATTTGTCTTTGTGAATGCAAGTGTGTGTGTACATGTTTATAAATACCTCCCATTGACATGGAAATCATTTGCTGGTCCAAGTAAGAGGAAGGTAGGAAATAGAACAAGGGCCTCAGTCTTCTTTTCAGCTGAAGAAGGTGAAGGCAAGAAAAAGCAGGTGCTTCTAGTTACAGTAAATGGAAATAATGGATTCAGAGCCGGCTTAAGCTGAGCTCAGATCCCTGAACTGGCCTGCAGTTGAGCGGGCACTCGGGCCTCTGCTTGTAAACAGACAACAGTCTGGGGCAGTACAGCTTGTACTTGGACCTCTGGTACCTCAGGGAGAAGCTCTTAAACACCATGCAGAATGGGAGGACTACATCCCTCCCCATACCCTCACCCATTCTTGCCTCCAGGGTACCTCCCAGCATCTTCAACCAGTAGCAGTGGGAATTGGGAGAGAAAGTGTCACACAGAGTATGTGATAGTTCTATTCTATGTCAACAAATCCTTTGAAACCCATGCCTTCCAAAGGGGGAGCCTAATTCCCCTCCCTGCAGACATGGGCTGCACCAAGTGTCTCACTGCTGATGACCAGCATGTGATGGGAGGGTTGCTAGGTGGCTCCTAAGCCTAGGTCACAGAAATGCTGTTTCCCCTTTGAATCACTGCTTCTGGGGAAAGCTAGCAGCTTGCCAGGAGAACAGGCAAGCAGCCTGTGGAGACAGCCACCCAGTGAGGACCTGAGGTCTCCTGCCAATAACCATCACCAACTCACCCAGCCACATGGTCAAGCCACCTTGGAAATGGATCCTGCAGCCCCACTCAAGCCTTCAGATGAATGCAGCTCCAACCAAGATCTTGACTATCACCTTATGAGAGATCCCAAGCCAGAACCACCCAGATAAGCCACTAGTCTAGAGGAAATGTAAGGAGAAGTACTTATTCTCTTAAGCTATTTTATTTTGGAGTAATGAGTTACACAGTAGTAAATGAATACAGAGTCCTAGTGGCATTGACCCCTGCTTGCCCATAGCTGTAGCCTGCTCTTCACCAGCAACTCTGCCACGCTTCCTTAGATCACCTCCAAAGCAGACTACCGGTGCTCAAAATTCATGCCTCAGGGTTTGCTTTTGGGGCCTAAGACATCCCGTATGAGGTAAATATGATTACCATCCTCATATTAGGGATGAGAAAGAACACGTAGGTGGGAGTTACGCAGGACACAGTAACAGAATGAGGCTTTCGGAAGCCTAATGCATCACCTCCTGCCTCATCACCGCTGCATCCCTCCCTACCCCAATCCTTTGTGAATTTAAGCCATCTCTCTTCTCTCGCCAAGAACAATAATTAATTTGCTCATTCACCGTGGACCTAGACACTCATCATAATCACAAAATTTAAAAACCAGTCTGAGCAAATTCAATAACAAAAGCAGGAACTTTGAGTCACTGAAGTAACAGTGTATTTGTTTTTCCTAATGACACCTGCACGCTGTGGGGAAGAATAACTATCAAATTAATGGATTGTTCCTCTGTTGACGTAAATGCAAAGGCTGGATGTGCGTGCCTCTGCCAATGCATGGTATGTCTGGGTTCCAGGTTCTGGACTGAAACTGCTGACCAACGCCACTCAGAATTTATTGAAGTTATAAACGAATGACCGTGCTGCATGGGCAAGAAATGATGGAGACGGAGCCTGGATGTGCTGTGCTTTCTGTGCTGATCAAATAAAATGTGCAGCCAACTTCATCTATCAGATATTTAATCATAATCATTATTGTGCTACGTGCTAATTAGGCATAAAGGGGACATAAATGACTCTTGATCGCACCATTTTATATACCAAACAACAATGTTCGTGTTGTTCTTCTCCCTTTGATGGTTTTCCAGTATCCACCTGTACTTGGTGTCATTGCAGTTGGTTTCCCCGGAGTCAGAGATGTAGAGGAGAATACACGTGGGCTTTGGAACCGGACAAATCACTCAGGATGTAGGATCTTGATCAAGTTACTTTACATCTCTTGGCCTCTGTAAAAATGGAAATGAACCCCTGCAGTGGGATCGCCATGAGAATTGAATGAGAAACTGAGATGCAATCACTAGCACAGTGTTAGTATGCAGTAGGTGCTTAATAAAGGTCTCCTACTATCTCTTTTATCACACACTCTCCTACATCAACATTACTTTCATATACATGATGGCAGGAGTTTCTCGTGCATCTCCCCACAAATTACCACTTCCTGCCCTGCACCCCGCTCCCAAGGGCACCTGCCCTCAGCCTCTGAGGCACATGGTCCCATGCTAAGATCCCAAACTTATCCATATTTTAACAAATAATCCCCACCCACTGTAAGAAAATCACTCCAGTAATCAGGACGAATGGCTTTGAGCTCACAACTGGAAAAAAGCAGGTTTACATTTGACTTAGGAGTAGGACTGTCAACGCTCCAGCAAGCATGAGTTCTAGTTATGGGCAAATGGTGATAGCAATTTCTCTTTCCATTTGATTTGGATATGGTTAGTAAGAGACTGGAAGACACTAAAGGAAATACAATGCTGTAGCCTCCATTTGGTTCATCCAGTGGGAGGCTGGTGGTGTTTGGGAATCAATTCACGAAAATATATAGATAGAATATTTGTACGACACACTTCACATCCTCCTGGCTACCTGCTCCTCTGGGCTTGGCAGGCACTGTGGAGGCAAAGGGTTTGCCTCTCTGATGTAGAAGATGAGATTTGTGAAAGTGATGCCCACTGATCAACACAACAGCTCCAAACAGCACGAGCAACAGTACTAACCACCACTTATTAAGGGCCTAACATTTGTTTGCATCCAAGTTAACAAATACCTTTTATGCCTCACCTCATCTGATCATCTGGGAGACTGGGTGGGTATTATTAACTCCATTTTATGGATAAGCACACTGAGACCCAGAGAGGTTAGATGTCATGCCCAAGAGGCCCAGGAAGAATAGGCAAAAGAATCAGATCTGGAACCTTAACCTCACATTCTTGTGTCTTATCAGACTCCCTCTACGAATAAACAATTAGCTTGTTTGTTGAAGGGATCAAGGGAAGCTAATCTATTAATTCTCCAGTTAGCTTTTCTTGCCCTATCTTGGTGTTTAGACCCACAAAGCCACACACCCACATCCATACATACAGAGGAGAAATAGTTTAAAAACAGTTGTTTAATGATCTTCGAGAAGAATCTTTTGTCATGAATAGACTGCTTCCCAGGGCCCAGGGTAACTGCAAGGAGCTGTATTAGGACTACTGTCCAGTGGTCCAGGGATAAAAGGCTCACTTTTTTTGTGCAGTTGTGGCAACAAGGTGTTTCAGTCGATGGTGCCTGTAACTTCTGCAGAGGAAGCATTCAGATCCTACCACAAAAGAGCAGACCTTCACTGGGTCAGCTATGAAGTAAACTTACAGTCAGTCTGTTTTCTTTTTCAGCTTCCCTACCACAACATAGAGTCTTTGGGCCACAAATGTCAGTTTTATCTATAAAGCTCTTGACCTCATCAGAGAAGAACCATTTTCAAGTACGAGAAATGTAAGAATCGCTTTCAAAATAAGCAAGCGAGGCTTGGAGTACAGCAAATCCAAACTGAGCCAGGCCCTAGGCCAGGAGCAGGGCCCCTGGCTGGAGGGGCCAACAGAGCAGAGTGGTAGTTCTCAACCTAGGCTGGTCATTAGTGTCCCCTGGAGGCATTTTAAAATTCCAGTCCCAAGGTCTTTATTTATTGAGAATTAATTATTCTCAATTAATTCAGAAACTCTGGGAGTAGAAGCAGGCAGTAATATTTTTTAAAGCTCTGCTAGTGATTCCATTGTTCAGCTACAGCTGAGCAACTATTCTAGTAGAACCCAGAGTGTTTCAAACTTCTTTGAGAATCACTTGAGGTTCTTATTAAAAATAGAGATTCATGGGTCCTGACCTCTATCCCCCTGAATCAGAACTTCCAGGAGAAGGATTTGGGGATATGTATTTTGAACAAGATCCAAAAGATGCTTAGGATAAGGGAAGTTACACTAAACCTGTTACTACACTCAAAGAACCAACAGGGTGAAAAGGCAAGCTACAAAATGAGAGAAAATATCTGCAAATCATAGATCTGACAAGAGGTTAACATCCAGGGGCACCTGGGTGGCTCAGTCGTTAAGCGTCTGCCTTCAGCTCAGGTCATGATCCCAGGGTCCTGGGATCGAGCCCCACATCAGGCTCCCTGCTCAGCAGGAGGCCTGCTTCTCCCTCTCCCACTCCCCCTGCTTGTGTTCCCTCTCTCACTGTGTCTCTCTCTGTCAAATAAATAAATAAAATCTTAAAAAAAAAAAAAAAAGAGGTTAACATCCAGAATATATAAAGAACTCCTACAACTCAAAAATAAAAAGACAAGTTGATTTTTTAAATGCCCAAAGGACTTGACTGGAGACAAAAGCAAAAAGTTTGAGATTAGGGTTCCAGATCAGATTCCTTTGCCTATCCTTATGGGCCTCTGGGGCAGGGCATCGAAGCTCCCTGGGTTCCTGTTTGCTCATCTGCTACATCCCAGTGTCCTCAGGCCTCAGCAAGACCTCACAGAGAAGCTCCCAGTAGGGCGACATCTTGGCAATACTCTCTCTGCCTGGGAAGGCAGTGCCCTGGAGGTACTAGAGAACTAAGTCAGCAATGAGCTCTCTGTAACCACAGTGGGAAAGAAAGCCCAACACTTTGAATCACAGAGTAGCCTGCCAGAAACTCATTATTTAAACTTGTGAGCTTTCAGGGTGGGCTTGGAATTCATTGTATGCAGGCAATTTTATGTAGGCAATGTCATGGGGAAACTTGATCAAAAAAAAAAAAGGTCTTCCCAGAGCCCCACAGTGGTCGCAAGGGTCTGAGCCACTAGCAGAGGGGGAAAATAACCAACTCTTCCTTTCCCACCTCACTCCATCACTCAGACCCAGAGGCCTCGCTTTTCTCAAGTCCCATCCAAAGATTGGGGAGGTTCTGAGAAAGACAAGAAATTTTGAGGGGTTTCTGATGGGAGAAAAGGTAATTCCAGAAAATGAAGAGGAGATTGTGTGAGCTGAAAATCAAAGCTGAGAGAGGTTAACAAAGGAAGGGGGGGGGGGGGGAATCCAAATTGGTGGCCAGAAGTGGCTGAGCCGTGGAAATGGACAGGAGCAAGAAACTACTGTTCAAATCATCCCCATACAGTACATGTGTTCCATTTCTGGGAGCCACTTCCCTATCCCTCATTTGAGAGACAGGTTGAAAAGAAAGGCTGGGGTGGCTCTGTGCTTTGGAATTAAGGCAGCATCTGCAGAATTATTAGTTGCACCAAGATGTGCAGAAGCTATCAATCTTCCTGCTTTGGGGAATAATGGATTGCCAAAGGGGTCCAGACAGGCTGCTTTCTATCCCCTGAGGTCTGGCCCTGAGTTCAGCACAATTAGCTAAGTGCTTCTGCGCCGGAGAAGCCTGGGAGCACAGGCAGTTCCCACCTAAGCACAAGGTGCTCGAGGAAAGAGAGGTTTCAGGAACTCTGAGTTACACCTGTCACCCAACCGGAACCAACAGCGTCCACTAACATTGTATAAGCAGAAGCCAAGAATAGCATAGAAATGGGCTGTGTTTTGGACTTTGGAAGTCCGGTGAAGCCTATAAACCCCTTCTCCAAATAACATTTTTAAGGACAGAAAATAAATATGCAGGATTACAGAAAAGCCGATTATATTGAAATACAGCCACCAAAATATTTTTATTAAAAAAAACAAACAAACTGGTGATGTAGTCATAGAAGTGTATCTTTATTAAACATTAAATAAGCTCTAGTAGTGGGTGTAATCATTTAAGGTTATGGAAGTAATGAATATTTCAAGATATCCGCAACAATAGCTATAGGAGATGAAAATATCTGTAATATCTAGTGGAACTGTTAATTCTACCATGAGCTTCCGACATACATTTATCACTGTGCTAAGTTTCGCTTAGATGTTAGTGAAAATAAATAAGTAATGCTTTTTCCACCCAAATTTATAGATCCCTGAATTCTCTCCATGTGCCTTAGAACTTCCGCTGCAAATGGGAATTTAAAATGACAGTGACCCTCTGCAGCCAATGTGCGTGCTAAAAGAAAGCATGCATTTATCTTTTAAATTTAATAGCACTAAGTGCAAATCCCATAGACCCTGGCCTTACGGGGCCTGAAATCTGGAAGAAAATGACAGGGAAAGCATCACACAGTGACAGTAACCCCTGTCATCTCCAAATCAATCCAAACTAAGGACTGTTCACCCCACCTCCCTGCTGTCTTCATTTCTTGAGCCTGTCTCTATTTGTGTCCCATTTTGGGGGTTTGGAATAGATGGTTAGGAATCCATGGAGTTCACCAGTTGAACTGTGGACAATCCAGGACTTTGAAATGGCTTTTCTCAATGACGTGGTCAGATTTGTCTTTCAGGACAGTCACTCAGCCCCCAAGACTGAGAATATGACTCCAGTCTACCTGCTGTGCTCCGTCCCCATGGCCACCACCCTTGGGCAAGTCACCCCCCAAGCCCCCCGCCCTGGGTTGTTGCAGTGGCTTTTTAATGGGTCTCCTTGCATTCTTTCTTGCTCCCCTACTGTTATTCTCAAGAAAGCAGGCAGAGCGATCTTCTCAAAAGAAGTCTCCATTCCCACCTCTTCCTTAGGATGGTTCAATGGTTTTCCATATCACTTAAAATAAATTTCAATCTCTTCCCCATCCTGCAGGGGTCAGCAACCTATGGCCTGCTGGCCAAATCCAGCCTGCACCTGCTTTTGTATGGCCTGTAAGCGCAATCATTTATGGAAATTTGTTTCTGTTCTTAGTATATAAATACCTACATACAAGTACCTCAGTTTGGCCTCTTGGCCCACAAAGCCTACACTATTTACTATTTGGCCCTTTCCAGAAACAGTTTTCTAACCTCTGCCAGCCAGGAAACCAGGAACCAGCCTCGGTCATTCAAATGGGAGGAAATTAAGTCAGAGAATCGGCTGTCCAAAGTTGTAAGAGCTCAGGAGACAAAAGGACACAGTCAGGCCATTCAGAGATTAACAACAGCAGGAAGCTGCTACTACCCTGCTAGTGGAGACCAAGGAAGGAAGTGGTATAGCTAATCAGAGGCACGGACCTGGAGGAATCCAACAGAGCTGCTGCTGGGGATGCTGCTGAGCAAGAGATGCTGGATTCTTACTTCCTCTCGCATCCAAGTTCACACCAGCACCTCCTATCAGCTAATGCCACCTGGAAAGTTGTTGGCAAGGGGGCCCTGGAAATGCAGTTCCCTGAAATACAAAGCAAAGCAAGAGAAGAGAAGGATGGGAAGTAGATATTAGGGCTAGCAGGCAAATGACTAGCTCCCCTGTAAAGAAGTGAGGGTAACATCTACCTTCAAATTAGCTATAAGAGCTTAAGATGACTTAGTGAAAGGTGTCTGTATCATGCCTGGAAAAAGTAGCTAATGCTATCATCATCTTTATTACTACCCTGCACTCGGGTTTTCAGTATTGGGTCGTCCACGCTGAGCATGAAGGGATGGACAGAAGATGGGACCATAATTGACCTGATTTACCCAGAAGCCGTGAAGAATGGGATGAAATTAGACCACATCTATGGCTCCCCAACACACCATGGAGATGGCCCCGAGGACCTGCTCCAAACCCCCCTTTTCCCAGGCAATGAAACCGTTTCATACCACCCACTGCAGGCCAGAAGGATGGTGGGATCAGGAGTTTGCTGTTGCAAAATGCACTCAGAGATGCTTTGTGCTAGTGGGATTTTTCTTTTCCTAGAAGCATGGCTATTGTTAGTAGAAATGCATTTCTGTCCATTCACGCACACTTCTTCTTTCCCTCGAACTGTCTGTCGTGCCAGCCTCTAAAACCACAAGCGTAACAGCTTCGTTTTACAAGCTTTCTCTGTTAAATGCCAGCCAATGAAATCAATGATGGGTGTAATAAGATGAAGAATGTAGCCAGTAGGGAAAGTTTTTGCACCTTAAATGTCAATAAGCCGGGACAAAAAGGTGCACAGACTGAATATGCATCACCAACTCAGGTAGGCCATCCAAGCAGAAACTCTAAGAACTGGCTATTGGGAAATTGACCATCTCTGGCCACTCATGGTTCGACTCGACAGTTGAGCACAGAAACTCCAAGCCTAAGACTTTGAAATTTCCAATTTGGGGTTTACAGAGAAATACATGCCCTCTACTTCGGCCACCTCTGGAGGGTCACATCACTCACATCTTTCTTCTCTCCACTTACGTGTCAAAGGGCAGGCGTGGTGAGGGTCATGGTAACAAATAAATGTGTGATTTGTTCTTGCAGTCCATCTACCTCTGATTCTGCTCCTCCTAGACCCATTTCTGGGTTAAACTTTTAAGTATCACAATCAGCCCTATTTCAATAAAATCAAAGATTTTAAGAGGAAGGGGCATGCATTCTTTTTACGCAGTTCACATATTGATTCCCAGAGCAGCCCTTTACTGGAATCTCCGAGGGCACATTGGGCTTGGGATGGGCTGCTGGGGAGCCGAAGGCAGAAGTAAGAATGTTTTTTTATCCTACAGTAGAGTTTCCCAAACTTCAATTATTCTCACAAAGTCTTAAAAATTGTTGTCCTATCAAAATGCCACCTCTGCACTTCTTTACTTAACATCTTGCTTTTAATTACTTCAATTTTATTAAAGTCTATTTTTGAAGGAAACTTAATTTTCATAAACATAAAAGTAGTGCCACTTGCCATAAATAGAAGGTAACCATGAAAACAAAATGATGTTATTATGTGACCCACTGAAGGTCTAGAACGTTAGGCCCACTCTCTGTTACAAAGAAGAGAATCAGCAAGTGACGAGAATGGTGTTAAAGATACACTGGCACCAAAATAAAGATTTTTCCTTGACGTGATCATCAGCAGGATAGAAAGATAGCTGAAAAGGAAGTCATTCTTTTTCCGGGTGATTGTCATTTGTTACCATGTCCACACACGGCCTAAATCATCCGCATAATGTGGTACACAGGAACAGCTCCATAATTTGCAGGATCCAGTGCGAAATGAAAATGTGGGGCCTTGTTCAAAAATTATTAATAATATTAAGACAACGACAGCTGAGAATTAGAGCAAGCACAGGGCCCTTCACAATTAACAGGCCACACTCTCATAAAGCCTTGACGTATGTGTCATACCTTGTGTATTACAGAGAACGCAAACATTCAAGAGAATGAGTCGATGTGGACACCCTGTAAGAATCCTGATGTCTGAAAATCCCAAAGGGCAGTCCTGAGGGTCATCAAGGGTGCCTGAGGCAGGGAACAAAGCCAAGGTAAAGCACCCATAAGTCCACATCGTGCTGATGAGAACAACCACTAGCAAGTCAGGTCAGAAAAAAAAATGAGGAATGCGGCTGGAGCCATCCCCCAGAATCGTCTGTGGCTTGCTTTTAGAAAACCAGCTCCCTCTTTCTCAGTCAAGGTTAGATCTGAGAAATATAAAAAAGACAGCAATAGCATGACCTGGTATTTCTGACAGTGTCCCTGCAAGAAACATCCAGTCTGCTTACAGATACAGCTGATAGGAGGTTTATGAAGGGACAAGGCACAGAGAGGTGTAGGCAGGGACACCAAAAGGGACAATCACACACCAGGACTGACAACAGCAGGAACCTATTACTGCCCCTCGACCTGAAGGGGCAAAGGGAAGCAGTGTTACTGGAACTTCAAGAGAACTGAACCCAGGAGAGAAGGTGGGCGAAGACCTTAGGGGGAGAAACATAGTTCCCACCAAACGACAGCCCAGTAGGGAGGAGGCGGGAAGAATAAATGCACCAACTTCTCCTCTCAGGACCTCGCATTGGCTGAACCCAACCCAGAACCAGAAGGCAAAAGGTCTTGGAAGATGCAGCGGCAGAAGTCAGCCTCCTAGAGCACAGAGCAGGAAAGACAAGAGGTGAATGATCTAAAGGACAAATGGAAATTAGACAGCACATCTGGTGACATGTGTTTCTGCAGAGTTGTGTGTATATGTGTGCGTGCATGTGCACACGTGTGTTTAAAAAGAGTAGCTGAGGGGCACCTGAGTGGCTCAGTCGTTAAGCGTCTGCCTTCAGCTCAGGTCATGATCTCAGGGTCCTGGGATCGAGCCCCACATCGGGCTCCCTGCTCCGCGGGAAGCCTGCTTCTCCCTCCCCCACTGTCCCTGCTTGTGTTCCCTCTTTCGCTGTGTCTCTCTCTGTCAAATAAATAAATAAAATCTTAAAAAAAAAAAAAAAAAAAGAGTAGCTGATGAGGGAAAGATAGCACCCAGCTTTGGGGCTAGGGCAAACTGGTGAAAGGTGATTCCATTCACCAAACTAGCGAATTCATAGGGAGGGACATTTTGGGGAAGGAGTTAATGCATTCTGTTTTGGTCATCCAAGTGGGGGGGCATGAGCAACATCTAAAGGTAAAAGAAACCAGGACTGCCTCTATAGACTTGGGGGTCATGGATTCGTAGGAGGCACGTAAAGTCAGTGAGAAGAAAATAAGCCCAAGTAGAAAGATTCAGCAACACCAACAAAGGGGATCAGGGGTGAAATGCACTAAAGAAAACAAAAGAGCGGCCAGATGGGTAAGAAGAGACCCAAGAGAGTTTAGCTTTAGGGGATGGGGGTGAGGGCAGTGTAGACCATTTGGTCAGGAATGCATCCGGAGGGAATGAGCCTCTGGTCACCATACAAAAAGCCCTTGCGTGGCATCCTGCACGGTGTGGCTGTTTGGAAGAAATGACCCCTTAGCCATGTTCCACCTGTGCCGTGCCGAGTCCAGAGTTGCAGGAGCTGTGGCAATTCTCCACTCCTCCCCAACAAAGGTCCCAGGCTGCCCCAAAGATGGAAGGCCATGCCCTCAACCACCACAATCCCTGACTCAGAGAAACCCCTCTGGCTTCCATCCCTTCCCACCACCATTCTCTCAGTCTGCCGAAACCAGCACAGAAAGATTAGCCAGGGTGGTGTGTGCTGGGGGAGGAGGAAGTACAAGAAAGAATAAGAGGAGCCAAGTCTCCCTAGGAATCTGTGAGGCAAACCAGGGCCAACGCTCAAGCCACCTTGGGCTGCTGGTCAGCCTCTCAGGGGGCAGGTAGCGAAGCCAAGCCCCCTCATCAGCCCTGAGGATATGCCACAGGTCTTCTCCACACAGCAGCCCTGTGTTCCTCCTTGCTCTTCTCTCCAGAGCACATTCATCTTCACTTGACTTGATATTGAGGATACAATCATACATGGAGTCCCCACACTCACAGCCCAGATGGCTCCAGCCCAGGGGCCACAGCAGGGCCTCTGTCCTACTCCCCGTCATGCCCTGAATCTCTTTTTCAGGGGAATCCAAGGCTGGGCTGACAATCCTTAAGTGCCTCCTAGAAAAAGCCTCTGACTTTCACCAAAACTGGTGGGTAAAGATTCCGTCCTTCCACTGTTCAACCCTGTTGCCCTAAGAGAAGCTGGTTCCACCAAGAGCCCCCTCAGGCGACTGGCCAACTGAGGCCGGTTCCTCAACCCTGTTTCTCATTTGTCTTCCTGCTGGCTCTGCCAGTGGCAGCCACCAGGACATATCCTTTCAGTTGACATCTGTGAGGCTCTGGAACCAAAGCTTCTCATCCATGGAGGTAGCTGAGCTCCACGGTTCCTGAGGTTCTTCTGATTCTCTGCCATGTCCTTCTCTGATTGTCTTGGCTGCGTGTGAAGGTTCAAGATGAGATGATCCAGGCAGAAACAACTTGCAACCCCTTCCCTTGAGAAGAAAGCAGTCTTAGGAGAGAGATGGGGAAGTGCACAATAATCCTGTGAGGAGGTATACAGGGAAGCATAAAAAGAATACAGAGGAGGAAGTCATCAAATCCATCCGGGGACCAGGAGGATTCAGTAGGAGGAGCTATATTTTACAGAGCACCAACCATCACGCGCCAGGCTTTGTGTCAACTACTTACACAGATATTAGCTCCTACGACTCCACGAGGTAGCCAGTCTTCTTGGCTTTATTGTGTAGCCAAGGACACCAAGGCTGACAAAGCTAAGGAACTCGCCAAAGGCCACTCGACATGGAGTGAATGAGTTCAGCTGTGCACAGATCTCTCCCACGCCACAATCTGTGTTTATAACCACCACAGTATACAGTAACTGGACCAACATCACATAATTATTGGGCACAGGACACTGCCTCAGGCATTTAATACACATAGAGAAATCTACCCCATCAGGAAGGTGTTATTTCAATTCCCCTTTCACAAACCTGCCCAAGCTTACACAAGAGCCGGAATTCAAATCTAGACCATCATGACCACAAACCTTTTCCACCCAGGTTAGAAGAAAGAGTATGTGAATAACCTCCTAAGGGCTGTTATTAAAGAAATAAGCTTTCTTAGTTTAGGTTCACCCCAGCAGCATACCCTGTGACAAGAATTTTGGTGCAAGCAGTTTATTTCTGAGGTGATCCCAGGGAGCAGAGGAGGGGATACAAGGAAAGAGGCAAAACAAGGATCACGACTGGGGTCGCTGTTGCTTTGTATGGTATGAATGGGCAGCAGGGGCTCAGTCCCATGGGCCTTCCTGGGAGTACAGATTCCTCCCAGAATGAAGCTCCTATAGGAAGGAATGGTTGAACGTTCCCCATAGCACCCCCCGCCCCCACTCACCCACAGTGTCTGGGCTTGCTGAGATCCCGCAGTCATCCCTGACCTCAGGAGAGCCCTGGGGCAGAAAACAAAGACAGAAGACACAAGACGTCTGTGTGAAGCCAGACACTGGGCAGGAAGTGAAACAGAAAGCCATCTCGGAACCGCCCAGCCCGGCCGCAGGGAAATCAGAGGTGCTGTGACGAAGATGGGAGGCCGGGTGCCAGGTGTGCCTGCCTCTCTGGGAAGGGGAAGGGGGAGGGGACCCTTCAGACACAAAAGACCACAGAACCAAGACAGGAGCCCGAGAGCCTGCCCCGTGCACATCTTCCACACACTGGTGACACTTCTCGTCACTCCTCCACTGAGACCTGGCGGCCTCTACCATGCTGGGCTTCCAATTCTCCCGTAACAATTACAGAAGTGAACTCTCAGTCAATGACATAAACTGAAGTGGAACAGTCCGTGATGCTAGAGGCCAAAGGCAGCTTCCCCTTTTTTCTATCAAAGCATTAAAAAGCAGTCCTCTGCCCATTCGAGGGTATCGCTGGGCTCTCAGCTACGGGCATTTTCTAAGGCCTGTGATACAGAGTTGTGGTTGAACGCTTGGGCTGCCTGTGCGTCCTCAGGCAAGTTATTAACCTCTCTGAGCCTCAGTTTGTCTCATCCTTAAAGCAGGGCAAGGACCCCTACTAACAGGGCGGGGATTAGATGCTATTCTGCACTTAAGGCATTTAGCACAGTATGTGACATATAGTGAGCATTTAATCAAGGATGGATGTGCATATTTTAACTTTTTTGAGCAGATTCAATTCGATATCAAAGGGGATAGGTGAAGACAGTGATCTATATCATTTAAAGAAAGAGAGTGATATATAATACAGACCATGCTAGGCTGGCCAGGTGCAAGATTTCAGTTCCCAGCTGAATAATCTTAGGTCCGGTAAACTCTCTGAATCTGGGTCTTTCTGTCACTTAATGGAGATGACCATTTCTGCCTGCCATGAAACACTGCTGAGGCCCAGTGGAGATCACAGATGTCAAAATGCCGTGAAAACTTTAATGTGATATTACACGCCTTATTGTCGTGATTATAATAATGATAAAAATCAAAGCGTCTCCCCCGCCAACAACACATGCACAAACACTGTGGGGTGGCCTGCTCCTCAGTTGCTAGAACAAGAGCAAGGCGTTTCCACCTTAAGGTCAATGCCATTGAAGGGAGGCTGTGATTAATATCCGAGAACCTCTGCGACAGCTGTTCCGGGTGAGCCATTCATACCATCCATGTCAAGGACGGGGCTGCTAATTTATTTATGTATGAGGATGACAACCAGAGAAAGCAATTAGGACTCAGGCATCTGTGATCCCTGATCGTTGGAACTGTGGCAGTGGTACCCCACAGAACCCTTAACAACAGTTGCTAACTGCTAACTACCTTCCTTCCACGTTGGCTCCGTTCACTGTCTCTTTAGATGCCAAACAAGTCATGTTTGTGCTCCAATCCCTCATCTGTTCCCTTCTGCATGCCAGCTCAAATTACAGGACACGGAGCAGGAGCGCTAAAGGGAAAGCACACTTGGAGACAAAGGGGTGGGGGGTTCTAAGGTATTTTCAGAGTTCTGTACAGCCATCAATTAGGGAATCCCTGCAACACCCTGGGAAAATAGGTCAATATTATTATCCCTGCTTCGTGGATGAGGAACCAGGCTTAAGAAGAATGGCTTGCCCAAGGCTAAGCCACTGATCAGCCACCGTTTCAGCTAAAACAGAATTAGATGGAAGAATCCCTGACTCTGAATCCTTGGCCAAGCAAGTGCTTACTTAGCATGCAGAAGGTGATCAGTAACCAAGGTAGACTCATTGACCGATCCACTAATCCCCTCCGGGGAAGAGTGGTGGACGCTAGGTCCAATTCACACCCTAGAGAAGAGCTTTTAAACTCAGACCAAGAGCTTTTAAACTCAGATCCTGAATGATCCAAGAAAATGCTCCCACCCCACCCCTGCCGGTTGTAAGAAAGATAAAGAGGTTGGTCTTCATAGTGGACATTGTTTTGGCCACCCAACATCTGAATACACTTCTTGCCAGGAGGCAAAGAGAGGTTTTCAGGACCTCCCCCTTGTAACTCTATAGAAGCCAACTTAGGTCCAGTATGTAGTACAGGGAGCGCAATGTTGGGGGTTGGGGTCCTTGGTTCCATGGGGATGCCTGGTGGCCATAAGCCTAATGGCACCATCTTCATGAGACTGTCCCATGGCAAATCCTTGGCTATGCTTCACCCCCCTGGTCTCCCCAAAGCCTGTACTCCAGTTTTCCAATCTAGTCCAATCAACTCTTTCTGCCTTAAGTTAACTGGACTCCTCGGTTGTTTGCAACCCTGACTAAACAGCTTCTGACCTAGAAATGTAAGTACTTGACAAGGGGGATTAAAATTACCAGCCTCAGTTCCCCACACATTGCTGGCTGGAGAGTGAATATCCAAAACACCCACAGAGGGCAATTTGACAAAGCGACCATGTACCCTTTGACCCAGCTCTCCATGTTGGGGTGTGTATACGACCCACATACTTGCACAGGTAACAACTTATGTACACAGTCATTTTGCACGTGGGTACTATGTGCCGGATATTATAGTGGCGTTTATAATAGCAAAATATTGGAAAGGATCCAAAAGTCCATTAATGGGGGACTGATTAGATAAATTATGGTGTATATACAATGATGGAAATTATCCAGCTCTTTTTTTTTTAATGAGGTATTTTCCATGTGTTGATATGGAAAAAAATCCCGCAAATATGCCAGTAAGTTAAAAGGAAAAAAAAAAGGTTCAGAACAATGTGTAGAATATAAAATTCTATAAAAATAAGAAAAAAATAAGAATCTGTATTTGTTCTTGTTTAAATATACAAAAAGCATCTCTAGAAGGCTAGAAAAGAAACTAAACATAGTAGTTTCTTATTGGATGGAGTGAAAATATTTTAACTGGATGCCTTTTGATAATTTTAGGTTTATGAATCATGTCAATAGACACCTATTCAAAAAATTACATTAAAAAAAAAATGCAACTGGGCGGGGGGGCGGGGGGACGCCTGGGTGGCTCAGTCATTAAGCCTCTGCCTTCGGCTCAGGTCATGATCCCAGAGTCCCAAGATTGAGCCCTATGTCAGGTTCCCTGCTCTGCAGGAAGCCTGCTTCTCCCTCTCCCACTCCCCCTGCTTGTGTTCCCTCTCTCGCTGTGTCTCTCTCTGTCAAATAAATAAATAAAATCTTTTAAAAATAAATAAATAAATAATGCAACTGGGGCACCTGGGTGGCTCAGTCGGTTGAGCATCTCACTCTTGATTTCAGCTCAGGTAATGATCTCAGGGTTGTGAGACAGAGCCCCACATCGGGCCACACTCAGCAGGGAGTCTGCTTAGGATTCTCTCTCTCCCTCTGCCCCTCTCCCTGCTCGTGCTCTGTAAATAAATAAATAAATATCTTAAAAAAAATAAAGTGCCACCTAAAAAAAGAGAGAGATAAACCAAGAAACAGACTCTCAACCAATTAACTGGGGGTGGGAGGGATGATGGGTGAAATAGGTGATGGGGATAAACGAGTGCATGTGCTGTGATGAGCACCGGGTGATGTATGGAGGAGATGAATCACTAAATTGCACATCAGAAATTAATGCTACACTGTATGTTAACTCACTGGAATTTAAATAAAAACTTAAGAAAGGAAAGAAACAGATCATCTTTCAAGCATGGGACACATTGATAGTTGCATAACCTGTTTTTTCACTGTATTTATATTTTTACTATATTTATCTTTAAGGTTTACCTGTAATTATGGCAAATGATACTGATTTTCTACCTAAGGTCATAAAATAATTTTCTTTAAAAAAAATAGAAAACAGAAAGTGTCGCCTCAGAGCCTGAAAATCAGCACAAATGAGATTCGTTTGATCACCCTGCCTTCACGCCAATGCACCCATCTTCACCCTGAGCATGTGGGTATATGTTTAGGCTGACAGGGGCTGCTGGCTGGTCAGATTCCAGCCCATGCAGAAAGCCACATCAGAGACTGGAGGATTGCTTGCATTCTGTAGGAATCAAATCTAGTCCAGACCATTGAGGGGCAAAGACAGAATTGGTTGCTAAAAACCCAGCAAGACGGTTTCTAGTACAAGAGAAAAAGAAGGTTCATAGCATCTTTGATTTGCAGAATACAAAGAAATTACATTTCAGAGAAGTGCATGCTCTTAAGACGACTTTCTCCAAGTCATACAATTTCTGTCCCTTGTTGTCAAGACACCCTCCTCAGAAACAGGAAAACAACCCATTGAGCATGAGCTTTTGGGAAATAGGGGGTCCTGGCCAAATATTTGCATCAGTGGAGTTCGTTTGGTGTGATTATTCCACAAACACTACCCAATGAAGAGATTTGAGTTTTCTTACCTGCGAATCCACTGATCAAACTCAAACCAAGGTCCCCAAGATAAAATGCACTTATTTATTAGTTAAGCCATCTACTTGAAAATCAGTAATATTTCAAATTTAATGAGTTATAAGACAAGTGAATTAGAGTTTGGAGTAAGCAATATTGATTAGACTACCTGGTCAACTTGAACCCATAACTTGCCTCTGTAATTAAGTATCCCATGTAGTGTGCCATGTGCTCTGCACTAGTGGGTTTCATGAGGAAATCAGAGGTCTGCCCATTGCTGGAATGAAAGCCTTTTCCCTGCCCTGGCTGCCAGTCTGCACCCTGCCTAGTGCGCACAGCTCTGACCTTTTCCTCAGCAGCAGCAGGCTTCAGTGGTAAGTGCCTTCCCCAAGCACTAATCACCCCTTGCTCCAGTCACAGAGTTTGAGCGAATTTGAACATCAAAATGAAGACCTGCAACTAAAAAAAAAAAAAAAAAAAAAATCATTGTGGCAGAAATTGCCTTCAGTAAAAAAGCCTCTGTGGAATGATATGCAACTAACTGTTAGAAGCTGTCTTTAAAGTTCCTCTTGCAGTTTGCATTTCATAGAAGCGCGAGGATGGCCAAAGCAGATTTCTCACCATACTGACGGAAGAAGGGACAGAAGGGCAGAACTGAAAACATCGACTGTCGCCACTCAACATCAAACATCCCGTCTTTCAACCCTAAATCAGCTTGCCTACATCAATCTTTTCTGCCCCTTCTTAAGGGAACCTTATTTTTTAATTCTGAGTAGTGTTTGCCTTTCAGCTAATTAATTTAATTAATGTCAAATGTAATCTCTGACCTTGTAGTGGTCCTAGATCTTTGGACAAGAGTGCTCCCTGGCCTTATTGCTCAGGAAGAAAAACCCAGAGAGTGCATGAGAAATGTAGCCACTTTGCAAAAACCATAGCTATTTTCAATAGGAAAAACAGAAAAGCAAGCAACCTCATCTAGGCCCTGCCATTGAGAGTATGGACTATGGATGGAGTGGTGTAGGTACCTCCTAGGAGCTTATTAGAAATGCAGCCTCTCAGGACCCACCCCCCAGACCTGCAGAATCAGAATCTGCATTTTCTCCAGAATGGAGCAGTGGGTTTAGGATTGCAGTGTGGCTCTGCTCTTACTCATCATACGACCTTGGCCAAGTTACATAGCCTTTATTTATTTCAGTATGTCCGCCACATACTAAGCACTCAATAAATGTTAGCTATTGTCAAAGGAAATTTTGAAGGAAACATTTCTGGGAATAAGTGAAAAGATCCCAGGCTTTGGACAAAAGGAGATCCTTTGGGGAAAGAACAACATATGCCTGATGTAAATTGACAAAGATTTTGCTGGCTCTAGAGTAGCAGGAATGGGGGAAGAAGCAGTGATATCTAAAAGGAGGGACCACTGAACACAAGTATGTGTTCACATCTACCCTGCGCCTTGAGCTAAAAGGTGCAAGATTTGAAAAGAAAAAAGAAAAAAAAAAAAAAACAGTTTTGGAATTCATAGTCCTCGATTGAAATCCTACTTCTACTATCTCTGGCTACATAAATTTGAGCACGTTACTGGGCCTTGGTCTCTTAATATGCATATGTATGATGAGGCTATTGAAAGTCCCTTTAAAAGTAGTTATGAAGTCTGCATGCAATAAGGTGCCTGTGTGTGTGTGTGTGTGTGCGTGCACGCGCGCACATACACGCATGCACGCATGGTTTTTCCTAGCTGATGGAAGGCAGAGTAGCTGTAAGGCCATAGGACTCTCTGAAGACATGGGTTTGGGTTAGGTTTATAGTGGTTCACAGCCTGGCTGCATATTTTGAAGATGTGGGGGTGCCATTTCAAAAAGGCTTATATCCAGGCCCCACACCAAACCACTTAAATCAGAAGCTTTAGGGATAATGCCTAACACTTACTATTTTCAAATGCGCAGCCCGAAGTTGAATCCTACTGTGTTAGAAAGAAAAAGAACTGAGAAAGAGATAGCAAAGTCATTCTGCACCAAAATATATATATATAGATATAAACAATAATCTGGGGTGACAAAAGCAGATAAACAAATGAGAGAAAAGTGGGTCTGGAGGTGAACAAAGAAAAAGGAGCGCCTCAGGCTATGTCTGGAACTCCAGCAGCAGAGGCCGTTAAGGTTCTTACTAAAGAATAGAGAGATCCAATATTCTTGATACCGGTTATCTCACAACAAATCTACAGGGAAAGCAATCACATAGTTAATATGTGAGATACTTGGGAGAAGACAGAGAGAAAGACACTCACGGAAAAAGAGCCACTGACTCCCATTGGGGTTGACACTAGGGCTGATATAGGACAAGAATAAAAGCAAAAATAAATAAATAAAACAAATAGATGACCAGTAGACATGCAAAGCCACTGAAAGTTCCAGAAATCTTGCGGGGAGCATGGACCCCCTACACCAGGAGGAAATAAGGATGTGAGTCCATTTTTTCTAGAGCCTAAGGGGAAAGGTGAATTCAATTGACTTCAGGTCACACATTGCCCAGCTTACCCTGGGCAGATTCTCAGAATGGGGTAGTAGTTCTAATAAGGTGTGACAGGCTGACATCTCGACTCCCTCCACACACTGGGTAGTCCCCTATATTGAAGGCATTGGTACAGAAACCCCACTAACTGATGTAGAAGTGTCAGTGAAGCTACTGTGGTGGTCTCATACTCACCAGCTTTGCAAATAGATCGTTTGAGGGAGGTTTTCCAGCATTGGTATTAGCAATTAAGTCTTGACGACCATTTTTAAAACATGTAAGGAGGAAACATGGCCTCTGTCTAATACGCTTCTATTGGGACCCCTAATTTTCAGAATCCTACCATTTGTGACTCAAGAGTCAAGGGAATTGAGAGGAAGTCAGGCTGAGGGGGGTGCCCTGTGGTGTGGGCTCACACATTTACACTCACACCCTTCCGTTCAGCCTCTTTGAGGATTCCATGGTGCTGCTGGTAAGAGAAAACAACTCAGGAGAACTCAAACTAAATAAAGTAACTGTGCATCACATAACATTTAGGCATGTATGGATTTTTTTTTTAATAGATGACCTCTTAGAGGCATGATTGCTGTTTAACACACAGAGTGAAATCATTTCCAAGGAACCAACATCATCCAATATACAGCTTTCCGGCCCTACAGGAAAACCTTTTGAGCTATCAAGGCTTCAAATGAAGGAAAACTTCTTAAGAACCTTCATTTAAGGATAATAAAAGTCCATCTGTCCCTTTAAATAACCTTGATTCTCTTGGAATTATTACTTTTTTTAAAAGATTTTGTTTATTTATTTGAGAGAGAGAGAGCATGAGTAGGAGAAAAGGGAGAGGAACAAGCGGACTCCCAGCTGAGCAGGGAGCCCAATGCGGGTATTGATCCCAGGACCGTGGGATCATGACCTGAGCTGAAGGCGGACACGTAACCCACTGACCCACCAGGCACCCCAGCATGACTACTTTCTATAAATGTTCAAGACTCTGATTTGTCCTCTTTTTCCATGAAATAAGGGAAATTACTTAAGAGCAGAGACCGTATTTACCTGGCTGATTCATAGCGTTCTAGTCTTAGCTCAAGTGTCTTACTCTCTTGAGAAGCTTCTCCTGACCCCCAGGCCAGGGGAAGTTGCCCTGTCTCTGAGTTGTCCTGTCCTGTCCGTTAGCAGTCTCTTTATGTCACCACCCCATAACTTCTCCTATGTTGAGATTATCTGTATGTGTCTGTCTCTCTGACAAGACTGAATACCGCTCATCGTAGCCCTAGCACCTAACACGGTGCCTGGTGCAAGATAGAAAATCAGTATTGGTTCAACTGTTGACAATGGCAGAAAATGAATAAAGGCAGATTCACTACAGCCCAGAATCTGTGTTACTATAAACAGGGATATCTGTTACTTTCTTCCTCTCCTGAGTAATAACTGAAGACATTAGTCTATTCTCCCAGCTTCATGGTGAGGCAATCTGTCTAAAGAAGATTGTTCACTTGAAATACAAAGACAGCTAAAAACTCTCAAAACCAGCCTATGCTGTAAGCAATGTAGTGTGAAGAATGTGTCTTCCCTGTTTGGCACTGTAAGCCCAGGTCTGGGCACAGGGTCTGCCCAGGGTAGCCACCAGGGGTGGACATGACGATATGCCACCCAGAATTCCCTTCAAGGAAGGACCTGCTGCCCTTCTACACTGAGTGTCATCAACACACAGCCTTCCCCTGCCAGCTCCTTTAGAGACTGCTTCAGCTCTACATGACCTCAGCTGAGGTTGTGCCCTGCCCAGGACAGCCCTCATCCGGTGAACGAGCAAGGCAGCAGTATAAAGACACAGCCATTCTGGCCAAATGTGGCCACAGGACAACCCCAACAGGCCACATCTTCTCTAGGACCTCCCAGCAGCTTCCCGTTTGTCCTGTATCGTGGTGTGGCTTTTCCCTGCATCCGCTCCCACTTCCCCCCACCTTATCCTCCCAGATATTGGTCCCTAACAAACACTTTCCTCCTCAAACTCCATCTCACTGTCTGCTCCAGGAGAACCCAACTGTGAAACTACCAATAAATGCTTATCACATAAATGAATGAGTAAAACAAAGAAAGTATAAATAAATTAATGTACAAATGAGTAAAAGATGCAATTAGAAAATATTTCAGCTGCACTAAATAACTCCCACTGTCAACTGAAGACAGAATTGGGGGAATTGGGGAATGCCCTAAACAGTCCCATATATACATAGTGGAGTTTAGCTCCCACTTCCTAAGCATGTCTTGTGTTAATGCCATTCTATCTCACATCATCCTCTCAGCTGCCCTGTTGGGTAGAAATTCATTGGCCCCATTTTACAAATAAGGGAAGGAGACTCTCTCAGAGGTGGAAGATCTTGCTCAATATCACACAACTAAGGAGTTGTAAAGTTGGGATGCAAATCTCTTCTGTCTGGTTCCAAATAAAACTACTCCATGGTTCATATCATCCTCTATAATCAATAGCAAATGTTTTAGCTGGGAACCCCTTCTCAATATGGCCAGACAGACTGGCTGAAAGCAAACATTTGGCCTGAACATCTCCTTCTTCCCATCTGGCTGCTCCAAAAAGAAACTGTTACCCTCGTTCCAAGTGCACCAGCTCATCCCTGATGAGTAGACACTACCTGGACAATTCCAGTCTTCTTTTTGGCCTTAGTGGTATGTGCTATGCTGTTTCTCCACGTGACGAATAATAACAATAATAAAAGTTAATAGTAGTAGTAGTGAAAAAAAAAACCTCTTTACTAACTTAATAATCATAAGAAAATTTCTTGCAACATTTATCTAAAAGGAGAATGGGGGCGCCTGGGTGGCTCAGCTGGTTAAGCAACTGCCTTCGGCTCAGGTCATGATCCCGGGATTCTGGGATCGAGTCCCACATCGGGCTCCCCGCTCGGCGGGGAGTCTGCTTCTCCCTCTGACCCTACCCCCTCTTGCATTCTCAGTCTCATTCTCTCTCTCTCAAATAAATAAAATCTTGAAAAAAAAAAAAAAGGAGAATGGAATATCGTATATCAAGTACCCAATGATATAACTTGTTGCAAGCACAGTTTAAGAGGAAATTAAAAATGCACTTGAAGCAACACAGCGAGGGTCATGACAGCTCCCTGCTTTCCCATTGAAGCAAAATTGAAGTATCGTTGGAAACTAGACAAATTAGTACCTCCCCCAAATTTTGGAGGAATTCCCTCTACTTACAATGGGGCGATGAGTCCCTGTTCCTTATCCCTTTCTGCATCCAGGCTCTTTGCCTTGTGATTTCATAGCACCTCCCACATGGAGTCAAGGTTTGTCGTGTGACTCGCTTTGGCCAATGGGATGTCAACCAGTGTGATACAAGCAGAACCTTAAAAAATGGTTTTAAGATTAGGCTTTCTCTCCCTCTCGCTCCTCTGCCATTGCCATGAGAACATGCCCGGGCTAGCCCACTAGAAGATGAGAGAGGTGTGGAGCAAAGAAGCCTCAGCTAACGTGTCCCATCCAAGTCCAGCCTAGACCAGAGCCCAAGCTAATCCTCTGTTGTGTGAGAAATAAATGCTCATTGTCAGATGTTACTAAGTTTCCAGTAGGTTGCTACAAAGCAAAATTTAAATAACATAATGGGCTTAGGTCAAAAACTACTGGAAGCCCTCAGTTACTTTGATCTTTGAAACAAAATGGCAAAGACACCATCCTTATATCCCTGTAATAAATCCCTCTTGCTCATGGTGCATGATTCTTTTAATGCATTGTTGAATTCTGTTTGCTAATACTCTGTTGAGAAATCTTGCCTCTATGTTCATGGGGGATATTGGCCTATAATTTTCTTTCTTTCTTTTTTTTTTTTGGTAGTGTCTTTGTCTGGTTTTGGTATCAGGGTAATGCTGACCTCATAAAATTGGTTTGGAAGTGTTCCTTCCTCTTCTATTTTTTGAAATAGTTTGTGAAGGATTGGTATTAAACTGATAAGAACAGATACTACACGTGATCTTAGCCAAAAGGCCGAGAAGCAATGTGAAGGATTGGTATTAATTCTTCTTGAAATGTTTGGTAGAATTCACCAGTGAAGTCATCTGGTCTTGGACTTTTGTTTGTTAGGAGGTTTCTGATTACTGGTTCAGTCTCCTTACTGGTAATCAGATTTTCTATTTCTTCATAATTCTGTCTTGATAGGTTATATGTTTCTAGTAATTTCTTCATTTCTTCAAGGTTGTGCAATTTGTGACATATAAATGTTTGTAGTAGTTTCTTATGATCCTTTGTATTTCTGTTGCATAACTTGTTAGCAAAATGGCAAAGATAGACAGGAAAAAGGTGAGCAGAGGTGTTTATAAACCTCCTCTATGTATCCTCATGCCAGAGAACAGGGTCAGTGCTGATCAGATATTGGCTTTCTGAAGTAACCATAGATTTCTTTTTTTTTTTAAAGATTTTATTTATTTATTTGACAGAGACAGAGATAGCAAGAGCAGGAACACAAGCAGGGGGAGTGGGAGAACGAGAAGCAGGCTTCCTGCAGAGCAGGGAGCCTGATGTGGGACTCGATCCCAGGACTCTGGGATCATGACCTGAGCCGAAGGCAGACGCTTAACGACTGAGCCACCCAGGCGCCCTAGATTTCTGCTCCATTGTGTGTTAGTCTCTCTCTCTCTGTCTCGCTCTCTCTTCTCTCTTTTGTGGGTTTGTACTTTTTATTTATTTGTTTGTTTTATTGAAGTACAATTAACATGTAGTGTTATATTAGTTTCAGGTGCAGTATCTCTTTCTATTGGTACTGTCCAATAGAAATACAATGCATACCAGATAAATCATTTAAAATCTCTAGAAGCAACACTTTCAAAAAGGTAAAATGAAACCGGTGAAATTAATTACAATAGAATATTTTAATATATCCAAAATATTATCATTTCAACATGTTGCCAATGTTTTTAAATATAAATGAGATATTCTACATTCTCTTTTTTGTGCCATGTCTTTGAAATCTCACACTCACAGTACATTTCAATTTGGACTAGACATATTTCAGGGGTTCAATATCTACAGTAGCTAGTGGCTTCCATATTGGACAATACAACTCTATATTCAGCAGAGATGGTAAATGCACTGGCCCAGAGTGGAAGCAGACAGGATATGGAGTGTTCATCTTGGAATTTTTAAGCAGCCATTGGAAAAGAGAAAACAGAAAAACTAGGAATAGTAGTTGTTCACAGTCAACTTCTGATGTAAGAACTACACATTGCTTCAAATTACTCAGAAATATTTTTCTTTATCATATTCAGAACAGAAAAAAAAAAACAGATAACCCAGAGAAACTCTCTCAGGTAAATGTTTGCAAGACACGTGAATTTTGGTTAGGAGCTGTGCATATCCATTCACTCTTCAACTGGAGACAGCTTGCCATAAGGGTAATTGTGCCATCATATAGGTAGAAGATAATGGGATGAGAAAGAACCCATTTGTTTGAAAATTCCAGAAATACACATACACACACTGTTAAAAAGTTCTGCATCACTCAAAAAGAAACAATGCAAAGCAAGAGCACATAATTGAGAGAGTTATTACAGGTAACCCAATATAAGAAGTTATAGAACCTATGAAACAAGAGATGAAAGAAGATGTAGAAGAAAAGGAGGTTGAATTTTAGTCCTTAGATAAAAATGGAGCTAATTGAAAAAAAGGAAAGTGTTCAAAAAAATATAAAAAAATCAATGAAAGATTAGAAAGATGAAGGAGAAATTAATAAATAGGATGGAGGTAAGAGACGCAACTTATAAACAATTGGTGATACCAAAAGAGAATCACAATTTAACCAGAAACAAAAATCAAACCCTAACAATAAAAGACAACAAAGCAAACCTATAAAGTTTTGGGGCAAAATGTATGACCCTGTGATTCTCTACCAAATAGGTTGTCAACAGAAATATTTTCTTAGACAGTAAACCATACCCATTATTTATTGCCACAAGGATGCTGCAAAACAAGCAACCACAAAACCTTGGTAAGATATAACAATAAACATTTATTTTGGTTTGCAAGATCATGAGTTGGCTGGGGAATTCTGCGGATCTGAGCTAGACTACCTCACATGCTGGTGGCCTCGGCTGGACACCAGGGTCCACTTGACTGCTCTCCATGTGTCTCATCCTCCATCGTGCTAGCTTGGTCTCACAGTAGTAGCAGGGGTTCAAAAGAGGCAACACACACATGTGCTTTCCAGCCTCTGTTTGCATAAAGTTTGCTCTCGTGCCATGGGTCAGAGCAAGTCACGGGACTGAGCCAGAGTCAGAATGGGAGGGGACTACAAAATTCCTGGCAAAGGAGGCCAGTTAGTGGAGCCATCAATGCAATCACTCCACCTGTCAGGGCCCTCCAGCCACAGAGTACCGGGAATACACCTGGACCACTTGGGTTTATTACTCATCTCAGTGAGGGTGAACACAGCCCGGAAAACCTTGAAGTGTCTCAGCAAGAGGGTATTAGAAAAAAAACTTGTGATAAGATTTGGTCTTGGGTTAAGTGATTTTGGGATGTGGGGCTTTGCTGCGGATTGATGCTCTCGGGAAGCAGAGGTAATCCTACGACTGGGTAGCTTAATAGATCTTATCTAGAAATAGGAAAGACCAGACAAGGCTAAAACTAAAGAAATTGGTTAAGAAGCAGCAGTCACTCATATTAGCCAGGACAGGGAGATGTCTGATCATCTTTGTGGTGTGGACAATGGTCATGTTTTGTGTTCAGACATGACTGTGAAGTGTTTAGATCCATCACAGTCAGAGAGTGGCCTGGTCAGATACTTATTTTGTGCAAAATCATTTATGGTCCAGTAGGAGAACACTAAGCCCCACTGCAATGCCAGCCCACTCTAGAAGGTCAGCAGCTCCTTTTCTTCTTTTTATATCACACACACTACCAGTGATTGTGGAAATATTACTTAGTGCTTTCCTCAGTCATCCCAAGAGGTGATTCAAAATAAAGAACTCCAAAAAAGCACCAAGAGTGAGCACTGAACTCAGTTAAACACAGAGCTATGTTCAAATAAATGTTATAAATATGGCGACAGAGAGAGTGACGTCACCAAGATGGTGCTATAGGTCTTCCCTGACATCGCTCCCCCTCACAAGAACAACTAACATTTATGCAAGAACAAGGCACTGCTGAAAGAATCCTAGAACACAGGGGTAAGGCTTAAGCACCCTCCTCCACCACCCAGACCA
Source organism: Mirounga angustirostris (assembly GCF_029215605.1). Lineage (NCBI taxonomy): Eukaryota > Metazoa > Chordata > Mammalia > Carnivora > Phocidae > Mirounga > Mirounga angustirostris. The sequence continues at coordinate 143,835,059 of NW_026991709.1, forward strand.
AGACAGAGGGCTTTAGAAGGGTAAAAGGAACACATACACATTGGTAGCATTGCCCCTCCCCCAGGCCAGTGCAGCCACAGGCCGAGAGGTTTCCCTGAGCTGCTTGTCCCTCCAGTGGGAAAAGAGAACCCAGAGGGGACAACCAGCCTCTCCAGCATTGTGGGTCACCGTGCGGGAGCCACTACTCTGATCTCACCCCACAAGGATTGCAGGGGAATCTGCAGGCCCCAACCATGGGGAGTCTGTGATGGAAAAGTGGGGGAGGGGCCTGCAATAACCAGCACACAGATCTTGGCCGACCAAGTGCATACCTGCAGTGCCCAAGCGGTAGTCCCAGCCAATGACTTTGCTCATCTGCAGATCCAAATTGGGGCTGACTCTGACCAGGGAACTCAGTGGGGTGCCGCTCTGCCTCATCTGGATCCTCAGACAAGAAGTTTTGCCAGCCAGCCCCAGAGCCAGTTTGCCCATGCCCAAGCAAGGTGCTGAGTCACAGCTCCAGCCACAGTGGAGAGTGCCTTCCTGCCCCATCAGACCAGAGGGGCTGGTGACAACTCCTGGAAGCGGTGTGGCCCAGCAGCGCTCAAGTCAAGACGGGGACAAGGAGAGGTGATGACCCCCAGAACCAAGCCAACCCAGGGCATGGAGGCTTCTATTGCTATGAGGACTCAGGATTTACTCCCAACTTTTCTGGCATACAGCTCACTATAGTAATTATATTGTACATTTTATGCCTGGTACTTATTTATCTTACAACTGGAAGTTTGGACCTTCTGACCCCCTTTCTCCCATTCACCCTGCCCCCACCTCTGCTAACCGCAAGTCTGATCTCTTTTTCTGGGAATTGTTTTGTTTTGTTTTGTTTTTAAGATTCCACATATAAGTGAGATCAGACAGTATTTGTCTTTCTCAGACTTATTTTGCTAGCATAATGCTTTCAAAGTCTATTCATGTCATCACAAATGGTAAGACGTCCTCGTTTTGCATGGCTGAATAATATTCCATTGTGTATCTATACCACCACTTCCATATCCATTCATTCACTGGTGGATACTCACATTGTTGTTTCCATGTCTGAGTTATTGTCAATAATGCTGCTATGAAAATGGGCGTACAGATATCTTCTTGAATTAGTGTTTTCATTTCTTTTGGAAATATTCCCAGAAGTGGAACTGTTGGATTATATGGTAGGTCTGTTTTTAATGCCTTGAGGATCCTCCATCCTGTTTTCCACAGTGGTTGGACCCATTTAGAATCCCACCAACAGTGCCTAGGGTCCCTCTTCCCTCTATCAATGCCAGAATTTTTTATCTCCTGTCTTTTTAAAAATGGCCATTCTAACATGTGTGAGGTATCTCATTTTGGTTTGAGTTTATATTTTCCCTGGATGTTTGGAGAATTATAAGTGCTAATTTTTTTTTTTAATTTCATGAAAACTACTCAGAGTGCCAAAAAACAGAACAAACACCTTCCAAATGGGGGAAATAAAAGAACAAAGAAAAAAAATGTAGCATAAAATAAAAACAAGGAAAATAACTAAAAAGCATTTTTTTAGTCATAAAACAAAATGGGTGAAGTAAGACCAAACATATTAACTACCCTCCTCCTCCTTTTCACACTCCTGCCCCAGCATTAGCTGGTGCCCTGGGATGCTCTCTGTCCCCTGCAACCTTGCAAGCAGCCTGCTAATTGGTCTCTCTCCCTCCGACCAGATCATGGAGGGGGCCATCCACACAATGTTGATTACGGGTCTGCAATAATGTAAGAACAGGACTTGAGTGAAGCATTTGAAATTTAAGCAAGTTGGCAGGGCTATTTTGCGTCTGTTAAAACTACTACTTAAAAACTGATGCCTGTATTTTGTACAGTTTTTATTGCATTTTTCTAGTAATTCGCTTTTATTATATTTCCTAAAAATATCGGTCTGTAATACATTAGGAAAAGAAAATGGGCATCAGTCCCTCGCCACAGATGATTCAAGAAGCCCCCATGTAGACCATGACAGAAGGAGTTCTCCAGACCACAAGTCAGAATCTGCCTGCAACGTTCAATAGTCCCCTCTTGCCCCTAACAATGATTCTTACCTCTTTTTCCTGCCTCCACACCACTCCTAGGAGCATAAGCCTACCAATCACGCCTCTTATTGCACAGGGATTCTCAAAGGAGCTGGGGTAAAGTGGGGGCAGGAGTCCTATCTACCAAAGGGAGAGAGGAGAGAGAGAAACATCTCAGACCTGGGAGGGAGGGGCAGGGAATGTACCCTTGGAAAGAAAAGTTCTGAAGATTCAAACACACCTGGAGTCCATGTGCCCCTTTCCCCTCTCCTTGAGACTCCCTGGCCAGAAGGATGATGATGTCAGAGCTCCTTAGCTCTGCTCCCACTCTGCTTTACCTTCTTCACCCATTACCTCGGCCTCTGCTGGCCCTGCCCACCGCACCCCTGAGCTCAGGCCCCCCGACACTGCTCTCCGAACACCCCGGCACCTACCCACTGACACCTCTATCCCTCTTCACAGACCGCCCTCCCTCTCCCCCGCACCACCTGACTGTCCCAGCCTGCTCCTCCTCCGGGAAGCCCCACCTCCAATGTCTCACTCCCTTGTTCCCTCCATTCTCCCCAAGGCGACATTCGAGGCAAAAACTCTCCATACACACCTTCAACATCAACCCTGAGACTTCAATTTTAGAATTCTTTTCTAAGAGCAAAATCGGGGATTCCTGCACAGATTTACTGGTAAAATTCTTAAGTTCAGAATAATAAGAGATTATTTGAATAACTAAGGTGTATCTATACAATAGAATATATATATATAGCTGTCAAAAATGATGAAAGATACAAAATACCATGAAAGTGTGTTTACAGCACACTGTTAGGTAAAGAAGCAGACCACAAAACAGAATCTGTGTGCACTTAAAGAGGATGATCTTGTTATTAAAATATTGTGATAGATACAAGCGCGGTATGAAACCAGCGACAGATACAGGGGCAGACAGAGGCAGAGACCCAAGGACAGCTACAAAAGTACAGATGTAGATACGGACCAAATGTTGTTTCTGTGCTATGGGATTTTAGGCAGTTTTTTTTTTTTTCCTATCTATTTTTTTTTTTTTAGCAGGAACATTATTTTTTCAATAAGAAAAAAAAAATGTTTAAAAAGGATTTAATTGTGGCCCAGGTGCGTTGCCATGGAGCTGTGCAGAGTGTTCTAGAAGAGCGCTCCCCTCTTGCCTTTGACGGTTTAGGTGGCCGGCTCCACCCCCACCGTGTCTGCAGAGCTAAACTAAACGTGTCCAATTGCCAAAAGACAAACGCTGGACAAATAGGTTTCTATACCGTTTCCCGGGAAATGGAAAATTAAATTGATCCTAATGACCAGGTTGGGGCTGGGCCCATGAAACTGAGGCTTTAGGACCTGTCTGGATGAAGTGTGAGTTGAACTTGGTCAGGGGAAAAGTGCACCAGCCCCGTTGGAAGCGTTCATTATGCTTGATGGACCCTTCGCTAAGCAGTCCTCCCCGGTTCCACCAGTGCAGGCTAGGGCTGTGATGATTTATCCAGTCGGTATTGATTCTTTCCAGGCAATTCAGAGAGAGAGTTTTTCTTGAAACTGTGTGGGAAATGGAGCAAATCCCCGAGATGGGCATATTAGCAGCGATGATTTTTCACTTAGTTGCTATGTGTCCGTGTCTCTATATAATAGTAATAGTCTCTGAAATGTGTACCCTGGCTTTCCCCTGAAGAGGACACAGTTCTTTCACACATGTTGAGCCCAATTTTCCCATTTCTCAAGATCCTCTCCAAGAGCATGAGTACTTCGGAAGACACATTAGTTCTGTAAAGCATCTAGACTTTTATTTACTGACAGAGGGCTCTTGCTGAAGGAGGGGAGGCAGCTTCACACCAGCTGACTGTTTTGGCTTCCCCAAGACTCTCATTCTTCTGCATAAATCATGTGTGAAAGAGCTGATGGCAGGTGTACCATCTCATAGTTGGAGAAATGGAGGAGTCGTGAACCACATCACTAACCTAGCACAGCAAACCTATGTATCGAGCGGAACGGTGGCTTCCAGAAGATGCACCCGGAACATGTCCTCATTTGGAAGAAGGGTCTTTGCAGATGTCATTAAGGTAAAGATTTCAAGATGAGCTCATCCTAGATCACGGTGGGCCCTAAATCCAATGACAGGTCGTTAGATGGCAAGAGAAAGTGAAATTGACACGGAAATGTGGGAGGAAGAAGCCCATGGAAAGGCAAAGGCAGAGACCCAAGTGATGTGGCCACAACCAGTGAAGGCCAGGAGACACCAGAAGCTGGAGAAGGCCAGAAAGGATTCTCCCCTAGCATCCCTGGAACGAGCGGGGCCCCACCAACAACTCCATTTAAGAGAATACATTTCTGTTATTTTAAGCCACCAAGTAGCTGGTAATTTGTTATAGCTGCCCTGGGAAACTCATACACTCATTAAATCATGATTCTAGAGTACAGCAGACAGATCCAAACACATTATAGGAGTTCATGGGGACTATATGTGTGTTCACAAGCATGTATGTTTCCACTTAATTTTTCAACCCTGACTTTTTTTTTTATACATATGCCTCCAAACTTGTGGCCTGGACAAGACAGAGCTGAAAAATGTGAACCTAAAAATGGGCACCTGTCTTAAGCAGGGTCTGAGTTTTGAAACGTAAGGAGATAGGATGCTTTTTTTTTTTTTTTTTAAGATTTTATTTATTGAGAGAGAGAATGAGATAGAGAGAGCATGAGGTGGGGAGGGTCAGAGGGAGAAGCAGACTCCCTGCCAAGCAGGGAGCCCGATGCGGGACTCGATCCTGGGACTCCAGGATCATGACCTGAGCCGAAGGCAGCTGCCCAACCAACTGAGCCACCCAGGAGCCCTAGGATGCTTTTTCTCTCTCCCAGCCCACCTCGCCCCTCACTCACCTGAGGGACCCCCCCCCAATATTCACCTGCATCACCAGTCTTGGAGGGCAGCATGCATAGACGTTGAGGACATGGGCTATGCAGTTGACCAGACTTGCCAGTCCCTGAACTGTATGACTTCGACCAGGTTGCTTAACCTCTCTGAGCTTCGGTTTCTTTTTTTGTAAATTTGGATGACGTGCATGAGAAGCTCAGCCTAGGGCCAGGCATACGGTACTCAGCATTGGAAGTGCCCCATCAGCATTAAAGTAGATCTATGAAGGCAGGATAGACAAAGAGATAGATACAGAGACTGAAAGCACTACACAGCAGGAAGAAGTGCAACACAACACAACACAACTCTGACCACTGTTGTGGTCATTCTTTGAGGCTTGGAGGTAAGTCAGGGATTTCGGGAAGTGAAAAACAGGAGGAGTTGGAGGAACGGCTAAAGTAGATAGTGAAAGCAGGAAGAACCGCCACCAAATGGAGAACCCCAAGGAAAGGCATCTAAGGACTTTGGTATTGATAGGAAGGCGAGGCAGAGAGTCAGGACAAGCTATTGCCCTTGGTGTCCCTGGGGGATGTCACACTGGGGTGAGAAGATACCAGACGTCAGGAGGAAAGAGGGAGAGCCACCAGGCAGTTGTCTTATGCCCTGCGGCATATGGCTGCCTGGGGAGGCCAGGAGGGCTCTACAGCATGAAGCTAGAGGTGTTCCCGGGATGTTCCGGGGCTGAGGGAGAAAGCTCAAGGGACAATTTGGCAGTGACCAGACTCAAGGGAATCCTAGAAAACAGGCTCCCACTAAACAAAAAACAAACCAAAACAGAAAACCTACCAAGCCCACAAGAAAAAAAGGTCACCATGAGAGAAAGCAAGCTTCAAGGATCTGTCACAGCACAAAGCCCCCCAGTCAAGTGAGAACTAGTCCGATATTCTATATCCTTTCCCCCACTCTCTCCAACATCACTGGGAAGTGAAATGTCACTTCTGGGTGGCAGGGAAGGAGCACAGGGTGAGAAGAGCAGGCTGGGACCCCTCACCTTCCCCACCTGGCAGCTTCTCTGCTGAAACAGCCCAATCCAGGGGAAGAGCAAAGATTTACCGCCAAGCCAAGCCGAGTTGGGATTTGTTTATTTCACAAGGAGGGCCATTCTCGTCTCTGAATCAAAAGTTTATGTAGGATTTGAAGTGGCTTTATGACTATTATCTAAAAGATAATGTTGCAGCTTTACTACACGGCTAGTCACAGTTGTGCAATATACTTTTACCTTTTCTTAAAAATATGAAACATTTCATAAAAGCTCAGAAAACAAAGTAAAAGGCCACAAACACCCATCATTCAGATTTAGCAGATGTTAATATTTGTATAATCTGTTTCATCCCTTTTTCTTTTTTTTGAAAGATTTTATTTATGTATTTGAGAGAGAGAGCATGAGGAGGGAGTGAAGGGGGGAGGGCAGAGGGAAAGGGAGAAGCAGACTCCCCACTGAGCATGGAGCTGGATGTGGGCTCCCTTCCACCACGCAACACCCCCACCATGGGCCTGGGCCAGATCCCTGGAACATGACCTGAGCCAAAGGCAGATGTTTAACTGACTGAGCCACCCAGGAGCCATTCTCTCTCTCTCTCTCTCTCTCTCTTTTAAGCAGATAGTTATTCCTAGTATAGCCAAGGCCCCTTTCCTATCCTTCCCTTGCCTTTAGTCCCTGAGACAGTAATCTCTATCCCCCAGGGTAGAAAAAACAATCCCCATGCATGTTTTCATAACTTAATAGTGCATGTGTGTCTTTTATAAGTTGCTACAGAGTGAGTGGGTAGGAAGACATAAGAGAAGAGGGGGACTGGTTGGAAGACCAGCATGGTATCCTGAAGGGTAATGTTCATGACCACAGGCAGGGACAGGCCGTGTCACCCAGGATGACGTGGAGTGGGGAAGAGGGGCCAGCCCAGAATGAGGAGACCTGAAGGAGCCTCCAGAGGAGCTGTCTGCCCTCACAGGAAGGTGCCAGGAAAGAGTATCATCAAACCAGAGGAGAAGAGCCCTCCACTGACTCCCAGGTCCAAGTGCTGGCTCCATGCACCCATGGGATTTGTTGCTCATATTAGTCTCACCTGGGTGGGATTTTACCATCCCAAGACATTTGGCAATGTCTAGACACAGTTTTGATCGCCACAACTTGGGGGGTGCCGCTGTCCACTACGGGGGGGAGCCCAGGGCTACTTCTACTCATCCTACAATGCACAGGACAGCCTCCACAACAATAAATTATTTGGTCCCAAACGGCCCTAGGGCTGTAGCTGAAGAGCCCTCCCTTATGCTAATGTTTACCAAATTAAAGATTTGAGCTGGCAAACTTTATTTTTGAGGGCTGCTGAGAATCATTTCATCAATGTGTTGAGTGGGATAGAAATTGTGAAAAAGAAGAAAAGTTCCACCAAGAGTTTAAAGCCACAGTATTTACAGAAATCCCTGGGATTCGCTCTATGTAATCGGAAGGGTTGGCTGGCGACATTTGTATTTCCTCATCCCCAGTTACTGCAAAAGGAGTTGCCGGTGTGGGTTTTAGAGTCAGCCTGCTTTGGGTTTAAGACCTACCTCAGTCTTTTACCAGCCGTGGGTAGCAGCCAGGTTCCATCAGGGAAGGAGACCCACTATAGCATTAGGGATGAAGGCATCGGGAGAGGCCTTGGACCTTCCACAGTTGTGCGAGTGGCTGGAGATGTGAGGGTCCAAGAGGGTGAATGGGAGGATGGGTGCCAAGTCATTGACTGACCCCCCTCCCCCGAAGCACTGGCCTGGGGGGACCGGTCAGAGCCGGGAGTGAGAAGCCCAGCAGTTCCAGCTGTAGGCCTGGGTCATCAGGGAGTGCCAGGGGCAGGCATGGCAAGAGAAGGCTTTGTCCTATCTCCAGCACAGTACTGGGGCTGCTGGTGGTCAGCAGGACCGGCAGCGAGGAAGAAGTGGACATGGACCATGCAACGAAGAGGGTTCTGGGAATCTGATTCCAGCTTGGCCAAGTGGACATCATACAAAACCACTCTAGGCGTGACCTTGGGGGAGTTACTTGACTTCCGTGAGTCTCCGTTTCCTCTTCTGCACACTGGTGAGAATACTATCATAATATTAATACATCCCTCATATGGTAACTATACAGGTAAGGAGAACAGTCCCTGATGCAAAGTAAGTGCTGGACAACCTTACCTATTGTCATTGTTGTTGTTGACTTAAGATATATTTGGAAGCTGGTGTTCCTTCGGAGCGTTCAGCTTGCAAAGTTTCATGGGCTGACCTTGACCTCCCCAGAGAAACTCTAGTACGGCTCAGTAAGCAGCTCCCTCCACAGGCAGAGCTAGTAAAAGAGGGAAAATGGAGACCAAAAAAAGCTTGACCTTGAATGTAGTATTTTGAAAGTGACAACAAAAAGGACTAGGCTGGGAGACCCAGTCTTGCCTCCTAGAGGCTAGGTGGTTGACCTTGGACAAAGTCATAGCCCCCGTTGTTTCAGTTCTCCCTATTTCCGTAAGAGGGGGAAATGCATCTCGTTCCTCCCTCTCTCCTGGGACAGATGGGAGCAAAGCCAAGAGAGAACTCTGTGAGACATGACAGCTTTTTGAGAGAACGTTCTAGCGATGCTGGGTAATCTTCAACTTTAGAATAGTGCTTCAGCTCCAGGGCGCCTGGGTGGCTCAGTCCGTTAAGCGTCTGCCTTCGGCTCAGGTCATGATCTCAGGATCCTGGGATCGAGTCCCACGTCGGGCTCCCTGCTCAGCAGGGAGTCTGCTTCTGCCTCTCCCACTCTCTCTGTGCTCTCTCTCTCTGTCTCTTTCTCAAGTAAATAAATAAAATCTTAAAAAAAAAAAAATAGTGCTTCAGCTCCACAATGAGAAACGCTTCCTTTAAAGAGCTACCAGGTACAGATTATCACAGAGCTGGGGGTTCTAAGGTCCTTTCTCTCTTCCGCTATCAGATGTTGATCAGCAAATAGGTTCATGAAGAGGGACCACTTGCCTGCTACTATTTGTGACTTCCCATGCAGGAACAGCAACCAGAAGCGACAAGAAAGCCTCCCAGGAGAACTGCTGAGTTCGCCAAGGAGTGAAATGTGCCATGTAGTTTACATGTTAAACCATTCTTACTACTGTCACCATATCCACTTACAGACCCATGGTACACTTGGATGCTAAGACCTTCTCCGGTAGCCTTCAGGCAGCAAACCCCTAAGAGCCCCTCCCTCCCCTTCCTCCCCGCGCTGCCAACAGCATCAGCCACAGACAACATGCTCTGCCACATGGAAAGTCACAGAAACTGAACAGTGGAGTGGCCATTCCAAGCTCTTCACTGTTCAGATGTGGACACTGGGGTCCGGGGACGAGAAAACTCGATCAAGGTCACAAGGTACATTAAAAGGCAAAAACAACAGTGAGTCCTAGGATTTCTCATCCAATGTTCCTCTCTCTACACCAACAGAAAATGACACTTGTCGTTGAGCTTCGTCTCCCATCCCTACCCCTTTTGGCTGACAACATGAGCCAATGTGAGAAACTCAGAGCTCAGCTAAAGACTGAGTCTTCCAAATACACCTGGGTGATCCCAGAGAAAAGCTGCGTTTCAGTGATTTATTATTTAGTGACAGTTTCCTGTTGCCCGGCAAAATCCATCATAATTGCATTCCCTTCCTTCTCCACTTTCCTGTGAGTCAAGGTGAGTGTACAGACCTCCTATAGCTCTTTCCTCATGAAATATGCCCTTGGTCTGGAAGATTCCAATTATATCCTTTGGTGAAGTGTGATCTTTTGGAGAAAGATTAAAATAAACTGGAAGAAATGAGGACCATCTGTGACCTCAAACTTTCTTTTTCCCAGGTGCTCTCTATCCGCAAGAGTGAGGTCTGGGGCACCTACCTGGGGTCCACGTCCCAGTGACCCTACCAGTCACTACTAGTGACCCCTTTTTCTAACATCTGATAGGCATTCAGTTGGGCCTGGCCCTTCCCCGCTGAAACCCGCAGACCTGTCACCATGCCTCAAGGCCAACAAAAAGAGTATCTTTTCCCGCTTTATTCACAGCTTTTCTTCTGGATTCTTTTGTCTTGTGCTTCTCATTCTGTCTCTCAACCCACCCCTGCTCCCCTACTGGTGGACCACTGGAGCCTCATGCCTGGTACCAGCTCTCGGAGATTCAGCTCAAACACGTTTTATTCAAGTAGCCAAGAAATTGCGATCGTTTGCCATGTTAGGCATGGGACTGGTTAGGCATGTTAGGCATGGGTACTCAAGGGCAAGCGAAACAGATGCGGTCCCCATCCTCCTGAGCTACTTAACCTTGGTCAAGGAAGTTAACCTCTCTGTGTCTCCTCAAAATAGGGGTAGGTAACCAGAGTACCATCCTCACTCTAGTGCTGTGCAGATCAACTGAGTTAATCTGACCTTAAAAGAGGACCCAGCAAGAGAAAGCATCCAATGCTTTCTTGAGCTTGAAAGTATCCAATGAGCTGTTCTTGTTATCATTATGAGAGTTGTCTAGGACAACAGACATTCACCAAATAATCACAAAAGCAGATGTCAAATTCCAAGCAGTTCTATGAAGGAGAGCTACGCTGTGCTAGAAGGGTGTCTGATGGGGGGGGGTGCCACCTGCTCAGGGAGATCAGGGAAGACCTCTCCAAGAAGTGACCCTTTATCTAAGATCTGAAGGAAGAGCAAAAAGAGGTAGACAAAGAGGAAGGGCTTCTAGACAGAGGAAGTAAACTATGCAAGGTCCTGAGGCTGGAAAGTACATGATGAGTTCAGAGGAGGCCAAGAAAGCACGTGTGGCTAGTACAGAAAGAACATAATGCAAATTGAGACTAGAGAGTCAGGTAAGGTCAGAGCACACATTTCAGAGCATTTTAAGAAGTCTTCATTAGCCCTACAACACTAAGAAACAGTGCATGATTAAGGTGACCTGATCAGATTTGCATGTTGGATTAAAAAGGTGTTGTTCCTAATCTTTTCCGGTATTGATCTTGGAAGCCCTCCCCAGCTTCTATTTCTATTTGCCCAAGGCCATTATGTATAGTTGTGCAGGTTGGGCACTGCACAATTCAGAGATGGGAGGGAGGCACTACTCACATAGACTTAGAATTGCACAGTGTCCACTGTGCACATTTACATGCAATGGCCTTCCATTTGTTCCTTTGGATTAAATTTCTCCCCTCCAAGTACTAACCAGGATTAAATTTCTCCTTAAAACTCCAGGTAACACCCTAACTCTGAAAACTCCATGCTTTTGAGGACTCATAAGGCCTGCATTGCTGATACTTTTGTCTTTCTGTCAAAGACATCTATGGCATGTGCTGCAGGGTTTTGCATATATGACGCTCATCCGCAATTCTGGTTTTTAAGATTTGGGAGGCTACAGCTTTGCCTAGCATAATGATGGGCCCACGTAATGAGCACCCCAAAACTGGTCAGTTAAATCACATCTTTTGAATAAATAAATGACTCAGTAAACTCCCTTAGAAAGTAACCTCCCCCTTTGAAGAGGCTGTGAGTACCTCTCACTGAGCCCCCCTCCCATCCCATAAGATCTTATAGCCATCAGGGCCCCAGTAGGAAACACTCTCCAGGGCGTGGTTCAAGAAATTTAATGAAGGGGCTGCATACAGAGGTATTTGCAGGCTTAAGGAGCCCATGGGCCATGCTGGGGCACAATACCACCCACCTCGTTCTCTGGGTTCCAACACTGCATGAGAAACGTGGATGTCAACTGAAGTTTCTTGCTGTCCTCCTCCAGTCTTCTCCTCCCTACCAAGTGCTAGCATTCAGAACTCTTTTCATGAGGGGAAGATTCTCTGATGTCCTATCCCATATCCTTTCATACTCTAGTGTTAATTCTCACATCTGAGTCCTCCAGGCTCAAACTAAACTTACTTCAAGCTGTGTCTTCTTGGAGACTCGGAATAAAAGTCCCTTTTATCTCAAGTGCCTAGTTCTCACAAATCAAAATCAACTTGGCTTTCAGACTATTGTTACAGCCATGGACTCTCAGAACTCTGAAAAGTCAAAGATAACAATGATGTCTTTGTTCTACACTGTATCCACCCTCCTCCTAAAACAAAAATGCTATTGATTTGGGGTTGTGGGGAGGAAAAGAAGGATAACTAGAAACATCTGGGGATTCCTTGAAGTGAAAACATATCCATTTTAAAAATACCATCCTGCTACATTTGTTAAGCCTGAAAGGTGCCGCTCAATGGAGAGCAAGGGGAGCTCAGCAACTCCGCACTGACCTCCCCTTCCTCCCAGTGAGTATGTTTGTTTTCATAAGAAGTACAATGCAAATGCTTGTTTAAGCTTTCTTAGTTATAATTCCACTCTAGTTATGCCTTCTAAAGAGGGATGGCCAACTGTCACCTTGGCTGAATCAGAATTTCCTTGGAACTTCTCAGCAAAAAGTTTTATAAGTAGTCTCTTGAATTACATTTAGAGTTGGCCAATGCCTCCAAAATGTTTAGATTGTATTTATTTTGTGGATAGTAACTTCTTCTTGGTGTGCTGGGAGTGTGTGATGCAAATGGCCTCAAAGTTAGCCAGAGAAATTATGGGCAAGGAAGACAACTCACCTGAGTATCCTTAGCCCCTCTACACGGGATGTGATAGACACCTTCTGGATTCCAGTCTTTTATGAAAGGAAATGAGTCCTATCCACTGCATGTAGGAAACAGGTAATTTCAACCGGTCGCCAAGGGGGTAGAGTTTCACAGTTCTGGTCGGAGGTAGTGGGCCTTCGGGACAAACTTTATGAACAATCTTGGACCACAGTCCAATGGGCCACAGTCCCAGTGGGCACACAACCTCAATGGGCACTCGGTTGTAGCCCACGGAGATTATTCCAGCAACGCATAGCTCACAAAAGCTCCACACTTGCCCATTTCCCCCAAGGTTGTTATATCAGAATGAGAGATTTATTTCTCATTGACTAATTAGCTCTTAAGACCCACTCCTTAGGATTAAATGACTAATTATTATTGACTCAACTGCTTTATCTTACTCAGTGAGACAAAGTTTAATAACTCCAGGAATTAAGACCATGTTAAGCTCTCTCTTTAATGTCTGCAGGGCTTTTGTGTGTGGAAAGGAACATGCACTATTTGTATTATGTTTAATGCTCAATTCATTACACTCATACATCTAATAAAAGACACTTTGAAAGCCTTTTTTCTTAAGCATTTAGTCATTGATTACAAGTCTGATTAATTCAATTCCCTTATACAATTTAAACTGCAATTACAAATTTAGTATGGCTGATTCTTCTGAAAGCTTTCAGTGCCTTAAAAAACCAGACAAAACAAATGAAAATACAACAATTTCAAAGCTATTTAAAAGTCTTTCACCAAAAAAATGGCTCTAAGTATGCTAAAATCACAGATTTAACCTTTTTTTTTTTCTTTTCTTTTTTCCCCCCAAGAGCTTATCCTTTTCAGGAGTTCCAAGTTCCATGGCTTTCTGGGGTTTCAGTAATCCTACTCTATACCATTTAAAGATTTCCTAGCATTTTAGTAATTTTACTAGACCAAGAAAGGAGTGAACTCCATCTCAGAAAAGCTTAGAAGGCAGATGCTAGATTGATGATCTGTTGACTTTTGGCCAGACCATAAGATTTAATTTAGTAGGACTCTGATGACGAGGCTAAATACATTTTTGTCATAAGGTTTTGCTAATGGAATTATGGGACACTTATAGCCAGGTCTTTCATTTCTGAGGTTAGGTGCTCTTTCTCAGAATGAGAGTTTCTTGAAGTTTTGACTTACTGACATACCATTCCTCTCATCCTGTCCTTCTGAAATATTGACCTAGTTTGTTGGCAATATTAAAAACATACATATGCAACCACGTTGGAAAATTAGTTGGTGTTTCTTATAGAGTTAAACCCACACCTACAGTGTGACTCAGAAATTCCACTCCTACATATTTACCCAAGATAAATAAAAACGTATGATCACAAAAAGACTTGTAACAATAATGTCTATAGCTATTTTATTCCTACTAGCCCAAAACTGGAACCAGTGTCCATCAGTAAGAAAATGGAATAATAAATTGTGGTATAATAATGAAATTATTATAATGAGTACTTACAAATCCAGCTAATTTCACCTTGCTATTATTATTATTATCATCATTATCATTATCACTGATAATATGTTATGTCCCTTTAATCACCTTTTTAACTTCTCTGGTGTTTTTAGAAACATTCTTGTTTCTTGGTAACCATAGTATGTTCCAGAGTTATCCCTACTTTCTCTTACTCCAAGACAGTGGTTTTCAGCCAGGAGCAAGTTTGCTCCACCAAGGGACATTTGGCAATGTCTGGAAGCATGTTCGATTGTCACAACTGAGCCAGAGCACAGTGGGGTGGGGTGGGGAGGGCAAGGATGGTGCTACTGGTTTCTAGAGGGGAGAGGTCAGGGATATTGCTAAACATCCTACAATGCCCAAGACAGCCCCCACAAGTTGACACTTTGCCTCAAACGTCAGTAGTGTGGACATTGAGAAACCCTGATCTAATATCGGAATCAAATAAATTCCAAAGAATTCTTGATCTTTTTCCAGGTGTAAGAGTTTGAGAGATCAAAATCTGAGTCTTGAGGCATTATAACAGAGCTGCTGATGGTTGAGCGTGATCCTGCCACTGTTACTAGACCGATAAATTTTATTTTTTGAAGGTTGAGTTCAAATGTGTAATTCACAAGTTATCTCGCCATATTGTTACACACCACCATTCTTATATTATGTAGTTTTCCCAGCTACTGTGACTTTCTCCTACATTGGCAAAAGCATTCTTGTGATGAGGTTGCATGACGCATTCAAGGTGGCTTTCGTGGAACAGTTCTTGTGGCTTACACAATGACACTATTTGCTCCCCCTTCCTCATCCTTCAGGGAAAGATCATTACAAAGAGAATTTCAAGAACTTTCAGAAAATTCTTTCTATTGCTAATCTTTCCACAGATAAATACCACTGGTACTAACTTCTTGGTCATAAAGTAGCCAGTTTCAAAAATAATTGTAGTTTGATCTTTACAGTAAACAGAGGAACGTGAAAAAAAAAATCTCTCTCAGACTAGATCTGTGAAGTCAGTTTTGGGTATTTCTTCAAGAAAATATCATGTATTAACAAATTCCCACCATTCAGATTCTGATAAAGGAAATATGGCATTTCCCTGCTTTCTGAAAGAGACTGGAAGAAAAGGGAAGCTCAAGAACTTTCATTTGTGCTGCAAATCTCCACCCTAAATAAATTTGCCTGTCATTCTCGAAGTGCACAAACACATACATTCTCACATGCACACATTCTTCCCCATGTCTCAAACACACATGCACACACACACACTCCACTTACTTTCCCGGTCTTTAAAGTTTTTGAGTCAAACATCCTATAGAACAAATCTTCTATAGAACATGTTTAAAGGGGAGGCAAAGAACCCAGCTGGATTCTAATTCACTCTTGAAAGCTTATTTCAAGCCAATTTACTTGGTAACCAAGTTACTGCTACAGTCTGGAGCTCTCTTCTGAAAACATTAGGGAAACAGAATAAGCCCCCAATGAGCATCAGTATTGTTCCTCTGCAATTGTAGTTTGGAATTTGAAATCTGAAGTCTGTGTTCCTTTACTTCCCTCAGATATTCATTTTTTCCATCAGAAAACTGAAGTAAATCTTCATCAGCTGCATCTTCAACATACGACACGGAGAAACAATGGCTGCAGATGAAAATGATCAGACACCTTGCCGTGAAGAAACATCAAATATTCACCTACAACTTCAGGACCAAGGTGACTTCTAAAAATTAGAGCCACTGAATTGTAAAAAATATTAAAGCCAGGAAACAAATCTAAGCTACTCTTTGTCGGTTATATATCATGCCAGTGTGTACTCATAACGGCTGTTTGCACAGGAGGAAAACCTCGATTCAATGTGTGTGTTCGGTAGAAAATAATTAGGATGAGAGGATCAGACAAGACACATTATAGGTCGTCAGCTCCAACCAGAAAAAAAAGTGAAACCGTTTTTAAGTAATTATGTGCCATGGATGATGATGTCAAACAGTTTGATAGATGAAAATGGATTAGATAGGTAGATAGATAGATAGACAGATAGATGAGAAAGAAAGAAAGAGAGAGAGAGAGAGAGAAAGAAGAAAGAAAGAAAGAAATGAAAGAGAAAGGAGAGAAAGAAAGAAAAAGAAAGAAAGAAAGAAAAATAAAGAAAGAAAGAAAGAAAGAGAAAGGAGAGAACGAAAGAAAAAGAAAGAAAGAAAGAAAGAGAAAGGAGAGAAAGAAAGAAAAAGAAAGAATGAAAGAAAGAAGAGAGAAAGAAAGAAGAAAGAGAAAGGAGAGAAAGAAAGAAAGAAAGAAAGAAAGAAAGAAAGAAAGAAAGAAAGAAAGAAAAAGAAAGAAAGAAAGAGAGAAAGGAGAGAAAGAAAGAAAGAAGAAAGAGAGAGAGAAAGAAAGAAGAAAGAGAGAGAGAAAGAAAGAAGAAAGAAAGGGAAAGGAGAGAAAGAAAGAAAAGAAAGAGAAAGGAGAGAAAGAAAGAAAGAAAGAAAGAGAAAGAAAAGAAAGAAAAAGAAAGGAAGAAAGAAAGAGAAAGGAGAGAAAGAAAGAAAGAAAGAAAAAGAAAAGAAAGAAAGGAGAGAAAGAAAGAAAAAGAAAGAAGAAAGAAAGAAAGAAAGAAGAAAGAAAGAAAGAAGAAAGAAAGAAAGAAAGAAAGAAAGAAAGAAAGAAAGAAAGAAAGAAAGAAAGAAAGAAAGAAAGAAAGAAAGAAAAGAAAGAAAGAAAGAAAGGGAGAGAAAGAAAATCTCACTGAATCCTTACACCAACTATGTAAGGTAAGTGTTAATATCCAAACTTTAAAGATGGGCCTGGAAGGGGGGCAAAATGAGTGAAGGGGAGTGGTGGTACGGGCTTCCAGTTATAGAATGAATGTCACCGAAATATAAGGCACAGCATAGGGAATCTAGTCAATGCTACTGTAATCATGCTGTATGGTGACAGATGGGAGCTACACTTGCGGTGAGCACAGCATAACATATAAAAAAGTTGAATCACTATGATGTACACCTGACACTAACGTAACAGTGTGTTTAACCCCTTTAGTTTTAGATTTTAGTCACGGACAGCATGTATCTGTGCCAAGATTTGCCACATTGTACTCCATAAGCCATTAATCTTAAATCAAAACGGGACTCCAGGACTCAAATCATTTGGAAAAACACCTGCTTAACAACACAGGGAATTTCTGTAATGCATGTAGGCACAAATAAAGAACATTTTTTAAAAGATGGAAAAACCAAGACTAAGAGTCTCTGAACGACTTGGCTCAGAGTTGAACTCAAACCTACATCCAACTGACTCTAAAGCCATGATCCCTATTACTATGTTGGCGAGTCCACGGTAGAATTCTCCTTATGAGAAATCAGGATGTGGGGAAGTGTGTATTCTGGAAAAGATGTGTGCACACTGAAACAGACTTATATGTGCAAAATAGGCAAAGGAACCTGTGCTAATAAGGGAATGTTTCCAAATGGAAACAAGATTGGTAAACACTGCCTTACTTTATTTACATAATTGAATTTTGGATATTAGGTTTAATCAGAATGAATAGAGAGCATAAAATAATAGGTTTCATATGGGATTGATGATAGGCTTTAAGTTGTAGAGATAATATAATTGGATATAAATTGGACTAGTTCATAATTTTAATTTAATAGGTTCCATAAAAGCTCTAGAAAACCAAGTATGATAGCGACAGTTGTGGGAAAAGACACTTTTGAGTTTTAGACTTTAGTCACTGACAGCATGTATCTGCACCAAGATTTTCCACGTTTTACTCCACAGGCCATTACTCTTAAATCAAAATGGGACTCCAGGATTCAAATCATTTGGAGAAACACTGACTTAACAACATGGGGAATTTCTTTATTGCATGTATATAAACATAAACCTCCAAGAAGACAAAGTACGCTGGGATGCCCAAACTTCCTTGTCCATGGGATGCCGTGGGAGCACGTAGCAAGCCAAGTTGTCCATAAGGAAGAATTTGGGAAATGCTTGTCTATGAAATCATTGGCTAAGAAAAAAATTTGACAGGAGTTAAGAATATACAAGTTGAGAAGAACAGTGCCTCACTCTACAACCTTCACAAGATATGTCTTATTTTATTCTTTCACCTTTGGGCCTGAGCAAAACGGGCTAGTTCTCAAGAACCATTAACCTGAGATTCTCATTTTCTTCACTGTCCACACTCAACTATTTTAAACTTCACTAGAATTAAAGCATCCAAACTCAGGACAATTGACTTCATAATTACATATGGTTTAATGTTTCCTTTTCCCCTCAAATTAAAAGTAGGATCCCATTCCTTCAACCTGATTTCATTTTAACAACTTCTTATCGGTCTTTGGGGAAACATGAGGAAATCATGGGGAAAGGATTTTAAAGCTCAGTTGGCATAAGTGTAAATTTAAATCTTCTCATCTTGATAGATTTGGGCCATGTTCTATGCATTTGATTTTAGTTCATAGACTGAGTCTCCAGTAAATGATCTGGGGTAACTTCTAAAGTGGACAGATTAATTAAAGTTCTCAGGAAATGCATGAAGAGATATGAAAAGATAGAATCGTGCTTTCAGATTTCCTTGCCCTCATCATAACCTTGAAGGGATTCTTTGTCCTCCATGAAGGGTTTTTATAATTCTCAGAGGGCAGTTGGGAATTGTTTCCTGTGTTACGAAAGCAAGATAATGAGCCGAATATCAGAACAAAAGTGTCCATACAGCTGGGAAGGGGACTGTGGGAAAAGCAGAGAAATGCTGGAAATTCTGCCAGGTCATCAGGTATGCTAACCCTGATTATGGAAAAGAAGACAGAAGATGAGAGAATTAACACTGATTGAGCATCTACTATGTACTAGGTGCACTGTGTCATAATTACAATTTTAACCTGTATCCTAAGCCTACAATGTAAATGTCATTGACCTCATTTTAGATTCAGAGAGACAAGGTGATTACCTGAGTTAGAAAACTAGAAGTGGCAGAGTTGGGAGGCTTACTTTATTTCATTCTAGAGTCCGTGTGTTTCTGGTATAAAACACGTCCTTTTTTGCAGGCCCATAAGAAAGGACACGATTTGAGAAGTAAAGCTACTCATATTCTAAAAGGACGGAACATGTCAAAAGCCATCCACTTCACCTCAACCTGGGTGTCCACCGGAAGCAGAATCCAGGACCTCAATACTCAGTGAGGTTATTCAGTGGTCGTGTCATGTACCGAGGCATTGTGGATTTGGCAATGAAATTGAATACCCTCAAGAGCTCACGGTATAATGGGAAGACATAGGCAAGTCTCCTTTTCCCAGAGAATATCAGTAGAATCTAATTTGCAGTAATTTAGAGCCAGATGGATTTGATTTTTTTTTTCCTTTTGAACTAACATATTTGATTGACAGAGTAAGAAACACAAATGTAAAGTATAAAGCCTGATAAAATTTTACATATTGTTTATTCCTGTGTCACCACCACTTAAATTGAGATATAGGTCATTTCCAATTCTCTGGAAGGTCCCTTCATGCCCCTCCCAATCATTCCCAAAAATAACCACTGGTCTTCTTTCTATCCTCATAGATTAATTTTGCTTACTCTTGAATCTCATATGATGGAATCACACGATAAATGTTCTTTTGAATCTGGCTTACTCGACATTAGATTTGTGAGAGTCATCCATGTTACTGCATATAAGCCACAGTATATTCTTTCTTCTTGCTGTGTAGTGTGTAAATGTACCACAATTTATTTATCTATTCTATTGCCGATGGTCATTTGAGTTGTTTCTGTTTGGGGCTATTATGAAGAAAGATGATGTGAACAGTCTCATACATGTCTTTTAGTGGAATTTCTAGGCCATCGGATGGGCATATGTTTAGCTTTTTTTTTTTTTTAAAGATTTTATTTATTTATTTGAGAGAGAGAATGAGATAGAGAGCATGAGAGGGGGGAGGGTCAGAGAGAGAAGCAGACTCCCTGCTGAGCAGGGAGCCCGACGTGGGACTCGATCCCGGGACTCCAGGATCATGACCTGAGCCGAAGGCAGTCGCTTAACCAACTGAGCCACCCAGACGCCCATGTTTAGCTTTGATATATCTCCAAGTAATAGGAAAGTACTTAGGAATCTTCTTCAAAAAATTCTAGAAAACAAAACAAGCGGTTTTTGCATAAGGTGGGGAAGAAAGCTTTATTCTTTTCATTCCATGCTCTTTTTACTGTCTGAATATTTGTTAACCATGAGGCACATATTACTTTAATTATTAAAAAAAAAAAAGTCATTGACATATTGTAAGGATTTTCCTAAACCATAAAATGTCATCTAATTAAAAGAAAAAGAAGAAAACACAAATTCTTCTCCTGGTTCACAATTTGTGCTTTCATTAGAGCATGATTTCATCTCTTTGGAACCTCCCTGCTGTCCCCTCACCCCATATTCTCTGACTATATTTTTAATGTATCCTGTGGGTTTGCTACATGACAATTGCAGCTAAAAATATGCTTGCTTCTGCCCACTCCCAGTTTATTATTTCTATGAGCTCTCACTCCATACAATAACTTTATTATCAAGAATTTGCCTTTGTAGTCCTTGTTCTCTCGAGAGACGTTTATTGATCACCTACTAGGACCTCATGACCCTGCCAACCTGAAAGACGGATATTCGAGCAAAGTATTACCACACAGTCAGGAGAGCACAGAAGATGAAGTTGTCTAAGATATGCTTTGAGGACACAGAAGAAAGTGGAATGAGTCTGCAGAAGGAGTTCAGACAGGGCTCCTGGAAAAAGTGACCTTTGACGGAGGCCTTGAAGGCTGAAATGGCGTTTTCCAGGGACCAAAGAGGAAGCGGGTTACTCTAAGCTGGCACAAAGCAGGAGGCCTGGAGGAGACCCAGAACTGTATTCACCAGGATTTTCAGAGGCTACGCCCAAAAGGAAAAAAGGCAGTCTACACGGGAAACCAGAAAACACAGGCCAGTGGCTGTGGGAGGTGGGGAGCCAGAAGGGCAGCCTAGAGTTTGCAAGCAGAAGCAGCAACGAAGCAACCAGCTGGAGAGCCAGAGGAGGGAGAAGGAAGGAGAGGGACTGTGGAGCATTTTACTGTCTAAATAGACCCCCGCACCACCCTCAAAGAGAGAAATCTGCTCTAGGGCCCAGGGAGGCACACTTCAGTGATTAAACTAGACAAAGTTACTGAAGGATGTGATTCCTGTACTAGCGAGAGAGTGTGGATGCTCTGGGGAGGACGAAGCTTGGTGATGGTGGGGCACATGAGGGTCTCTGGGGCAGTTGGTGGTGTTGTTTCTTGACCGAGACAGTAGTAACAAGGATGTTTGCCAGATAAATAGTGCACTAAGTTGTTTGTTTGGGGAGTTTTACTCTTTTTTTAAAAAAGATTTTATTTATTATTTATTTGACAGAGAGAGACACAGCAAGAGAGGGAACACAAGGAGGGGGAGTCAGAGAGGGAGAAGCAGGCTTCCCGCGGAGCAGGGAGCCCGATGCAGGGCTCGATCCCAGGATCCTGGGATCATGACCTGATCCAAAGGCAGATGCTTAATGACTGAGCCACCCAGGCGCCCCGGGTAGTTTTACTCTGGATGTTTATTTTACAATGTAAAAGATTACCAATATCTGAATTAAAGCCGTGCCCATATTTTTGAGGTGTCTGGAAGGACTGTGGGAGCTTGGAGTTTGGAGGTGAGTCTCCCAGGGGCTCAGCATATCCCAGTCACAGGTGAAAGGACATGGTGTACTCAGGGCACATTGCAAAGGTCACTGTGGCAGGGAGGGCGTAGACATCCAGACCTGTGACAAAGGAAGGTAGGCAAGTGGGGAACCTCAGGGGAAGGGGGGGCCCTCACATACATGGTCCTCATTTCCACAGCTTCTACCCGGTGATCAGCATCCGGGGCCTCCGAAGCTGGAGGTGGTGACGGGAGCCCTGCTCAGAGGGAGGGTAATGAGAGCCATGCTATCTGCGCGAAGGAGAACCCCGAGCCTCCCCTCCTCCCCCTACACATGGAGCACCTCAAGGTTACCTCCTCAAACAAAAGACTCATCCGCGGTCACAAAGAAGCAGGAGAACAAAACAACCATATCTGCGCGTCGGTGGTGGCCAGGACAGGATATTCGTTCCAGTCTTCTGGCTCAGCACCCTGAAGGCACTTGTCCCCAGGGAACAAAGGACAGGTCTCTAACAGCTGGGGAAGGAAGCACACACAGTGGCCTGTGGTGAGACCAAGAACTCGTCACACAGGAAAACCCCAAGGGCAGCTGCAGGACTCGGCACAGCCTTACAGCTCTACTGAGGTCACCATTTCCCCTCCTCCTTCCTCACCCCTGTGCTGTCAGGTCACAATGCCGTCAGAAGGGTGCTTGGGCTGCCAGATCGAAACGAACTGGACCAAACGAGACGAGAGCCTGGCCACGCATGACCTCTGTGGCCTTGAGTAAGTGCTTCAATCTCTCTGGTCCTCACTTGTAAAATGAAGACAAGAACACGTCACTCAGAGGGCTCCGGTATGGGCTATCCATGGTAGTAACTATGAGGCGCCTGGCTCAGTGCCTGACACTTGGCAGACTCTCCGAAAATGAGGTGTTTGCTGTTAAAATTCGGTAGAATTCATGAGCTTTTTTTTAAAATTTTTTTAAAGATTTTATTTATTTGACACACAGAGAGAGAGTACAAGTAGGTGGAGCAGCAGAAGGAGAGGGAGAAGCAGACTCCCCACTGAGCAGGGAGCCCGACGTGGGGCTCAATCCCAGGACCCTGGGATCATGACCTGAGCCAAAGGCAGACGCTTAACCAACTGAGCCACCCAGGCGTCCCAAGCATTTTTTTTTTTTCTTAAACCCAGAATGAGGGAACCTCAAGAATGACAAAAATCAAAAAGACCTACAATGCCTAACAGGGGTGAGAACAAGGAGCGACCAGAATTCTCCTAAACCCTAGTGAAAGAGTGAATTTGTCCAACAATCATGGAAAGCTGTTCAGCAGAATCTAGTAAAGCTGAAAAATGCACCCCCTCTAACTCAGTGATTGCCCTCCCAGGTAGAATATATACCCAACAGAAGACACACTTGCACATCCTGAAATATAGGAATGGTGAGAGCAGCATTTTTCATAATAACCAGAAACTGGAAATTACCCAAATGTCCATCTGTAGTAGAATAAATAGATAAATTGTGGTGTACTCACACAATGGAATGTTACACGGCAATGAGAATAAATAGGTCCCTACTTGATTCAACAACATGAATGAACAACATTAACCAAGTGTTGAATGAATGAAGCCAGACACATAGGAACATCTAGTATCCGTCTGTATTTCAAAAATAGGCAAAACTCACCCATGGAGTTGGTAGTCAGGAAAGTCTGGTTACTCCTGGGGCAGAGGCGATGGGTGGGTAATTGGGAAGGGATGAGAGAAGGACTTCTGGAGTTCCGCAATATTCCCTTTCTTGATCAGGGTGGTTTCTGGATGTGCTCAGTTAGTGGTAATTCGGTAAGCTATGCAGTTGTTATATGTCCATTTTTCTAGGGTTACTATACTTCATTTTTTACTGAAGACTCAAAAGAAGATTTAAAAAGTTTTAAAAAATCAAGCAATTAAATCCTGATGCACCCGGAGATATAAACTCCATCTTACATAATCAACGGTACCTCTTTTCCTAAAGTCTCCAGGAAGATTCTATTGCTTCTGAATGGCAATAACTAACCTTTACTGAGCATGAATGTGTGTCAGGCATGCCTCTAAGTGAGTTACATGTATTAATTTTTTTAATCTTTTTAAGACTTTATGAGTAGAATGGCCATAACTCTCCGTGTGCTTGGTGTAGTCCCAACTTACTCCTGTTATCCCAGCAAAGATTATTAATAGCTCGCCCACTCTTTACTCTCAAAAGCGTCTAGGGTGAAAAAACAAATTATATATTCACCCTGATGTGGGTACCATTAATAGCCTCTCTTCCCCTCCCCCCCCTTTTTTTTAATGACACACAAAGAAGTTAGGTCATTTGCCCAAGGTCACAGAGCTTGTCAGAATTTGAACCCAACCTGTGGCTCCTCACCACTAGGGGCATACTGCCTTGCTTGTCCAAATTTCATTATTCTTGAAATTGAGGTAATTCTTCACATCTAACTTTTCTTCTTTGTCTGCAATTTTAACCCATTTCCTGTTGCCCGGCACTTGTGGAGAACAGAAGAGCTGCTCATCTCCCACAGTGACCACAGCGGGGCCAGCTCCCAATACAACGGCCTCCCCACACGTTCAAGCAGTGAGCAGAACTCATCTTCTCCCTTCTCTTTTTAAAATGGCATAAATATGCTCCATTTCCCAGTAATCACTCCCTCATTCAATATATTTTCCAACACTTCAGGAGTGCCCGTGGATCTTCTTCCCATTTTTCCATCTACTCATTCAGCAAATTATTTGGTGAAGTCCCACTAGGTGCCGGGCACTGCGGGCCTAGCTGGCAATAAAGGGTAGTTAACCAGATAAGCACAGCTCATGTTCTCAGGAGCTTGTAGTCCTGTAGGAACAATGACCCTCAAGAAATGATGACAGAAACAACTATTCATTTGCCTCATGGTAGGGGCTGTGAAGGGTATAACAGGGGACTTGACCTGAGGCATCAGCCGAGGCTTCTCAGAGAGTGACATTTGAGTCAAGCCTTGTAGGATGATGATGATGGGTGTTGGAACAGTAGAGCTGTCAGGGAAGGGTGTTCCAGGGAAGGGTATAAGCAGACACTCTTGAGGATGGAAGGAGTCTGGACAGTTGGAGGGGCCAAGGAACAGTCTGTGTGGCCAAAGCCTAGTGAACAGGGAGAGAGTGGTGCCAGGGAAGGCTGGTAAGAAAAGGCAGGGACCGCTGGGTCTTATGGCTCACAGTTGCCCAAGTGAGGCATCCACGTGCACTGGGAAGCATCTGGACTCATTTAGCAAGAGAACGGCCTGATCCTGCCTTCCTGCAATGTTTCAACTCCTGGCTTTCAGATCACTGAATACTCTAAGCTAAGTGAAGAAGGACGCCACCTCCATTCATCCATGTATCCCAAGAGTGTAGAACATTTTTAGAATGTTTTAAGAACAGTTTTACAAATGAACAGCCTACCCCAAATGCCCTTGGTTACTAGAAACTTCTTCATCATTTCCAGTAATGCATTGCCAGCTAGTCTACAGAGACTAAATTTGTCCAAAGCCCTGGACCACAGCCATCACTGCATAATTTCACTATTCACCTTGTGGTCCACTGTGCTCAACAGGCACTATTTACATAAACAGCAAGAATAGTATCCCCTGCAGCTGTGCAATGCAATGGCCCTGCATAGGTTCAGCCCATGCCTGTGAAGACATATTTACTTGCTTTCATATTTGTGTCTTTATTTATGAATCTGGGCTCCAACCTTATTCTAAAAATGATTTTAAAAGGCTTATAAGGATAGAGAAAATAGAACAAGATAACATAAAAGGAAGAGAACATAAATTCGAAGAAAGCAGAAAATAAAAGGAAAAACAAGAGCAGGGCCACAGAAATGATCCAGGAATGAGGTTATTACAAGATTGTCTTCTTAGACTTTCGTACACTTGGTTCTAAGTTTTCTAGTGGTCAGTATTGTTGGGCCTCAAGGGGACTAACTAATTAAATCCTTCTTCAGAAATTTTGGGACCAATTAAGAAATAGAGCTAGGGAAAAAAATTAAAATGTTATTTATGTTCTGATGCTGGTAAAGCTGGATTGGGAACTGGACTTGGGTCAAAGATTCAAAATATTCTTCCCTATGAAGCATATTACTTGTCCCCAGCCACAGGTTAAACAGTAGACAACTGCCAACTACCCCCTTCCAAGGAGCAGAGCCTCTCCGTCGGTCCACCTGTCACCTGAGGGAGGCAAATACCGAGAATAAGAACACTTTTGTCCAATGGTAGGTGATCCTAAGGGGGCACTGAGAAGCTATATACAACCAGCAGTAGCCATTGCCTGATGCCACCAATCAGTTAAATTATTCCTCACCCTGGAAAAGAGGTTATAAAAGGCGGAGAGAAGGGTGGAAACGAATCTACAATCATATGCTTTCAATACTGATCAAGCAGTCAGCTCTTTGCTGGTTTGACCGAAGCAAGCATATATTTTGTATTGCCTCTCGAATTTTATGCTGACTACCCAAAGATCTTGTTGAAGAACAGATTCTGATGCATGGGTCTGGGGTGGGGATTGAGATTGTCTATTTCAACAAGCTTCTAGGTGATGCTGATTCTGCTGACCCACATCTAGAGTATCTAGAATAGCAGTCCTCGATCTGGGACCTACACAGATTCTTGAATTTAGAGGGGGCCTGTGAATTTGGATGATAAAAAATAAACATCTTCATTTTTACTAATTTCCTTTTTCCTTTTTTATAGGCTCCATGCTGGGCATGAATTCACAACCCTGAGATCAAGACCTGAGATGAGATCATGAGTTGGATGCTTAACCAACTGAGCCCAGGTGCCCCAATTTTTATTAATTTTATTAATTTCTAACTGAATTTTACCACTTCCTTCTAGTATGAACATAGACAACAAACTATCAGAGCATGAGCAGTGCCTGTGACTTTGCCACCAATAGAAATCTGAGGCATCTTCAATATCACTTTATTATTATTGCAAATGTCTCCAAATTCACTTTATGATCTCTCCAAATACTACTGATGACTGTTGGGGAATTACAGTAGTTATTAGAACTACTACTAGCTCTTGTTATTTCACATGTTAATAAAGAGGTGTGTATATTACCATCTCACAAATTAACACATTAGGATATTTTTAATATTTTGATAGCTGTATTTCATTATAATTGGTTTCCTTTGTAATCCTACACATTTTATTTTGTAATGCAGTTAAAAGTAGCACTCTGGGAAAGAGCTCATAGACATCACCAGAATGCAGGAGGTACATAAATGGTTAAGAATTCTTGATGAGGGGCACCTAGGTGGCTCAGTCAGTTAAGCCTCTGACTCTTGACTTCAGCTCAGATCATGATCTCAGGGTCGTGAAGTTGAGCCCTGCATCAGGCTCTGTGCTGGGAATCAAGTCTGCCTGAGATGCTCTCTCTCTCTCTCTCTCTCAAAAAAAAAAAAAAAAAAAAAAAAGGAATCCTTCATGAGGAAGGAAAGTTCTGCCAGAAGTGATCATTGATCTCATGGTGATGACAGAATGTTCTCTGGCTGAATTCTGGATCTGAACCCTCCTTCCTACGAGGTGTGAGACCCTGGGTAACGTGCTGAATCTTCCTATGCCTTGACAGCAGGTTGAAGAATTAAATTAGTTACTATTTTTATGGTACAAAGAACAGTGCCTGGCTCAGAGTGAATACCTTATAGTAAGTGTTGGCTAATAAAGAACATGAGAACTATATTCAGAAACTCAACTGAACAAGCATGTATTCAGCACCCACCAAGGAGACAGATGGATACTGCAAAGCCCCTGCTCTCACAGCATCCACAGGTCCAGTAGGAGAGATGGAGAGCAAGCCAAGTGAAACATGAGCTCTTCTCAAGACACAGGTAGGCACTGTGGGGGAAGGGAACTCCCGGCTGGGTGGGAAGAAAGAAAGAAAGCTTTGCAAGATGCTCATCAAAAACCTCCCCAAAGTGTTCCAAGGTAGGCAGTGCATCCCATTTTCTCCTGGCTACTGCTTCTGCTGATTTCTTACTTAAATCCCACCCCACCCCACCCCCCACCAAGCTCAGAATGTGTTTTAGAAGCTCAGTAACCAGGTCCCTTCTAAGTATTTTCCTCCTTTGTCAGAGTTATTCCCCCCTGGGCGCCACTACCCAGATGCCAGCCTTCCCCAGGGCCATAAAGACCGTGACAGTTTGTGCACAGCGCCGGGACTCTGCAGGGACAGACAGAGAGTATCTCTCTGCATGCCAGCACCACACACTGCCCACTCTGCCCATATACACGGACCCTCCAGCCTGCTGGGCACAGTGGGTAAACGATTCCTGCAGGAAAGCAGCCCTGAGCCAGATGGGAAGACCACTATTTCCTCTCGGCCACAGTGATGAGTATTTGGGGCTTCCTGGATATTTTGGTTAAACAATTAGCACTGATAACAATGATAGCTCCCATTTGCTGGGCTCCACTGTGTGCCAGGCACCACATGCAGTGTTCCCCATCTGTATTAGTTTGCCAGGGCTTCCATAGCAAAGCCCACTGACTGGGTGGCTTAACCCACAGGAATTTATTTTCTCACAATTCTGGAGGCTAGAAGTCCAAATTCAAGATGGCGGCAAGATGGCAGTCTCTTCTGAGACCTATCTCCTTGACTTGGGGATGGCCACTTTCTTTCTCTCTGCATCCTCCCATGGTCTTTCCTCTGTGCATGCATCTGTCTGTCCTAATCTCCTCTTCTTGTAAGGACACCAGTCATACCAGATTAGGGCCCACCCCAATGGCCTCATTTTAACTTAATTACATCTTTAAAGATCTTGTCTCCAAATACGGTCGCATTCTGAGGTACTGGGGGTTAGAACTTCAAAATATGAATTGGGGGACTCACAGTTTAGCCCATGACACTCTCTAACCCACAGGAAGCTATTGTACGTGACGACTGGTGACTTGCCTAAGGTCACACAGCCATGGGAGCTACACTTGGAACCAGGGCACTTTGAATCCACAGTCAACCCTCTGTGCACTCTACCAGCCTTCTCCTGGCACTGTCCCTGGACATACCCTGGGGGCTTGGAAATGCCCAGACTCAGAGTCCCAGGGAAGGGATCTTGGGGTTCTGCATTTTTACAAACTCTCTGGTGCAGCACATATAAGAACCTCTTCATGACACCATGTAGACTCCCATTCATGTCCCAGTCCCAGTAACAGCTCTCAGAGTGTGGGCACTCCTGTGCAGTCTCCATTCCCAGGGGCACGTGCATTCCCCTAGATGAGCTTCTCTAAAGTAAGACAGGATGCTGATGTTTGGTTCCCAGGCAGGTTGTAGAAGACCCTCCAGCCTTTCCCTTGCCCACCCCTTCCTTCCTCCTGGCTGCAACCTCCCCAGGGCCTGGCTGTGGCCTCTGAAGCCTGCTCCTCCGGGAGACCCTGATGGCTTTACCAATGGCCTAAACACTTGAGGAGATCCACCAGCGATCTAGGTCAGTGAACAGCTCCTCTGGGGGAAACAGAGTTGGAGGCCGAGCTCGGCCAAACTGTTTCCCCCGACCACAGCCCTTAGCCTCCAGTCTCAGAAGCCCTGGGAACCCCAGGGCTCCCCTCCAAACTCAGTTTAAAAAACCAATGTTGGAAGCCCTGTGCTTTATCCTGGACTAGCCTGTTTTGTTGTCTCACAGTTCAATCGAAGTATGAATGAAACACCACAAACTACGTAAAGCGGACAGTTTGCTAAGTGTTGACATATGTAGACACTTGTGGAACTATCACCACAATCGAGGGAATGAACGTGCCTGTCTCACCCAAAGTTGCCTCCTGCCCCTGTGTAGCCCCTCCTTGTCCCCCTCGGCCCCCATCTGCCCCCTACTGCTCCAGCCTCCCCCCGTGTGCCAGGCCACCATTGTTGGCTACCTAAATTCGTATGACTTACAACTAAATAAATTAAAAATCAGGTCTGCTGTACCACCAGCCACATTTCAAATGTTCAGTAGCCTCAGTTGGCTACCTCCCAGGGCAGTGCAGATAGAGAAGGTTTCTATCGGCACTGTGTTCTGTTGGACAACACTGCTCTAGATATTAGATCCCTTGTCCTTTTACAGTGCTAGAAAAAAGCAAAATTTCTCCCAGGCTCACATCTTTTAAGTTACTTATGGTTACTGAGAGCTTTCTAAGTGCCAAGCTACTAAGCATTTGGCATTGATTTCATGGAATAATCACAATGAGCCTATGAGATATGTATTAATGTCCTCATCTAAGAAATGAGAAATAAGAAAGCTGAGGCTTAAGGAGGCTAAGCAATGGGAGAGATGGTCTGACTTCCAAGCCGTGCCCTTAACCTTGCATTATTTCTGAGGCAGCGAGGTCCAGTGCTCAAGAGCATAGACCTGGGAGTCTTTCTACAGGGTTTCGGTCCTGGCTCCACCACCGGCTATGTGATCCTGGGCAAGTCATCAACTAGCTATGCTTCCAGGTCCTCATCTGTAAAACGAGGATAATAAGAAAATCTGCCCCATCTGGTGGTTGTGAGGATTGAATGAGTTAAAATACACAAGACACTTAGGATGGTGCCTGGCACACAGTCGGGTCTAATACATGTTTCCTATTTTATACGCTGTTCCTCATTCCCATCCTAAACTCTTTTGTGCAACACACCAGTTTCACCACATGAATACCTTATAGTAAGTGTTGGCTAATAACGAACATGAGAACTGTATTCAGAAACTCAACTGAACAAGCATGTATTCAGCACCCACCAAGGAGACAGATGGATGAGAAGTGAAGACAAGATTATTTGAGGAAACAGAAGCACAGAATCATTTTCCCACTCCACTGGCTTTTTGCAAGAGTTAAATGGTGCTAGATTCATAATCTGTTCCTATTCTTCCCATCCCTGACTTTGAATGCTTCATGTCCCAGTCAGAGCAAGAAAGCAGGTGCTTTCTCAAGGAAACTCAGATAACATACTATCACTGCAAGGATCATCATGACAGATTATCACTGCAAGAATCATTAAGTCTTAGTGTTAAAATCCATTAAGGGAAACTTAGTTTGGGAAGAACAGAGTTACAGAGGAATGCAGACTTTGTCAGACAGAAGACTGCCTTTCCTAAGAGGCAAGACAGTAAGAACCCATTCTCAGGGCTTTTTTGTCCCTTAGGGAACAATTTCTCTGCCTTTGAATCTCCACTCTCAGCCCCTTGCCCACACTCAACATTTGGCTCCCAAGAAAAAGACTTTTATTTCTTTGATAAAAATGGAGGAGGAAGGTCCACGTGACTCTAGTCTCTGTTGGCACCAATGTCCCCAGTGCAAGTGTCCACTGGCTATACGACTAGACAAGGAGTCCTTCTGGGGCCCAATCAGTACGGCAACATATAAGACCATGTTCCGCAGCCAGAAAAAGCTCGAACAACACACACCCATAATCACATACAGATATGTATACACATGTGCACACACTCATACGCACGGGCACTTCTTCAACTTAGTTTCGAATTAGCTAGTTTCCATTCCAAAGCGACAAAATTCTTATCCCACCTGAAAGCATTACGGACCCCTTCCTAATGATGTAAACCAACATTTTTTAAATGGATAAGGTTTAGATTAGTGAAACCACAGAATCTATCCCATGAGTACAAAAAAGTTTTCCTTAGGTACATATTGATCCTTAGAAACACAGTTTTATGTTCTCGGACAATTAAAGGGAGATTATGCCACCGGGCCTAAAAAGATGGTATCACTTCTTATCACCTGGCATCCCCCAGATAGCTATCCTAATTTAAAAGACCCTAAAGGTCAATGCTTATTTAGTTCTTTGCAATAATCTGTTTTGCCATAATTCTGCTTTCCTACTTAATTGCCTTATCTTAAAGCAGCATTTTCCAATTTGTGTTTTACAGAACAATAGATCCACAAGGTGTTAATAAATATCCCTGGGGTGGTGAAAAACAAGTGGTTCTATAAGCAAACAAGTTTGGGGAATCCTGGGCTAAAGAAAATTAAACAAGTTTCTTTACTACAGGACTTCTCAGGACCTTGAATAGGCTACTGTGTGTTATAAGTGGGTGGAGCAACCAGGATTAAAGAGGTAAGTTTGTAAGGTGCATGGCATGGAAGCTGATGCCCAGTAACAACCAATCAATGTTAGCTTTTATAATTATTAGCTGTCATGATTCGAGGTTTCCCCAAACTGACATGTTAAGGGCGCCCTCCTTCCATAGACCAGCACCCTGGATTTAATGTTCCATGGAACACATGCCGGGAAAGGCTAACCTAGCTCACTCCCTATTAATATTTAATAAGTACGGTACTCACTTCTGTGAGCAAAGAAATAAGGTAAAATATAGCACCATGTAGAAGTGCACAATATAAAAAAGGATGTTACTACAGATTTTGGAAGCATTTAGTCCTAATTTATGTCTACCTAAAAATGGTTACATCCATGCATATGGATTATTTATTAAGGGAAGGACTTTTAGAACATAGAGAAATCCACAGGTTACATCCATTAGTCATTCATTCACCCATTCATTTATTAAAATACACACACACACACACACACATATATATACTTATAATCTATAACAGGAGGGCTTGTTCTATATCAAATATCATTCTAGGTCCTAGGGCTAAAACCAGGTATCAAGTACACTACATCCCTGCCCGCGTGGAGTTTTACATTCTAGTGGGGAAGAGAGATAATACACATATAAATAAGTAAATATATAGTATGTCAGTATGAGTGCTCTGGAGAAAAATAAATCAGGGTAAGAGGATTAGGGAGTGCCAGCGTGGTGGTGGTGGTAAGTTATTTTAAATAAAGGAGTCAGGAAGGCTTCACTGATACCATGATGTTGAAGCAGAGACCTGAAAGTAACAAAGGACAAACCATGCAGGAGATGGAACATGACTGGAGCCTCTGAGTAGTACTGGGAAGAGTTTGGCTGCAAAAGGATCACACTCTCTGCCGACCTGAGATTAAACATGGCAGCCATGGAAGGCAAAGGTGGGAGCAGGGACAGTAATCCAGGCACAAAGCACCCACGGTGGCTTGGACCCAAGAGGTAATGGCAGAGAAGCCTCCAGGAGTGAAATTCTTTATGGGAGAAGTAACTCCTGTCAGGCTGCTCATCCTTCAGCATACCTGCAGAGAGGACGGCTGACACATGAAGGAAGGCTGTCTGTCTTTCTACAACTGAGATGTTCAGCAGCTGTGGGTGATCTTTGTTCAGTAGGTAAGTCAAACTTCAGCTTATTAGCAACCTGCCATTTTCTTCCTACCCAAAGAGATCTGTACAATCGAGATCTAAATCGAGATGCCGAGTGGATTACCATAGCTACAGGTGCCTGGCAACCAGGATTAGACTGATGGCCATTGATCTATGGGCTCCAGATTCTCCCCAGGGATGTAATGCGCTGTAAAGGGCATCCAAATTCCTGAAATACTCTGAGGCAGAGAGGAAAACATTCAGCCGTCAACTTGTTCTGTCTGAGTGGCCTTTGCCCCCCACTGGGAAGGAGCCAGCTCACAAGCCCGACACCAGATTAAAGCTCTAGGGGTCACTCCTCAGACAGGGGACTACTGGAACTAACCATCGGCAGAAAGTTCCAAAAAATAGAGACAAGGAAACTGGTTGTGAGGACAAAGGAAATGAAGGTAATCAAAAGGATATTTGGCAGGTCAGTGCTGTAGTAGAAAGAAGGGAGCAAAGTGTGAGCAAGAAATAGAGTGACAGGGTATAATTCGGGGGTCAGCGGACTATGATCCATAGGCCAGATTGGCCCACTATGCATTTTTTGTAAATGATTTTCATTGGAAAACAGCCATGCTCCGTTCATTTCCATATTGTCTACGGCTGCTTCCATGGTGTCATGGCAGAGTTGAGTAGTTCTGAGAGACGATGTAGCCTGCAAATACTTAAATACTTGGCCATCTGCAAAATATCAGGTCTAAGTTGTTCCCAAATGGGCTGGAGGACTTACGGTTGCTTTTCTTTGCTCACCAGAGAAGTTGGCCTGGTTTATGGCACTGAACCATGGTGGGCCATGAGGAATGCTGAAGAAATAACTGACACGTTTCTTTTCTTTTTTTTTTTTTTTTAAAGATTTTATTTATTTATTTGAGACAGAGAGAATGAGAGAGAGAGAGCACATGAGAGGGGGGAGGGTCAGAGGGAGAAGCAGGCTCCCTGCTGAGTGGGGAGCCCGATGTGGGACTTGATCCCAGGATCCTGGGATCATGACCTGAGCCGAAGGCAGCTGCTTAACCAACTGAGCCACCCAGCTGTCCCAACTGACACGTTTCAAAGAGATAGCCAACATCACTTTCATAGTGAGGAAAGATGAGAAAGTCCTACAGCAAGAGCCTCAGTGTTTTATCTTGGCTAACAAGTTATGAGACAGCATCTACGCCTCAGGACCTCACACCACACAGAACAAAGAAACAACAAGAAATGTGGAAGAGAACGGAGAAGTGGAGAACTGCATCAGGACTTCACCCCCATCTTAATCAATGTCACTGCTGTGGACTGAATTGTGTCCAAAATTCATATCGAGCTCATGTTGAAGCCCTAACCCCCAGTGTGATGGTATTTGGAAACGGGCCTTTGGGGGTGATTAGGCTTAGATGAGTCATGAGGGCTGGGCCCTCATGATGGAATTCATTCTCATTCCCCTACAAGAAGAGAAACCAGAGAGCTCCGCCCCCCTCCCTCTCCCATGGGAGGACACAATGAGAAGACAGCCATCTGCAAACCAGGACAAGGGCTCTCACCAGAATCTGACCAGCTGGCCCCCTGACCTCAAACTCCCAGTGTCCAAAACAGTAAAACAATGTTTCTTTTTTTTTTTTAAGATTTTATTTATTTATTTGACAGAGAGATCGAAAGAGAGAGAGGGAACACAAGCAGGGGGAGCAGGAGAGGGAGAAGCAGACTTCCTGCCGAGCAGGGAGCCCGATGCAGGGAGCCCGAGCAGGGAGCCTGATCCCAAGGTCCAGGACCCTGGGATCAGGACCCAAGCTGAAGGCAGACGCTTAACGATGAGCCACCCAGGCGTCCCTAGACAGTATGTTTCTGTTGTTGAAGCTGCCCAGTCTATGCTATTTGTTACGGCAGCTCGAGCAGAGACTAAGACACCCAACTGTCTGACACTGTAGAGTGACTCTGGGAGCAACTGAGCAAGCGTCACTGCCGAGAGATCACAGAAATATCGTATTTCTTCCCCTGTTATATGAGTTTCCCAGTCTGCAGGAAAGCCAAATCGCCATTTTTTCTCTTCCAAGCACCCAACCAGGAGATAACCAGGAAAATGGAACAGGTACAAGATGCTGGTTCCAGTTTTCCAAGAAACTCTTCCTAGTTAATTGTCCCTGGAGAGCATCCAATGTCCTCCAGGCTTTCCTGCAGTGCTCCCATTTGCTGCTAATTATTTTCTGGAACCAGAACCCTTAGAAACAGGCTCCAAAGACTTAAAATAGCCAAGGTATAGAACTTCAAGGATTCTGGTTTCTTTCATTCTTGCAACCTCAGCTTATTAGAGAACGGTGGTGACCACCTAATTGGTCATTTCTGTTGGGTTGGAGGGTTTTGAGAGATTTTGGACCTTCAATAACTCAGAGAGCTGCCCAAGACTTTGGGGGGTGGGGAGAAAGGTAAAATAAGAACCAGATTGTAGCCTCTCTTCCTGCCAAATTACGTTGACTGTACCAAGGGAAGACAGTGAGACACCTGTTATCCCCATGACCCTTCATTGGATAAGCCTCAGAAATACTCTGAAAGTAAAAAAATATATATATTGAGAAGGACAAACATTTTGTTCTACAAGATTCCCCAAACCCTGAGTCTCTTCTGAAAAGCTCTGTAGTCAAACAGCTTTTTTATCCTTCTTTGAGAGATGGAGCTGAGCTTGGTTTAATGGTAAAATAATTTAAGACCTTTCTTGAAAAATGTTGGGCCAGGGCCTGAAAAATGCTCATGACAATGCTAGAATTGTTTCTTGATGCCTTGGGGTGATAAGAATAATTCACCCCTAAAAGGCTGGAGCAATTGTCTATGGGGTCTGCAGAATGACCATCTGTCCCCTTTCTGCTCCTAGGGCCACAATGCAATAAGATTAGCCCATCCCACAGGCAGCTAATTTTTCATTTTTGAAGATCTGTGGGTAACGGTGGTATTTTTGTGTCATAGGTTTTGCTTTTTTTTTTTTTTGAGAGAGAGTTTCTGTCCTTAGATTGTTTATTTCTCACACTTACTATTGTTTTGTTAAACCTGAAATGGGTCTAGTGGGAGAAGAATGTGCATAGGTTCTGATTTCCCCATAGGGAAAGTAAATGCTGGGCTCACAAGGTTGTCCTTTCACTGAGCTGTAAATCAGTGCTGTTTGGAACTTTGCCTCTCCTTTTGAAGACTGGTCAGATTAAAATATATATTTAAATTTAACTGGTCTGAAAGAGGCTAATAGAAAAATTGGCAAACCATGAAGAGGTCAAGAGCCAAGGGAAATATACATCTGGTCAATAAACATGCTAATAAATGCTAAATTTCACAATAATCAAAATGCAAATGCTAATTGAAATAATAAGATACCAATTTTTGGCTATCACATTAGCAAATCCTCTTTTTCAAGACAATACCTAAGGTTCATAAAAATAATATCCAAGGGGTCATGAAGGTATGGAGAATTGTAGAATCATGTAATCTCATACAGTAGAGTAAAATTGAAAATTGTTTTTTAAAAATAACTTCCTGGAAGGTAACTTGGCACTATATTTAAAAATCTTATAATTCTACGTAAAATTTTCACTTTAGACATGTATCCTATGAGATTTCACTTTCATAAACGTATCCCAGGAAATAATATGGATACACAGACTCATAGTGGTGTGGTGGTTAATTTTGTCAGCTTGACTGGGCCATGGTGCCCATATATTTGCTCAAACAACATTCTGAATGTTTCTGTGGTGTTATGGGATGAGATTAACATTCTAATTAGCAGAATTTGAGTAAAGCAGATATCCCTCCATAATGCAGGTGGGCCTCATCTAATCAGTTGAAGGGTTTGACTGAAACAGAAAAGACTGACTTCCCCAGAGGAAGAAGAAGTTCTGCCAGCAGATGTCCTTTAGCCTTGAACTGCAATATCAGCTCTTCCCTGGGTCTCCAGGCTGCCAGGTCACCTTGGATATTTTGGACTTGCCAGCCTCTATCATCATGAGAGCCAATTTATCTTAAAATCTCAAATTTTATAGATTAGAAAGATTGATAATAGGTGAATAATGGGTAGATAGAACAGATAGATGGATGGATAGACAAATGGATGGATAGATGCATGGATGGATGGATAGATAGATAGATAGATAGATAGATAGATATCCTATTGGTTCTATTTCTCTAGAGAACCCTGACTAATTTAGTGGGCAATAAAAAAATAGCTTTATTATCTTCAACTCTCACCTTCAAACCACTTCATGGGGCTGATTCATTCTGTCCCTTCAGGGAAGCTGGAGTGAACTCCATGATATTTGTGGTCATTTTTATGGAATAAAAAATCCTCCCATCACTCTTAGTCACAAAATAGACTAGCTTCCATTTTGTGTTGACTCTCAGGTCATAATAAAAGCTCCAAATGTCATCTAAAATACAAATTCCTTTCCTCCTCCATACTGGCCTGCTGCAGCCTTGAAGCCTACAATATGTAGAGGTTGTGGTTGGCTTCTGTTTCCCCAGTCCTGCCTTCTCGCAGCCTCCTCGCTCACTAGGCTGCCTCCTGTTCCTCCAGAGCTGGCGTGGGAGGGAACAGAGGGAGAGGCCAGGTGAAGGAAAGAGCTCACCTGGTAGGCACGGACACGATGGTACATCAGTTTCCATGCTCTGGAAGCTGTTGAGATTGTCCTCCTCATGGGGGCACATTCATGGATTCTTTAGGAACGGGACCACTTCTCCTCCACCTCAGCCCATCATTGGGATCATTTGCTTTCTTTTCCTTAGCATGGACAGTGCTTCCCCACTGCACCCGCAGGCAACCCCTACAACTCCCTGCCTTTCCATAGGCCATTCCTCATGGACTTCCTCTTTCCCTTCCTGCTGCCCCTCCTCACGTGGCCTTTGGCTGCTTCTTTCTCCCAGGTGACCTCAGGAGGCAGACATCATTCATGCCCTCAGAGCAGTTAGGCAGCCTTTGCCTCTGGCCTCTAAGTTTTTCCAGGTGAGGTTCTGAGGGCAGCACACACACATTTCTAAGCATTCTCTCTTGGGTAGGTCTGCACCTCCTTGCAAGCCCTGCTTAGGTAGCCCTAGCTAGCACCTCACTCTGGAATGCACCCCCTCAGCTGGAACACAGAGAAGATCAGCACTATACCATATTTGTATACAACCTCCAGACACAGGAAGGTAATCTCTGTTCTATAAATGTTGGAAGTTAAGTCTCAAAGAAATTTGTTGCCGTTTCTAAGATCACACAACCTGTCGATGACAGAGCATGAATTTGAACAAATGATTGTCCAACTCCAGCTCAAGCTCTCGGTGCCATACCACTGTAGTCTTCAAGAAAGGGCTTCCGAGGAGAGTTGGCCTTGTAATGACCCCCATTCTCTCCTAAAGCATTCCTTTAGTTCATTGATCCCAAATATGGGGGTTGGGGTAGAGTGCACCCCCACGTGAGCCCATGGGAGCCCTTGGGAGGAAGACACTATGCTCTCCATGGGAGCCCTGGGCCTGCAGATCTCCAGAGCAGCCCAGAACCCCGCGGCTTGGCAGTTCCCCATCAGAGCCAGGAATGGCATAGTCCACACACCTCGATCTCCTGATGGATGTGAGGAAGGCACGATGTGAGCACCGAACATTAGTAAGTGTCTATAAAAGTCATTATAAGCATCGCGGGGAATGAGAGGAAAAACAAAGCCTCTCTATTTACAGTGGGGGAAAGAGGAAGAAAACCCTTCCAAGCCTAT
Organism: Mirounga angustirostris; assembly: GCF_029215605.1. NCBI lineage: Eukaryota > Metazoa > Chordata > Mammalia > Carnivora > Phocidae > Mirounga > Mirounga angustirostris. Next base: position 143,873,663 of record NW_026991709.1, read on the forward strand.
GCTTAATCATACTTCTGTACAGGGATGGGAAAATTACCTGTAAATCTTTCCTTCCTGTCTGATACAAAGCTGATGGATCTTCCCTTTGGAGATGGATGCTTCTAAGTCCCTAATGGCTGCAGGAGAGAGCCGGCCCTGCATTCTGGTGCCCGCCCCGCTGGGAAGCACATCAAAGCAGCTTTGTTTTTAAGTGGGACACACCCGCCCAACTGACCCAACCCCAGGCCCTTTTGGATCCTCTTTCTCTCTCTGTGGAATCTGCAGTCAGCTCTGCAGCTGACCCCGGGGGTCACCCAGGCAAGCACTTTCCTGTTGGAAACTTGTTCCGTTGGCGCATTTCCACTGCCTCTGAGTCATTATCCTCCAGCCCTGACATGGACACCACCATTAGATGAAAGAGCTCTACTCTCCTCGCCATCCGAAACACAAAGGCGGCAGAGTTTTTGTTGTTGTTTAGATTCGCTTTCAGCTGTTAAAAATAAAAACCTATGTTGTGCTTTTTTTCTTATGACAAAAGCAATACGTGCTTGTCATGAACATTATGACAAAAGCAATACGTGCTTGTCATGAACATATTCAAACAGTGCAGATAAGCAGAATGAAGAAATAAAAAGCACCCATTATTGCATCAAATGAAGAATAAGCACGGTGAGTCTTGTTGGAATACACCTTTCCAGACTTTTTTCTCTGCAGAGATCTACCCATTTAGTGTCACAAAAGGAGACCACACTGAGCACCCTGGTGATGAACTTGCTTTTTTGCATTTGGCACTATGTTGAGAAAATGTTCCCACGTCATTAAGTATTCTGCACGATTTTAAAAATGTTTTGCAATATGAATAAAGCTTGGTAGTTTGGGTTTCAATATAAAAGCACTTCACATTTAAAATTTCATAGCCTTTGCTCTGGCCACTGCTCTCCTGGGGACACTGCAGAAATATTACAGGTCAATCAGAATGATGCACCCTTGATTTTTTTTTCCATTGGAAAAATAAGGACATTGCTAACGTTCTTTTTTTTTAATTTTATTTTATTATGTGATGTTAATCACCATACATTACATCATTAGTTTTTGATGTAGTGTTCCATGATTCATTGTTTGCAAATAACACCCAGTGCTCCATGCAGAACGTGCCCTCCTTAACACCCATTGCCGGGCTAACCCATCCCTCCACCCCTCTCCCCTCTAGAACCCACAGTTTGTTTCTCAGAGTCCATAGTCTCTCACGGTTCGTCTCCCCTCCGATTTCCCCCCTTCGTTTTTCCCTTCCTACTATCTTCTTTTTTTTTTTTTTAACATATAATGTATTATTTGCTAACGTTCTTTTTATGACTGTTATGGCTGTTATGACTGTTACTGGTTCAGGGAGCTTCACAACACTCAGGTACAAATATGTTCCCATCTCTCTTCTGCTTTCAAATCAAATTAGAAGAGGCCCAAGTCCTTGCCACCACCCTCTCCTGCTCCCACTACCATAACAGAAGTGATGCTGATTGTCTCTCCCCTACCTTGAGAACCTGCCTACCTGTGAACTATTGAGACAAAACACAGACCTCGAGGTCGCAAACCTTGGAAGACAATGGTCAGCCTGACTTCCCCACTAACCCAGAAAGCACTAGGATCTTCCCAGCCATCTCCCACCCCTGCTGTCTTTGCTTTGCACCATGACCTTTGGTGCTCCAATGCCAATGGATGATACTAGCCGATTGGTGGGACGCCAACCCCCGGCATGGGCCCGCTCCCAGCATGGCGGCCTGTGAGAGAGGAAGCATCCAGTCTTTCTCCTGCACCCTCAGCAACAGACACCCCTTGCTGTCCTCAACCTTTTCACTCCTGCAGAGAGCCATTCCTCCCATGGCTCCAGGCAGGGGAACCAGGTCAGAAATGGGTTCAGGCGCCCATGGCTTGCCAACCAGAACCATCGCTTATTCCATTTTCCTCCCCCAAGGAGCCATAGCTGCACATCTGGAATCCATCATCTTCCTTCTCAACACTGGAAGTACAGAAGATTTACTCCACTCCCCTTCTGTTCAGTAGGACATCGGGGTAGTGATTGAGGGATTCGAGCCCTCAGAACAAAGAGCCCCACAGGCAGCTTTGCCTCTGACCCTGGAATATGAACGTTTCTGCCTCTCTGCCTTCAAAACAATGGGGAATGCTAACACGGAAGGAGAGACCAGACCTCCCTCCAGCATCCGGGAGGAAGAAAAGGCTGTTTATTCATGATGGGGAAAGGAATAATCATCCTACCTCACTTTTTATTCTCCAGCCCAAACACAAGCAAGGAAACTGTTTAGAGCTTCTTGCTAAAGCAGTGAAAAACAAAACCCTAGCTACGTTTTAAGTGGGTCACCCTGCTGTAGAGCAAAATTAATCTTCAATGGATCACTCCCTTTTGCTTTAAATGAACAATTACTGATTGTCTTCAGGAAAACCACCTGGTGCCATGAACCCCCCCGCCCCCGCTCGCTGGGGCTGGAATCAGAAAACCCAAGCTCTTCTTTCCTGGTCACTAATTCCCAGGAGGACTTTGAACCAAGTCTTAAACCCTCTGAAACCCCATTTCTCTCTCTGCCTGAGACAGGACTTGATGGTGAACCTTAATGTCCAAAGTCCGTTAGCCATGAGTCTCTGCTTCCCTGGACGGCACTTAACAGTTTTACTACCAACATTAACCAGAGCAATTTATTTTTCTGTGCATTTTTATTTTATAATTTCCAGGAAAACCTGAAAATCCAAATACTTGCTCAATAATGTGGGACTCATTAAAGTACCCTAGTTAGGTGACACAGTGCATTTACTATAATTTACTATCTATATGACTCCGAGCAAGCTGTTAGCTTCTCTGAAATTCAGCCTCCTCAACTATAAGAATAGTTAGCACAAATTCCATAGAACCTCAATGTTTAAGTATATGAACGCATTAAAACTTCACAATTGCTACTCTAGAAGGTAGATACCATTATTATCATCAGCCTTACGAGTGAGGAAACGGGCATGAACAGGTAAGTGACTTTCCCAAGGTCACACAGCTAAGAAGTGACAGAGCCAGGATTTAGCTCAGGCATCTGGTCCCAGAGTTCATCTGCCTAAATGTTTGTCACACCACCTGTGGCGTTGAGACAAGGCGTGGTAAGCGAGGCTGACCTCCTATGGTTGTTGAGAGTGTTAAATATACACAAGACACTGTACCGGACACACACGAAGTCCTCAATTTATGAGTCAGTATTACTATGCTATTATTTTCTAGATGAATCTGATAAAGTATTTTGCTGCCAGTTGAAAATCATAAGACCTCTGAGGCGACATAGAGAAACCCAACTATGACACAACGCATAGTGAAGAAAAGGTTAATATAAAGGGGTACGATGGGGCGCCTGGGTGGCTCAGTCAGTTAAGCTTCTATCTTCGGCTCAGGTCGTGATCCCAGGGTCCTGGGATCGAGCCCCACATCAGGCTCCCTGCTCGGCGGGAAGCCTGCTTCTCCCTCTCCCGCTCCCCCTGTTTGTGCGCCAGTCTCTCTCTGTCAATAAATAAAATCTTTAAAAAATAAATAAATAAAAAATAAAGTGGTATTATGTTTGGACGGTGCCTGTGTACAAATTACGTTCACATTTCATTCAGCCAGCTATTGCTGTACAGCAAACAATAAGCACATACTTCTCCTATCTTAGCAGATCCACGCGTTAAGACAGGGCTGACCTGGGCAGTTTCGCATCAGGCTGCAATCCTCTGATGCAGACTGGACTCAGGTCTGCTCCACGCATGCCCACTGGCAGCCTCATGACAGCCCAGTAGTCAAAGTCATCATAGGCCGGAGCCCAAAGGAAAGGAATGAGAAAGAAGGCTCCACACCGCAGGAGGCCAAAGCAAGGCACGTGCCCTAGCCCTGTATCCACTGAACAGGAAAGGTGGCTTTTCCCATGAAAGTGGACGTGAGGAAGTAAATATTTTTAAACAACAATTTGTTACAAAAAGGACCAGATGGAAATAGAGGACAAGGAGAATGTTTTATCTTCTTGTCTTTCCAAAATCACGTTTACTTTTTTGTTGTCTTTAAGACCAAAGGAGGAAAACAAAAGGAAACCTCAAGAATCTGTCCTAAAAGAAAAGGCTAAAAGGAAAGACTGCACTAAGTAACATTTGTTCACTCACTCAGCAAATATGTGGAGGCCTGCTTTGCTCCGGGAAAATCACGGCCCCTGTCCTCAAGCGGCTCACAGTTCAGTTAATGAGCGATAGTGGCAATGGTTATGATGATTATAATAATAGCCAGCACTTATTAAGTGTGCCATATCCCAGGTGCTGTGCTAAGTCATTTGTATAGTGTAACCTCTTATAATCCTATTGCAAAAAGTCTATAAAAGAGATCATTATAGGGCGCCTGGGTGGCTCAGTTGGTTAAGCGACTGCCTTCGGCTCAGGTCATGATCCTGGAGTCCCAGGATCGAGTCCCGCATCAAGCTCCCTGCTCGGCGGGGAGTCTGCTTCTCCCTCTGCCCTCTTCCCTCTCATGCTCTCTGTCTCTCATTCCCTCTCTCTCAAATAAATAAATAAAATCTTAAAAAAAAAAAGAGAGAGATCATTATAATCCCTTTTTATAGAAGAGAAACTGAGGCACAGAGAGGTCAATAATTTATGAAAGGTCACCCAGCTAGCAAGTGGCAGAGCTGGAACTCCAAAGGGCAGTCCAGCTGCAGACCCTAAGCCCTTGGCTCCTCATTCCCACACGGTGCCCTAACCCACCCCAGCAAGCCCCCTCCCAGTCCCTGAATTAAAGAGATCACCAACACAAAGTTCGTTGGCAAACGCAAAGCCTCCTCTTTCAAATGTGGACTTAACCCATTAGATCTCCCCAGCAGAGATGGGCAAGGGGTGCCAGGCTTCAGTAAAGAAAACTTCGGTGAGCTTGGAGAAGACAACAATGTTCATTTTCTAAGTGAAGGGAAGTTGAGTAAAGCCACTGGGAGGGTGGTAATTAGCTTTTCTCCGCCTCAGATGGGAACAGTACAAATAAGGGCCTGCCCCACAGCATCAGGGAACTGAGGCAAAAGATAACAGTTCCAGGTAACAGGGACTTTTTGTATGGAAAGAGCCTACCAAGGGGGGTGGGGGGGAAGGGGCAAAGGATCCCTTTCACAGAAGCAATGTGGTAAAGCAGGTCAAGCAGCGGGGGCAAGGTACGGATGGATGAGATACCCTTTCAAGACAACACAGAATTCCATAACTCTTTTACTCAATGGTTTGAGTAATCCACTAAAGCCCAGTTCAGACCACCAAATTATACCTTCCTCCTCGACTTCCTAAGCCTGTCCAGACCACCCTGGAGCCCGCTCTTGCACAGCCTTGATCTGTGATGGCAGGTAAGAAAAAATTCGCCTCCCACCCCCACCCCCCAAAACCAAAACCAAACCCCGAACAGGGAGCCACCTGAACACTGCCATGGAACTCAGCTATTTCAAATACAACAATATTTCATGGCTCCGTAGCTCAGCCTGGGAATGCAAATAAAATCCAACAGCCAGCAAGGAGAGCGTTTGATGAATCAAGTAGGAAGGAGCTTTCTTGTTTCTAAGTGTCCAATTCAACCCATCACAAATGACCTGACAAGTAGCTGATGAAAGAAATGGCCCAGTGGAAGCTGCAGACAGCCCTTCCAGAGAAATCTGCGAGGAGCTCACCAGCAGTTCCCTTCCCTTAGAAATAATGGCCAATCATGTTAAGTACAATAACAGAAAAATTAGGGTCCGACTCTCCCAGTAAAACTGGGTCACTCTTCACCTGAGCTGGCCCGGAGGAGCTGCTAACTCCCAGCCAGGATACCTGATTAACAACCTGGAGGACCTGGCAAAAATCCCATTAGCCTGGACCAGTGGGTTTCCAGCTATATCAGTCCTCGCATTACTGACAGGAAGAAAATGAAGAGATTAAAGAAGTAGTATTTCTGAGAGAGTTTTGTAATGCTCCGCCCCCCACACACACAGGCTCAGTACTGGGGAAAGCACTGATATTTGTGGAGCCCCGGCACCCCCTGCTCTGTTTCTGTTGTTTCCTAATGCGGGAAGCCCCGGACAATTCCAGAAAGGTGGGAACGGAAGGCATCTGGGAGAATGAGGAGAACTTCCCTGGAAAAGGCTGTGGAGGAGGCATCAGGGGGTGGCCCTATGAATACCTCCCTCTTGTCTCCTGGTCTCTTTGTTTTACTGCTTCCTCTCTTCTCTCTTGATAATCTTATCATAACTCCTGTCAGGATGTGACCTTACAATCAATTCTTGCAAAAGTACCACTTTTACAGAATGGGATCTGGAGCCCCTGCTCTAGGTTAAGCGTCTGGTGAAACACAGAGGCCACATTCCGCAATGAGTGTAAGGATTTTGTTTACTTCAGAGTGAGGGTCTCCGGGAGTACACGGAATAAGGATGGGGGTGATGTGAGGTGGGGGTGGGGGGTGAGAGGAGAGAGCACAGAGCCTGTGGGGATGAAACAAAAACCAAAGACAGGGCAGGAGGCGGGGCATTCTACATACCGAACGTGATAGCTAAGTGAGGTGAGCCAGTCACAAAAGGACAAACACTGTATGTTTCCCCTCATCTGAGGAACCTACAATCCAATTCATAGAAGCAGAAAGTAGAACGCTGGTTGCCAGGGGCTGGGGCTGGGGCAATGGAAGTTAGTGTTTAGTGGGTATGGAGTTTCATTTGGGAAAGATGAGAAAGTTCTGGAGATGGATGGTGGTGATGGTTGCACAACAATGTGAATGCATTTAAAGCCACTGGGCTGTACCCCTAAAAATGGTTAAAATGATCAATTTTGTGTTATATGTATCTTATCACACATGCAATTTTTTTTGAAGGTATGGTGTGGGGGCAGGGGTGGTTTGCTTGTGTGGAAGACCTAGTCTGACAGGAAGCAGATTCAGGGTCACTCTGAAATTCAGGGGTCAGGGGGACAGGAGGCAGGGAGGGGTGGGGTGCCCTGGACCCCGGGGACTCTCCAGGAAATGCCCTTCTCAATGGTAGCTGAACTTGGGAAACTGGACTCTTCCCAACTGACTGAGGGAGGATGAGTCCTTTATTCTAAACCATCCTGAGTGCACAGAAGTGCATCCTCCATTCCTACTCACCCGAGAGTGGGAATTAGTAACAAACAGGAATGCCCTTCCCTAGAGGAACCCCCTCAAGGCCATTCTAGGAAGGCTGGGAATAAACACGGACCGTGTTGAGGTTGAACTGCGGTGATGCTCCGTCTTTCAGATCAGCAGTGAAACAGCTAACAGATCTGACCCATGGAGGTCACTCAAACTCTGTGCAAGAAAGCAGAAGAGATTGTGGGACCGAGCACTCCAGCTGCGGATGAACCCTGATGGATGAGGCTAGGCGGGGTGCGCGTGGGGCCAGCGGGGGCTGCCCCAGGTCGGGCACGGTTCAGACGTAGCTTGGGAACCGCTGTCCAGCCTCGAAAAGGAGTTTGGGCTGGCGGCTCCCGGTGGCATCCTGTTTGCTACAGGCAAGCATCTTTTCTGTGGGTTATTTTTGGCGCCGGCCTTGGCTTGTTTTTCTCGGTGCTGCTTCTTGGCTCGTAGCATTTCTTCCCTGGTTTATTAAAAACTGAGATAAACCACCTAATAAATCTTTGTTCCGTTTTTCCCTTCAACCCTCTTCGACAGTTGCCCAAGTCACGAAGTTGCATCTTTCCCTCAGCAGTAGGCTAACTAAATAGAAACATATAGATCAAGCAAACAAAGAGAACAATCTTTAATTATTCAGAAGCCTCCCACTTCGGGGACTAAATTTACTTGCCTCGGTTTGACTTAAAAAGGCACAGCAGCCCCTGACATCAGCCCTGGAGGCAGGTCGGCCTCCCTTTGTGTGGCGGGCGGGTCACGAACCAACGGCCTTCCCTGGTTGGCTCACCTTTCGGTTTTAGAGCTTCCCTTCCTCCACCCATATACACAAACCCCTGCTCCCAACTATCCTTCAATTTCTTAAAATCATTGAGTCCCAGAATTCCGGCATTGGAAAGGAGCTCAGCATCCTCAAATAGAAACCCTTTTTTCTTCATCACACAGGATTCTGAGGCTATTCAAGGACGTCTAGTCTGACACCGACTCTCCCCATCAGAGGTCTTCTAATTCACACAGAAATCGATTTAGGACCCCACTCGTATTATATCCGTACTTGCATGAGGACTTTGCTCATTTAATTATATCTTTTTAAAATTTTCAACTTTTATTTATTTTTTGAAAAGGCAATCTGTTCACGTGATTGGTAATTTGAAAGGTAAAAAGAATAGATAATCCTATCTAATAGACATCGAGTTCCCTTCCCCAGAGGCAACAGTTAATTCCTCAAGTATCCTTCCTGGGATAGTATATCTGTGTGTGTGTGTGTGTGTGTGTATACACACTTAAGTATAGGAAGTATATGTGTTATATATATACTTAAATATAGTGAGTCTATATATTATATAAATATGCTTATATTTATATACTTATATATTTTATAAATATACTTAAGTATATATATAATATATATAGTACCTATATATAGTATATAGTAATATAGTACTTATATATAGTATATAGTACTTAAGTATATTAAGTATATCCATATATAATATAACATATAAAATAGATATATAGATATAGATATAAGAGATACATAATAGATTATATAATACATATACTTAAATATATTAAGTGTATTTATATATAATATAAGATATATATAATAGATAGTCTTAAGTATATTCTTTTCTTCCCCTTTTGTACACAAATGCTTTTATGCTGGTCTGCATCTGCACCTTCATATATTTTGCAGATCCTCCTGTACCAAGCTTCATTCTTTTAGACAGCGCCATGGTATTCCATTATATGGATGTATTATTTGGGGAAATTCTGGTTGCTTCCAATCTTTCTTATTACCAATAATGCTGCAGTGAATAATCTTGTGCTCATGATATTTTGCACCATTATTACCTTAGGACGGACTCCCTGAAGTGGAATTGCTGGACCCTTGGGTATGTGCATTTGCCATTTTGATTGCTATTGCCAAGTGTCCTCCACTTATTTTCTTACCAAGAATGTGTAAGACTGCCTGTTTCTCTACAGCCTCACCAATAGTATGTTATCAAACTTTTTGACTTTGGCTGTATTTATTTATTTACTGGTTTCTCTCTCTGGTTTCATCCCCTCACTAGGATGAGAGCCCATTATGGTTCCTCAGAACCTAACATGATATTTGGCCCATAATAAATTCTCAATAGATATTTGATAGTGCTTTTTTAACAGCATATGCTATACACTAAATCAGAATGATACAGAGAAGATCAGTGTGGGCCTTGTGCAAGGATGACACCCAAATTCGTGAGGCATTCCATGCTTTTAGAGAATATATCTTTTTTTTTAGATTTATTTATTTATTTTAGAGAGAGAGAGCACACGAGCAGGACGGTCAGAGTGAGAGGGAAAGAGAGAATCTCAAGCTGACTCCACGCTGAGCCGGGAGCCCGACACGGAATTCAATCTCACAACCCTGAGATCACAACCTGAGCTGAAACCAAGAGTCAGACGCTTAACCAACTGCAGCACCCAGGTACCCCAAGAATATATCTTAAATGTTCTCACCACCCCCACACACAAAAAGGTAATTACATCAGCTGGTGGAGGTGTTCACTAATCTTATCGTGGTAATCATTTCTCAATATATACGTGCATCAAATCATCATTGTACACCTTAAACTTACACAGTGTTGTAGATCAATAATATCTTACTAAGCTGGAAAAAAGTGAATCCCTCCAATAAATAAATAAGCCAACAAACAAATATTTGAGAAACACATGAATGAGTGAATGAATTATAGTTCTATGTATATGGATTGTAATTATATAATTATAATCTTTAAATCAGAATTAGAAACCATGGCCCTCAGTTCTTCCATTCTATGAGTTTGGGTATGCTGCATTTTCTTTTATTTAAATGTGGCCCACTTGTACATATGCTCTGAAAGCTTTACAAATTCTTAGAGACAGAAGATTTATCTCATTCCTCCTCCTCCACTGCCCATGTTATTGGAAGGTCAGAACACTGAAATGTTCTCTTTCAGGAGTATTTTGTTTCAAACATCTGGTGATGACTGCCTTGTTAAAACAGAAAATAAAATCAAACGTGAAAAGTCTCATCCACCTCCAAGGAGAGTTCTAGAGTGGGGATGGCCCTTCAGAGCAGTCCCAAGTAGGGATGAAGGGGCCAGGCTTGTAGACCCCCATGTGGTCAGTCACTAGATTTGCCCTACCCCTAGGAGAGGAGAATGTCCCTGGGCAAGGCGGCCCTCTTGGGTAGAAATCATTCCAGCTGGAGACCATCTGCCGGCAGCATTCCCAGAAGCTGGAAAAATCGTCCTTCAGTCCTGAAGGGGGATCCTGGTCATCCAAGGGATTTTGCCTGAAATGATGGGCAGGTTTTCTCCCCAGTTTGGCCAGATGCTACCCTGAATCTTTCCTACTTTCCATTCATGACAGACCATGGCGATACTTCAAGATGTTAACCCTCAAATGACAATGGCTGCACACCCTCCCCTCACACATCCTCCAGGTGGATCATTCTCCCTCCTTCCATTGCACAATGGCCAGCAAAGAGATTCATCATCCAAAGAAGTGGTTAAGCTATAAGAAATCATGTCTGGAGATCAAGCTTGAATCTGTAGCTGCAGCTTTCAGGTGGTACCATGCCAACAGCCAAAAACACTATGGCCATGTGAGGAAATGGCCCACACAGATATTCACTCTCCCTGTCACAGCGCTCGGAGAATGGCAGAAGGTGTCCCAGTTCCTCTGAGAGCTAGCCATTCTAAAACAAACACTCCCATAAAATCAGGACACCTGCCCAAGCATGGAAGGACTCTACGCTAGGAGAAGTATAGGGGAAAAAAATGTTTGGGAGAGTGCAGCCCCTATCAACTTGGACTTGAAAGAAATACATCTTTCCACGAGATGGCTTTCAAAATCATTTTTTTGCTTATTTTATTTGGGGTTTGTTGCCGTTAGTGTGGTTCTAACCATGTTATGATCTGGAACTTTAAGATCCAGAGACGTTGTGCTTAAATACACAGCGGGAAGAAACCAGAGCCCTGCCTCGGGTTTCTGTGAAGAAGGTTTCAGTAAGTGCTCAAAGTCACCTCTATCCCCCTGTGTTCACAGATTATCTGACAGTTCTTGACCCACACATGAAACTTGGCCTCCCCCTCGATGTCCATAAATTAAAACTTTCAACAAGGCTTTGTGGCTTCTCCCAGACGAGACTGAAGCTCTGGGAGGAAGATGAGGGAAGAGGTGATATTTCAGGAACTCAAACAATTTGATTGAACCTTTGTTAGTACACGAGAGCTGTCATAACAGAACACCACAGACTGGGTGACTCCAACAACAGAAATTTCTTTTCTCCTAATTCTGGAGGCTAAAAGTTCAAGATCAAGGCGTCAGCAGGGTTCGCTTCTCCTGAAGCCTCTCCGCTTGACGTGTGCGTGTGGATGACTGACTTCTCTCTGTGTCCTTACATGGTCTTCCTCCGTCCATGTGTCTGTGTTCTCATCTCCTCTTCTTATAGGACACCAGTCATATGGGATTAGGGCCCACCCTAATGACCACATTTTCACTTAATTACCACTTAGAAGGACCTATCTCCAGATACAGTCACATTCTGATTTACCAGCGGTCTGGGCTTCAACATATGAATTTCGGGGGACACAATTCAGCCCCTAAAATACCCTGCCTAAGCTTGTCCATCCTTAAATGGTCCTCCAGCCACTCTGCCACCATGGGGTGGCTGCCTCTCCCACACTCTTCTCCAGCCCGACCACATCTCACTTTTTCCCAGAGTCACAGACTTTGCCTGTAAAGGGCCAGACAGTAAATATGTTAAGCTTGCAGGCCATATGGTCTCTGTCCAACTACTCAACTCTGCCATTGGAGCAGAAAAGCCATAGATAATATGAATAGATAGATGTGGCTGTGTTCCAATAAAACTTTATTTATGGACACTGGAATTTGAATTTCATATGATTTTCCCAAGTCATGAAATATTATTTTGATTTTTTTTCAACATTCAGAAATTTTAAGACCGTTCTTGGATCATGGGCCCTAGCAAAATAGACAAGGGGCCATATATTTTTGGCCAGCGGGCTGTGGTTAGACAACACCACCCTATGCTCTTTGCTCTCATGTCACTCTTCTTCAGTGTCTCCTACAGTGCCTAACTCTCCAGACACACCCCAGTCCCCACCAGGTTCAGCAAGGTCATTTCCAGCACAGAGGCAGTTTCCTTCCTACTAGGAATTCTGGTGCCAGCCGATAGGAATACATTGCTTAGGTCTGATACCCCTTCTGGATTAAAAACATGTCATTTTCTTACCACTGTAGAACCAACCAGACCATGACTCCCATTGCACCACTAAATAATTCACTTCATGCACTTTTATAGAGAACTTTCTCAAGTGTTTTCTGGGTGCCACACACCGTGCTAAGGGCTCTGCAGAAGCAATAAATTTGCACAGAAACCTCATGACATAAAATATTATTATCTACATTTTGCAGATAAGAAAACTTGGGCTCAGTGAAGTTGAGTAAATATTTCGGGGTCACACGGCTAATAAGTGATGGGATCAAATTTGAAACCAGGGCTCTCTGTCTCCAAATCCAGACTCTTAGCCAATGATGCTACACCGTTTCCGAGTGTTTCCTTTCTCCTTTGAGGACTATGCATGGTGATATTGGGGTGTCAGAGCATAAGAATTCTATGGCAGAGACAGCAAATTGCCCACAGAGTATCCAGCCTTTTAGAACCCTAATTCTATTTAGGATAATAATATGCCCAGCCAGAAAGGCACATTTGCCAGGCCCTCTTGCCCAGGGAGATGTAAGCAGGTCATTAGATGGTGTTTTCTGATAAATTCTTTCAAGGGGAATGACTCACCTGGTGTGCACACTCTCAAGTGCACACCCGCTTGAGATATGAACATGATGGCTGGTGCCTTGGCAACTATCTTGAGCTCCTGTGGGGGGGGAAAGGATCACACTATAAGAATAGACGTAGTGGATTCTAGGAGCCTGAGTGTCCATTCATGGAGTTACCACTTCAGCCCTTAATTGTCCACCTTAGGACTTCTTTTTAGGTGAGAAAAATAAAACCCTTAATTATTATTTATGTCACTATGTTTCAGTTCTCTATTACTCATGACCAAAGGCAATTCTTATCTGATATAAGCCCTCTCTAAACCTCACTTCAGTAACTACACTTAGAGGACTCACTCTTTAGCATCACTCAATACTGGGCTTCTTGCTTTAGAAGACTCAGAGGGCCATGCTGGCTGGCATTATCATGCCCTGCTACACGGACTAATGCCACTACATGGACTTCCCATCCCTGTCTGCCAGCCTGATGTGGTCAGGTTCTGGTTACTGACCTGGTACTTGTTCCTAAAGAGTGGCTACTAGTTCCTGACTAGGCCTGAGAATTTATTACTCAGTAACTACCTGAACACTGGTTTGCACTGACTTCTTATCTTCTCCGGGTCCTCCCTAAAAGTAAGTTCAATATCTTAGCATCTGTCCTTATTCCTTTGCTCTTGTATAGTTCTTTACAGTTTACAAAGCATGTTCATGAGCAATATTTCTTTTGATTGCCACAGCAACTTTGACCAATGAACAGGGGTGGTATTTATTGTGTCCCCATTTAAGAGCTCAGGAGACTTGAACTTGGAGAGGCTGAGTAATTTGCTTAATGCACAGAGCCAGGATACAAACTCGGCCTCTGGACTCCAAAGTTTCCATTTTTTCCATTATGCCAATTGCTCCCAATAAACTTCTTAGATTCTAATGAGAGAAGCCAGAGACACAGCTCAGTTCAGACAACCCCCTTTAAAGCAAATTTGTCTGGCCACCAATTGCCATCTCTACCCAATATCTGATTTACTCACCATCATCAACAGGCTGATGTCCTCACCTAAATCAAGTGAATGACTACATGGTGTTCCAAAAATCAATTAACTCAACACCATCTGTGTCCACTGCACATTTAAACTCTATAATGGGTGATGTTGACGTGAACAAACACTGATGATTCTGTAAACACCCAACAGATGAATCACGTATGTGAGAACAATGGCAGTGGTTTCGCTCTTGCTCTGAGTCTGATGGAAGGCAGTGACAAAGCTGGGAAGACGCTGGCACACAAAGAAGAGAAGATACAAGAAGAAATTGGCACTTCCCAATTAGTCAGGAGAGGCTTCTTCGGGAAGACAGTGTCAGATGCTATTTAATTCGCGAATGAAGCAAGTTTAGGAAGTAAGTGCCAGTTCAAACAGACACAGAGATGGGAGAATAATAATAAGAGCTAGCACTACACTTGCATAGTACTAGACAGAGTTCCAAAGTGTGGGAAACAAAAATTGGCTCTGGCTGATGCAAGCACAAAGGGAATTTGCTGAAAAGATACTGAGTAACATGCATAATTGCCAAGAACTCTGGAGGATCAGGCTCTGAAAATAGACAGGAAGAAAGATGCTAGACAGACAGGACCACTCAAAACTGCAGCACACAACTAGTCTAGCACTAGACATGGTGTATCAGTTAGAGTTAGCTGTGTCTACAGTGATGCCAACACACAACCACAAACACACAGGGACATATGATAATACATGTTGGTTGCCTGTGTACTTGGGGTCACTTAGAGGCAGCGTTGTAATCTTGACAGGGTCATTCATGATGCTCCACGTTGGCCAGCTATTGGCTTTCTAGGCTAGCCTCGTTGGGGGTGATAGGCGTGACTCTGCTCTGTTCCACCTGTCTCTCATCCTCCACCATGTCTAGACCAGACACGTTCTCATGGAGATGGCAGAGGAGCAAAGGAATTACAAAGACATGTAACACCACTTGAGGCCTAGGTTCAGAACAGGCAACACCAACATCTACTCTATCGGCCAAAGCAGATCACAAGACCAGTCTTGGTTTAAGGACTAGGGAAATAGATTCTGCCTTTTTAGTGAGGGAACCACTAAATAAAAGCCACACAACAAAGGTCCCGATACAGGGAGGGTGACAAATTGGGGCCATTGATGCAATCATTCTGCCTCTCATGAGAAACCACCGTGGACACGTCTGCCATCTTGCCCTGAAACTGTATGTGGCCTCCACCAACCAACACCTGTGTGGATTCCCCACTTCTTTGCATCCCAGCCCCAGATTCAGTGTTTCAGACAAAGATATTGGGGTAGCTAGGACTAGATCATGGTGTTGTACAGTAAAGGCCAGAAATACTGGGAAACCAAGTATCTCCAGTTTTTTCACCTTAGAGGAGATGGGTTCTACCTCTCACCAAGACCTGTGAGGTGGGGAATACCTCACATGTAGGAAAGAAGTTCAGATGCTGGATAGCCAAAAATCTGACAGCTGTTCTTTAGAACCATCCATTGTCTGTTGGGGTGTAATACGGACTGTCTCCAACTCTTCACCTCTCCTTTTATCCATGCCCTTTGCCATATGGTTTGCTTGAAAGCCATGGGCAGAGTGACCCATCTCACTCTTAGACGCTAGACTCAATCAAAATCATTCATGTGTTCGCATTGGCTTGTGGCTTATGGGATGTTAGCAGATCTCATAAGCAGACACTCGCAATGGGCTTGCCCAGTAAAGCTTGTTCTCTTGCTCCTCTGCCACCTCCATGGGAAAGTGCCCAGGCTGGCCAGACAGAGAATGAGAGACATGTGGGCCTGAGCAGAAGTTATCTCAACCTAGATCAGCCAGCTGACAGCTGGGCAAGCTGCAGACATGTGCGCAAGCCTAGATCAGCAAAACTATCTTGTCAACCCCCAGTGGACCCAAACGCATGAGCAACAAACACTTATTGTCACATGCCCTAAGGTTTTGTGGTCATTTGTTACAAGGCATTGTTTTGACAAGAGATAGCTGATACCTTCTGCCAACACTGTGCAGATAAATAAACTCATTTCATTCTCAATGGACAAGTTAGATATTAGAATTTTCATTTATGTGGAGAGATTAGGTAAATTGTGTAAAGTTATCCAGGATGGATGTGATAGTGGTTTTCCTACAAAGGAGGTCACTCTCTGGATAACTTTATCTTGGAACATAGTTAGAACAAGTGAGTTCATGACCCTGTGCTGAATTTCTGGGATGGAGCTTGTCCTCACCTTGCGACTCTAAAATGAGCCAGGAAGACTTGGATAATAACCAAGAAACTATTCCAAGGCTAATCCCATTAGAGTGGACCCTGGGAACAATACAAAGTCATTCCTTGTCCTGGAATGTTCTTGAACTAAAGGAACCACCAACAAGAACCTAGTAGTACTTCAATTATCTATGGTTTCTCCTTATAGCTGGCTTGGCTGTAATAGGATTTGGTCTGTTTCCCATTCTTTAAAGATTTTATTTATTCATTCATTCATTCATTCATTCATTCATTTGAAAGAGAGAGAGCATGAGCAGGAGGAAGGGGCAGAGGGAGAGGGAGAGGGAGAAGCAGACTCCCTGCTGAGCAGGGAGCCCAACACGGAGCTCGATCCCAGAATCCTGAGATCATGACCTGAGCCAAAGGCAGGTGCTTAACCAACTGAGCCATCCAAGTACCCCAGTCTGTTCCCCATTCTTAAAGGGCTAAGAGTATTCAATGAATATAGATAGCTCATAGTACCTAAGTTAGCATCATAGACGTAGTATGTTGTCTGTGACAACAAGGATCAGAATGCTCAGCACACAGTAGGTGCTCACTAGACACTCAGTCTCTCCCTTGCCCTCTCATACCTCATATTTAAGGAATCGTATCACTAAGCCTTTTCAGGTCTGCAAGTCACAATTCTTGGGACCTGACGGACCCAAAGTTACCCATCGTTTGTTCAACATATATACTATAGGCCTACTGTGTACTAGATGCCAAGGATACAGAGGCCTGGAGTTGACCCTGAGAAATTTAGAATCTAGTGGGAAACAAAATTTCTCAGACCCGATTTAATTACTAACCAAAGGTAATATCACCATAGTGCCAAGTGAGCTATCACAAGCACCACATTTAGAGAAAAATAATGAAAGTGCCAAATTTTTGTGATATTAGAAGTTTATTTTATTTATTTAATCTCTATTACAAGATATAATGACTGGTTTTCAATTTTTATAAAGATAAAGATACCATTTTAATTTCCTGCATTGATGAATATATTATAAATTTTCAATTTTTAATACATAAAAGCTGAAATCTATATTAGCTTGGATGCACATCTATTTTTGCCTAAGTCCACAAAACGATAAAAATCCCACTTTACAGCTGAAATTATAAACTTCAAATACCATAAAAGCCAAATTTATTCATTCATTTAAACTCTATTAAAGATACCACAAATTATTATTTTAGTGCCTTAGAAGATAAATAGCCCTAAAAGGTAAAGGATCTTTTTCCAGGCAATCTGGGGAAAAATTGGCAGAAAGTTCAAGGAAAACATGAGAAGGCCAAATCTAGAGAAAGAGTTGTTATAATCACAAAGTTGAATTGCCAAGAAGACCTTTACGTTATTGCTTACAAGCACCAACCAGCATTTAACAGTGAGAACCAGCTGTAAGATCCCTATCATCTCATTCCAGGGGTAATTTTGAAACCATTTGAAGAGCTGTCCAACTTCATTCTTGCTTTCAAAGTCTTTTCTTTGAAGAGGGAGTTCTGTTTGTCCAGACATGTGCTCTCAGCACAAACCCTACCATAGAGATCCATGGATTAGCATTTGCAGGACCAATTCTTCATCAAAATAGCCAGCTGTTCTGCAACAGAAAGGAAGCAGGGTTCCGAGGGAATGAAACAGGAGAAGCTAATTTTGAATTAAGGCAAAGTTTTGAAGAAGAAGGACAGTGAGCACGGGACAATGCAGCGGGTAAGGAGGCGTGAGTGTGATTCCATCCATCAGCTCCCTCAGGTAGCACTCATAGGTCCTGAGTGTCTATAAAGTGGGAGTTGGGGTAAGAAGGAGACCATGTCTTGTACATCACGAGGACTGAATAAAGGACCATGTAATGAAGGGCCCACTTTACTGCATCAGACTAAGATTTGCCTGTGACTCTTCCACCCATAAGGTGAAACAAAGTCAAAATTACTCTTGAAGATCCATTGAATTACCCATAGAGTAGAGGAATTTTTCTCTCTTGCATATTGATGGCTAGATTTGTTGTGGCCATATTTTCTTGCTCCATACTGGAAACCAACATATTGGTACCTCTCACTGAGCCCATCACAGGCAGATTTTCTTCCAGTGATGGAACTCATGACTATTTCTTCAAATGAATGTCATATGAAGCAGCTGGCTTGTGTTAGAGGTCATGTCGTAAGAAATAATAAAAATCGTTAAACACCAGGAAAACACTAAATGTGGCAAGACACGCATATCATAAGAGGCATGTGGGGGCTCAGGGCAGGTAGGAGAGATCCAGTTTACCTCTGTGGAAGTATACCCAGTGCAGGATAGAAACTCACAGAGCAGAATGTAAACTGAGCAGTCCACACTACATAAATGACATTTTTTCTTTTTTCTAGAGAAATGGGGAGGTGACATTCGTATGTTTGAATTTGCATAAGTTAAATTGGCATATGATGTAATTGAGCTATGCTTTTTCATTTACCTGGACTTGTGTTGTCCAATACTGCAAGTACACTGTAAGTCTAAAATACACACTGGATTCAAAGACTTCATACACAAAAATGTAAAATACCTCATTAACAACTTTGATGACATTTTGAAATTGTAATATTTTAAGTATATTGGATTAAATTTAATCTCACTAAAATTAATTTCACCTGTTTCTTCTTACTTTGATTAAGCATGGCTACTAGAAAGTTTAAAATAACATATGGCTCCTATTATATGTCCACTGGATACCATTGGCCTTGACAAAAGACCTAGATTTAGCTTGGAATTCTACTAGATGGAAACTTTGAATTGCTAACACATGTTAAACCTGATAAAATTATTTGAAAACTGTCCCTTTCTTTAACAATCCTACAATATTTAAGGAGGTGCTGACTTAAACTATTGTCTACAGTTAAGTTGATAATCCAGGACTCCCCAATCAATTTTGTCTTAGCAGGATTGGGTCAAGTCCCAGAAGCTCTCTGTAAACCTATGGCACTTACGTATCACATAATCTTCTATTGATCTTCAAGTCTGAACCCTTTGAATTCAATAGAACTACATTAATTTTTCAAGTTTTAATTCCTTCTCTTTTTTGCCAGATGCCACATATTTTATTCAGATATGTAGAAATTACTTTTGTTCCAACATTTTATCATAAAAAAAATCAGAAACATTCAATTAACATGCACACAATAAGAGGAGGAAAGAACTAGACATTCGGCTCCAACAGAGTGATTGTGCCATTTGAAGTAAAGTGAGTGGGATCCAAACCATAGATTGGACCCTTGTTGCATTGTCCCATTGTTTAAATACAAGGTATGCAGAGTATTATATGCAGCTAGGAGAAGAAGCTAGAAGAGAGGTGGCGGGAGGTAGCCAAATGCTGATTCCTCCAACCTAAACAAAGCATCTTCCATCTTCATTGTTCTTCTCAACAAGCAAAGGAAGGGCTCCTGGCTGATATGTGAACCATATCTCCTGGACAAAATAATAAGTTGAAAAATATTAAATAGATGAAACAAACAATTCACAAGATAACCAATGTGTTGCTGAATCACCTCAATAATCATTCTGTTCTTCACATTTTTCATTAAGGTTTTTATAAATGACAAAATAATAGAATTTTTGTCTGACAACTCTTTTGTAGGAATTAAGATAAATTCATAAAAAGTTTTCAATTCTTAAATACAAAATAGAGAATATTATTTTGAGAGGAAGGACACAACTGAAGGCCAATGGTAGGAAAAATGGAGGTTCTACCAAAAACGATTTACTGGTGGCCGTTGGGTCAACTATACCAGCTGGATAACATTGTGTCGCTTCCCTTGTCCTCAACATGGCCTTTCCAGGAAGATGTCTTTTGATTCCAAATTTCATTATCGCAGATAACGGCAGTGCCCCCAACAACCAAGTCCCTTCATATCAGATCCATTTTTACCATTTTATAATCCTGCCTTCAGCATGTTTTTTGTTTTTTGTTTTTTGTTTGTTTGTTTCCTCCAACCGGGAGCACCTGGAGATCTTTTTTGGAAGACTGTTCTCAGGCTATTGCCCACGTGTATGGAATGTTGGAAGTTCCTGGGAATTTATTGGCCGCTAACCAATGACTCTTGGGTGTGGGAGCCTTGGTTAAGGACAGCCCAACTTCTGCCCCAGAGCTTCTTGCAGGACTAGCCTGAACTTGGCTCTGTAAGCCTGTCTGATTCTTCCCTGTCCTTCATCCTCTCCCCCTTGCTGGTTTCTCCATGGAGCATTTCCTTAATGTACACCCAGATCCACAGCTTAGGATCTGCTTCTGGAAAACCTAAGCTAAGCTAATTATCAATCTGGGTCCTCTCACCACAGTAGGCCTCAAAACTGCGAACTTACTTTCCACTAATCCTAGTATTCATCCTAAACTCCAAATACACCCTGAATGACTTACACCATTCCCCAGCTCAATCGCCTTATCCCATCTTCTTGCTGTTGCATCTCTTGTCCTTGCTATGTTGAATTCTCAGAGACTGAGCTCTCCCTGTTCTGAGCAGACCTTCCTTGGCTCTCCCAGTTTGTCTCTCGGTCAGCTGTTCTCTCCTGGGCCTGTGTGGGCTTCGCTACTAGGACAGGCTCTGAAGCTACATTGGCCGGGTTCTAATCCTGGCTCCGCTACTGCCAACTGGGTGACTTAATCCCCTTTTGCTCAGCTTCCACATCTGTAAGATGGATATAAAAGCCAAATCTACTTTCAATCATTCCTGTGAAAATGAATGAGATCATTGGCATGCAAAGCACCTACAGATGACTAGTTCATAGTAAATGTTAGCTGTTGTTTTTGTACTGTGATTATTTGTTTATGAGTCTGTTTTTGCTGTTAGTTCCTCAAGGGCAAAAGTCATATCATATTCATCTTGATAAATGTGTGTTAAATAAATAAACACGCTCCATCAAAGAGCGGTTCTCTTGAGAAGGGTAACATTTTGAATCGTTAGTGTTGAATCCCTTAGGACTCCATAATTTGCATACCACCTTTGTGATTTTTCCCTCATAGCCTATACTACTTTTTACCCACTATGTGTCTTTAGGTTGACTTGACATCAATCATTTTTTTAAACCCTGGCTGGCCTTACGCTAAAAAAGAGAACCTATGAAGTCACGGGTTTAATATGTTCATTGTGGTTTTCTCGAATATTCATTAAAATAAATATGTAACCCCTAAAATAAAAGCTGTGCATCTGTATGTGTTCCCAAATGATCTCATCCACCCCTACTGGTGTCCCCATCTCACTGGGGAAAACTGCCTCCGGAAATTGGCAACCAGTCAACAGACGCCCAAGAATGTACATGGAGTTTGGATAAATATCAGAACAGCCATAAATCACTGAACAAGACCTTGGACCAGATAGCTCTCTGTTCTGAGCCTCTATTAACTCACTCTGTGATCTCTGACACTCAGCTTCTTGTAGCTGTTCTCAGGCACAGAAGGCATATTATACATTCTGCCTGGCACAGCAAAGGAGGGCCTTTGTATCCCCAAAACTCCAGGCCCCCAAACACTTAAAAGCAAGTCAAAGCACAGGTAGATGGGCCTCCAGATAAGCACATTAGAACACGAGTCCACACCTAACCCTGCCTTGCCTGAACATGTTTCCTATAGGAGGTGAGTTGGAAAGTGAAGCAAGAAAGAATTTAACAGGTAGGAAAGGAAAACCAGCCATTTCAGTAGCAAAGGGGTAAACCCTGGTAAAGGCTAAATGTAGAAGGACACGGGCCCCACTCCTCCTTTCAATGTAAGAATCGTGTTGGTCATGAGCATATTCTGAACTTGTTTTTCCATTGCTCTAAGGTGACTGCACACCCTAGTATTTGCATGGGATATTTGTCTCTGGAAAAATTCCAGCAAGGTTTCCCTGGGTTTCCTTACCACCACCACTCCCCTGACAAAGCCCCACTATCTAAGCTATGTGGAGTTTAATTACTACATTGAAAATTAAACTTTTACAAAAAGAAATTTTAGAACTTTGGTCACCAACTATGCTAAGAGCCAGAGATGAGTAAAACAAAGATAAGCAAGAGAAATTTGAGCATAAGAAAGTGCAATTACCCTTCAGAAGGGAAGGATAGCTGAGTTATTTATGTTCCAGACAACCTGGAGCGGGGACCGGGTGATCAGGATTTGAGAGAGAAGGGAGAATTGACAGACTTAGCCTGAGGGAGGTAGTTTATACCTTTAATTCTCACGTGATAGTCCTGGGATCAGCATCACCCAGGAGTTGAGTAGAATTCAGAGTCTCAGGCCCCACCCCAGACCTACTGATTCAGAATCTCATTTGCATTCACAGTAAAATGTGGTGTGGTCTCATCGGCCTCTCTGTCACTTTGTGCAGTTGCAAACACATGATCAGTGGGTTCCTGGCTCCCTGCCTTTCAGACAGGCCCCCCAAGCACCCACCAATTATCATTTGCAAAAGGCTGGTCTTACTCCACACCCTCCTCCACTCACATGGGCCTTTCCTTGTTGCCTCCATATTCAGTGTTGTTCTCATTGTTGACACCATTCTCACCTCATGGCCTTTGCATGTGCTGCGTTTTCTGTCTAGAACACTGTTCAGTTAATTAACATACCCCTCCCATCAAGTCTCAGCTGAAACATCACTTCCTCAGAGACGATTTTCCTGTCCCTCAGTCTAACGCAGATCCCTTGCCATTCTTTCTGTGGCGCATGGTTCTTTTCCCACACAGTAGTCATTACAATCTGTAATTACAAATTAGCTGTCTTCCCCACCAGACTGTTCAGGGAAGACCACGTATTTTTGTTGACCGCTGTACACCCAGCACAAAGGCTGAATCAGAATAGATGCTCAATAAATGCTGTTGAAATAAATAAGTAATTGAAATCAGTTTCTTTACTGCAAGACTCTTGGATGCTAAGGAGCATCATCAATCTCTAAGAGAATGAGAAAATCTGTGGTATTTCTTAAACTAATTTGCCTCTCTGCAGAAAACCTATTAATGTTCTAGGGAAGATGGTTCTACAGAACCCAGTTTGGAAAATCCTGGGATAAAGAAAAGTGGGAGAAGTGAGTGTTCCTCAAAGTCAGAGCTTCACATAAATCTAAGTAAGATAAAAAAAATAGGAATACTCACTTCTAGAAGTTTAGGAAGCAAGCACCATGACAGATCATTCTTGTTCTCATCTTAATTGTGTAAATCTCCCAAACCTTGTTGTGAAGATTCGTGCATCCATGAAAATGGCCAGAGGGGTATTACAGACTTAAGAACCATCAATGGAAGAATAAAATCCTCAGCTACCACGCTATGAAAAAGCAGCATTTTTGGAGAATATATCGTAATCATCTAGAAATTAACTTACTGAGTCATCTTTCCCTGAGATCACTGCACAGTACAATGTAATGGAGTGATCCATCATAGCAGTCACTAAAAGGGCAGAAATAAATTATCTTTGAGGAGGCCACAAAGTGAAAGTGTTTTAGTTGCTATTGCTGAGTAACAAACAATCCCAAAATATAGTGGCTTAAAATAGCAATAGTCATTTATTTTGTCCATATGTCTACAATTTGTGGAAGACTCAGTGAGGAAGGTTCATCTCTGTCTCATGTGGCTCCAGTCTGAGCAGTCAGACCATGGCCTGAAGGAATCCTTTCAAGACAGCCCACTTCTATGATTGGCAAGTTGGAGCAGGGTTGGAGCTCCCCCAGGGGTGTGGGCCCAGGGCCTCAGCCCCTCTCCACGTGAGCCTCTCTGTGGGATGCTTGGGCTTCCTCACAGCATGGAGACTGGGTTCCAACTGTGAGTGTCCCAAAAGACCCAATGTAATGTTATGTAATCTAATCTCAAAGTTCACACACAATCACTTTTGCTACCTTCTATTGATGGAAGCAATTACAAGCCCACCCAGATTCAAAGGGAAGTGAATTAGACTTCATTTTCAATGGGGAAATGGCAAGATTCTTGAAGAGCATAAAGAATGGGAGAGATTGAGGCACCTGGGCGGCTCAGTTGGTTAAGCATCTGCCTTCAGCTCAGGTCATGATCTCAGGGTCCTGGGATCGATCCCTGCATCAGGCTCCCTGCTCAGTGGGGAGCCTGCTTCTCCTTCTCGGTCTACCTGCTGCTCTCCCTGATTGTTCTCTCTCTCTCCCTTTGTCAAATAAATAAATAAAATATTTTTAAAAAAGGAATTGGAGAGATTATAGTAGCCATCTTTGGGGAAAATGCCACAGAAGGTAAGATACAGAGAAGAATAATTAAAAAGAGAGAGAGAAAACTTGTTACATAAAACTCCTCTCTGAATCTGTCTTTATTATGGAGGGAGGAAAGATAGATGTCAATATGTGTCTAGATAGAGCAGGGAATTTGTTCCTAAAAATGTGGAGACTTGATCCAGGACAAGCCACAGGTATCTAATAGGAGCATTGAGACCTACATCTTGCCCCAGGGAGTTATGCACTTGATGAAGGTGAAAAACAGTCATAGTGTTAGGAAATATAAAATAGGTTAAGGTACTGGTAAGGCCAAAAGAAAACAAAAGTTAAAAAAAAAATTCTGGGGCACCTGGGTGGCTCAGTCTGTTAAGCCTCTGACTCTTGATTTCGACTCAGGTCATGATCTTGGGATGGTGGGATCAAGCTCTGTGTCGGGCTCCACACTCAACAGGGAATCTCCTTGAGATTCTCTCTCTCCCCCTCGGCCCCCCCACCCCCGCTTGCCCGTGTGCATGCTCTCTCTCTCTCTCTCAATTAAATAAATAAATCTTTAAAAAAAAATTTTTTCTATCTACAGAAAAGCCACAAGGCTGGCCAGCACTGGTGATTTGAAGGCACAGGCTTTCGAATAAGTCCCTGATTTTCTGGGAGAGTCCCAATTTCAAATATTTTGTCACCATGACAATCCTGATCTGAGCCTCAAAAGATAAGCAGGATTTAAATATTCTGCCAAGCAAGACAGACAAACAATAGACAACAAGGAGTGGGGAAGGGAGCAACAAAAAAAAGCCATCTCTTCTCTCTTTTTTCTTCTTTTGCTCAGTGTCAGAAGACACATGCTTTGTGAAAGCAGTCAGCGCAAAGTAGGCCCTGAATAAATAATTTATAAACACTAAAGATTTCTCTCTCCTCAACCTACCTTAAATACCTTAAAATGTCCACAGTGTACAGTCTTTCCTTTGGTTAAGTCAGCCGAGGCAGACACAGAGATGCACCACTCAGATCTCTCTCTGAGAAAGAATTCACTGGCCAGCTTCAAGGAGCATGAGCCACTGAAAGACTTCAGATGATAAGGTCTTTAGGATCCGCCTATCCTTTCAAGCTAAGGTCATGCTCTTCTCAGGGTATCCCCCAGGCATTGACTGAGCAAGATGGTGCTACAGGATCTAGCCACTTCCACCCAACACAGTGCTCCTATAATGGGCAGTCTTTGCTCTGGGGTTCTCCACTGGCCTGGCAGAAGCTTTATCCCATCTGTATCATGGTCTGATAGTTCCTTCTGTGCACTCCTGCTTCATATTCTTTTGCTTTCACAGGTATGACTCCCCAGTAAACTCGTTGTCCTCTTAACTTTATCTCGGCATCTGCTTCCCTGAGAACCCAACCTGGGACAGGCAGCATCCTCAAGGGCTCTCCATGAAAAGGGCAAAATCCCAGTTTAGGAAAGTTCAGAAGCCACTCCCAGCCTGACCACCTCAAACAAGCACCATGGTAATGGGACACTGCACAAGTACATTCTGATGGCGAAAGAGAATAGATAAGAGAAGTTTGGAATATTTTCTTGGTGAAATGTTCCATCAGTGGCCAAGAAAGGAGGGGATAGTAGAGAAAGCTTATAAGATATTGTCATTGTATTAATCATGAGGGCAATCTCTTTGGAGGGGTCCTGAGCAACTCCTACCCCTGCCAAACAAATACCACGGTAGAACAAGACTTCCTTTGGTCCCCAAACTCTCCCCTAAAGTAGTGGAAATTTATAGACCTTAAATATAAAGCTGAATAATGCATCTTGACAATAATATAACTATTTCCTTTTAGGAATGAATTTTACTTTTAAAATGTAAGAATATGACTGATTTTAGCTAGGTATTTTAAAAGGATCAGTGGCTTACTTGGGCCTGGGATATGTGGGTTCTGAATGCTCAGCCATCCTTGGTAAGAATGAGACCTACACTCATCTGGCCCTGAAGAGAGCAAGGACCTCATAGCGGTCTCACTGGGCAGCCTAAGCAATACGACACACACCAGGGTTATGATGTTGCTTCTCCACCTGTTGATACGCACTGCAAAAAGGTTCTTTCTCCCTCATTAGCAAAAGCAGGGCCCTAAACTTTGAAAGAACTGCACCCTAAGTGTCAATGAACCTCACTCCATAGCACCAAAACAGGAATGAGAAGAAACCATAACCACTTTGCACTCCCTTTTTGGGCAAGTGTTCCTCTTTCTTCCCATTGGGTCTCAGAAACTCAGAAGGTAGTGTTAATGCTTGCTCACATTTTACCCATACCCCAAGAATCTGCATGAAAACAAATGCATTTGGGGGGAAATCTACTTCAGTTTCTATCCTCTCCTTGAAACTAGGGATTTAATCTCTAATCAGTAATAAAAAGATCACAAAGAAATTTTATCTACTAAAAAGCACTGAAGTTGCCTTACAAGGTAGAGAATGGAGAAGAAAATAAGGGTCAATACCCCTCAGCAGAAATAGCTCCTCCCAATCTCTGGGAGGAGCTTCATATCTGCTTCATATCTTCTACTTCTCAGCTTCTTGCTCATAGTGTCAGTTTCTTGATTTTTTTGCTCACTTATGGGGCTTTCTGCTTCATGCCCTTCTGTGTCTTTTCTATTCCTCTTCCTGTTTCTCTCCTTATAAGTCCTTGCAGACGCTATCAACTTACCTATTTCACCACAGCTGTGGTAGACAGTTTTCTTCGGCAGGCTGAGCTTCCCAGTTTAAGCAACTTTCAACTTCTCCATCTTGATCCATGGAAGCCTGCTCAGTGGTGGCAGATGCAACCCAGAAGAGTGAAGGAGTTAATGCTTTTGAAGCAACAACTGATGGGGGACAGCACTCAGTGAGT
This sequence comes from Mirounga angustirostris, assembly GCF_029215605.1. Taxonomy (NCBI): domain Eukaryota; kingdom Metazoa; phylum Chordata; class Mammalia; order Carnivora; family Phocidae; genus Mirounga; species Mirounga angustirostris. Next base: position 143,900,907 of record NW_026991709.1, read on the forward strand.
AAATTGTCCAGCTTCCATGTCTTCCAGCAGGACGATTTCTACATGAGTCTTATATGGTTTCTCAAAGTGGTCTCAATAGAGCTGAGCTCCAGGTGCTCCACGGTGGTAACCACTCATTAACTTTTTTTTTTTTTTGAAGATTTATTTGAGAGAGAGAGAGCTTGAGCAAGTGGGGGAGGGGCAGAAGGAGAGAGAGAATCTCAAGCAGATTCCATGCTGAGCATGGAGCTGGACGTGGAGCTCCATCTCAGGACCCTGAGATCATAACCTGAGCCAAACCAGGAGTTGGCCACTTAACTGACTGAGCCACCCAGGTGCCCCACCACTCATTAACTCTTGACTAATTTTTCTCTCCTACATGTCCCACTTTCCCTAGTCTTTATTTGTGATTCCTGAGATCACCTCCTATGTTATTGAGGTTCTCCAGAGAAAGAGAACCAATGTGATGGATAAGTAGGTAGGTAGATAGATAATAGAAAGAAAGAAGGGAAGGAAGGAAGGAAGGAAGGAAAGATGGAAGGAAGGAAGGAAGGAAAAAAGGAAGGAAGGAAGAAAGAAAGAGAAAGAATTGGCTCATGCAGTTATGGAGGCCAAGAAATCCCTCAGTCTGCCATCTATAAGCTGGAGAACCAAGAAAGCCAGTGGTATCATTCAATCAGATTCCAAAGGCCTGAGAACCAGGAGCTCCTATGTCTAAGGGCAGGAGAAGATGGATATCCTAGCTCAAGAAGAGAGAATTTGACCTTCCTTTGCCTTTTTGTTCCATTTGGGCCCTGAGTAACCAGATGATGCTCACCCACATTGCTGAGGGTGAATCTCTTCACTCAGTCTACTGAATCAAATGTTAACCTCATCCAGAAAGCCCCTCACAGACGCATCCAGAAATAATGTTCTATCAGCTATCTGGGCATCGCTTAGGCCAGTCAGGTTAATGCAAAATCAATCATCACAACTCCTGTATAAACTTTCTATACCCAAGTTACTGTCTCAGCATCTGCCCCTGGGGGAACCTAAACTAAAGCAAGTTCTAGTATAAATCCCAAGAGAATTGATTGATTTTTCCCCCCTTCCCCTTTAATCACTATTGCATGTATTTAGACAGAGCTTTTCACACATCATCACTGCATAGGCTATTCACAGTCTATTATTGGCTACTCTTTGATCTAGACCTCTGCTCTAAATACCTTAGGCAGAGGTTTCCAGAATTACGTGTAATACATGGCAGCTAAGAGCTTCTTCCTTAGCAGGAGGCCATGAGTGGGCCCATCACCCTTTGAAGAGCTATAAACAGGACAGACACCCTGAACAACTGATTTAGTACAGAATTTAAATATCTGTGTCTATATCCAGACAGGGGAAGTATAGCCTTGGCACAAACATAGGCCAAAGTGCATCAGCAGTAGCCTCCATCAATTACACGTCCTATTCTACAAGTTCCAGGAAGCCATTGTTATGATTGCTCATGGACTATATAATGGTCATTCTTATTTGGGACCGACCTTCCCTGCTGGATGGCCTTACATCCTATCATCCTATTATCTCTGGCATGTCCAAATGATTTGCTTCGGCCAATGAAATGTGGGCAGAAGGGAAAGGTGTCACTTCCAGATAGAAGATTTAAGAGCCAGCATGGAGTTCCCATGTTCTCTTTTTCCTCTTCTTCAACAACCAGCAACGTCTGGCATAGAAGCTATTTGTTCAGCCTGAATCCTGAGACAAGGATGACATGGCACAAAGTTACAGCCAAGGTCATCTGGGACAAACAAAAAGAAATCTTGGCTGTTAGAAGAAGCCACTGACATATTGAGTCCTTTGTTACTGCAGCATAAGGTAGCCTACACTGACCAATTCACAAGTTCTGCCCCCTCTGAGCCCTCTCCTCCACCCATAAAAACAAAACAAAAGAAAACAAAACACATATTATCCTGACACAGGCTCTAAGAAAATAATCTTCTCCACCTGCCTTTCTACCCCCCCGCCATAGGCAATAAGTTGGCCTTTTTTTTTTATTATTGTTTGTTAGTTTTCTCTTCAGCTAGCACTATTAAGAAAAATGCTTGTGGTTTTATGTCCTGAATAGAATATTTTTTAAAGGAGAAAAAAATAGGCATCTTGATTTTCCAGTCTAGAACTTTTGTGATAGAGTATATACTTCACGGCTCTGCCATGATGGATTCCTCTTTGGAAACCTTTTCTTAAAATATATATCCTGCATGGCTCTATGTTTTCATCAATCGTTTTCTGTTATGTACCATAATTCTTTTTTTTTCCCTCTTTCACAAATTCTTTACAGTAGATTCAAGGGAATAAAACTACATTTAAGAACTTAATGTTCTAGATGAATTTATACAACTTCAGATGAACAGGAAAATAATCCTGACAAGTGACAAAAGACTCATAAATACAAATCCCTTTTGGCATCTGTTTTCTCTGTTATAAAATAAGAAGAAAAAAAAAGGAAGCATCTAGCAGATGCTGGTTTAGAGCAGCTCAGTTGGTCACCCATTTTCCCATGGAATGGTGCCCCTAGCCTAGTGCTAAGGGACTGTCTGGATTTGATATATGACCTTCTCTGCTTTCCAGAGATACAAGGGGCTTGGGAACAGTGTGGGAGATTCCTTTTGATTTAATCACAGATTAAAATGGACTCTGGAAACTTTTGGCAAGAAAGAGAACACAGAAATTTGTGGGAAAGATGTTTGTGAGGATGCTGGTCTTGGGATAAAAATAGAAACAAGGCAGAATGCTGACTAACTAACGTACTTAATTATAGGGATTTCTTAACAGACAAATGCTCATGTCAGCTTTTCTCTCGTCATAACGGTCATTGCTGGTTTCCAGTCAGAAGACAGAAGAAAATTATGCATGGGAAGCCTGCGAATTACTGTCGAAGAGGAGAAGCTGTTAATTCACCTGGAGGGTTCTTGTGCCTGGGTAAGGCTCCATACAAGTTCAGGTTGATGCCCACAACCCCCCCCAACCCCCTGTCCCCTGACTCTCCTCCAATCTGCAGACCAATTCCTTGGTCACTCTGGATACCAAATGCGTTTGGTTTCTAAGAGCATCAGTGCAGTGAGTTCCTTTTCAGGCTTCCAGCTATAGTCAGATATTCCAACTGGTGGAAATCAATCCAATGGAAGTACCCTTGAGCACAAATCAAATGAGACTAGACTGCAGTTGAGGAAAATTATAGTCATAACTTTGCTTTAGAAGCTAAGTTGGCTTTCTGTCGGCATGATCTCTGAAAATGGTATGGATGATCCCAGCTATCAGCAACAATGCAGGTGGCAGAACACAGTTTTGCTCAAAAGAGTTATTAAGATGCCTTGATCTATCTGTGGTGTGTCATCGTTATTAAAAACACAAAAACAGAGAGGGAAATAATAAAGCCGGATCGTATTCAAGGGGTTCCAGTCCTGACATGTGCTAGCGATAACATTAATGCCAACATTTAGCAGGTTCCCGAAGTATTCTGTCAATCAATACAAATAAGCCATGATGCAGAATAGCTGAAAAGGTTACTTTTCTTTTTTTTTTTTAAAGATTTTATTTATTTATTTGAGAGAGAGAGCACGAGAGGGGGGAGCGGGAGAGGGAGAAGCAGACTCCCCGCTGAGCAGGGAGCCCGATGCGGGACTCGATCCAGGGACTCCAGGATCATGACCTGAGCCGAAGGCAGTCGCCCAACCAACTGAGCCATCCAGGCGCCTGAAAAGGTTACTTTTCATAAGCAAGCTCTCCTCCTGTGCTTCCACAGTTCATTTCGTACTTTACTGTCTTGTAATTGTGCATATCAAACAAGGTTTTTGACACATCCCTACTCATAACATCATAGAATGTGGTGCAGGAGGGAACCGTAAGCAGCACCTCTCATGTATGTATCCACTTACCCACTTCCCCCTCCAACATACTCAGCCCTACATTTCACAGATGAGGAAAACTGAGGCCAAGGAAGGTCAAGTTGCCCAAGGTCACACAGTGAGTTAGAGACAACCAGAATTAAAATCCTGGGACAGAACTCTAGAGTATCGTCTTATTATTCCTCAGCAGCTTTAAGGTTTTGTTGTGTTTTTGCTTTTTTTGCTTTTTTTTTTTTGGCAGAAGTGAGTATATGAATTATAAATAATAGTACTGCACACCAAATTCCCCAAAGGTAACTCCATATAGGATGCCTCCGCTTTTAATATGCAATTAAAATGCAGTACATTCCAGGAAACAGATGTTATAGAGCTGATCATCCTTAGGCATACCAGGCAAGGCTCCGCAAATGTGGGTAACACGGGCAGAAACTGTCATGCAAACCACAGACGGTAGAATGGGGGGACAAAGGAGGCAAGAAGCAAAGCCTAGGGGTCCATTAGGAAATATCAAGTAAAGAAGAAAAATGTAGCAGGTTGAAGAGTAGATGCTGCCTCTGCATGTAAATGAAGCCCATTAATCTTTGAGATAGGCAGATCAGAAATCCTTAGTGGTCCCAAGTTCTGTTTCCTTTTATTTGAATTCAGCTTAGCGAGCATGTACTGCAACGTCAGCGACATGCCAAGCATGAGGCTAGGCACGGGAACGTTTAGAGGGGTGGGCCAAACGGTCATGGCCCCTGCCTTCAAGGAACTTCTGGTCGCACAGGGAAGGCAGACCAGAAGGAAGGTTAAGTCAGTCAATGTCTTAAGAGCTGTGCTCTGGTTGTTCTGGAAGCACCAAGAAGGCGTATCTGCAAATGCCTCTTCCACATCATTTCATGCCGTCTTGTTGAACTAACAGCCCGGCAGTGGGATGGGACTGACCCCACCCCCAGCTTCAGGGTGAGCCCCCTGGACCTAAGCCCATCCATGGGGGACATTTCTGCAGGTGGGCCCATGACCTAAATTTGTCCAAGGAGAGAGAAGCCACCTTCCTTCAGTGGCTGGGGGAAGAGAGGCTCTCTATTCAGCACAACGTGGAGTGTGTCGTGAGGCCACCACAGTCATTTTACTGACAATAAGTGGGTGCCGAGTGGGAAGTTTTCAACTACCCCTTTGAACAGAATCAAAGCTGGAGAGAAGGAGAATAAGAATTCCATCCCCTGACAAACTCCAAAGAGAGCAAGAAACGCCTCAAGTTTCAAGTTTCAGTAAAAAGCCACTAAACCGGTTCTCCTTGCACCTAAATCAAGTGAGGAAGGCTCCTGGAGACCCCTCACAGAGATGGGGAATGCCCCGGGCGGGGGGGGGGGGGGGGGGGGGGGCGGCACGCAGTGGGCCCAGACTTCACTCCATGGCCCGATGCTCACGGTAGTACAGAAACGCACACACCCAGCCCAGCCTCCCTGGGTCAGGGTACCGGGAGGGAGGGAATTCCTGGGTGATGCTGGCGATCTCCCCAGGAAATGAACATAGAAACCAGCGCCTTCTTGTCTGGAGGGCTCTCGGGTCGGAAGGCAGCAGAACTTTCTGCGACTCCACACTGAATGTCAGGGGGGTTAGAAGAGTCAGCAGAAGCCATGAGGCTGCCAGCCAGCCAAGGGCACACGCATCTGGAGGGGATTGGAGCGCAGACTAGAGAAGGCAATGAAAGGAAGACACAGCTGCCCTGTCTGCGGGTTCTTCATCAGGGCAGGGGTGGGATAAAGGTGGATATCATCCCAGGAAAACCTGCTCACCATCAGCATAGATCACTAGGAACCAGGATCAACCCCCACCAACAGCAGCCGGCCAATAGAGACCCCTCTGCCACCTTCCCCAGCCCCTCCTCCCAGTGGGAAATACAGAGGGTTCTAGAACCTGAAGCAGGGGAAAGAAGAGGCAAAGGAGTATCCTTTGTCCTCTCTCTGCTGCATATACCTCAACCCCAATTTCAGCTGAGCTGGGGGTACAGGGAAACAGGAGGAGATCTTAACTGTGCATATGAGATCGGAGTATTAAACACAAATACAGTTGAGTTGTCAATGCTGAAATAAACTGTTTTACTAACAGTGTTGGCTGTAAAGTGGTGGGATCTGCTTGGGATATTGGTTGGAGAGAGGGAAAATAAGATCTGAACTAGCACATTGTGGGCAGTGATTGGAGAAAAGTAAAATTTTTACAAATTCTTATTCTGCCACTTACTAGCCAACTATAATAGGGATAATTATACCTTATCTAAAGGATTGTTATAACGACAATGCATGTTGTCTTAGTCTGTTCGGGCTGCTATAACAAAAATACCACAGAGTGGTTTGCTTATAAACAATAGAAATGTGTTTTTCACAGTTCTGGAGGGGAGAGCCCTCATGACCTCATTACCTCCCAAAGGCCCCACTTCCTAATACCATTGGGCATTAAGTTTTCAACATATGAATTTGACGGGACACAAACATTCAAACCATAGCACATGCTTTCCAAAACCATTTAACTTAGTTCAATGAACATGTGTATGGACTTTAGCAAGCCGGGTAGGAAATTGTTGAAGATGAAGGAGGCAGATTCTATTTTTCAAAAATGACTACAGTAAAATTTTCAGACCGACACGTTCTTCTAGAATCTTGCCACATTCCATCAAGAGGTGGAGTCTATCTTCCACCACGTGCGTGCATGCGTGCACACTCACGCACACACACACACACACACCCCTTGAAATTGGACAAGCCTTTATGACCGCCCAATAGAATACAGTGGAAGTGATTGTGTCTTATGTCCAAAGCTGAGTTAGAAGAAGCAGTATGGGGGCGCCTGGGTGGCTCAGGTGGTTAAGCATCTGCCTTCAGCTCAGGGCATGATCTCAGGGTCCTGGGATCGAGCCCCATATCAGGCTCCTGGCTCAGCGAGGAGTCTGCTTCTCCCTCTCCCTCTGCCTCTCTGCCCTGCTCATATTCCCTCTCTCCTCTCTCTCTCTGCACATGAATAAAAAAAAAAAAAATTAAAAAAAAAAAGAAGCAGTATGCCTTCCGCCTGGCTCTCTCTCTCAAGGCATTTGCCCTTGGATCCCAGCCAATGCTGCAAGAAAGTCCAAGCCACAGGCAGAGGCCACTGTGTAGGTTCTCCAGCCAATGGCACCAGCGAGGGTCTCAGCTATTAGTCATCATCAACCAGCAGGCATGAGAAGGGGTGAGACATTAGGTGATTTCCGCCCCTGTCCTTCAAGCCGCCTCGGCTAATGCCAAGGAGCAGAAAGGAGCTATGTCCACCGAGCCGTGTTCAAATTGCATATTTGTGAGGAAAACAATTACTGCCAATGTAATGCCACTACATATTGGGGTGACGTGTGACGCAGCCTCAGTAGCTGAAATAGCGAGGTTGGCAAGCAGGCAGGAGCTATCTGCTATCGAGCTTCGTATGCCATTAGAAATGTTTGGATTTGGGCGCCTGGGCGGCTCAGTTGGTTGAGCGACTGCCTTCGGCTCAGGTCATGATCCTAGAGTCCCGGGATCGAGTCCCACATCGGGCTCCCTGCTCGGCGGGGAGCCTGCTTCTCCCTCTAACCCTCCCCCCTCTCATGTGCTCTCTCGCTCTCTCAAATAAATAAATAAATCTTTAAAAAAAAAAAAAAGAAAAAGAAATGTTTGGATTTAATCCTAAATGTATTAACAAGACTTTGATGTAAGATAATCCAGTCAGTTTTCCAAAGATGACTCATTCCACCACGGGGAGAGTATAGGTAGGGGGACTGGTTGGAAAGCTATGATGGCAGTTCAAGCAAGATGCGACGATGGTGGCTTGGATTGGGTGGTGGCAGCGGAAACAGCAATAAGGAGACCGATTTGCAAGATTCTCCGCTTAGCAGCCAGAGTTAACGTTCCACAAGTCAAGTGTGACATCATCCTTGTTAAACAGCCTCTCCGTAGATGATGGACGATGGCTGCACTGGGCACACACTCGACTGATAAATGCAGGTTCTGGAAAGGAGGGGGCGGGGGAGTGTTCCAGGTAGAGGAGGCCACATGAGCAAAAGCACAGCAGCCTCGGGGGCTGGAGCCACTAGAAATAAGGCCAGGGCAAGCAGCTGTCCCTGCAGTCTGCACCCATCCCTTCGGCTGTACACAAAATGCCAGTGACTGATCGGCTTCTCTCATGGGCCTCACTCCCAAAAGCCCCGGTGATGGAGCTGTCGGCGCCTCAGGGATCCTGGCAGGAAGGCGCTGTCTGAGCCTTCACTTCTACAAGGGGTGTATTTAACATCGTTGCTCCAGTAGACGGGAGCAGTGTTTTCCTTTCCGAGGCTGGGAACTTCCACCTGATCTTATCTTTGCCTTCTGTTCCTAAAAAAGAGGCAGGGGGCATCTGCAGGGGAGATAGGAATGCAGTGGGAGGCCCTCCCCCAGTGGGGAGGGGGAGGAAGGATAAGGAATCAGCATTCGGTGAAAGAGGAGAAAATCAGCGGAAAGCCAAGGAGAGACGAGCTGGGGGCCTTTGAAAGAGTTTTGGATTTGGTAAGACCACAAACAAGGCTGGGAATGTGGGACCATGTCACAATATTTAATTAAATCTTATAACGAGATGTGAAGGGTCAAGGCAGGTTTCACATGGAGATTTAGCCCCCAGATTAGTCCTTTGTCCCATTTTCTGACCTTATTCATCTCTGGTCTGAATGGTCTTGGGACTGTGTTTCAGGGAAACAACTAGCTCAAGTGGTAGACAAGTAATTCAGCAGTGATGACCCTACGTGCCACATCCCAAAGGAGCAGGAACATTCAAGGGGCTGCAGGGTCAGAGGGGGGTGGCATCCAGGCAGACTGAAAGTGCCAGGAACATTTCCCTGACAAGGAGGTCTTGAAATGAATTTAAAGGACAGGAGTGTGGTTGCCCGCCTTCAAGATGGCCCCACTTCCTCATACTTACATCCTTAAATGGCTGCCTCCTATGTTGTACCTGTGTGACAAATCGCTTACAGCTTCCATCTTGGACAAGTCACTCTCTCTCATCCTCTTGGATCACTTGGTCTGAGGAAGCCAAATGCTCTGTCATAGAGATATTCAAGCAGCCCTGTGGAGAGGCCCATGTGGTTAAAAAAAAAAAACAACTCATACGTCAGGTCAACAGCCAGCAAGGAAATGACCCTTGCAGCAACCACGTGAGTGAGCTTGGAAGAAATTCTCCAGTTCCTGTGGGGCCTTGACATGACTGCAGTCACTGCTGACAACCAGACCACAGCCTCAGAGAGACTCTGGCAGGGCTTCTCAGTCAGGTTGCTTCCTCAGACACTCAGATAATAAATGCTTATTATTTTAAGCCAGTGAATTGTGGAATAATTTATTACACAGACATAGATTACTGATACACATAGGAATATATGGGATTGGGGCCCCTGACTGGCTCAGTCGGTAGAGCATGCAACTCTTCATCTGAGGCATGGGAGTTTGAGCCTCACATTGGATGTGGAGTCTACTTAAAAAAAGAAAGGAAAAAAAAAGGAACGGATGAAGAAATGGGGAGGATATTCCAAGCGGAAGAATAGCATGTGCAAAGGTAGCAAGCTGTGAAATAATCTGGGTCCTACTTCAAGGATCCGGTGAGAAAGAGCAGGTATCCCAAAGAGCTGGATGGGCTTCCACCTATTCTTTGCCCCCCTAACTACTTTCAGTCCCCACTTAATTGACATTCTCAGAGTGTCCTTTCTGCCCATTCTAACTGTTCTTCTTATCTATTGCTGTATAACAAACTACCCCAAAACTTAGTGGCTTAAAACAACAATCATTTGGGCGCCTGGGTGGCTCAGTTGGTTAAGCGACTGCCTTCGGCTCAGGTCATGATCCTGGAGTCCCTGGATCGAGTCCCGCATCAGGCTCCCTGCTCGGTGGGGAGTCTGCTTCTCCCGCTGACCTTCCCCCCTCTCATGTGCTCTCTCTCATTCCCTCTCTCTCTCTCTCAAATAAATAAATAAATAAATAAATAAATAAATAAATAAATAAAAACCAACAATCATTTATGGTATCATGCAGTTTGGTGGGTCAGGAGTTGGACAGGACTCATCTGGTGATTCTTTGCCTCCTTGTAGCATCACCTAAGGTCACTTAGTGGTACTCAGCTGGTGGATGGGCTGGTCTAAAAGGCCAGAGACAGCTTCACTCACATGTTTGTTGCCTTGGTGGGAAGGACCAGAATTCTGGGCTTAATGGGACCAAAGTAGCTATACATGATGAGGATGGAGTGGTCATTCCCCTTATGTGATAGCTCAGAGTTGCCAGGGAGAGTCTTCCAAGGGGCCTGAGTGAAAGCTGCAATGCCTTTTATGAATTGACCTCATAGATCCCAGAATATCACTTCCACTCATACTACTAGTCAAGGAAGTAACCAGGGCTATCTAGTTTTAGGAGAAGGGGATTCTATTCCTCCTCTCCATGGGAGGAATAGCATAGAATTTCCAATCATCTCAATCTGTCTGATTATCTAGAGTAGATCTCCTTTCATAAGTTATTATAGTACCGTGTATTTTTTAAAATCATGATTTGTAATTATACATTTATTTGTGTACTTATTTATTCAATGTATTTCTTTCCCACTGGATCTAAGCTCCATGAAGTCAGGGCACATCTGTTTGTCCACTACCCTGTGTACAGCTCCTAACCCAGAGCCTTGTCCATAGAGAAATGCCCCGAAAACATTGGTTTAATATATGAGTCAATGTCTTCCCTTTTTGAAAGTAAATTCTATTCCAGGAATATGTCCGTCTTGCTTACTACTATACTGTAGGACCTAATATATAAATAGGTGCTCAATAAATCGTTCTTCATTAAATTGAAAAAGGCCAAACTGGATGCAGAAAGGACAATTTAGGAGGCTCTAAAAGTCATCCAGGATCTGATCAAAGTTCATGAGAGTGGAGCTACAGAGACAAGGATGGGCTAGAGAGACACTGGACGGTATTATTTGTCAAGTGTGTTGGGCACAGGGGTGAACAAGCAGCAGGAATCTAGGATGGATGTGGTTGTCCCTGGATGAGTACAAGGATTAGGGAGAAGAGGAGGGCTTGGGGAAGGAACTGGGAAGTCAGTCTGATGTGCTCATGGGACATTGAAACAATGGAGAGAGACCATTGTCTCTTCACCCAGGCCTGGGTGTTTGCCCTAGTTTGAAGTACAGCATTGTCACAATGCACAGTGGCCAGCTCCAACCAGGTGAGGGTTAAGATGGGACCTTCTGCAGAGAAGAAAAGCCAGAAGTAGAGCATGGGATCCCAAGCAAGTGTCAGCCATGTTGTACCACCCTGCACAAGTGAGGATGTGGACCTCCTTCAGCACACTGTTAGTGGGATCAAAAGCTTGCCGTTCATGTGCTGGATTATTTTATATTCTATATATTCTAAGTACATTTTTCCTTACCTAAATTATTTGGTGAAAATTGTTTCAGAGTTGGAGTCATCTCTAGGAAAATCTAAAGATCAGGTTTGCTGTGTGCTTGGTTCAGAGTTGAAAGGGCAAACAGTTCACTCTCAAAATCATCATGAAGGTGTGATTGGTACAAAGCAGAAGAAATCCTCAAAGATAACTCAGAATTCAGGAACGCTATTCCAACACCCATTCTCTCCACAGAGCTCTTCTTTCCTGTTTAAACTTTGTTTACTATGAATTTAAGTTTGTTATGGAAAGCTGCTTTATTCCCTAACATGACACATTCTGTGAGGATACAAGGAAACCTTTGTAAGTTGACTCAATATAATGTGTATAATATAGCTTCTAAGAAAAACATAGGACCAAACACCTGCTCAGGCAAAAACTGGACAACTCTTAAAAGAAAACCTGTAGAGGGGTGCCTGGGTGGCTCAGTCTGTTAAGCATCTGCCTTCGGCTCAGGTCATGATCCCAGGGTTCTGGGATCAAGTCCCGCATCGGGCTCCCTGCTCCGCAGGAAGCCTGCTTCTCCCTCTCCCACTCCCCCTGCTTGTTGTTCCCTCTCTCGCTGTGTGTCTCTCTCTGTCAAATAAATAAAATCTTTAAAAAATAAAATAAAATGCAGATTGAACAGTAAGTAATGCAAAATGCAAGTGATGCCACTTGAAGGTTTTGGAAGGTGACAACATTTAAACAAATTGGTCAGCTTACAGAGACCAAAAAAATAGGATACAGGGCAAGACTGAGCTTGCAGCATTAGATTCTGGATTATGAACAAACACTCCTGTCTCCGTCAGAAGTCCAGAAGCCACCCAGGAAGGCTCTCTGAGAAGGAAACAGAAGTCATACCAGCCTTCCAGCCACTCTCTAAAGGGAACACAGTATGTAAGGTCCTGAGGAAAAATGAGGCTCCCCAGGATGTCCTTGGCTTGGCTAGACAGGAATGAAGCTGCCAGAAACCAAGGGGCAGCTTGTTGGCAGCTGACAAGGCCACCTCAGGCTGGTCCACTCCATCAAATTAGTTTTAAGCCAAGACTGTACGCTCCAGTTCATGGTAATATGTACAGCCAAGGATAATTTCCTTCCTTACACAATGAGAAGGAATAAACAGTTTGAGTGAATCCTGCTCAGCCTTATCCAGATTCTTCTTTGCCAGCCCCAGAGCTGATCCACTGAAAAATATCTGGTTTGCACAACTGTCTGAGGTGCTTGAATAACAATCCACAATTCTAACAGTCAGAGCAGTACAGCTTGGGTGCTCTCTTTCTCTCTAGCTCCTTTCCCTAGCTGCCTATCTCAGCATTAACCCAACCTTCTCTAAAAAGGGAAGAACATTTCTCAAGGATTCTCTCACTGACCCAGGTCAGGAGCCCTTGAGCAGTGAGGTATGAAATGTCCATCAAAATTCTGTGTTTATTGACCACCTACTATGGTCCAGTTCTGAGTTGGACCCAAGGGTCACATAGATGAGTTAGACCTAGATCCTCAGGGCCTTCCCATCTAGTGAAGACAAAGATACAAAAACAACCAGTGTAGTGTCTGAATCTCAGGTGTGTTAGAATTCTAAATTTTTCTTCTGTAACGCAAGGTTATTCTATTGCTAGCCCTCATTCTGCCCCAGCAACAGAAACATGGCTAACCTGGGGTTTGTTCCCCGCTGTTTTCCCTGGAGTGTGTCTCATTTCCAGGAGGTTAGCATATCGTCAAGGAAGGGAAACAGAGGGCCTTTGGTCACCAGCTAATCATGGTGGTTGGCACAACATCCCTCTGCCTGTCTGGTGTTTGGCCTTTGGTCACTGGGGTGCAGGGATGGTTTACAAGAGGAACAAGGGGCCATTTTCAAAAAATAACCATGACAGAGGGTGGAAGATGGAGCTGGGGGCAGATAAAGACTGTTGTTAGGAAGATGAATTTGGTCCAGATTGGGTAGTGATGGTGGAAGTCAGGAGGAGGGAAGAGAATGGAGAGGCGTTTGGGAGACAGAGTTTGTGGGGTGTGTGACTGATGCAACATGGGGTAAAGGACAGGGTGACAGTGAGGATGACTCCCAGGCTTTGGCTTTGGGTGACTCTGTGGCTTTGGGTGACTCTGGTGGCTGGTGGCCACTCTCACTTGCAGGCTGCACGTGGAGCAGGGGTTGGTCTGGTGAGCTCAGGGACACCGGAAAGTCCTACGTGGACTGTGATATGCTGGGGAGGCAACTGGGTGCAGATGCCCCAAGGAGGTCTGAGCAGGGGGTCGCACCATGGGCGTGCCTGAACCCCAGTGACAGTTCTTGCCCATGTCCATGACAGGGCCACCCAGGCAGAATTCAGAGCCCACACAGAAAAGAGGCAGAGGACAGAGGCCTGCAGAGCAATGACATACAAGGGTGGACAGAGGAAATGAAAATGAGGAGGAGCTAGGAATGGGGTGAGGGGTGGCTGTCAGATGCATCCAAGGGACAGTTTCCAGAAGGGTCAATTGCTGCGGTGGGGCCTTGTCCAGGGATAACAGAAAAGAAGCCTTTGGCTTAGGCACCACCCTCTGCTGTGATAGTCTGCCACCATCGCTCATCCCCTAAGGAACCAAGGAGAGAGGTAGGAATGGAATGGAAAGCAACTCATTTCGTAGAAGCAACTGAGAGACTTGAATCCGATTTGTCTGAGTTGAGAGTGAACACACATTGAAAGAGACCATCTGACCAGGCTTGGCAGAGACACCAGAGTACGGTTTGATGGGGTGCCTGGAGGCATGAGTGTGAAACAGATGACTTTTCAAAATCCTCTGCAGAACAATCTAGAATTACAACATGCCCAAGACTGGATAGTTATAAGATGGCAGAGTACAAAAGTTTTTGACCCCCTTTTCTCTTGGGAATCACCCAAAGCACCAAGGAGAATGAGAGACCAAACATGAAGTCTATTTCTGACAGAAGTAGAGAGCATCTGTAAAGCTGAACCACCCTATATGAGGAAGAGTGGCCAAATGCAGAGAAAATTAAACAGAGTTCTAGAAGATGCTGAAAATAAAAGTGTGTGGTGAACCCTGAGGGACGAAATTAACAATCTTTTCTTTGGATCAGGAGCTGGCTGGAGAACTTCCCTGTGTTTTGCAGAATGACAAAGGTAACAGGACCAAATATCCTGAAGTGGAAATTCTATGGGTAACATTCTCTGATTACAATGCAGTTAAACTAGAAATGAACGACAAAGGCTTTGAAAACACTACATCTCAGAATCTATGGGCTACAGCTAAAGAGTTCTTAGAAAGAAAGAAAATTCATAATCTTAAGCACTTACATTGTAAATAAGAAAGGAGGAAGAGAAATGAATCACACACACACACTCTCAAGGGGTTAAAAAATAAGCCTAAGTAAAGCAAAAGGAAACAACTAATGAATAAAAACAGAAATCAATTAATTATATAATAGGAAATAGGAAAAACTAAAGAGATATATGAATAAGAGAAAGAGACAGGGTGCCTGGGTGGCTCAGTGGGTTGAACATCTGACTCTTGGTTCCAGCTCAGGTCATGATCTCAGGGTTGTGAAATCGAGCCCCACCATGGCTCCATGCTCATTACAGAGTCTGCTTGGGATTCTCGCTCTCCCTTTGCCCCTCCCCCTGCTCACTCTCTTAATTAATTAATTTTAAACATCTTCTTTTATTCTTTGAAAGATTTTATATATTTATTTGAGAGTGAGAGAGAGAGAGTGAGAGCACAAGCAGAAGAGAGAGGAAGAGGGAGAGGGAGAAGCAGACTCCCCCCCTGAGCAGAGACACCAATATGGGGCTCAATCCCAGGACCCTGGGATCATGACCTGAGCCAAAGGCAGACACTTAACCATCTGAGCCACCCTGGCACCCCGAAAAAATCTTTTATTAAAAAAAGAGAAAGAGACAGACATTTGTTTGGCGGGGAGGAAAAACACCTCCAATACAACAGAAAATAACACACTAAGTTAAGGGATAAATGCACAAAGCATAAAAAATGAAAAATGAAAAAATACCCAGATATTATAGAGTATATTAAAAGAATCATAGGAAACTACTTTGATCAATTTTCTTCAAATATTTTTAAAACGTAAACATGAAATCATTTGAAAATCTGAATGGAGGATTGTCCAATGAGACATAAATTTCTAAAACTGAACCCCAAAGAGACAGACAATTTAAACAGACCAATTACTCGTCAGGGGGAGGAAAAAAATAGAAAAAAACTTGTCAAATAGCTACCCATCACAAAAACACCAACTCCAGATGGTTTTACAGGGAAAACCTACCAAAACTTTAGGAATAGCAAAACCAGTGTTATTTAAATTGTTGCAGAATATAGAAAAAGAAATAAAGATTCCAAATTCTTTTTATGAAATCACAACACTGGTACCAAAAACCCAACTACGATAACACAAAAAAGAAAACCACAGACCAATCTCACTTACAACTATTGACATAAATACCTAACATAAAATATTAGCAAAGAGAATCCAGAAATCAGTTAGGGAACTTACATAACATGATGAATTGGAAGGGAAAAAGACAGCAAGGGGAAAAGACAGCTCTATATTATAAAACATATAAATACAATTAATCAAATCAATCAGCCAAATCGAAAAGTCATAAGGTATCCATCCACATAAAGGCTGAAAAATGATCATGTAGGATTCACATCCATTCATGTAGGTGAAGGGGGTTAAAAGGTACAAACTTCCGGGGCGCCTGGGTGGCTCAGTTGGTTGAGTGACTGCCTTTGGCTCAGGTCATGATCCTGGAGTCCCGGGATCGAGTCCCGCATCGGGCTCCCTGCTCGGCGGGGAGTCTGCTTCTCCCTCTGACCCTCCCCCCTCTCATGTGCTCTCTCTCATTCTCTCTCTCTCTCAAATAAATAAATAAATCTTTTTTAAAAAAAGGTACAAACTTCCCATTATAAAATAAATAAGTCACAGAGATGAAAAGTACAGCATAGGGAATATAGTCAATAATGTCATAATATTGTATGGTGACTACATTTACCGTGGTGAGCATCGAGTAATGTATGGAATTGTCAAATCACTATGGTGTACACCTGAAACTAACATAGCATTGACTATCAACTGTATGTCAATAATAATAAAATAAATAAAAACAAATAGATATCTATGCCTTGCATATACGGGGCAATTAAAAACCAAACGAAATGAAACAAAAAATTCACATCCATTCTTGATTTCAGTTCAAGTGACCAATCGTCCTGATTTGTCTGGGAATGAGGAGTTCCCCAGAATGCTGGGCCTTCAGTGCCAAAACTGAGAAGTCCCAGGTAAAAGGGGCAAGTTGGATGCACTAATTTCCTTAGAATAGATGAATTCTTCTTTAACAACAGAGATAGGGACAAACATGGCTACTGATGGACATACATCTCAATCCACAAGGCAGCATGAGTGAAACACTACAAATATTATCAATAAAGTTGGGAGCAGGTCAATGCCATTCCCTGCTACCACACTACTTAATGTTGGGTTATGGAGGTACTAGCCATATAATTACTTAAAAGAGGTAGAAATAAATGAAATCAAAGGTATAAAAAATTAGAAATGAGGGGGAAAATTACCATTATCTGTAGACAGTACGATTGTACACCTGCCAAGCCTAAGAGAATGAGCTAAATAATGATTTCAGTGAAAAACAGGAAAGGTGATTGCGTGTTTTTAATGATGCAAAAAATAGACAGTATTCTTATAGAAAAACAGCACATTGTTAGAAAATACCAAGAAAAAAGGCCACCCTTCACAAGAGCAACAAAAATACAAAATATCGAGAAATAAAGTGGGACAGAATTGATTCAAATTAACAAGAACTATGCAAGCTGTATGAAGGAAATTTAAACTAAGGTAAGTATGGAAAAGTTGAAGAAATGAATATGCATACCCCGTCCTGGTATGGGAAGACTGTCAATTCTTCCCAAAGTAATCTATATCTGTAATGTAATGTGATAAGAATAAAAATGCCGACAGGATACTTTTTTAGAACGAGACAAACTGAATTTTGAAATGTCTCTTGAGAAGCTGGAGATTAGGGCTTTGCACAGCACAACACAGCAGAACTTCCAAAAAATAATTGTTATTCATCTCTCCCCAAAGCTACCCAAGCGGGCACCTGTTTCCCTTCTCTTTCCTCCTTTCCTCTCTCTGCCTCTGCCCACTCCCCCGCCTCCTGGCTCCTGCAAGTTTCCTCATCTTCTCAGATTATCCCTCCCAGTCTCATCCTTTCCTACTTAAAGGAAGTTGACCTGCTTAAAATTCCATTCCTCTCTTATTCAGCACCCTCCCCCATCACAACAGAAGGCACTGGAAGACACATAACCACCTCAGCCCCAACAGCTCCTTAGAAAGGAGCCAGGAGGAAACTAAGGAGCAGGGGATCGGGGAAAAGGAAGAGAGGAAAGCAGGGAAGAATTGCAGATAATCCCCCACCCCACCTTTGACTACAGCAAAACGCATTTTTCTATGACAGTTTAGTAAGTAACGTGTATTAATTAGCTTCACAAATAGCAAGCATTATACAGATGGTAATCATAGCCATTATTTATGAGCTAGTCAACAGAAATGAACAATCGTGTGTGTAGAAGGTACCATTTATAAAGCACTACAACAAAACTGTAATGTGGTGGGACAGGTTAATATTATTCCCATTTTGCAGATAAGGAACTGAAGCCTTAAAAGATAAATGACTTACTAGTAGACATATTACAGAGTCTGTACAAGTCTATAGACTATAGGAGGTATTCTGAAAATGAGGCTCAGATTTTTTTTTTTTAATTTATTTTAGGGAGAGAGAGAGAGAGTGAGCAGGGAAGGGGCAGAGGAAAAGGGAGAGAGAGAGAATCTCAGGCAGACTCCGTGCTGAGCGCGGAGCCCAATGCCAGGCTCGATCCCACGACCCATGAGATCATGACCTGAGTGGGAAGCTTAACCAACTGAGCCACCAAGGTGCCCCTCTCAGATTTTTTAAATCATCGGCAAACTATTTAAGACTGAATCACTCCTAAGGAGAATCCTCTTACACTGTTGGTGGGAATGCAAGTTGGTACAGCCACTTTGGAAAACAGTGTGGAGGTACCTCAAAAAATTAAAAATAGAGCTACCCTATGACCCAGCAATTGCACTACTGTGTATTTACCCCAAAGACACAGATGTAGTGAAAAGAAGGGCCATATGCACCCCAATGTTCATAGCAGCAATGTCTGCAATAACCACACTGTGGAAAGAGCCGAGATGCCCTTCAACAGATGAATGGATAAAGAAGATGTGGCCCATATATACAATGGAGTATTACTCAGCCATCAGAAAGGATGAATACCCAACTTTTACATTAACATGGATGGGACTGGAGGAGATATGCTAAGTGAAGTAAGTAGAGAAAGAAAATTATCATATGGTTTCACTTATTCGTGGAACATAAGGAATAGCATGGAGGACATTAGGAGAAGGAAGGGAAAAATGAGGGGGGGAATCGGAGGGAGAGACGAACCATGAGAGACTATGGACTCTGAGAAACAAACAGGGTTTTAGAGGGGAGGGGGGTCGGGGGATGGGTTAGCCCGGTGATGGGCATTAAGGAGGGCACATACTGCATGGAGCAGTACGTGTTATATGAAAACAATGAATCGTGGAACACTACATCAAAAACTAATGATGTATTGTATGGAGACTAACATAACATAATAAAATAAAATTTAAAAATAAAAATAAAAATAAAAATAAATAAATAAATCTTTAAAAAAAAGACTGAATCACTCCTTTTGTATATTAATCAGCATTGGATAAAATGAATCTAATATTTATGTATATGAGTGTACATATGTTACATTAAAGTCCCCCATGGGAGAAGAAAGGGCTAGAAATAAAATAGGAATCTTCCAAGAGAAATTAATGTAAATAGATACAGATCTTTTCTCTCCATGTTGGTTTGCTGTGGCCACAGAGAACTCAGAGCATCTGCCTGAATCTAATTAGAAACTTTTCACCTGGAGATGCTGGAGGTGCAAATTTCAAAAGCCGTGGGCCTAGAGTCCTTCAGTTTTTTGTCAGGGCTAACATTTTTTCACATCTTTCACCTTTCTTTTGAAAACTGCAAGCATGTCTAAAAAATTGGCCATCTTTAAGGTACATGTCATCTCTAAGTTAGTTAGTTCCAGTGAGTGATAATAGCCATATTCCATAACTCCACATTTCCATCAATATATCTGTCAGGATTTGCTAGGTCATGCTGTCCAACAGATAAGGTCAAAATCTCTACGGCTTAAAACAACAAAGTTTCTTTCTCACACCTACAATGCCTTACATGTGCTCTGACCATAGTTTTGCTCCCCGCAATCACTCAGGAACCCAGGCTGATAGAGGCCCCATCTCAATTTCCATTTCTATAATTTTAAGGACACGGGAACATAAACATGCAACTCACACACTGGCTCTTGAAGCTTCTGCTCCGAAGTGACACACATCACTTTCTCCCAACTCAATCACACAGGCCTGCCTGAGTACAAAAGACTGGGGATACATGCTTCTCCCTAAGGGACGAGCACTGGATGTTTTTGGAATTTGAAGACAGTCCACCACAATCCCATTTGTCCTTCAGGTCATGGTCATGTGAAAAGCCAGATTGGGCTATGCAAGAGAACCTTGCTAAGTGAACCACCAAAGAGCAAACCCAGTGCCCTGACCTCGTTGGCTCTTGGATTTCTAATCAGGTGAAAGTGAGTAGGCATACTCACTATGCCATAGTCATAGCCACTAGACATAATTAAGAATTTCTGACCTCTTACAAAGGAGGTGAGGGGAGGCAAATATGTGAGAAGGGTTCAATATTGCAGGCAGAACTCAAACAAAGACCTTATTTTGGTATGAAAGGCCGTGTTTTATGAAGGAGGAAGAAGCAAATGAATATATTGTGTCATTACATTTCTCAAACTTCCAGATATAAATGAGTGGGCCAAGTCTAAATATCTCAAAAATGCCTTGCCTGCAGATGCATAAACATTCATAGTCTGGTTATTCACTCAGCCGAGTCAAATTATAAAAATGATTATGGCCCTTGAAGCTTAGCTTTTTATTTTAAAACTTTAGTCTACTGATGCTAATCCAGTCCCACATTCAAGATTCTGTTCAAAATTAATCTTTGAGAAACCATCCAACCAACCTTACATTCTGAAACGTCATCTACTCTGCCCATTGCCCTCTAGGTCTAAGTATATTTTATTCTGTTTCTATATATTGTGTTCTTAATTTCTCAAATTCTTTGTTACAAGCTTGCATATATAAAATAATTTGCTTCTCTCTTCATTGAGTTCATTGAGTTTAATGTGTATTAAACACAGAGATTTAGAAAGATTAGGAGATGGGGGGAGACAGGCAACTACAAGCTAAATGTTTATATCCTTTCAGCAGCAAATAGAAACCTTGCCTCAAGCTGAATTAAGTAACGAGGAAATTTATTATAACCCTATACTTATAACTATATAGACCTTTAATATAACTATAGAATCTAGAGGTAGGATGAGCTTCAAGTTTAATCAAATCAGAGGTCCAATGAGGTCATGAAGAATACAAACGCTTTCAGGGCACCTGGGTGGCTCAGTTGGTTAATCATGACCTGATTTCAGCTCAGGTCATGATATCAAGGTTGTGAGATCAAGCCCCACCCCCCTACTTGTGCACTCTCTCTCTAAAAAAAAGAAAAAGAAAAAGAATGCAAATACTTTCTGTCACTCCACTCTGCCATCCTTGGTGGTTGGCATCATTCTCAGGCTAATGGAAAGATGGCTACCTTCTCCTCTTATAGTTCTTTAAAGATCAGTGAAATTGTTCCTGGAAGCCCTGTAGTGCACTGACCCTCACCCTTCACTGGCCATAATCATCCATTCCTGAATCAATAATGGTTAAGGGAAAAGGAATTACCACCGGTGACCTAAAATGGATGGTGAATATCCAATTGCAATGTCCACCACAATGCATAACCCACAGTAAGGTTCTACTTCAAGTCATTTCCCTTCTCTATGCCTCAGTTTCCTTGTCTGTGACACCGGATGGTTTCTGAATTGCACTCTGACTCTAACATTCAGTGACTCATGAGTCTTGGAGAGAAACAATGTGGGATGAAAATAACAATCTCTCTGACACTCAAATTTATCATCTGTAAAATGGGGTGATAATGCCTGCCTCACAGAGTTAACAGAATCTATCGAGGTAATACAATTAAAGAGTCTAGCACTACGCCTATCACACTGTGGTTACTCAACAAATGACATAACGATATTGATAATGATTTTGTTTAGTATGTAGAGAAAATGCTGATATTCCTAAGAAAACTTAGGAACCAATAGAGAACAAGGGGTTACTTTTCCAAAGAAAATAAATTAATTCTGAGTTGGTTTGGTTTGGTTTGGTTTTGGTAGCCCTTTAAGTTAATTATTTTAAAATCATCTTTTGAACTGAAAATAGCTTCATCATTTTCAAGACATATTTCTAGAAGGGAAATTACATTAGGATTGCTATGCCCTTGTCACCATTAACTATTTGCATCTGAACAGGAAACATATCATTTAAATTCCAGATGCTGACTGTATAATTTATCTTTCTATGGGCACAGGCATGTTTCCTTATTGTTCAGTTCTGCTCCGCCTGCATTACACAAATCACCCATGCGTAAAATGATTAACACTTAAACAAATGATTTTCAACTCTGTCTTCATGCCATCTTTGGGCTGGGATGCAACGGCCAGTGGTTCAAATAACCAAAATAATCCACTATACTCACTGTACTCTAACAAAAAGTTCTTCGCCCCTTTACACGTGGGGAGCAGGGAATGTTTTACTCAAGAGTAGGGAGCAATCACATTTATTAACTCCTGTTGGGACACACCACCATTTTGGTAAGAACCATTTATATAGCAATGTGGGGTCCACCCCTTTTGAAGAAGAAATGCCAATGTCAAATTACTTCTGACTGACCAAAGACAAAATAAATAGACCACTTCACCCACTGAAAGATACTTGGCTCATTTAGGCTGTGAAAACTTCAGTGATTTTTAAAAGTGGAAAACGAGGTCTTCTCTGTTGGAGGATTCTATTATCGCCTTAACTCAATCCCAGTGGATTTAAATAATTCAGGTCAGACTTCCATAATCACTACCATGTGAACGGCACAGACCCTAATTGTGAGAAGAGTTAAAGAAAAGGTATTTGCTAATGGCCTGGGTTATCAATATAGAGTCTCCAAAAGACCTGCCAGGTAGTCTGCCTCCCCAGAGAACTAAAAGCAGCAAAATTTCCTAGCCTTACACTAAGCCATTCTGGGACTGGACATCCCTTCTCTTTCCTCATCAACTTTACTGAGGAATATTTAGGCACATACTTCTTTTTCTCAGTGTGAAACAATTCTGGGACAGGGCAAAAAAATTTAATTACCTGATCCAGGAAATACTTACACCTAGGAGATAATACTGTGAAACAAATAATTTACTATTGAAAACTTAGAGCTGACACCCAATATACACACCGCAAGACCCTCTCCTCTATGTTATGGAAAATACTATGTCATCAACTCTGCCAGATACCAGTTAGTTCTTTGCCTTGTAAGCTCTCCTTAAAATCATCCAACCCAGGTCCTAAACCCAGTAAATATCCTCCCTAACTTCCTCTTCTGCAATATTACTAAGATTCGGCCAAGGCAGTGTTCACCCTAACTGCAATAAATCTAATACACTTAGTTTTCTTTGGCCAACAGTCTTTTCTAGTGGTCTTTCTGGGGTGTTGATAGCCCACAATTCTTTCCTACAGAAAAAGCTCTCAGAGTACACTACAGAGATGGATAAAACATTTCCAATCTTCCTTTCCAATAAACCTCCATTTCCTGGTCAATCATAATAAATACATAGTTACTATTTTCTACCCATTTGGGCTCAACATCAGGGACTATATCAAAGTGTCAAATACAGAACATGTCCATATGGGCCTATGGCTAGCTTGGCCTCAGATCAAGGACTGAGCAGTCAGTACTTGCTTGATATAGGACAACTGGTACCAACATTAATGCCAGGAGGCCTCAGAGGAGAGAGAATCCCTGAAGTCTGGGAGGATAAGCTGCTGAACCATCGCCTACACTTTCTCTCCCCCTCAGAGCCTCCCAGGATGTTTCTCCTCAGCTCTACTCCAGAGCCTTGACTGAAGCAAAAACGGGACTGTTCATAATTCATGAATAGACTTGATGAGTTTGCTTCTCATTCAAACTGCAGAAGACAATAAAAGATGTTTGACGGAAAATCCAATTAAGTATTCAAAGGATTACAAGGGCCAGGAGAGACCTGAATAGCTATTCCTTGGTCCTTCCTTGTTGCCATTTAAAATTCTGCTCAATGGCATGCAATAGCTATTTATTCTTTTGAATGTTTATTTCCTCAAATGCCAAGGCATCATCAAAGACTTTCCATGTGGCATACAGAAATCCCTTTGAATGTAACTTCTGTATTTATTCTCAAAAAGCTACCAACAATTAAAAATCTCCACAATTTCATTGGTATAAAATACAAAATGTCAAAAGCAGATCCAGACACACTTCCAGACTCTTCTTCTCTAAGCTTGTAACTGAAAGGACAAAGCAATTCAATAAAACTAAACACAGTAGCCGAGTGTAAAAACGATCCTATACCGTGCTGCTCTTTAAGGTTCCACCTACTGTCACCACCAAGTCCTAGGTACCTTTCTCCCACTGCCTCACCCTTGTTGATTTGTACTATTTAGCAGTTAGATTTGGAGACCAGTCCTTGGAATTGAATCCTTGACTTAGCTCTGCCACTTACCAATGATATGAATTGAAAGAAACTACATAGCCCTTCTGTGCCTATTTCCTCATCCACAATAATGAGGCTACTAATTATGACTACTTCATGGACTGTAGAAAATATTAAATTGTAGTAATAATTTAACAATGCATGTACAGTGTTCACGCAAGTCAGGATGTGACTGGTTATGCTTCAGTAATAAGACACTCCCAAAATCTTAACCCAGCAAAAGTTTATTTTTTATTCATGCTGCTTGTCCAATTTCGATCACTATCTTCTCTATACATGCTCATACAATGAAAAAAAGAATGGGGCAAAAGTCACATGACTTTTAAAGCTCTCACCCAAAAGTGACTCATATTGGTTTCACTAACATTTCATTGGTCGAAGCAAGTCACATAGCTATGCCTACTTTCATAGAGAGTGAGAAATACATATCATGAATCATGTACCTGGAAGGAGAGAAAAAGCAGCATTTTTGAACAGTCCTGATGGCTACCAAAACATTAGAACTTAAGTATTATTATTAATATCATCATCATCATCATCATCATCAACAACATCATCATGGAAAGTCAGGGATAGAAAGAATTAGCCTTCCACCACATCCCATTCACTTATTCACTCAATATTTATACTCAAAATTATTCAATATTTATTGAGGGCTCTTGTAAATGAAGAAATGTGTCCAGTTTTTGTCCCAGATTCTTGAGAGGGAGTTTCTAAACCCTCAGAATTTCTTAAGTATAGGAGAGTCTTTGTGATTGCTGGTGGGCCCTGAGACCACACCTGAATTTATATGAGGTGACACATGGTGAGGCCAGAAATAGTTTTAGGGTGGGGGATTGACTGTGCTGGGAAGACCAATCGTGTGATTAGAGGGTTGGGGTTTGGGGCCATCTGATATCAGCCCAAGTTCTGGGGAGGTGAAAGGGGGCCTGGAGACTGAGTTCAACCTCATGGCCATTGTCCAATGAATTATACCTATATAATGAAACCCCAGTAAAAACTCTAGACACTAAAGCTTGAGGGAGCCTTCCTGGTTGGTAATCATATATCAGTATGCTGTCAGGGTGTCATGTTCTGATTCCACAGGGAGAGGACACACAAGCTTCATGTTGGGGACTTTCCTGTCTCTCACACCATGGGTCTCTTCTTTTACCTGGTCCTGATTTGTGTCCTTTATGATAAAACCATAATCATAAGTATAGCTCTTTCCTGAGTTCTGTGAGTCATTCTAGTAAATTATCAAACTGAGGATAGTGGGAACCCTCAAATTTGTAGCCAGTTGGTAAGAAGAATGGGTGGCCCAGGGACCCTGCAGAGTCGCAGCTGGTATTGAAGTGAGGGCAGCTTTATTGGGGACTGTGCCCTTAACCTGTGAAGTCTGTACCAGTGCTAGGTAGTTAGCATCAGAATTGGCTTTCGAGGGCCTAATATATGCCTAACACTAGCAATAGGGAGGTTAATAAAATAAGCTCAGCATCTGCCCCCATACAACTTATAGTCAAGAAGAGGAGACATATATTAAAAACATAACAAATAAACAATACCTAATAGGAATGCCACCTCAAACTGAGTCCTTTTCATGAAAAGAGATAGACGTAGCGAAAAAGAAACACTGGCTACAAACTGGGGGCTCTGAGGCTAAATTTTACCCAAAGATGTGATTTTTTTTTTGATCCAAGGTTGTATTATCTATCAACCTTTGAAAAATCAGAAACTTCATTTAAAAAAAAAAAAAAACCCTAGATGTCTGGCTTCTCTTAAAATTGGGAGATTTAGCCACTCGAGATCTCAAGGTCCTGCTGGCACCTGCCCCTTTAGAGAAGCATGCATTCCCTCTTTGCCACAGTCCCCACCCAGCCACATTTGCTAAATCTGCTCACCGGGCAACCACAGGCATTGGAGCCCGTTGCCCCGCCCTGCCCCACCTCAACCAAGCTGTTGGCGCACATTCTGATTGAATTGAGATGACATGTAGCCAGAGCATTAGGAATTTTTTTTTACTCCCCAGGAGGTCATTCTTACATGCAGCGAGGGTTGAAAACCACTGTACTGGAGGCTTTTAAACAGGAGGACGACACTGTTTGATTTTGAAACCTCCGTAACACTACGTACTAATTATAAACATGGTTATGTTTCCCTCCTTCTAAGAAACAAGGCTTACCTGAA
The DNA here is from genome assembly GCF_029215605.1 of Mirounga angustirostris. Taxonomy (NCBI): domain Eukaryota; kingdom Metazoa; phylum Chordata; class Mammalia; order Carnivora; family Phocidae; genus Mirounga; species Mirounga angustirostris. The sequence continues at coordinate 143,927,161 of NW_026991709.1, forward strand.
ACTCTTTTGACCATAAACAACATTGGAAGGGCGATAGTGAATCCCATTACTGAGAACAAAGACACCCACAGTATCCAGAGAAATGTGCCCCTTTTTTCCCTCAAATTCAGAACACCTGTCGTGGTAGAAAGTGAGTCCACCGGGAATAGTAAACGCCAAGCGGTTCATAGTTAGCTGGTCCTACCCATACATGGGTGGGATGAGCGTGGCATCCAATTTTCTGTACTCTAGGGTATCCCACGTGCTCACCCCTCTTTTGGGCTGAGGAAGAAGTCTAGCCCCACAAATCTCTTAAATCTTCTTCTCCAGCCCTCTCCTCACCAGGGTCCTACCTCCTCTTTTTCTTCATCTTCATTTTGGGTGGTCAGTCATATCTTTCAATCACCTGAGGACTCAGAGAAAGCTTTTGGACCACCCAGGTGGAAGAGGAAGGAGGTAGATGAAGGAAAGCAGCCAGTGCTGATCTGATTCAAGACCAGTGGTTCTCGAAATGTCATCCCCAGACCAGGAGCATCAGCATCACCTGGGAAATTAGAAATGCAAATTCTTGGCCACCAACCCAGACCTGCTGAATCAGAAATTCTGGCGATGGAGCCTGGTGATCTGTGTTTTAACAAATTGTCCAAATGATTCTGATTCATAGAACAGGATTTTGGGAAGCACTGTTCAAAACAGTCACACATATTAACATCATCAAGAGAGATCACTTCTTACCACAATGTCTCTGTGTTATCATGCTATGAGAATATCTACCTCCTCTCACCTTTGAATTACACTAAAAGACCCCTTTCTGTTCTCTTACAGTCTCCACTACAGATGCCCCAAATCCTCACCTCCACAGGTAAGTAAAGGTAAGAATAAATCTAGCAAATCCATCATTTGTGTTTTTGTTTGTTTCTTTCTTCTTACCAACTTAGAATCATACTCTGTGTGCCTGTGTGTGTGTGTGAATGTGCATACAATAAAGTTTAATACACATGATGTTATATATCTATTGATCAAGATATTATCTTTTACATGTATACACATACATAATAGATATGACTTATTTTATGCCATTAAATATTCTTCAAAAAGCGTAATTTTGGGGGCGCCTCGGTGGCTCAGCCGGATAAGTATCCAGCTCTTGGTTTTGGCTCAGGTCATGATCTCACGGTTGTAGGATCGTGTAAGTCCTTTAATGCTAACGGGACAAATCTAGCTCACTCTCACTCTCTCTCTCTCAAATAAATAAATAAAATCTTTTTTTAAAAAGCATAATTTTTATAGAGGGAAAATACCCCATCTTATATGATATATTGTAATTTCTTGAGCCATTCATATTATTGGACAAGCTGTTTTCAATTCTTCTACAATAATAAATAATGCAGCAATAGACAGCCCTGCACATAAATCTTTGTCCACACCTTTGACTATTTTCTCAGGATAAATTGCTAGGGAATAAATAATTGGGTCAAAGGGAAAAAAAAACATTTCTTAATGTTAGGTACTCGGTGCCAAAATGCTTTCCAGAAAGTTTATATTAATTTTTCATCCCACAAAGAGTAAGAGTATTACTCTTTCACTGACACATGAAAATCGGGCCTAAAAACAATGACCTTAACATTGCAACATCAGAGCAATTCTCGGTTTGGGCACTTTTACCCCCAGGGGACACTTGGTGATGGCTGGAGACATTTTCGATTGTCATGACTGGTAGGATGGTACTGACAGCTACCTCCCTCCTGCTATCTAGTAGGTAGAAGCCAGGGATGCTGCTCAACAGGCCGTGATGGGCCAGACATCCCCCCACAACAGAGAATTATCCATCCCAAAATGTCAATAGCATCAAAATTGAGAATTCCTGCCCTAGAAGCATCCTCTTTAAAACTGCGACCCAAACAGGATGCTCTCTATCACCAGCATCATGCTCATTCTCCCGGAAGTCCTGACCTCTGTAATAAGAACAAAATATAAATAAAATGTAGAATTGATGACAAAATTATTGGTATTTCACAACACATAATTGCAGATTGAAAAAAAATAACAAACACAAGTGGATAAAAATAATAGCATGAATAGAAAATACTACCCTGCTTCTCAATAAAGAACTAACTAGCTGCCAGGTAAGCCTAACTGTATATCACTCCCATGTATTTACATATATATTGAGTCAAATATTAGGTCCCTGACATTATTCTAGGCACTAGAGATACAACCATGAATCAGAAACAACATCTCTTAGCTGACAGAGCTTACAAGTATAAGAAGACAGCAAAAAAAACCATGTAAACAAGTACACAATGTATTAGCTGGTGATAAATTCCACGGGAAAAAAAATAATAAAGCAGGGCACAGAAAAGAAAGAATTCTTAGAGGGGCTAAAGAGCAAGCTCTTAGAGCTATAAAGATTTTCGCTTTTACTCTGGGGGACTTCAGAGACCACTGGAGGATTTTAAGCAGAGCAATGACCTGTTGTGATTTTTCAAAGACAGCACAGCTAATGTGTAGAGAACAGACTCTTTCAGGGCAAAAGATGGAACCTGGTAACAAAGAGAAACAAAGGAGTAACCAGAGACACCTCTAGGTGGGGATCTGAAAGCCATTGTAAGGATTTGAATTTTACTCTGAAGGAGGTAGAAAAACCCCAGAGAGTTTTGAGCAAAGGTGTAACATGATCAGACTCAAATTTTAAAAGGAGCACTCTGGCTGTTGTGTGAAAAACGCTGTGTGGGCATGAGAGGCAAATGCGAAACAGCAGAGAATAAAAGTCCTTTAATGCTAATGGGACAAATCTAGCTCCTTCCCTCTTCCACATTTGTCCAGCTCATTCCTAGATGGTTCATTCAGATCAACAAGTAAGGAAACAACATGTTTTTCTTTCGCTTGGCAAGCAAATATTAAAAAAAAAAAAAAAAAAAAAAGCTTTCAAAAAAATTAAGTTGGAAAATTTCCTGTTTGCTTCATCTTGGCTTCATGGGACCACCTGGAAGTTTCTTTTGCACGAGGGAGGATAGAGTTAGTTGACTTTGGGACATTAGGGAAGAGTTCAATCTTGCAGCCAGAGTCAGCTGTCAGATTCTAAAGGCTGCCCTAACCATTCTTGGGGATGATGTGTTAGATTTGCTGACTGGAGGGATCTATACCCAAGGATTTTTAAAGAAGCAAAATCTTAGAAGTGCTCCCAGCTCTCACTGTTTCCCTTTCATTAATCCTTTCAACAGCGTCAGGCTCTGTGCATTAATGGTCCGGTCCTGATATGTCACCCAGACGAAAGGAGTCATAGTCTCCTCTAGATAGACACCTCAAGGTGATTCAAAGGTTCGAGGTTTCAGTAATGAGGAGAGAAGCCAAACCACAAAGGCTCCATCATTTCCAATTCACAGAAAAATGGGGACCCATGACCAAGCTGAGACTAACATTCCTTAATGATTCCTTCCAAGGACTTGGGATTTTCTTTGGCTTAACAGCCAACTTTGAGAAATGAAGACCAGGTTTATCCATTTACCACATTACATATTTTTTGTTTAGTGGTTCTCATCTTTCTGAGGGCTGTATTTGGTTAGCAGTGATTGGAGATGTAGTTTTATGGACAGACAAGTTGCTGTCACAAGTTAGGAACAAGGCACCATGGGAATATCCACAGGAACACAGAGCAGATGAGGGAAGGGCCTGAATCGTGAACTGGGACAAGGTAGGTACTAGGGGATGAGCCCTGAGTTCAGGACATGCCCCAGACTTGATGGAGATGGGGAGTCCAGGGAGGGGAGTAGGGAGGCAGTACGCACCCAGGTAGACACTCAGTCTTACATACTAGTCAACATGGAGAGTGGCCAGAAAAGCGAGGTCATAAGGAAACACATGTCATCCCCGTCTCAGCCCTGGGTATCTCAGATCCTAGGTCTGGTGGTCAACAGTGTATCTTAGAAGCATCTGGGACAGAGACACTGAACTGTGTACAGTTCTTGAAAGACGAGTGTTTCTGATATCTTGCAGTTTCTCAATGACTTTCCACTGAACCAGAGAGTGCTTGCATGAATGGATGGATGGGATGGATGGATGAATCTAGGTAAATGGCTTAATTTTAAGTGAGCAGATGGAAGAGCAGAAGCTACTAGCATATTTCCTTAATTGGTTTATCTCTAAACCTATATACAGGATCATTAGTGTCCTTGATTTTGACTTACTAGACAAGGCCAAGGGAGTCGATGTGATTCAGAGTCTGGCCTTAATGCTCTTTACAATACGATCGCATCAAACAAAAACAATCTTTCGGTGGATTCAAGGGCTTCTTTTATTCTTATTACAGCGTGGTATGATTTTCCTTTAAGGCCCTTAGAGCCACCAATAGCGATTTACTAGAGGGAAGAAGCAGAGGGAATTCTAATTCTAAAATCACAGGGAAGATGCTGAACTAACAGAATTCCTGGGTGCAGGGGTGGGAGAAGGGTGGATACCAGAATGAAAACAGAAAGGAGAAGAGAGAGTCAGAGAGCCTGCTTTGAGGGACAGCTCCTCACCTCCATTACAAAACAGATCTGGACTGTCTTCCACCCACCACTTCTGCCTACCCTTGCTTCTTAACCCACACCACTGGTCAGAGGCAAGCGGCAAGTCACCTGTCTGGAGATGGCTCATCAGAGAGTAATTTCGGAAGGCATAATGGTACTCATTTGCTAGTTCTTGTCCTTCATTTTTCTCTACATTTTTACTTACCTCTGAGCCAACTGGGCAACATGCTGTGCCCCAAACAAGCCACCTAACCTCCCACCTAGTTGTCTTTGCGGGTAACATTATCCCTACCTGTGAAGACCTTCTTCCTATCTTTCCCTTTTCAAACCTTGGTTGTTCCTTCAATCTTGCCTCCAACATACCTTCCTACCTCTGTGGTGCCTTCCAGGGAATTTGGTCCTTCCTTTGGACCCTAGTTGGCTCTTTCCTTAACAGTCTGATCTTAAAAAGCTGTGTAGTCTTCACTAGCTACTAGGAAATCATCTAATTTCAGACTTAACTTTATTATCTGTGAAATAGGGACGTCGCCTGCATTGCCTGACAAAACTGCTACAGTGAATGATATGTCTGGAGACACTATGCAAACTGTAAGATGCCTAGCAGTTAAGGTGAGGAATGTTCTAGGAACCCCTGCACCTTATAACCGTGGCTAGATAAGGACTTTTTTTTTTTTTAAGATTTATTTATTAATTTGAGAGAGAGAGAGCATAAACGGGAGGGGCAGAGAGAGAGGGAGAGAGAATCTGAGGCAGACTCTGTGCTGAGTGCAGAGCCCAACACGGGGCTGGGTCCTACAACCCTGAGATTACAACCTGAGCTGAAACCGAGTCAGAGGCTTAACGGACCGTGCCACCCAGGCACCCCCAGATAAGGACTTTTAAGTGTCCCAGACTCTGAAAAGATGATGACATTCCCCCAAAATAAAAAAAGAAAAACTATAAAAATAGAAGCAATAGTTAAGCTTAATATATGTTGTAAGTGTGACTAAAGTTGGAGGATGACTATTTTAATGCTTTCTCTTTTTGGAACATTAAATTCTGTTTTTTCTCTGCCTTTTCAGTTTGTTTTATATCTTGGCTTTGCTTCCTTCCTAAGTCTAATGATTATTTGGTGGTGCATTTTATCTCATCTACTAGACTGGGAGTTCCTTGAAGCCTCTGTCTTCGCTTGCACATAGCCAGCACTCAATAAATATTTGCTAAATTAAATTCCTCCTTTTGACGCTCTCCAGAAATTTCTCTTCTCTGTTAGCAGAAAAGCTCCACAAATAGTAGGAAGCATAAATGGTGCTGAGCAGTCACACCTCAATCACTCAACAGGAAATTATGAAAAGCAAAATGTATAATTCAGAACCCAAAACCATGGGCAATATAAACAAAATGAAAGAATCAAATCCATACCCTCAAAAAGTCTATGAGAGAGTTGGGAGGTTGGGGGAGAGAGACAGAACAAGAGAGTCAGGGGAAGAAGTAAGGAAAACATAACTGGGGAGGACTGGGAGGTCGATCAAGAATCTCTCAAGCAAATTCTTGAAAATATCAAGTTTTAAGGAAAAGAACTGCAATTTAGATTGAAATGGACTTGGAGGCTTCTTTCCTAACCCCCTATCTGAACATAAGCTCTTCCCCACATACAACAGAAGAACAGAGTGTGGGCACATGATTTAGGACAACCTCCATGATGTGGTGGCACCTCTCTGTCTCATCTCTGGGGCCATTCCTGCCTTCCGTCCCTGCTGATGCACGTTCCTAGAAAGAAGGTTATGACTCAGCAATTTTTGTAGCTGTATTCTGACCTAGAAATCCAAGGCATTTTGCTTTCCATGGAGACATACATGGATATTCTCAGTGGCCTCATTTCTTTCTCCTACTTTCTTTGAATATTTTTTTGCCTCTGGTCCTCCGTCATCAGCATTTTATCTGCCCAATGTGGTTCCTTCACTGTTCTTTCTCTGTGCTGTCCAGGCTTTTAGCAAAATGCATTCTCCTGGGGAGGCTACATATTCCAGAAGCTCAGACTCAGCAGTCAGGAGCTTCCCAGAGCTACCATGAAAAGGATAAACACATTTGGTTTTTTTTAAAATAAAATAAAATGAGAATCAATTTTGAACTGAAACATTACATTGGGGGGAAAAAAAGAAGAAGAAGAAAGGGGGGAAAAAAGCTTTGTTGCACTTATTTTAGCTTTTCATTTGCATTTCATCTTTGCTTTTCTATTTGGGGCAGAAACTCATGAGCACCATGGTTATGGGATGGCCTTTGTCATTGGAAACACTCTGTTGCTTATCAGCTGTGGGCCTCGGGGAAGCCACATCACCTCCTTAAGCTTTAGTTTCCTCTTCTGTAAAATGGGAATAACAGTGACATGACACAGAAAAACCATTTAGCCTGGTGTCATGCCATTTTCAACTTCCTCACACCCCTGTTGTTTTCCTGCACTCCCCAAATAAACTGCTTGTTCTGGAAATCTTGCCTCAAGACCTGCTTCTGGTGTGGAGAGAGACAGACATTAATAAGACATCTTGGAGTAATCTTCTTTGCTCAGACAGCAGTCACTAGAATGTTCTTCCCTAATTTATTCAATGGTCACCCCTGTTTTCCTACAGACATTGAAGGAAAAACAGACATTGAAGAGTCCAACTCTAGTCCAAAATCCTACGTGTGCTCTTTCGGACCTGACCACAGGCAGGCTCATGGGGCAAAGCTGTCCTCCCACACCAGCCTGGATGCACGATCTGGAGGGAGTTGCTGTGAAGGACCAGGTGCCAGCCGGTGGGCTGAGGCACATCTTTTTTCCTCGTCCAGGCGTCTCCATTTGGAGGCCTCATTACTGGGGGCCCTCCACTGATGCCTTTCTCAGGCACCTCTGGCACGACCACCTTATCTAATGGGCCTTGGAAACACTTTCTGACTCAATATTTAGGACTTTTCCACTCCTAACCCTACTCTCTCTCCTTCCCTGCAGGCCCCAGCTCCATAAAACAGTAGGAGCCTTTGTTCAGGGCTCCCCAGGAGTGAGATGATCCCCACATCTGACCCTCACCCAGGGACGCTTCATAAACAGAACGTTGGGGGATCTGGCACTTTTCCTGTTTCGCCTCTTGCTTTATACAATCACAGTACCTGATTAAAGGCTTCACTGCTGCTTTCATTTTGGCTTGGTGTTCAACTGACCACCTCAACGCTCGGAAGCTCAGCTCTTTCCGGCTCAACTCTTGACAGAGATCGTCCGCCTACAAAAAGGTCATCATAGGACTTTGTGGCCTGACAAAGGCAGGCCTCTTTTTATTCAGATCTGGCCTCGGAGACCCACTGGCATGAGGTCTAGATCTTCTAGAAAGGAAGAGAGGCAGGTCCCAAACACCACTCCTGGGGCTCTAAAGTTCAGCAAGTCCACCAGCGTAGGTCAGAGCTGTCCTGGACATGAGTACCCCAAAGAAGAACTTGACAGGAGTGCAGAAGGGAGTCTAGGAGTCTGTGCCTGGGATCCAAACTTAAACAGAGCCATAAGCCTAGGCAGACGGCTCAATCTGGAACAGCACATGGTCAACAGTGTAAGTCCTTCAGGAGCCAGTGGCACAGTATATTGGCGTCTGTTGGAGACCAATGGCTGAGCATGCAAGAACTGGGAGGCCAAGCAGACATGAGCACTGCCACTGGGCAGAGACTTCCTGAGCATGGGCACCATTCCAGCTGCAGGCACGGCGTGCACGCATCACACTAGGTGTACAACAACTGAAATGCAGGTTCTATTGAACTGAGGCAGTTCTAAGTGTAGGTGTATGTGTGCGCACACACGCATGCAAAAGTGCACATGCATCGAAGTGTGTGTATGTGTGTCTTCCGTTTTCATGACCAAACCCTGAGTGAGAGCATTAGCTTCCCGATTCTAAAGGCAGTGCCCTCTCCATTCTCTACGCTGCTTTCCAGGAAAGGCAATGTCAGTCACTGAGATTTTAGGACATAGCTGGGTTTGATGCAATTAACTATAAGGCTACAAATTCTGGACATGTTTTTCATTATATATTTTTTTTTAAGATCTTATTTATTTATTTATTTATTTGAGACAGAGAGAATGAGAGAGAGAGAGCACATGAGAGGGGGGAGGGTCAGAGGCAGAAGCAGGCTCCCTGCCTAGCAGGGAGCCCGATGCGGGACTCGATCCCGGGACCCCAGGATCATGACCTGAGCCGAAGGCAGTCGCCCAACCAACTGAGCCACCCAGGTGCCCTTCATTATATTTTTTATTTAGCTTTTTCCTTAGCACAGAAGTTTTATATCTTAATCATATAGATTTAATAAAAAGCAAGAAAAGCAGACTAAAAGTCCCCGATAATCTCACCATGCACAGATAACCACTGTTAACCATGTTTGTGAAATTATTTAGTATCTTCTTTTTTTTCCACAAGATTAGGATCACAGAGTATATGTTTATATAGATAAGGGAACACTGTAATCTGCTGTTATCAGTCCAAGTCCCAGCAGGAGGAGAAGATGTTCTTAAATTAAGATAATTTAAGAAGAGCTTAATAAAGGGCTATTTGCTTAGGTACTGGGCAAAGGTTCAGGAAAACAGGAGAGATAGTGCAGAGCCCCAGGGCTGATGACAGCAAGAAGAGGTTATCTCTGGGCCTGAAGACGTAGGACGGGGTGAGATTACCAGAACCCGAAGGCAGAGAGGGCTGACTGGAGAGGGACCCTGAGAAAGCCCGAGACTTTCAATCCAGAAACAGGGCCATACCATGGCAGCCACACAGGGAGGCAACAGAAGGAAGAAAGTCCCCAGCTCCCCTCTCCCTCCCTTCAGTCTCTGGCTATGCTCCCCAGTGACTGAACCCAACTGGGACCGAGAGGACAAAGGAGCCAGCAGCACAGACTAGGGGGCGGCAAACATTTTCTATAAAGAGCTGGACAACAAAGAGCTTAGTCTTTGTGGGCCATGTGGTCTCTGTCACAAATACTCAGACCTACAGGTGTAGCATAAAAACAGCCATCAACAATACCTAAACAAATGGATGGGACCAGATTTGGCCTGCAGGCCATAGTTTGCCAACCTCTGACGTGGACCATATGTGGCAGCCTCCCAGGCTGTGAAGCAAGGCAGAGAACACACGGAAGAGATCTAGAGGGGTTAGCGAAAGACACCCAGCCACTTGCCTCACTGGCTCAACAAACTGTGAACATTTCACCGTGTTCAAATCTTTTCTTCCTTAACCTTGTGGTAAGATAACTTTATTGGAAACAGGTGCAAGCTGGCCAAGCACAATTCAGCAAATAATACAGAAATAGTAGCTAAGCTAAGAAACTATCCAATTCTTTTCATTTATTTTACTGATTTATTTGTACCCCGTAATGTTGCAAAAAGGTCTTAAGGAGGCTTAAATATGCAGTATGAGTTGAAGTTAAATTGAAATAAATGAGCTTGTAGGAATTTACCTTGTAGATATAATCATTTATGTGCACGGGGCTTTACATATTCAATAAGAGTCAAATTAAACTAAAAATAAATGAGTGAACTTGTAGGAATTTACCCTGTGGATATAAGCATGTATGTGCACAAAGACATATAGAAAAGATATTCATTTCTGCATTGCCCTTGATAATAAAAAAAAAACTGAAATGATCTAAATCAATTGGGAAATAGCTAAATAATTTAAAACTTATCCATAGAATGGATACTTTCAACTATTATTTAAAAAATTCTACAAAAACTGATGTGGAATGATCTCCAGGATGCAGTATTAAATGAAAAACAAAGTGTAAAACATTATAAATGGTATACTATTACTTGTATGATAATGATATGTACATGCATGTATATGTATGTGGTTGTGTGTGTATATGTATACATACACACAAACATGTACATACAGATGTATCAACATGTGTGTGTGCGTGAGTATATTTTTCTTCCTTATTGGGTAGATAGATAAGAAATTGGAAACAGCGGTTGTCCCTAGGTAGGTGAATTAAGTGACTAGGATACAGTGTAACATGGAAATGCACTTTTACCTAACAATACTTTAGTATATTTTAAATTTTGTACAATTCACCTGTGTTACCCATTCAAAATCATTCATTTATCCATATAAACTTTAAAAGTGGATGAGAAAAGAGCATAAGCTGGCATGTATGTACAGCATGTTCAGAAGCATATATTTCTGGTTTATATTAACCTTCCTGCTCATCACCTAGTCTGAGGGCTCTTGATCACCCAGCCGTTCCTGAGTATCACACTAGTCCCCCACACTGATGATGTCTTGCCAATTGGATCCAGAAAATGAAAAGTACTTCCTACTCAGGAAGAGTCTTGGTAAGGGGCAGACATATCCGGGGATGAAAGATAAACCTACTGAACCAGGGGCCTACATCTTAAGTGAAGTTCCTAGGGGCACAGTGGTATGGAGCATGGTGGCTATTTCCTTTAAGGTGAAAGACAAATTAGTACACTTTATACAACCCACCACTAAGCAAGAAGCACAACTGTGGGCCTCTTTGTATTTTGGAGGCGATATACACCACATGTTCAATCTATCAAATAACAAAATTGCTAGTATTTACAGGGTCCCAGAGCAAGAGAAGGCTACACAGTAAGTCCAGGGTGCAATGCAAACTGGTCCAGCAGTTACAATGGTACCCAGAGTGTTGCGGCAAACAGGGATGCTTAATGGAACTTCTGGTAAACCTCAACAGGAGAATTAGGGGACAAACCCATAGAATTTGGAATGATGTCATGTCTTCCTCTGTCACTAATGATTCTGATTTTGAGAAATGGTTTCTGGCTCACTGCTATGCCTTAAGAGAAACTGTACATCTAACCAGCGGGAATCAAGTGACCATGTTGTCTGAGCTTCTCATCGTTAACCTTCCACCATTATCTGACCCATCAACCATAATGTTGGGTGTGCACAGGAATGTACATCATCAAATCCCACCCTCGAATGAAAGTGGTTTATCTAAGATCAGGCTTAAGCGTCCTTATAAAAGTACAAGTATGTTGCATTGGCTTAGACTCCCATAGCAATCCCTCTTGCTGCATTGCCATTAATCCCCCAATCCATACATACAGCCTCATGGAAGTTTCTTGTGACCATTTGACTGAAGAAAAGAAAACTCAGGTCTGGTTTACAAATAGTCTAGAAAATACTGAGACATAAGCCAGAAGGAAATATTACTGATTCATACTGAAGTGTCTGAAAAATAATGAGAAATCCTTCCCTGGGCAAAACTTTAAGTAACACATCTGATTACCCACTTTGACTGGACAGAGATGGTGAAAGGAACAGATCTATCCCAATTCTTAGGTGGTGGCTAATGGTTTAGCCACATGGTCAGGGAATTGGACAAAAACAACCTGGAAAACGGGTAAGAAAAGGTTTGAGGAAGAGGTCCTAGCATATACACTCCAGCAAATATTACATAATCAGAATCAAAAATACCATATGCAAAGAGGGATGCAGCAGGAATGGTGGAGTAAGGAGCCCTGAAAACCTACTTCTCCATAAAAGCAATGAGAACGTCAGCAAACTTTTCCAACACTGGAAATTAACCAAAGGCTGACAACAATCCAAGGAGTGTTTATTCAAGAAAAGGAACTGAATCTTGGGAAGAAGAGCCAGCTTTGTGGCATTTTAACTTGCCCTATTCCCATCCCCCACCCCTAGCTCCAAAGTTGCCTTGAAAACCATAGTTCCACAATCATAGTGAAAACTAGCAGCTTAGCAGCCACTGGAGAAAACAGATAGGCTCAGAGCTCCCCAAATCACCACTCCAGAGAATCATCATTATTTGACCCCTCTGGCAGTTCCGTGGACACTCTCGCTAGCAGGTCTTCCTGTGACTTGACTCAGAGTTCACTCAGTGTGAACAACCTTTTCCTCGGGGCATTTATCAGACAGAATCAGCAGCAATTTAATATTGCACTTGCCTGGGGCGGCAGTGACAGCTGGGAAAAACAACAAGTTGACCAAGAAATGTAAAAGGTAAACAACGCTCATAAAGATCTTTGAAGAGCTCTGACACATTCCTGGGAATCTAGAAGGCTATGCATATATGCATAGGACTCTGCATGTGCCCAGGGCTGAGCACAAGGCCAGAAAAACATGGAGCAAACCCTAAGCTTTCACCTCTGGCTTATCTTGAGGCTCTGTTTAAGCAGAAAGTAAAGGTTAAAGCAAAAAAAAAAAAAAAAAAAGAGAGAAAGAGAGAGAGAGAAAAGACAAACAATGTCTGCCTGAGCACTGAAGACCCAGAAAAGTACACAAAGTCCCTCTCCAAGGGCTGGGAGACTTGTGGATTCAAAGCATTGCAGGACATCTGTGCAATCATTAGCTGACCTCGAAGCTAACTGAGCAGAGGCTTCAGAGGCCACACATGACAAAGAATACAGCCTTTACCAAATCGGTTCAGGAAAGTCACCAAACAAACGAATAGCATCTGCAAAATAGCAACAGGAACAACAAACAGCAACGATTACAAATCCTGGGGAAGAGGAGAATCCAATTTCCAGAGTTGCCACAGCAGATTTTAAATGTTCCGTTTTCAACAACAGATAAAAATTGTAAGACGTGCGGAGAGACAAGAAAGTGTAGCCCTACAAAGGGAGTGGGGGGGAGAAACGGCCAATAAAAACTGTCCCCGAGGATGAGGTCACTTCCGGCATAGCCATGGCGACTAACACTACCACTAACCCATCGCAGTTGCTACCTCTAGTGAAATCACACCAGAAGGAAGAAGGATCACTAAATTAGATCAAATTTTGCTAAATGGAAATAATATAACAATGCTGGTTCCTGGAGGAGAAGGTCCTGAAGTATGAATGGATTTCCTTGACTTACTCTGTTTTGTCTTATAATGACAAGATAGAAATTTTTTTTTTAACCTTTTAATGTTTGGATTCTGTAAAGCTGTTTCCCTTTAAAGGGAAATGTTTTGAAGATGCATAGTAAATGCCGATTTTTGTAAGTTAATCATCATTATCTTGGAAAAAGAAGAACAGTTTGTTCTTTGAAGACTAAAATAAAAGTGGTTTTGGTTAAAAAAAAAAAAAACTGTCCCCAAGGAAAGCTGACATTGGGCTTTACTAGATAAAGACTTTAGATCAGGTTTTAAAAATGTGTTCAGAACTACATCAAAAACTAATGATGTACTATATGTTGGCTAACGAATTTAAATTTGCAAAAAAAAAAAAAAAGAATATTAAAATAAAAAAATAAAATAAAATAAAATAAAAATATATTCAGAGAATAAAAAGAAATCTTGTGTAAGGAACCGGAGAAAAGAATGAGAGTGACATCTCACCAAACAGATAATATTAATAAAGAGATTTAAAATTATTTTCAAAAAAATAACTAGATTAGAAGTCTGGAGTTAAAAAATTCAGTACCTGAAGTAAACAGTTCACTAGAATGTCTCAAAGGCAGATTTGACCTAAGAAAAAAATAATTGGTGAATGTGAAAATAAGTCAATTGAGACGATCCAGTTTGAGAAAGACAAAAGATAAAAAATAAATGAACAGAGCCTCAGAAACCTGTGAGACACCATCAAACATACCAACAGGTGCATGATGGAGAGTCCATCCCAGAAGAAGAGAGAGACAAGGAGCAAAAAGAGTTTGAAGAAATAATAGCCCAAAACTTCCCAAATTTGACGTAAAACATTCATTGACACATTCAAGAAGACCAATGAAGTACGAGTGGGATACATTCAAAGAGATGCACACCTAGACACGTCACACTCCAACTGTCCAAAAACAAAGCAGCAGGAGAGAAAACATAACCTTACATCCCGTGGCACCAGTCCCTACAGGGACCAGTCAGTCACTGGTGCGCAGGCTGGTTTCTTTGGACTATTTCCATCATAAAGGTGGCATTATGTGTTCATGGTAACAGACATTTATTGTCAAAATGAATTTGCCTTTGGGGCACCTGGGTGGCTCAGTCAGTTAAACGTCCGACTCTTGATTTCAGCTCAGGTCATGATCTCAGGGTAGTGAGATTGAGCCCCGCATCAGACTCCGCACTCAGTGGAGAGTCTGCTTCAGATTCTCTGCCCTCTCCCTCTCCCTCTGCCCCTCCCCCAGCCCTGTGCACATGTTCTCTCTCTCTCTCTCTAAAATAAATAAATAAATCTTTTTTAAAAAATTGCATTTGCCCTCATTGCTCTCAATGCTTGTAGCAGTAACACCATCCATGTGCTTACCGAATACCTTATTCATCATCATAGTATCCACACACAACATTATTTCTGACCCAGGAATTCATCTTATTGAAAAAATACCACAGTAATAGGTTCACTCACTCACAGGGTTTACTGGTCTTCACATGTCCCCATGACCTGGAAGCAGCTAGCGGAGTTGAATACTGAAATAGCCCAATGAAGATGCAATTATGGCATCAAGTGGGAGATAGCACCCTGAGGTTTGCTACTGTGACAGAACTTTGTGTGTACAATGTATGAAGACTACATTCCATGGCCAGAAAAAAACAATTTAACAACACACATTTTTGTTGTCATTTCTTATACACTTACAACAGACAAGCATTAGGGGAGAGGAACCCAAAATATTTTTCTGAGCGGAGAGGAATCTATGAGTTTTTGTTTGTTTGCATATATTTGGTTTTCTAACTCATCTGAAAGTATTTTGGTTATGGTGTGAGCTAGGAGCATAGCTTACTTTTTCCCCAAATGGATAGCAAGTCGTGCCAATACTATTTATTAAATAGACCGTTTTCCCTGTATATTTAAAATATTTTTTTATCATATACTAAATTTTATTACATATATTAGTCAGTTTCTGGGGTTTTTTATTATGTTCCATCAAATGTTTTTTCTTTCTACACCAATACCCCAATGCTTGACCTAGTATAGCTTTATAATATGTTTTTATAATCGGCAGACAGGTCCCCTACATTATTTTGTGTTTCAAAAGTTTCCTGGATTTTATACTGCATTTTGTCTTCCAAATGAATGTTTGTATCAGCTTGTTAAATTACAGAAAAGACCCTATTAGATTTTGGGTGGAAGGTGGACTTATGTAGATTCCATCAGCATCTACCCATTTTCCTTTGGCCCACCTTAGAAGCCACCACCAACTTAAGAAGAAAAGATATATGCACCCCTATGTTTATTGCAGCATTATTTTCCAGAGCCAAGATATGGAAGCAGCCCAAGTGTCCATCCACAGAAGAATGGATAAAGAAGATGTGGTGTGTGTGTATATACACACAGACACACATGCATGTATATATATGTAATAACACAGTTGGACCTAGAGATTATAATGCTGAGTGAAATAAGTCAGAGAAAGACACATACTATATGATTTCATTTATATGTGGAATTTTAGAAACAAAACAAACAAAGATAAAAAGAGACCAAAAAAAAAAAAAAAAAAACCCAAAGACTCTTAAATATAGAGAAAAAACTGGTGGTTGCCAGAGGAGAGATTGGCGGGGGGGGGGGGGGGGGAGATGGGTGAATAGGTGAAGTAGATTAAGAGTACACTTATGGTGATGAGCACTGAATAATGTATAGAATTATTGAATCGCTTTATTATACACATGAAACTAATATAACACTGTATGTTAACTATACTTGCACAAAAAAATTTAAAAAAGAAAGGAGGAAGAGAGCTCCCATATACAGTGATGGTTTCCCATCTCTAACCCCTACATTTCTCTGGCCACAGAAGCATAATTAGCCAGTACACTGAGAAGTTAACAAGCCAGGCACAGCTCCCAACAACTGAGTAGTAGAAGTTGGTGGGTGGCTCCCCGGCATCCTCACCTCCAAGGGGGAGAGTTCAAGGTGTGTTCTGCATTCATTTCAAAGGTTTGTTAGCAGAACCGACCCCTAGTTGCCCACAGCAGCCCTTCTTCTGAATGATCTCTTAATTAGTTTCTTTACTTTTCCTGTCTTCCCCGTTCCTACACCTGATTTCCCAAATAACCACTTGCACCCAAATCCTTGTCCCAACGCTTGCTTTTGGAGGGTCCAACCTGAGGCCATTCACTGATTGAAAGGGGGAAGACCACATCCTTTATGATATTTCCAAAATAACACCATTATGAAAGCCTACTCACTCACTTCTTGTTAATTCCAAGATAAATATTTCCAGACCAAGTACTGTTAAACCCCTTCTCCCAATCTCTCACAATAATGTTTAAAGAGACCTGAGATTCTGCTCTCACCTGCATGAAACACCTGAACATCAGACAGTGCTTTTTTTGTATAATCTCCTAGGACCACTGGAGGACAGTTTAGTCTTTACCCAAAAAAAGCTTTGGAAAAAGATAAGAACAGTAAATTAAATAACTACTCCAAATCCCTGCTGTTCTAGACTGAAAGTTCCCTCCCTGTTAGATTTACTTTCCTGTTTCACACACAGCAATATTATCCAATATAGAGCAGCAGAAGTTATAAGATCACTCGACAATATAGTAATGTTCCAAATTTAAATACAACCATCCTCCCATTATTAAAGTCTCAGAATAAAATTGAATCCCAAAGAACTTAAATACAAAGACCTTTAGTAAGAGTTCCAAGGGATTAAAATTCCCAAATCAATTTCCCCGAGGTTATTTTTCTGCTTCATCTCAAAGGGCCTTGCTCAGCTCAAGACAGAGTTCCATCAGTGCTTTGACTGGGTTGTTGTCCACTGCAATGAAAATAGTTCCTTCCAGACTCCAAAGTTGCATTAATGGAACCCAAATCCCTCATGCAACTCTAAAGAGTCTCAAGTGTTAATTGGGCATAAGAGTATCTCAGCATCAGCCATACATCCCCAAATTTTAAAAATACAAACTCTCTACCTGTCGTATTCACAATGGCATACCCAGAAACCAGTATTTAATCTAATCTTTATTATTTCAATAAAAATACATAGCACAGCCCCTGTGTCATCTGAAGATAAGGTAGCCTGAAAAAAGTCCTCTTGGTCTGAGCCTTGCTTGAATGCCAGTCATACCATATGAGTTGTCCAG
The DNA here is from genome assembly GCF_029215605.1 of Mirounga angustirostris. NCBI lineage: Eukaryota > Metazoa > Chordata > Mammalia > Carnivora > Phocidae > Mirounga > Mirounga angustirostris. The sequence goes on from NW_026991709.1 coordinate 143,944,635, forward strand.
AATCCATGACCTGTGACCCTAGAATTAAATGGGAAATATCACACATCAAGAGATTAAATTATGACACAATATTTTTCTGAGGGGAGAGGAACCCAGCCATGTTTGCTCTCTTCTTGGAGAGTGGCAAGCTAGAAATTTGCCATGGCGACAGTCCCAATAACCAGGTCTTAAGGGAGGTAACTTACTTTCTCCTCTTGCATATTCAAAACCTCATCTTTTCCATTCCCCTCTGAACCCCTGGTCCCTGACACCCCAGTGATGCATTGAGAATGGGTTCCTAATAAGGACCTCACTTCTACACTTCTGTATGTGAATACCCATTTCCAATCCAAGCCACAGTCGTCCCACTATGAAAATGTTCGGCCTATGAAACCTGCTCTCTGGGGCAGTTTCACTCTTGAAAGACCAAATATACAAATAGCCAATAGCGAGAGAATAAATGAAAATAAGACCCACAACTTCTGAAGCAATCAGTCAGAGTCATGCCAGCTTCCCAAGTATTTGCTCTCAGCTCCAGCTCAGCACCAATCAGAAAAAGCCAAATCGGGTGCTTAAGATGTCTGACTTCCAGTCATGCCATGCCATGCCAATAACCTCCCCACGCCAATAACCTCCAATCAAAGGTCATTTGAAGGCTTCCCTATAAGGCTCTCCCATTCTGTGCTTGCCTTTGACTTTCTACCAAACAAAGTGATGGTGGCTGACTCCCTTGCTACAACAAACTCTGGAAAGAATCTCTGTTCTCATTTGGATGGCCTGTGTTTATTTCTACAACCTCCACCCCACATGGATTCTGCCAGTTTCATTTTCAGCATCTTCAGGATGCTGCCAGGGATGGCTCTGAGGCCTATGTCCAGGGACCCACTAAGACCATACCTCTATTTTATGCTCCTGGAGAGCCTATCTTTTTTCTGCTTTTGAAAATTCTGGCCTTTAACATTTCCTTCCATTCCATTTGTTTTCTGCATGAGTGAGATGGGCCACTGGTGTTCTGTGTCCCTCTGTTCCCATCAGAAGCCTCAGCTCAGAAGTCAGCAGTTTACCTTGCCTCTTAAAGGGACCTCTAGCCTTCCCTATTGAGAGCTCAAAAACTGCTTGCTGACTAGTGCTTTCATTCTGTTTGCTTTCATATTGCTTTTCTGGCCCAGACATTTGTCTTTCTAACTTACTCCTCTAGAGTTCGTCTTTTGGGGTCCCCCAGAGTATCTGATACCAAGTCAAGGAATGAGCAGTTTTCCAAAGCATACAGTTTTGAAACAAATCTTATCTATCTTCACTTTCCTAAATCGTTCAATCCCACTCAGGAGGCATGACCTCATCAGATCAATAGCCAACTCAGGACTGACCTCGTTTATTTTTATCTTGCCTCTGTAGTAGCTCTCATTTGTCCTGTGCCTTCCCTTGAGAGGATCCTAATTCCATAAATCTCGCTGGCAGGTTCCCTGGGGCACAGGCAATTCCTGCTTCCCCATCTACGATAACTGTACCACCTTCCAATTCATGACTCAGTGCTGTGAGTGTTTCATCCTGGCTTCTAGGGTCTTCTCATTCAAACCTGTTCAAATATTGCATGGCTGTCTCAGGTATGCACCTCAAGGGGTGCATACCCAATTGTTCTATCTGCAGTTGCATAGAGATATCCCCCAATGGCTTCCTAAACTCAGGAAACCCTGGGGGAATTATACCCATCGCCTCCCTAAGATCACTTACCTTTTCTGGTCTTAGAGCAGTTATATAGCAATCCCTTCATTAAGAAGGGATAGTTAGATGGATGTGCTTCTCCCATCCATTCTTAGATACATTTAATCTGGCCTCCAAGATCTCATGTTCCAATTCTTATCTGCGTACACTATGTGCTAAAATCTCTGTCATTCCACTCAAGAAATTTTTCCACTTTCCACCTTAATCAACTATCTTCTCTTTTTTCCCTTTTATTCTTCTACTTGCTCTTATTTTGAGAGTATGATCAATGCATTATTTAAATAATTTCCTTCATTTCCTGAACAAATCTAATGTCTAAAACCAAAGTGCTATGGACACATACCATTGTAATTGTCTTTTCTTTGGATATACAATAAGTTAGTTATTCTTTTCTTCATCCAAAAGATTTCCCATCCCCATTCAATAAAGACCCCCATTCAAGTTTATGATGTGATTCCACAGCTTGGCTCTCTAAAATCTAAAATGAGATCCAACACATGTATTTAACAACAGAGCCTCACATATAAATTCCTATCGCTGACCATGACCATGGAGTTAAAAGGAAAACAGAGGTGGAAGATTTTAGTCTGATTCAGACCCTCCCTGTCTTTAACTACATGCTGGAATTATGTAGAAAGAAAACACCTAAGTTTTTATTCAGTTCTGCCATTTTACTATCTGACCTTAGAGCAAGAAGATGTCATCACCAGCCTGGAAGTGAGCCATCACTAGGAACCGAATCAGCCCAAACCCTTTTCCAGCTGGCGTGCCCATTGCCCAGCTGCAGCATTGTTGCTATTAATGGCTTACCTGAGAAACTTTAGCCAGAGAATTGTACTTCGCTGAAGAGAGCCACCTGGCCAGGAACTGCCTAGAAGTTGATACAACCAAAGGAGGAGGGAAACAATGGCAGGTAACTGACTAATAAGGGGGTAAATAATAACAATAATAATCATGAAACCCCTTGCCTCAAGGTAAGACAATTTTGTGGCACTGTTTATGACTCAGAGCTCCCATGGATCAAGGTCAAGCTAGACTTTTTCCTGAAATTATTGCCTTGTTTGAATCCTTCCCCTTCCCAACCCTGCATCCTCCACTCCCTGACAGGCTATTCCTGAAGTCTCATGCCCCCAAATCTCTGTCTTGTGTTCACTTCTAGGGACCCCAAGCTAAGACACCTCCCTTCAAATTACCTATTTTAAGAGCATGCTTTCCTGAACAGATGAGCAGACATGCCAATACCAGCACCATTATCTGGAATCTTAAGCCATTCATGCTCTAAGATCACTCACAGTCCCACTGGAGATGCCACTGTCTTCCTGCATATTATTACTGTATATCAGTTAGAAGCTTCTGTGAGTTTGCATAGTCTGGTAGCACTCACAGAAACCTTGGAAGCAGAAACTGATTAATTTCTCACTCCATCAAAGTTTAACTCATCAGGGATCTCAGAACATAGCTAAGGGATTTTGAGATTAGGTTCCATTCTGTGAGCAAACATGGTAGGAAAATAATGATCTGCCTGGTATATAAGAGAAGGCATCTCTTTTGGTCCCCAAATTTTTCCTGTATAGAACTAAACTACTGAAAGATATGAAAAACTCCAGATTACACCAAGAGGTGGGAATTTGGAGAAAGTCAGTGCGAGTTTTCAGATCTTAATCTTGTAAAAAGAAGGCCACTTTCCGTTATAAATGAATGTCCCATCATGAGTAAGTTACTGTAGGAAAAGCAAAACCTTGGTGAATGGTATGTGACAAATAGTCCATTTCTTCAGATGTACATGCAAGAGTCATTTTATATAAATTTAACATAGATGGAGGTAGTTTAGATATTAATGTTCAAATGTCAGAAACTGACTGAGAAGAAACAGAAAAATGGGAAGTCAGGCAGTAGAGGAAAGAATATGAACAAAAGAAACTAAACAAGATATAAAACCATGCCTATATTTTAGCTAATCAGACTAGTAACTAGAGAAATAATTTGTGGAGATTACCATGGCTGGACACCAGGGAGAGAAATTAGAAGAAGGAGATATTCAAGTGCAGGAACCTAAAAGGATAGAGCACCATCACAGGGCCCAGGAAGCTTCCTAAAAGAGCTACTTTTGGCCCAAAGATATGCCCAGAAAATGGCCCACCACATCCTTGACCTTTGTGTGCTAGAAGGAAGAGAAATGCCACAAAGTAAGACAAGGAGAAGGTCATAGATACAGTTCTTTTCAGTGGCTGGAAAAGAGCAGTCTAAAAGTAAGTAGAGAAACAAACTTGATCTTTGAGTTTGACCAAGCAGGGTTCTGTGATTGTTCTCAGGGTACCTACAATTTGTGACACCAGGGAATTCTCGTGCTGAGATTTCTCATTCCATAGCTGATCATGTAAATGTTGTGATAAAAACACAAATGTGGTAGACTGCCCAAGTCAAATCCAAGCTCTGCTACTAATTAGTTGTTTGAAGTAAAGCGGTTTAACCTCTCCTAACTCAGTTTCTTCATCTCTTAATGAGGCTATTTGAAGTAGCCATCTCATGAGGGATATTGGGAAAATGAAATAAGTGAACATACATCAAGTCATTAGACCAACATCTGGCTCATGGTGAGTTCTCAGTTTATTATCCCTTGACACACAACTCCACAAGACAGCAGAGGATTAAAGAGCTGAACTTCAGCTCCAAGCTTGGCACTCAAGGGAGGGCAAGACTTTGTCTCTTCACATGGTAGCAGGGAAGGTAAAGAGCCTTCTGTGAGCAGCCTTGAGTTTGTTTTATGGGTTGACCCATGAGCTATAAACTCGTTAGCTCAGTTGGTTCACCATGCTCATATAGCACAGCCTCTGATCTGATCTTATGTGTTTTTTGCAGGTTTTCTGGCATTTCTCTGGGGCCACAGACGCCATCCAATTTCTTAGCATTTATGGCACACATAACCATATTTAGTCTAAGGGAATTGGGCATTCAATAACTACACTACTTGAAGAATAATTCAGAAAACCATCAGTCTCCAAGTATTAACTTGGGAAATGCAACTCACATTTTTATGCCCCCAATTAACTATCAGGCATGTAGCAAGCACCAGGCAAGACACTCCATGAACATAAGTTCATTTAACTCTCAGATCAACTCTATGGTGCCATTAGCTCCATTTTACACTTTGATGTCTTTTCCAATTATAAGCATGAATACATGGTCATTGTAGTAAAACTGACACAGCACAGCTTCTGTGGCATTCTTTTGGTTAAAGCCAAGACTCACAGGGAGGGGACTGCACAAGGGTGTGGATACTTATCCCACCTATTTAGGAGATAAGGTACACTGGAGGCCACTAAGTGACACACTACCACACCCTGTCTCTGGAGTACTTGGTTCAATTTCTCCAGAGAATCCAATCAGCCCAGATCCTGGGCCTGGGGTCCATCCCAATCCAATCTGTGGCAAGAGAGGGAAAGGGTCATAAGATACAAACGTGGCCTCCGAAGCCATTCTTTCACCTGGAACTATGTGGTAGAGAGAGGGACAGTTCTTAGGCATGAGGGTACCACAAAATAGATTGATTACAATAACACCCATGAGAGAATAAATGCTTAACTCTATGATTTTCTAAATATAATAAGAGTCCAAAAAAGAATGCAATTAACATGGTCCAAAATACTCAAAGAAATTTCATTTTGTTGTTCTTCTTGTTATTGTTTTTTATAGAGCCTATAACCTGGAATCATTAGTGGAATTTAGGTAGGACAAGGGGAGAAAGTGTTCCACACTCAATGTGGAACAATGATATTGGCAAAGTAGAAATAAGCAGTGCCCGTTAACGGCATAGTAAGAAACCAAATTGGGAAGTGCCCTACTGAGCAAATACCTAACATAATTCATGACAATTTTTGATAAATGCTGTACCCTCTCCTCCTTAAGTTCTCATTATATTAAAGTGTAGTTTCCAAGAAGGTAGGAATTTTGATTTCTGGAGCATAAGTCCTCCACTTTTGTTCTTGAGATTGCCTTTGGTATTGTACCAGTTTTCTATTGCTGCCGTAACAATTTATCACAAATTTAGCAGCTTAAAACAATACAAATTCGGGCGCCTGGGTGGCTCAGTTGGTTAAGCGACTGCCTTCAGCTCAGGTCATGATCCCAGGGTCCTGGGATCGAGTCCCACGTCGGGCTCCCTGCTCTGCGGGGAGCCTGCTTCTCCCTCTCCCACTGCCCCTGCTTGTGTTCCCTCTCTCGCTGTGTCTCTGTCAAATAAATAAATAAAATCTTTAAAAAAAAAAAAAAAAAAAAAAAAAAAAAAAAACAATACAAATTCATTGTCTCACAGTTCTGTAGAGCAGAGGTCTGAATTGGCTTAGTTGGTTCCTCTACTCTGGAGGCCAAAACCAAGACATCAGCCATCCTGGGCTTGTATTTGCACGTTCTCGGTGACAAACTTCTTTCAAATTCATTCACGTTGTTGGCTTAAATCAGTTCTTTATGGCTGTAAGGCTGAGGTCTCGGTTTCCTTGCTTATAGTCAGTGGGGAGCCTCTGTTAGCTCTTTAAGCCCCCTGCATTCCTTATCAGGTAGCCTCCTCCATATTTAAACCAGCAATGGCACATTGACTCCTTCTCATATTTCAAATTCTCTAATTTTCTTGTTGCCTCTCTTCTGCCTCCAGCCAAAGAAAGTTCTTTGCTTTCAAGGGTTCATATGACTCAACTGAGCCCATCCAGATAATCCAGGATAACCTCCCTGTCTTTTTTTTTTTTTTTTTAAAGATTTTATTTATTTATTTGAGAGAGAGAGAATGAGAGACAGAGAGCATGAGAGGGAGGAGAGTCAGAGGGAGAAGCAGACTCCCTGCCGAGCAGGGAGCCCGATGCGGGACTCGATCCCGGGACTCCAGGATCATGACCTGAGCCGAAGGCAGTCGCTTAACCAACTGAGCCACCCAGGCGCCCCGATAACCTCCCTGTCTTAAAGTCCATAGCCTAAATATGCCTACAAAATCCTTTTGCTATGTAACATAACATTCACAGATTCCAGAGATTAAGGTGCAGGCATCTTTGGGGCTCAATGTGCTTACTGCAGCTCTTCTAAGTGTTTTGTATTTCCATACAAATTTTAGAATCAGCTTATCAGTGTTTACCAAAAAGTTCCTAATGCAGTTGTTGTTTATATACAAAAAGCTGTAGATACTTTAATGTATACAACTTGATAAATTTGCAACCAATATAATGGTGACTGAGATTGCATAAAACTTAGATCAGTTTGGTGAATATTGACATCTTAACAATACTGAGTCTTCCAATCTATGAACATAGTATATCTTTCTACTTATTTAGGTCATTTTTTTTTTTTTTTCATTTCTCTCTGCAATGTTTGTAAAGATATTTCATGTCTTTTGTTAGGTTTACTAACAGGTATTTGGGTGCTTTTATAAATGACACTTTTTTTTTTCATTTTCTAAAATTTTGTTGGTAGGCATCTTATTGTTAAGCATTTTGTATCACCAACACTTAGCACACTACCTGGCAATACGAGGCACTCAATAAGTATTTGTTAATTGAATGAATGAATGAATTGCCTTTATCTGGACTCTTCTTAAAGCCCTTGAAATTTAGTATCTTACAGTTGTTTGTATATAAATCTTGGTTCCCTTTCAGACTATGAGCATTGTGGGGGTAGGGCTGTATCTGATCCACCTTTCTACACGAAGTTCCTAGTACAGTGTTTAACATATTGCAGAGCTTATTAAAATATCCTTAGGCATTCTAAATTAGTGACATAGAATATCTACACTCATCAAGAAGTATACTCTCAAACCACCCTGCTACCCAATTCTCATAGAGAGTTCTTTTGTACAAGATATTATTAATGGAGGATTCCAGGAAACCTATGTGGACCATATATTCTTCTATTATCTGAAATCTAGACTCTAGACTCTCTATGTCATTGGGTTAAGTCAGAAAGCTGTATGCCTGGTCCACAAGCTTTGTACTCCTTAGAGAACTTATTTTTCTGAATTGTGTTTGGCATTAGGTTATTGATCTGTTTTGAAAAACATAATAGAAAACAGTGCTATGAAATTTAGTTTGTGCTAATGAGATAATGTTGAGAACACTGTTCTCTGCATCATAAGGTATCTCTTTAATGAAGACCCACAGGAAAAATTCTCTCCATTCCCAGAACTGTGAATAACTGCATTTCCTCAGCAACTGTAACTTATGTATCTGATTAATTGTCCCATGTTGTGTTGCTACTAGGAAGATCACTATTAATTAAGGGCCAAACTTTTGGGTTTAAGCATTAAACTTATCTTTAAAAGGCAAAGTACAAAGTGAAAGAGAACTCCACTAGGATAGAAACTCCAGAGGGCAGATGCTATATTTGTTTGTTTGTTAATTCAAGCTTGTATATGCAGTAGCTATATATTAAATAAATGAATGCTACATGGCACAACATAGTACCCTGAAAAGAATGGACAATACAGAATGCAATAATAAAGAAAGAGAGTGGAAGAAAAAACAAAAAAACCTCAATGTTTGTAAAATCAATTAATTAATTAATTAATTATGAGAAATTTAATGTGATTTTTCCCCAGCATTGAATTTTTAATGTATATTATTGTTTTTATTAAAAGAAATTGGAACATCCATTAAGGCAGAACTTGTGTATCGATGTGGGAAGATACAACAAAGTGACTACAAATATGTACTATATAAACATATTTTTGTTTTTGCAAAACAAAAACTGCATGAATATATGTATATTTTCCCCCAAAGATAATAGTCATAGGTGCAAAGTGAAAACTGGAAGCTCTGAACACTATTCTACTTTCTACATTATATTATAATGACCTTGACTTGAGACATCTCACAAGGGTGGTTATGGTTCAATGAAATTTGGCAAGAAATTGATTTTTCCTATGTTGCTAGTGGCAGTTTATATTGGTAAACACATGGTTATCTGAAACCATAATGATGTTCATAAACTTTGACCCATTACTCCACACCTGAACATTCAACTTAAGGAAATTGCTCCAATGAAGAATAAAAGTCCATGCCCAAGGATGTTCATCATTATTGTAGTGAACATATTTAACAGTCCAAGCCTAGTGGGAGCAAAATATTGAAATATCTTCCTTTTTTAAACATTTGTTTCTAAGTTAGATGATATTTGAAACAGATCCTATAGACTTTTCAGTCACTTTAAAGTATTAAAAATAGAAAACTGTCTTATTTGGGGGTATTAAAATATTTAATAAAATCTGAATCAAAACTTTAATCTCATTTAATTTAAAACTTTTGCTCTGATCTGAGCTTAGAAACCTTCAATGAAGATTGAGAGGCAGTGGTGGGCAGGGAGGAAGGGAGACAGCTTTTTTCTATTTTTTGTTTTATTTCCCTCATCAGTTCCCTGTTTAAGGTGGAGGCTAAGGAAGTGCAGTAAAGAGGGTGAAAAGTCTTACTTGACTAATGTAAATCTGGGATCAGAGCTGTGGGGGGGAGATACCACAATACTAGCCACCCTTTCTCTTTAGTCCCTTTTGGAGGAGAACTCCCCACTCAGTGGTCTCCCACTATATTGTACCAGTCGAGCACAAACTCTCATTGTTGGTTAGCACTTTGGCACAGGCAGACATCTTGGGCAGGATGCTTCAAAACAAGCTCAGTGACCTTCCAAGAGCCACCCTTGCTCCAACCACCCCTGAAAGTGCCCCTTGCTTCTGAGACCACCCTCTCAATGCTCTGACCTCAAGTGAAGCTGTAACTAGCCTCTCACCTTTAGATATTTTTAGGCATGGACCAGACACCAGGCTGTGTTCCCCAAAGCAGGACATGCCTCCAGTTCTGTTGAGGCCCCCGCTCACTTGGCTTAAGGTGTGGGGGGAGAGGAATGGGAAGAAACAGAGTCCACAGAAGAAACTCTCCACAGAGTCCCACTAGTAACATCACCAATTCCTCTGCTTTCCCATACATATAGAATAGAGGTGAGTGATGAGCTATGCAGGGCAGAGTTAGTTCTTTGGATCTCCCTTTAGGAAGGATCACATGGGTGATGTGGCACCTTCTTTAGATGCCTAGGCACTTAACACTTTCACCCCAGCAACAACTCTGAAACAAAAAAGCATTCTTTGACACCACTTATTTGTTTATTTACTCCTTTTTAAAACTAATGAAAATTTATTCAGGAAACTTCAAACAACTTTCACAATGTTCTCAATACTGTAAGAGAAAAATAATTCTTAGCAAAGAAAAATGGCCTTCCCGGTTTTAAATGTGTATCATCATTCATGCAAAATGCTTATTATAGCTGGTGTTATGCTGGACTGGTTAATCAAGTCAAAATCCAAATCTTCTACTACCTAGAGAGTACAATAAAATGGAAATAATTCATTCATAAGATTCTAATTTATAAAACAACTCCACTACTTATAAAATACTATCCTAAGAATTCTATCAAGCTTCAATTTGAAGAAATGTACAATCACTTAAACAACAGCTGTTAAACTAAATAAGAATTCAAAATGTCTTTAAGAAAATGACAGAAACATTATTAACATGATTGTCCTGGTTTAGACAGAAAGAGGCTCTTTGGCAGGTTGACTCAGCCCTAGAGAACTCACCCCTTGGCGGGAGGTGTAAAATCCAGCTGCTGGCAGGAGTCGCAAGGAAACTTCTTGGTGGGTAGATGTTCCTCAGCACTAGTAGACGATGAAGGGCCAGGAAAATCCCCTTTGGGAAGTAGTTTTGGGGACTTCATACATGTTTCTTGGAGGAGAGGAAGATAAAAGAGGTCCTTTTCTCATAATATACCCCCATAGGTCCATTCCCAGCACGGGACCTTCAAATGGATGATGTGGTTGAGGGAAAAAGCCTGCACCTACTTCACCTGCAGGTGGTAAATATCAGGATGACCTAAATTACCAAAAGCATCTTCAGGATGGGTCCCGTCAGGCCCTATTTTAAAGATGTGGACCAACTGCTCCCTCATAAAAAGACCCATTAAAACTTATGAGTCTTACTGGTGCAGAAACATGACCAGTGTCTGAAGCAAAAGGGTAAACTCTTTCTTGCACATGGGGAGGAAAGTCTGGACCAGCATATGGATGGCCTGATGGACACTATATCATCCTGGGCTCAAGATCCCATGGAAATGACATCCGGTAACATCTGGTGATGCAGGGCAACAGTGAACTTTGAATCCCTAAACTCATCCTTATATTATCGAGACCTCCTGTCTTGATAACATAATGACCCAGAGGATTCCCTGGTTCTCTGGAGCCTCTACCAAATGCTGCACTTGGATCATTAAGGCCTTGAGGGTCTGTTTCTAAAATCTCAAATTTAACATCTTCTTTGGCTGATTTTGGTCTTTCACATGCATTTTCTTCCCTGAGTCATAGAGGTTTATTTGACCAGACTAAACTGTACCTGTCATTTAAGTGCTGTTATCAAGAGAAATGAGCTAGCTTTTCAAAGGACAAATAAGTCCTTCTGTTTCGTCTCCTAGAGCTTTGGATTGTTTTTGGTTTTGCCCTGTTTTGTTCTTTGTTTCACTTTGGCACCCAGCTCTTGGTGGCATGGCTCACGCCTCTCTCCGCTTTGTAACTTTTCTCTTCAGTCTTTAAATCATTCTTCTCCCTCTACAGGATAATTTCCTGGGAGATTTCTTATCATCACTTGACATAGCTTGGTCTTTAAGATCATGCTGAAGCTTTGGAACCTCACTAAATCTCTGCAGTTTCTGATTCCAACAATACATTTTTGTTTGATGTTTGTTTGTTTGTTTGTAGAGTTGCAATATAATCTGTTAGTGATTGTTTCCTTGTCTCCAAGTGCTTAAAAATATGTATTTGGTGGGGTACCTGGGTGGCTCAGCCGGTTGAGCATCCGACTCTTGATTTAGGCTGGGGTCATGGGATCGAGCCCCGTGTTGGACTTGGGCCCGGGGCGGAGTCGGCCTGTCCCTCTCCCTCTGCTCCTCACCCTACTCTCTCTCTCTCTCTCAAATAAATAAATAAAATAAATAAAATCTTTTAAAAAATGTATATATAAGTATACACACACACACACACACATTTGGCTATTTTCTACTTCAAGGGTTTATAAGGAAACATTTAGCTTGGCAGCATTAATCAGTTTCCTCAAAGTTCACATTGACTGGTCATGGATCATCTGTGCTCTTTTCCAAGGACAGCAGCCCAAACTACCATCTTCAGCAGTCATATAGCCAGAGTCTTGATTTGACATTCCTTCTCATGTAGAATTTTTTCCACCCATGCCTTAGAGCAGGGGTTCTGAAAGCGTGATCTGTAGACCCCTGGAGTGCCCCAAGACTCTTGTAGAGGGGCTATTTATACTAATACTAAAACATTACTTCCTTTTTTGCATGTGACATTTGCACTGATGATGCAGAAAGAATGATGGGTAAAAGTGGCAACACTCTAACATGGATCAAGATAGAGGCACCAAACTGTAATAGTAGTCATTGTATTCTTTATCACCTTGCAATTTCTGCTTAAAAAAAAATTTTTTTAAAGCCAGCTCCACTTAAGAATGGACTTAATGAAACAGAAACAAAACCTACAAATTTTACTAAAATGTGACCCTTTGATACATGTTGTTCTAATATCTTGAACAAAATGGGAACAAAGCATAAAACACTTCAACTTCATGCTAAAGTAGGATGATTATCTGGAGGGAGAGCATGTGTGCAACCGATTGAGTTGCAAGCTGAACTAGCCACTTTTTTTTTCATAGAACACTACTTTTACTTGAAAGAAAAGCAGACCAACTATACAGATTTAGGTACGTGGCAGACATTTTCTTGAAAATAAATAAAGTAAGCCTGTCACTTCCAAGAAAACAACTGACAGTATTCTTTGTCAATGATAAAATTCAAGCTTTCAAATGAATATTATAATTTTGGAAAAAAATTGTATCTGTTATATGAGCTTGACAGCTTCCCAATACTTAAAAAGACTTTTCTGATTAAATCAGTGGTGTTATTAACAAGTATAATATTTTAATATTTTATAATGAAGTGTGTCAACATTTAGAAAATTCAAATAAGTCAGTAAACCAATATATTTTAACTGGCTGATACACAATGTCACAATGTCATGCACAGGTTAAAAAAAATCTATTCAAAGTGCAAGGTAGACCAATTAATTTGAATGTAACAGAGCATGAAAATTTTACATTCCACATGGCAACTACCTTTTCATAAACAATTGTCAAGTTTTAGTATAATAACAAAGAAAAATATCCACAATTATCTAAAAAGGTCATTAACATACTCTTCCCTTTTCCATCTAAGACAGGATTTTCTTCATATATTTGAGTTATGGCAACATACTGCAACATATTGAATGCAGAAACAGATATAATCCAGCAATCTTCCATTAACCCAGACTTGTAAAAAAAATTTGTAAATATGTAGGATAACATCAATCCTCTCATTGTTTTTTGGAAAAATTTGTCATTTTTCCAAAGGTGTGATTTATTTTTAAAATGTAAGAGGTTTGTGATAATCAATACATAAATCACAAATAATTGTATAGCTAATTGTTACGAAAAACACAGTAACATATAAATGCTATCCTTAAATTGTCTCCATTATAATTTCTGATACAGTAAATATCAATAGATATACAGCCCATGTAAGCAAAAGCCCTTTGGGGTCCTCAATAATTTTTAAGAATGGAAAGAGTCCTGATACTAAAAAATTTGAGAACTTCTGCTTTAGAGCCTTCAACTTTGTTTCTGTTCATTGAGTTGAGGTTTTTTTTTTTAAAGATTTTATTTATTTGAGCGAGAGAGAGAGTGCACAAGGATGGGGGAGTGGCAGGCAGAGGGAGAGGGAGAAGCAGACTCCCCACTAAGCAGGGAGCCCGATTCGGGACTGGATCCCAGGACCCTGGGATCATGACCCAAGCTAAAGGCAGACGCTTAACCGACTGAGCCACCCAGGCGCCCCATTGAGTTGAGTTTTTTACTCTTTATCCTTTTGATCCTTCTGAAAGTAGTTTTATGCTTTCCTGAAGATGGGCATGTTCGTCCACACTTTTCTTTAATGCTGTCATTTAATTGTTCTTTGCTCTTCTAACAGAACTTTATAACTGTCTTGGCCTCAGCCACTTGGTATTGAACGGCTTTTGATTCGTCTGTTAGTGACTGAGCATCACCTCTCATTCTGGACATTTCGATTTCTCTTGCCTTTACTCTTTTACTGATAAGTCTATTTTTACCTCAAGAAGGAACAATTTCCATTTTTTATTATTTGCCTCCAGGCTCAGCATTTCTGATAACTTGGTCTCAAGGCTGGCCTCCTTCAAAATGGACTCTCTAGTGCTTCATAATCTCTCTTAATATTCCTGAAATCAGAAATTTCAATTTTTCATAAAAGTTATACCAGGTTCTTTCTCCCTACAAGTTGTCTTTTGCCTACAAGAAAGCCCATACCACCACCTCCTGCATAATGGGTAGCACCACCAAAGGCTGAACCAAACTCACACTTCCAAGCAGGGCCCTCAGACCCGCATAACATTTCCAGAATGACCTGGAGAAAAGGTAGCCAGCAGTAGGTCCAATATGGCACCAGTGGCTGCCACAGAATAGCCCCAAATGGTCAGGGCCCTAGTGGCTCAGACTCCCAGGGACACTACAGAATGCTCCACTTGGAACATAAGTCAGTGGGAGGGAATCAGGGAGGGGCGGGAAGAACAAAATGACAAAACAGAGTTTTCCCACATTTTCTACATCATAGTGAACCAATAAATCATCACTGGCGGAAATGGGAAGTTCTTCATGGCTGAGGGTAAAGGTTCCACCTGGCAACTGGGAGGTCTGAGTGTTCATATCTTTCCAGAAGTGAGACCCCTTCCAAGATTGCTCTGCAGTAAAGGACTCATCTGGTCATGTCATGGGCCAAACCTCCTCTTCTCTTGTTGCTCTAGAAGCACGAGCTACCTGCAAAAGTCCTCCAGAGATTTTGATCAGTCTGGGAGTGTGCATATGCGCATGTATGAGTTAGGAATACAAAGGGCCTTACAGGACTTTTCAATAACCGTCATGACAGCAGATTTGTCTGTTTCTCTCTATAGTGCTATCAATTTTGCTTTGAGTATTTTGGTGCTCTATCATTAGATGTATACACTTTTAGGATTGTTTTGTCTTACTGATGAATTTCTGGTAGTATTCTGGTAATATGATCTATTTTTCTGATAGTAATAAAACCAGACCAGCTTTCTTATGCTGTTTACATAGTATATCTGTGCCCACCCACTATCAACCTATTTTTTTTAATAAAGTTGGCCTCATTTAAACAGCATATAATTGGATCTTGCTTCCTTATATAATCTGAGATTCTTTGCCTTTTAGGTAGAACATTTAGTTCATTTACATTCAATGTCATTGCTATGGGTAGAATTTAAGGTAGCATCTTCATATTTTTTCTTATGTCTTTTATCTCTTTTTTCTTCTTCCTAATTTCCTCCATTTTGGGTTAATCAAGTTTTGTTCTGTTGTTGTTTTTTCTAGTATTCCATGTTATCCCTTCTATTTTAAAAAATATATACTTTGTGTTACTTTTTAGCAATTGATCTAGAAATTTAAATGCGAATCTTTGGTTATCACAGTAAAATAATGTCAAACTACCCTAGGAATAATCCAGGAAACTTATAACCATCTAGTTTTATTTAGCACCTTTCCTGGCTTTTGTGAACTTGGCACATAAGTTACTTCTATATCTTCTATATATATCATAGTTCCACAATACATTTTTATTACTATGTTTTAAATGGTCAATAATCTTTTACAGAATATATATGTGTGTATAGATATATGTACATTATGTACATTTTCCTAGCGAAAAATCTGCCATTATTCTATAAGTACTGTATCTTTTTCTCCAGGCTAATTTTACAGTTTTCTCTTCCTGTTTTTCGGAAGTTGACGGGTTTGCCTATGGTTTCTTTTGAATTTATCCTGCTTGGGGTTCACTGAGATTCTTGGACCTGTGGGTTGTTCCATTTCATCAGTTTGGCGAAACTCATGGCCATCTCCTCTTTAAATATTTCTTCTGGCTGCTCTTTGTCTCCTCTCTTTCTAGGACTCCTTCTGTACTTACTAGATGATTTGATAGCAATCCCTAAGGTCCCAGATGTACTTTTTGGTTTTTCATCCTTATTTCCTCTTTGTTTCCAGCTTGTATAATCTCGGTTAACCTGCCTCCATGTTCGCTGATCCTTTCCAGTTATTAAAAGAGATTCTGATAGGATATTTTTCAGTTCTAGTATTTCCATTTGGTTCCTTTTAACATTTTCCTTGGTGTCTTGCTGTTGTTGTTTGTTTTTTGTATTTGCTGAAACTTTCCTTGTTTACACATGCTACCTATCTTTTCCACTAGATTCTTGAACATATTTGTAATAGCTATTTAAAAGTCTGTGTCTGCTCATTCCAACCTCTTTTGGGCTTGCTGGGGAGTTCTATTTGCCCTTACATCATGTTCCTTATTTTGTTTTTAAAAATCGGAAATTATTTAAACGCCCAAATAAGAAGAGAATGGTCATGAGAGTTATGGGAAAACCAATACAGGACTTGTATGCACTGATTTATAAGATAGTTCTGAGGAGAAGGCACATGCTTAACCTATAATTGTTCAATTTTGAAAAACAGAACATTAAGTTTTATCTAATAAAAATGATGTAGAAAGCTTTATATACATATGGACAAATACTAGAAGGAACCTCCTACAAACGAAATATTTGAGCCACTGATGTGGCAAGATCATAAGCAGCTCTGTCTTAATTTTTTGTTGTGACTTCCATTAATAATGCCGATCCTATGGAGTATGTAATAAAGTACAAACTTTAGACACATAGAAATAACAAGAACAATTTCTTCGTCTACAAAAGATAACCCAGAGCAGAAAGGAGCCAGCTGGCCTCTTCTCCCCTAAGGCCCAAACAAAAAGAAACTACTTTAAAATACAGCAAGAGAACTGTGTTAGGAGCAGGAAAGAAAGGGCCTTTGGCCTGCTGAGGCTGTGATATGAAGGCTAAAATGAGAGAGTTGGAAAAGAGGAATCGACTTGGAAAAACCAGATGTGCAAAAGTCCAGTGCTGCCCATAGGTTCTTCATTAATTGACAGTGATGCCGTCAGACTGACATCTCTGAGTAAACCATCTTCATTTTCATCGCTGTTAGTATGGACTAGAACTGGTTACCAAGAGAAGCTGTGGAATTTTTCCCCTGAAGGCCATTTAAAATCAGATATAGACAACCACGTGTCTAAAAGACTTCAGAGCCCATCATGCCTGGAGGCAGGGGATTCAATTAAATGACCCCTGAAGGCCCTTTTAAACCCTATGACTTTGGGATTCCCATGCTAACAATATTATATTAGGAAAGCCTGATTATCCAATGTTTTCCTCAACCTTTCGGTGTGCTCTCTGCTGATGTGTTTTTCAGACTGGAAAGAGAAACTCCTTCCTGCAAGGAGTAGGCTCCATTCTCTCCCTGACATGAGGTGGAAATGTTAGTACTGCAAATATCGCTGGGAAATATTCCCCAGCTGCAGTAGGTCATTTCTTCTCTCACTGCCAGGTGTCACTATGCCTGGAGAGTAACATAGCAAGGAAGAGCGAAGGGAGGGTGTTGCAGAGGGAAGAAAGGGTAGCCTGAGAAACTGGGTGAGTGGACCTGGCAGGAAGGGGGAGGTGGGGGGCGGGGAGGGGAATGCATGGAAAGTCAGCGACATGAAGCAAGTGTTTGAGATTAAAAATAAAAAGTCTACTAAGCCGAAGTTGTGTGTGTGTGTGTGTGTGTGTTTAAAGTGCCTTAGGACACAAAATTGTACACCACTGAACAAAAGCTATTATTTGACCACGGTCACTAAAAATATGAAAGATGCCAGACCAAATGCTTCACGAGACATCATCCCCAGCAGCCCGAAACGGGGGACACTATCAGGCAAGACTTGTACGAACCCATTTGGAATGAAAAATTAGTGACCTGCAAAAAATAACCAAATAAGCTTGTATTTTGCCCCCAAATTTCTCATCTCTTATTTGTCAGTGATCACATCCAGGGGTTCTCTTTTGAGGACCGCCTTTTGCCCTCCTTTGGAATGTGATTTTGCACCCAGAGAAGGGACCAGGGCAGGAATTATTGAAAGCCCAGTTTCAGATCCGCATTAACAATTCATGGAGCTCATCTCTAGTTCCACCTAAGGCGCAGGGAAGGACACCTGATGTGCAGGCGAGGGCTTGTTCAAAGTGTCTCCTAATCTGCTTTGAAATGCACAGTGGATTGGGGCCAACTCGAGGTCAACACCCCATCCTTGTTTGGTGCGCCCCGGCTGTTCCCCGGGCAGAGGAAGTGAAAAGGCGGGTCTGACTGCAAACCCATGGGCAGCGCCCAGCCGGCAGCTGTACGGTCTTTTGAAATGCAAACCTCTAGAGCTGAGGGGTTGGAAACTTCTTTTCTATTCAGGGCCACTGGCTCACAGAGGGGGGAAAAAAATAATCACCAAAAAGTAATTTAGGTTGAGTAGTTTACAAAGTGAGATGGATCAAAGGTTAAACTCACACAATTTAAATACTGAGAATAGGGATTTCTATTTTTTAAAAGATTTATTTATTTATTTGAGAGAGCGTACTAGAGAGGGAGAGAGCAAGCACGAGTAGGGGGGCAGAGGGAGAGGGAGAAGTAGGCTCCCCGCTCAGTGGGGATCCCAGGACCCTAGGATCATGACCTGAGCCAAAGGCAGACGTTTCACTAACTGAGCCACCCAGGCGCCCCCAGCATAGGGAATTTTAAACATTATTCATTAAGTATACCCAAGTTGGGGGAATGTATTTTAATTTCAGATGAGGAGGAGGGAAGCAGGGCCCTGGCTCCTTCCAGGCCACCAAACCTTTTGCAGGTAAAGCATGCATTGAGCATGCGTGCATGTGTTCCTCCTCGCAACACTCTCTGGCTTTGCGGTGCCAGGCCCTCCTGGTTTTCCTCCCACCTCCCGACATCCCACTCGGCGGGGTCATTTGCCAGGTCTTCCTCCTCATCTCACACTTGGCTGTCGGTTCCTCCAGGCACGGGCTAGACCTGCTTTCATTCCCTCGCTGTGCTCTCTGCCTGAACACCTCTCCCACGCCCTCGCGCCTCTGCGACTGTAAGCACCTGAGCACACATCGCCACCCAGACCTTCCTGCCAAGCTCCAGGCCTGTAAATCCCTCTGTGCACACAGAGCCCCTCGTCGTCTCCCACACACCTTCCACTCAGCGTGTTCTCAGGGAGTGCAGAGCCATCTGCTCAGTGCCCCAAATCCAGACCCTAGGAGTCAGTCTTGAAAGCTCCCTCCCCCTCACCCCACATCCAATCCATCTTCAGACCCTAAATCTCTCTCCTCTCTCCTCCCAAAGTCTCAGCTGTCCCAGCGCAAGGTTACTAACCAGTTTCTTTGCATCCATGTTGCCTCCTCCAGCTCATTCTGTCCACGCCGACCCTTCTCAGGCCGAAGCAGGGCATTCCAATGCCTTTCAAGTAAAGATCACCGTCCTTATCACGGCCCATAAAGCAGCGAAGGACCCGCCTTGGCACCATTTCGCAGCCTTCTCTCCAGATACCTTCCTGCCTCCCGCAGCCCTCCCACGCCCTTCGGATTCACTCTGGGAACCACGCAGGACTCGGCCGCTCCGCCCCACGTCAGCCTCTCCGGAAATGCGGGTTTTCTCTGCTTTTATCTGCTTCCTCCCGTGCCCAGGCAGCCTCAGCAGGATTACTACTTCCTCAGAGAAATCTTCCCGCATCCCCAAGGCCAAATCGAAACCTCCATTTGTCCAGCTTCCTTGTCTCCTTGACTTTTCATTTTTGTAGGATCTCACTTTCTAATTAAATGACTATTGTACGTATTTAGTGGCTTGCTATCTTGGCATTGCTGTTTCTCCAGTTCAGGGCACTATGTCCTGCACACAGGATATGGTCAATGAAGCTATCCTGAATGAATGAATAAATGAGTCCTAGAAATAGAGATAAAGGGGTATCTGGGTGGCTCAGTCGGTTGAACATTGGACTCTTGATCTCAGCTCAGGTCTTGATTTCAGGGTCATGAGTTGGGTCCCACCCTGGGCTCACCCTGGGGATGGAGCCTACAAGAAAGAGAAAGAAGAAAGAAAAGAAAGAAAGAGAAAGAGAGGAAGAGAGAGAGGGGGAAGAAAAGAAAGAAAGAAAGAAAGAAAGAAAGAAAGAAAGAAAGAAAGAAAGAAAGAAAGAAAGAAAGAAAGAAAGAAAGAAAGAAAGAAAGAAAGAAAGAAAGAAAGAAGAAAGAGAGGAAGAGAGGGAGGGAAGAAAGAGAAAGAAAGAAAGACAGAAAGACAGAAAGACAGAAAGACAGAAAGACAGAAAGAAAGAAAGAAAGAAAGAAAAGAAAGAAAGAAAGAAAGAGACATAGAGATAAAATCATCAAAAAATAAAAGGAGAAAGACTACCTGTAGCTGAGCTACTCACAATTTGTGTATTTTTATTTGTGTGAATTCTGTCAGATTTCCTCCCTCTCTCAGTTACTCATATTGGAATTAGTGACCAGTTCAAACCCCAATGGCTTTTTCATATTAACTCATGCCCTGCCAGGTAGGCCTCTGTGCTTAGATAATTTGTATATCATCTATATGTAAAGTTTTTATCTTTGGGAACAAATACAATTTCTGAAAACAAATTCTGTCATCCAAGATATTAACTGTCCTCACCGGCTATCATTTGGAAATACTATAGTCATGATTTTCATGCCTTTTTTTTTCAAGTTGTTAATCAATGGTCTCCTCATATTAGCACTGCAAGACCCTACAAATAATGCAAAAGGTCTCTTTCCCAGTGTGGCAAGCATAATTCGTCAACTCATCCAATAGCCATTTCTCCCAACTTTCTATTCTTCACTCTCTTTCAATTATAGAGGCTAAGAAAAGCCAGAAACCCGATTTGCCAGCTTTCCTTGTAGCTAGTGGTGGCTAGTGAGACATAAGGGGACATCTTCGAGAGGAAGGAATATAGGGAAATATTTTGCTCCCATTAAAACAAACAAAAAAGCAAGGTCAACCTAAGTTGTGTTCCCTTAACATTGATCACTCTATTACTTCTACCTTTGAAGGTGATTTGATGCCTGGAGCTTTAGCAGCCATCTTGTGACTTATGAAGTCACAAGCATGAAAATAGAGTTAATCTGATGAAGATGGAGGAACTTTTGAACTAGCCTATTGTAGGTTCACGACCTTCTGGGGAGCTTTCTGGTATAATCTGGTACAATCTGAAACCCTGTGTGCAGAGGGAGGGGAGAGACCAAAGAAAGAGACCGGCCACTCCGTGTTGGTAGGTGGCAATTTTAATAATAGCAAAGGGAACTTACATGAAAGGCCTGTCTAGGGCAGCAGTAAGATGAATAGATCCCCATGCTAAAAGTTTATAAAGAGGTCCTAACTGGGCTCAGTCACATATATCATGCAGGTGTTCTCAACACCACATCACCATCTCAAGACTGTGTCTTTGGAGCAAACTCTATGAGCAGAAAAGGCAAGTGAAACCCACATTCTAAGCACAGGGGAGGGAGTGAGGAGCTTCCAAGTGCCCAGGTCCAGCTCACAGGTCAATCAGTGGTCACATCTTTTTTACCATGTTCCCTTATACCTGTTATGCTCCCCTTCAGAGTTCTTGTTAGGAGAAATAACTGTGTCCTTACTACTTTAGCCACTATGAGCTGGGTTTTCTGTGATTTACTGTCAAAAGTAACTTGAGGGGTGCCTGGGTGGCTCAGTCTCGGTTTAGCATCTGCCTTCAGCTCAGGTCATGATCCCAGAGTCTTGGGATCAAGTCCCTCATTAGACTCCCTGCTCAGCAGGGAGTCTGCTTCTCCCTCTCCCTCTGCTCCTCACCCCCGCTTATGCTCTCTCTCTCTCCCTCTCAAATAAATAAATAAAATCTTCAAAAAAAAAAAAAAGTAACTTGGATGATACATTTAGTTAGAATGGGACTATTGAGCAACATTCAATGTAGAGTAGATCAACCAGACATAATTCTGTCTACCCATAGTGAACTCCAACCCACATTTTTCTGTTTTATCCACAAAGCTATCATGAAAGACTTTATTTCAAATTCCTTCCTCAAGTCCAGGTGCCTGAGACTGTGATATTTCCCCCCTTTGATAGTGTTATAAATTTACCCCATAAGCATTGCTCTTGACCTGAAAACAATATAGATAATAGACACATTGTGCTCAGATCCAGTTTCTGTGAGATTTCATCTGGATTAACATTAAGCCTCTTTAGATCTTGTTCTCTGTCAGCTTCATCCTACCCTTTTTCATAATTATTTTTTGAAGTGGCTAGGTACCCTTTCATTTTGAACACATAAAAATGAAAAATCCAACAAAACAAAGAATAAGTTCTCCCTACTGCTCTTCCAAACTCTTGTATGGTTTTATATCCGGAAACATCTTCAGAGTCTCTTTCCAGTAAATAGAAGAGTCAAAATATCCTCTGGCATAAGTTAGAATATCAGTTGGGCTTCTGTATCATGGACTCAAAATAATAGTGGCCTCAGTAAGAATGGTGATTTCTTCTAGCCTAACAGTCCAGCCACTAGCAGGCTGGCCTGGCATGGGAGTTCCAGAATGTCAGCCACCCAGTCGCCTTCTGTCTTCTTTCTCTAGCATATCTGCTTGGCTTTTTCTCTTGGTCCAAGATGGTACCCACCACATCCCCATTCAGGGGAGCAGGATGGAGAAAGGAAAATGGTGGATGTCCTTTCCCTGAAAGGGCATGACCCAGAAACTAACACACATCACTTACACTCACATCTGACTACAACTTAGGCACATGGCCACACTTGGAAGCAAGAAGTCTAGGAAATGAAGTTGCTATTCTGGGAAGCCATGTGCCCTGCCATATATCAGGGCTTCTACCACCGTAGACAAAGGGAGGAGAGATTGTGACGGATAATTTACAGTCTCTATCAGACATCCCCCCAAGAGAAATCTGATTTCCTGGGCTAAAGTTGCAGTAACAAACAATAATGTAATCATCAAAATGAAATCAAGCCAAAGGCTGAAGCTGGCTCTTGGGCTAGACAGAAATCACCCACTTTAATCAGAGAGGCCCAATATTTTCTAGGAAGTTTTTCTATCATAGTTGTTCTCAAAGTGTATGGCTGGGACCAGCCACAGAAGTATCACCTGGGAATTGTTAGAAATGCAAACTCTTGGGGCCCACCTGACTGACTGGATCAGGAACTCTGGAGATAGAGCTCAATAACCTGTTCTCCATGGGCTCTGCAAAAGATTCTGATGCATGTTCAAGTTTGAGAACCACCATGCTATAAAGTATCGCACTTCATGTATTTCTAACAAGCATCTCTAAATTCCTACAATAAGGCACCCAGTACCTGAATACTTCTTGTGCTCAGGTAAGTAATGAACTATTCAGTTAAGGAGAAGTCCTGATCATAAAATGGATTCCAAATAAAATACATATCTCTATATTAAGGAGTCTTTAATTCCTCTTAAGAAATATTCTATTAGATATGTATGTAACCTTTTCAAAAACAACAGTTGTGCAGCAGTGAATTTAAAATCAAGAAAAGGGCAAATCTTCCTCTTACTATATCATCATCATAAAGACATGGATCAGCTCCCTTTCTGATGCAGTCAGCATCATGAAAAGGACATCCAACGGGGGCATCTCAGCCCAAAGGAAGTGGTGCCAAGGGGTTCACTGGGTGGAGGAGGTAGGAGTTTCTGGGGCATCCCTCCAGACAGTGCTTTTCTTATCTAGCTCCTAGGTGTGAACAATTACTTATATACACGTCTTTCCTTTCTCTTATGGTTTTATTGCTTATAAGATGTAAAATATTGTCTTTATAGTCATTTACAGCAGTGCCACTCAAACATTTGTGGATGAATCATCTGGGGATCTTGATAACATGCAGATTCTAACTTGGTAGGCCTGGGACCAAGCCTGCAATTTTGCATTTCTAATAAGCTTGGGTGAGGCTCATTCTGCTGGTCCACACACTGCACTTGAGTAGCAAGGATTCATAGAGTAACAGGATAAAGGATAGAGGAGCTGTTTCAGAAAGCCTCCCAACTGTAGCTAATGTCAGCATACATAGGAACTATTCAAATTAAATCTTCAACACCTGGTAGATTGAAAAAAGAAAAGATGGGGCACGTGGGTGGCTCAGTCAGTTAAGCATCTGACTCTTGGTTTTGGCTCAGGTGATGATCTCATGGGTTGCAGGATCGAGCCCCATGTCAAACTCCAAATTCAGTGGGGAGTGTGCTTGAAGATTCTCTCCCTCTGCCCTTCCCCTGACTCGCTCGTGGGAGTGTGCTCTCTCGCTCTCTCTTATTAATTATAAATAAATAAATAAATCTTCAAAAAATGTAAAAATAAAAGTTCCCTTCATCTCTGGTATTCTTTAGGAAAAAAAGGAAAGATGCCTATTTACTGGGAGCAGTGGACAAAGAGAGGAAAAAAGAAGGGGACACAGGATGCCCGTTCCCCCAATTATTGCTCCACCCTTGCTTCCGGGGCAGGACATCCTCACAGTCCTCAGTGTTGTTTTCCCTGGGAATCATTATAGTTGATGACAGGTATTCCCTTATGTGTGCATTTGTTTAATAAATATTTACTGAACAATGACTATATGCCATGGGGGTCAACTCCAGCCTCAGAGCATCACCTGAATAAGCAGAAGGGCACCACTATAGTCCTGCACTCTGGTTAGGCTTTAGCTTCTTAGAATGCTCTCCACCACTTCTTCCATCAGACTACCGGCTCATCTCCAGAACATTACCTAGAATGTTACCCTAGAAGAAGGATCTTGTTTCTCATTTGGCTGTTCAGTAGCTTCACGTTACAGGGGCTCATTTATATTTGGCTCACTTAACTTTATACCGCAGGAGAAAATGTTCTCCAGTTGGGGAGGTATTTTGTCCAGGGGTGCCCCCATGGACATCTGCCTCCTCTACTTACTTACAGAGCTAAGGTTCAGCATTTCCTCCTTCAACTGAAAACCATTCTTTTAGCCAGATCTTAATGACGGCCCTCAGTGTCTTAAGCAAGAGATTAAGTGTGCTTCTTCTTTACTATTCCTTAAAGCAAGATGAACTTCTGGAAATTCTCCATACACAAGCTGACCCTGGCTCTCCTTTCCTCATCTCCCACAAAAGAACATTAAGAAAACTTTAAGAACCCTTCTACTCAAGAGAAATCAAGAGACTATCAGAGCCCTGGGTAAATTGAACGTAGTTTCCAAGTCAAAAATCAAGAATCTGCCTGGAAAATGCAAAAATACTTAGGGGGCAAAAGGAAGAGAAAATTTAGGAATAGACTTCTCCTAAAAAGTTTCAAATATATATTCATCTTGCAACTTGTAACTGAAGGTGTTCTAGAAAGGACATAGAAGGGGGAAAAGGGTATGCAGGAAGGGATACAGAAGAAAGACAGTGATGGTACGTTTCATAACTATATCATTCTAGAGAAGCTAGATCAGTTTTCTAAACCTATTTTTCCTTATCACCTTCCCAAGGAGTCTTTCTTTTTAGACTTCTTTTTTCTTAATCTCTCCATGAAATTTCTATACCACAGATATGCTCTGTATCTGTTTATTTATAGTGTGTGTATATATATATATATATGAACTATATATATATGCACTATATATATATACACTATAAATATTCATCCATCCCAAGAACCAATTTGCATCCCCTTGTAAGTGATATCCCCCCTCTTAAGAATGGATGGGTCAGATGCTGCTTGGTAACCATCCAAAATCTTAGTAGCTAGTTACAATAGAGCTGTTTCTCACTCACATTCCCTGTATGTCACATGTCAGATGACAGGGAGGTATTGCTCTCCAAATATCTTCTCCTCAGGATCCAAGCTGACAAAGCAACTACCAATTTCAGTGTTGGCAGATGCCAATGGCAGAGCATTCAGGAGGGTCTCACACTTGTAATTAAGTGCTGCAACTCAGAAGACACATGTCATTTCTCATCTCAGGTCATTGGCTGGAAATAAGCCATATGGCCCCCACAACCACAAGGAGATCAGGAAGTTTGATTCCACCATATGCTAGAAGATGGAGAGCAAGAGGAAATAGTAGGCAAAAGACATCAAAAGCTCTCAAAACAGTTTTCCATTTGGACAGCCCTAATATCAAAGAGTGCACATTGCTAATTATATACAGAAAGGCTCTTGGGACCATAGGATGTAAACTTTCCATGTCCAATGCTCACCTGAGTTCTTGCCAGAATTAACCAACATAGACACTTCCTCTTCTCCCCTACCTTGTCCAGTGTCCAATCCATTCATATCCCAAGCGCACTGTAGACACGAACGCTTCGTCCCCCTCTTCTCTCACTATCACTTCCAATTCAATTCCCCAACTAGAGATCAAAAACCAGCAAAAGGAAATTAGAAGGCTAAGAAGGCTATCTATCAGGGAAAACCTTTACACTGCAAAATGGTTCAACTGCCAGTACCTTCGGGGGAAGCCGGTGAACTAGATACAAATAGTTCAACACATAAGCAAAGGTCATCAAGAGGAAACAAGGTAAGTGCTCAATCAGTATCTGATAAATCAATGAATTAATGCACTACATGCAGCCCATTTTCCAAAGTCCTCAATAATACATTTTCCCTTCTATTATTGTCTTCCTTATCATGACGAGGCCCAGGGGTGCTCTCCTTCCTCTCAGGCTATGTTCCAGGCTTAGCTTAACAACAAGCTCTGTCTCCATGTGGTCCTATCATTGGCTTGACAACTGGATTTGGAGTACCTGTGTTTATTGCTCTATTTCCTCTTTGCTTCCTCGGCCTTTGCAGGCAAGGCCTTGTAACTGGCCCCTTCTCTCCGCTGCCCCATACTCTGTTTGACCTGTGACTTTCCATGTCTCACATTAACCCTCCCCAGATTCTCCAGAAGAAAGGACCTGATGACATAAACACACAGGCAGTGAAACAGTATTGATAAACAGAAAGGAAGTCATAGGATATTGATGCAAATGCCTGAAACACGCGCACGTAGAGCTGTGCAGGTGCAGCCAAGATTTGTTAGGGGTTTGCTGTTCTTCATTTGAAAATACACTAATGGAACAGGTATTTAGTGCTATTATTATTCTTCTTGCCACATATAGTTATGTGCAGAGGCACTCCTGACGCAAGGGTCTTACTGCTCTCAAAAACCATGAACCATGAACAAAAACAAATCAGCCAGCTCGTCCATATTTAGACAGTTCAAGTGTCCAGGGGAAGGCTTGTCACTTTTGAACCAAAATACCTACTTAAAAATATGAAAATGCTATTGACGCCCTTCTTGGGACAGAGTCAGGGGCTAGAGTGAGGACGTGGGAATAGGAGCTGGTCTTTCTGTTCTACCCAGGGATAGAGTGAATCAAAAATACCATTGGGGGAAGGGAGAGAAGGAAGATGTCCCCAGGCCGGCAGAAAAGTTTTGAGTTGGAAATTCTAGAACCAAGCCTCAGAAAGGGCAACACAGACTTGCCTTGAACACAGATCAATTATCATTCACACGCCAGGTGGCCATCTGGGTTGTCTGTGTCCTGTAACATGTAACTCCTTGCTGTGTGCTTCAGATACAGAGATCACAGATTTCTAGGTCTACCTCTATGAATCTGATATTCTTGACAAACAACGTAATGGGGAGGAGAGAGTGCAAATGGCAAAGAAAGGAAAGGATCTCACTTTGCTCTTTCAATGCAGGCTGCATATTCACCACACTGTACATGTTTATTGAGTGTGATAGGAGACAGGCACTGCCCTGGGCAGTAGGGATGTAACAGCACAGAACACAGAACACAAAACCCAGACACAGTCTCTGATCTCATGGAGGTAACATGGTAATGGAGAGGAAGAGACAATGAGGAAATAAGCAAACAAATCAAGGAGACAATTCCATGTGATGATAAATGCTAGAAAGAAAACAGAATGCGCTGATTTTCTTTTTAACGACGCCAGAGTAAGCTGTGACTTTACATAGTGGCCGGGTGAGATCCTTCTAAGGTAGCGTCATTCAAACTGAGACATAAATGATGAGAAGGGAATGGTAAGTACAAAGCCCTTGGGGCAGTAATGAGTTCGGTGCATTCAAGGAACAGAGAGAAGGCCATGTGCTTGGAAAAGCATGGTTGGCTGCGACAGGAGAGGAAGCTGGAGTCTTAAGTTGAATCTAAATCAGGTGGGTCTTAAAGACCAGGGTAGAGTTTGAATTTCTACAAATATGTATAGTGTGTCTGTTAGAGTGAGGACAGCAGGCATGGAGTTGTCTCCCCTATGTCTACCCTGGTCCAATAAGCACGTTCTCACAACTAGTTAGTGTAAAAAATTATCCTGTCCTAGGCCAAGTTTTCTAGAAGTAGTCCCTGAGACAAGGACTCACTACTAGTGATTTACTAAGGAAGTACGGCAGGAAGAACCCAGTAAGGGAAGGCGGGAAAGCAAGAGAGAGGGGCAAAAACTAAGGAAGGGATCATCCTCAGGTGGACTTGCCAGGTAGAAGCTGTAGCCTAATCCCTGGAGGCAACTGTTGAGTGCAGAGTGTGTAAAAACACCTCACAGTCATCCCAATTTGAGTTAAGGAGGCTGAGCTTTCAGTCTCAGGTCTGACAGTTTTTGGTCAAAGGCCACCCTAGAAAAAGTGGGTTCCCGTATCCTGCGTGCGGTCCTCTGAAAAGAGCTGTGGCGGTAACTGTTGAAAGCAAAAGTACACTGAAGCATACACACACACACACACACACACACACATGAGTAAAATCACATCCTACAGGACTGGACACACTACACAGCCTAACTTTTCAAAATCAAGTTTCCACCATTTACTCCCTATGTGATCTCAGTGTTCTCATCTATAGAATGTATATAATCATAATTCCTATCTTACAGGGTTATTCTAAAATTTAAATTATGATAATGTATAATATTTATTCTAACACAATGCCTAGCATATAATAGGCACTCAATAAATGGTATTATTTTTTTCACCCAATCAGGCATTCCAAAGTTGCTGCATCACTCTAATGGAATATGTTCCCATTTATTGCTTTCTCCATACTCATAAGAGATCATAAAAGCTCCACCTATTTCCATAAATATAATAGCTTTATAATAAGGTCAGTTGGCAAGCTAGAGCATTATCCTCAGAATCTTCAAGAGAAATATAACTGCATTCCCACCTAATTATGTATCAAGGCATCCTTAAGAATCTCTTCCTGCTGGGGAGGACTAGGAATATTCTTAATAATAACCAAGGAATGTCATTAGCTATCACAAATACATTTAGAAATCACAGATGCCCAAAGACTTCAATCAAATTCTTTATATTTGAGTCCATTAATGGTGATAATAGACTTGCAGCTGCTTTATGGATTCTTGGATATATTTCACTGCTTCCACAATTGTACTTCAAATGCTGTCTTACTTCCTAATAATGAAGGTACAGGTTCACTTCAGCCCAAATTTTTAAAACTTGATTAAAGAACCCAATGTCAAAGCATCTCTATTTAGCATTCAGTGGGACTTTGAACATCCAATCGTGTTCACATGTCTTTTATCATCCTACTTCCCAGCACCAACATTTTGAGTGGTTTCCAGGCTAGCCTCTTTCTTTTTATCCATTAAAATGAGCCAACAATTTGGGCAACTGAGTGGTACAGTTGTTTGACTAACTGACTCTTGGTTTCAGCTCAGGTCATGATCTCAGGGTAGTGATCTCAGGGTCCTGAGATCCAGCGGCACGTTGGGCTCTACACTCAGAATGGGGTCTGCTTGAGATTATCTCTCCCCCTCTCTCTCTTTCTCCAATAAATAAATCTTCTTAAAAATTAAATTAAAAAGTGATAAAATAAAATAAGCCCAACAACAAGCAAAGGATGATCTTAAAGTATGGGACTTAGAAACCAAACTCAGGGTCCTATATAGAACCAGATACCACTCAGCTCGGGTTCTGGTTAGAAAAGAAAATACATTCCACTCCTTAAAGTCAACACAATCTATTTAGATAGAAATTAAGGGAGGGACTTTTACTGATACAGATTGAGGAGCCCCTGGGTGGCTTAATAGGTTAAGCATCCGACTCTTGATTTCAGCTCAGTTCATGATCTCAGGGTGGTGAGATTGAGCCCCACATCTGGCTTGGTGCTCAGTGGGGAGTCTGCTTGAGATTCTCTCCCTTTCCCTCTCCCTCTGCCCCTCCCCGCTCTCTAAAATAAATCTTAAAAAATTTGTGAAAATTAGTTGTCTTAGACTTCTAAATAAAGGTGGATTCCCCTTCATGGTTTTCTCCCTTTCCTTGCCACCCCACTGAAATTCCAGTAAAGAAATAAAAAAATTGTATTAACCCAAAAGGACAAATAGAATGGAAGAAGAGAGAACAAAGGGTTGGAGTTAGAGGGGGGGACCGAAAACAGAGCAATGAAAACCCACATACTGAACTATAATAGTAGCCAGGGCAACTTACTCTCCCTTCATCTCACCCCAGCCTGAAACCTGGAGATTCTTCCCTAGGAAAGCTGAACAACACAGATAATTAAGACCTTTTGAGACATGTGAGGAGCCCCAACAAAACTGCCCCCTCATTATCCTCGAATGAAGCCCATCAGTGAAAAGGCCCCCTCCTCACAACATGTAGTTTCCAGCCTGCTTTCGAGTACCTTACTCTCATTTGTATCTGGAAAGTCAAATTCCTCAGTTATTACAGCAGATTTCTGGCATGAAAGATACCAAAAAAAAAAAAAAACAAAAACAAAAAACAGAAAAGGAGGATCTAAAGGAAACAGAGAAAACAAATGAAAAAGAAAATTTTAAAAAATCTATAATATATATCTTTAGATAGCCAAGTGAAGATATTTCCATTCGTGAAACAAGAATAAGATGTTAGTAAAAAAGTATCAGTCAACACACAAATTTAACACATAAAATTTAACATTTAACTGAAATTAAAATTTTATTTGAAAGGCTAGATGATAAATTTGATGAACTTACCTGGCAGGTAGAATAATAGAATTTACACAGAAGGAACAACTGGGGAGCCTGGGTGGCTGAATCAGTTCAGCGACTGACTCTTTATTTTGGCTCAGGTCATGATCTCAGGGTTATGAGATCAAGCCCCGTGTCAGGCTCATGCTTGGCCTGCTTAAGATTCTCTCTCTCTCCCTCTCCCTCTGCCCCTCCCCCTCTCTAAGAAAGGAAGTAGAACAATTTTCCAGACATGGTAAATGGGAAGAAAAATAAAACAAAATTAGGTAATCCAGGGAGCCCATTATCATATTAATATGAATTCCAGAATTAAACAAAAGAGACAAAAAAATCAGTAGGATTATCAAGGTCATAGTACAAGAAGATAGCCCATAACTGAAGACATGTGTCTCTAGTTTTCTAAGTGACAAATGCAGTGAACAATAAGAGACTCCTGAAGTCATATCATCAGGAAAAATCTGAACATCTGGGATAAATGAAGACTCAACACTTGCAGAAAGAGAAAATATGTCATATACAAATATTGGAAATAAGAATGGCAACACTGGATGCCTCAGAATTTCTGAGGGTCATTATTTGTAATCTAAAATTCTGTACTAACTCTAACCATCAATCAAGTACAAGAAGAAAATAAAGACATTTGCTAACATGGAAATGTTCAAACAAACCTCCATGCACACTTTTGATGAGAAGCTACTCAATGTTTCAATAAAAGAAAGGGGAAGATGTGAGCTCCAGAAAAATTTAATAAAAAAAGAGAATTCCCAAACAGATGCTGAAGGGAAGACTTATGATAGCAGTTTGGAAGCCAAAGTTCAAGCATTTCAGATGGAATAGGAAGATAGAAGGTTGTAGGGAGGTTTCCAGAATGAGAAAAAAAAAAATGGAACAGATAGATTGATATGTTTAATCATTTGGAAACAAAATATTGCTATTTTAAATAGATCAGTGAGAGCATTTGGGTAAAAAGAGAAGCCTATCGAAAGCTAATCAAAAGTAAAAACAGAGGCAGCTGTGGTTGCCAGAGGTGGGGGAGAGGGGGTTAAAATGGGTAAAGGGAGTCAAAAGGAACAAACTTCCATCATGGTGATTATAGCTGACAATACTGTGTTGTATATTTGAAAGTTGCTAAGAGAGTAAACGTTAAAAGTTCTCATCATGAGAAAAAGAAGATGTAATCCAGATATGGTGATGGATGTTAACTAGACTTACTGTGATCATTTTGCAATATATACAAATGTTGAATAATTATATTGTTGAATACCTGAAACTAGTATATGTCAATTATATCTCAATAAAAAAATGAAAAATAAAAAACAGAGGCAACTATTAACTTAAAAATGCAACCATAATATACTACATTTCTCAGCAACAAATGACATTTATAAGTTGAAATGGTATAAAGACCAACTCTTTTTTTTTTTTAAGATTTTATTTATTTATTTATTGGAGAGCGAGCGAGAGAGAAACAGCATGAGAGAGGAGAGGGTCAGAGGGAGAAGCAGGCTCCCCACTGAGCCGGGAGCCCGATGTGGGACTCGATCCCAGGACCCTGGGATCATGACCTGAGCCAAAGGCAGTCCCTTAACCAACTGAGCCAGGCGCCCTAAAGACCAACTCTTGACTGAACCAAAAATTGTGATAGATTGGGTAAACTGCAGAGAGGAGAAGTGGAAGAAAACTAAGGAGAAGTATAAGACAGGGAAATTCTTAACTGCCTAGCAGGAAATCAAAAATAATGTTAAGAGATAACATAATATTTGAGATGTGGAAGTATATATCTGAAATCATTTCTAAAAATTGAAAGTGATTATTTCTGGGGATTGAAGGTAGATAATGAAAAGTGTTGAACAGGGGGTCAATTTTAAATTGTTTTAGCACTAGAACTTTTTTAGTATATACATACAAAACTTTCATAGAAATTTTAACTGTGAGGAGGGAATAAGAAAGGTCATTGGCTTATATGACCCACTATTAACAAATACTCACAGCTGCAAAACTGTTCTTGCTCAGATGGTGCCCAGTTCAAGAGAGTCTCTAAGGAAACCATGTCCCACTTAAATAGATGTTTAAAGACTAAACCAGTTTGGAACTGAGAATTAAAAACAGATTTAGTTCCCTAGAAAACAGATTCAGATTCAATCAAATAAATATATTAAGTTCATTTCATGGTCAGGTCAAAAAATATATAGCAGTCTTTCAGTTTTAATCCTCTTTGATCACTTATGTGTATATAAACTTTTAATTATTTTGATTAAATGATGAACATTGCAAACCAGTTGTTGGTCTTTTAAGGTAGGTTGTCAGATAAAATAGAGGATGCTCAGTTAAATTTGAGTTTCAGATAAACAGACTTTTTAAGAACAAGGATATCCCAAATATTCCATGGGACATAACTACACTAAAAATTATCTGAAATTCAAACCTAAGTGGGCATTCTGTATTTTTATTTGCTAAGTCTGACAACCCTATTTTAAGGGTTAAACTCATCTCACATCTGCCTCTGAGTCAGGCTAAATCACAGCTGCTGTTTTTCATCACATGCTCCCTCTCCACCATTCTCAGTTCCATCTTGGGCCATGATTTCTTTGTGCTTAATCACCCGGGCACTTCCAAGGCTCTTTTCATCCTGCATCAAGTACAGCCTCTGCCATGTTGCCTTCCACCAAAGGGTGATGCAGAGCTGGTGGTGTTTCCCTTTGCTCTCTGCCCCTTGACACTTGCCAACTCTAACAGATTCTGTACCTTTGTAGAAGATTTGGTAACACTTGACACAGAATACTAAATATGATTTAGAATAATATAGGAAAAAAGGAAAGCCTTTGCTTGGGACCTTCTCATGGAAAACTCTAGTTCCTAGCTCATTTCCTTCTTCTGTGGTGCATCACCATCACATCTTCTGGTTGCTGAAACCATATCCATTTGTTCTCCAGAATATGACTCCCCTCTCCCCTTTTAGGAGAGCCCAGTTCCTACCCACAGGGGTAGGCCTCACCTTTCGCCTACCAGTGGAATTTATCAGGATTAAGAATCCCCCAGCAGTGATAGAAATGTGTTATATCTTGACAATGGTGGTGATTATGATGTAGGAAAGAGATTAGGTTTCGAAGCTGACAACCAAGAAAGAATTCTTGAGACGTCTTTGGTGCAAAAAGGTGATTTTATTAAAGCACAGGGACAGGACCCATGGGCAGAAAGAGCAGCAATGGGGTCATGAGGAGTGGCCCATGATATACTTTCAAGTTGGGAGAGGGTCAGGGATAGCGTAAGTCTCTAAGGAATTTTGGAAGCAAGGTTTCCGGGACCTTGAAGGGGCTAGCTATTGTTGGGAAAAGGTCATTCCATCTAATAAAACCTTAGTCATGAGACCCTTCGGATGTATATTGGTAGGCCATATGCTTAGGGAATGATTGCCAACACATATCTTGGAGGGTTTAGAGATAAAGGAAGTTTCCAAAGGAATTCTTACACCTTAAAGTAGACTTACAGGATCCTGGGGGCAGGCGAGGGTGGGGGTGGGTGGGTGGTGGGGGTCGGTCAGGCTAGGATTGCCTTTTGCCTTTAGCAAAGTAATTAACATTGAGGCAGTTGAGTCCCTAGAGGAATGTCACTCTGCCTGTTTCAAGGACTTGTCAATGGGCTGTAGGTAGTAAGGAAATTTAGTAATTTTTCTTCTGCCTTTGTTTCCCACATCAATTACACGGGTGCACACATTTGTCAAGATTCATGAATTGTACACATAGAATGCATGCATTTAATGATATATTAATGATACCTCCATGAAATGGATTTTCGACAAATATCTCCTAGCAGTATTTTTACTAAAGAGTGAGTTCTGGAATCTAAAATAATACTACAGGGATTTCAGCAGCACAGTCCTGGATTTTGCATTCCAAGTTTGGTTTAGCTCAAGTTCTGGTCACCGGTGTGAAGTAGAGATATGCCTCCTTTTGTTTCTTGTGACGGTCTAGCCTCTTATGGATACTTTTAAATAAAATGCACACACACGCGTGCCATCTTAGAGATGGTATAATATAGTCGACCTAAATATCTTATGAAAAGCAAAATTATTTAATAATTAACTGTCTGTGTGACCTAGAGACATGTACAAGATACCACTTGGTAGAACAGTTTAATCGAGAAAACCATTGGCCTCTCTATGCAAATGCTCTCACATGTGAGGCAATATTAAAAATTGTTAAACAGGAGGGATGGGGGTGGAGGGTGGAGATGTTTAATGTTGTTTTACAGGAATTGTCTTGGCTTCCAGGACCTTTCTACTCAACAAAGAGAAAATTCCATTTTCAGCTCAAACCCTGGTCAGGAAATTATTCTTCCCAAAAGGGGGGGAAGCAGCTGAAAAACTCCTCACTACTCCACAGCCCAGAAAACACAAACAGGACAGAGAGGCCGGAAGAGCCTGAGCTCCACCCAGAGAAAAGCCATTTCTGGAGAGGGAATAATTTAGGGCCAGGCGTTTTGCAGATAATGTAGGAGGAAAGCAAACCTCTTAAGCAAAAAGTGGGTACTTAGAGTGACCCTTTTGAAAGCATGTAAACAAACTAACAACTTTCTGTAAACTTTAATAAATAAATGCTTTGATACTAAAGAGAGAGCGAAGAAAGAAAGAAGAAAATTAATAGGAAACCAAAACAGAGCAAAGGGTCCACAGCAAGCAGAATACCAACAGAAACAAAGTGGATTATAATCACCACCGGAATAGTAAGAGTAATATTGACAATGGTCTTGAACAGTCACTGTGTGCCCAGGACCATTCCTAAGTGTTTTATATGCATTTAATCCTCACAACAGCCTATGAGCTAACACATTATTAGCCCTACTTTCTATGAGCTGGAAACGGAGCTATTGAGACAAAACCACACTACAGGTGAGTAGCAGAGTCCAGAGGTGAAGCCATCTCCCTCTGTTTGAAAATCCTTAACTTGGGCCCCTGGGTGGCTCAGTCGGTTAAGCGACTGCCTTCGGCTCAGGTCATGATCCCAGGGTCTGGGATCCAGCCCCGCATCGGGCTCCCTGCTCAGCGGGAGGCCTGCTTCTCCCTCTCCCACTCCTCCTGCTTATGTTCCCTCTCTCGCTGTGTCTCTGTCAAATAAACAAATAAAATATTAAAAAAAAAAAAAAAAGAAAATCCTTAACTCTTGACAACGAGGCTCTAGCCCACTCATTGCTCCTGAAAGTATGTTCCAGGGACCCAGAGCAGCATGAATGTCACTCTGGAGCTTGTGAAAATGCAGAATTTCAGGTGGCACACCCAGACCTACTTAATCAAATCTGATTTCAACAAGACCACCAGGTGATTCTATGCATACAAAAGTCTGCAAAGCAGGGCTCTAGTCCCTTTCTGAAGACAGATGATTCTTAGTCTTATCTGATTCAGATTTATCACCAGTTCCTTCATGGGAATGTGCAAGAAATGAATATCAGAATCTACTGTATAGAATTCATAATTGTTTTAAATAAACCATGGTCTTTTTTTGCAGTATGCAAAACACATATTGCTTAGTTAGGGTCTTGCAGATTGCAGGGACTAGATGTGCTTTTAAAACTTTTCCACCAAGCACCCCTAACAGCTGAGCCCATATCCCAAGAGGTTCTGGGGGCCATATCCTTTTTTTTCTATCTCTTTTCCTTACCTTCTTCTTTTTTTTTTGGTAAACAATTTCACTGAGGTGTAATTTCATACTATTAGATTCACCCTGTTAAATTTACAATTCAATGATTTTTAATAAATTCTCTAAATTTATTGAGTTCTACCACCATCACCAGGATCCAGTTTTAGAACATTTTCATCACCCCAGGCAGATCCCTCATACCTATTTACAGTTAATGCCCTTTCTCACCACCAGCCCCTGTCTCTGTAGAATTGCCTACTCAACATTTTATGTAATTGGAATCATACAATATATGAATTTTCATCTGGCTTTTTTCACTGAGTGCAGTCTTTTTGAGATTTATCCATACTATAGCATATAGTAGTACTTAATTCTTTTTACCCCTGAATTGTCCATTGTATGGAGCCAAAGCCCTTCTACTGTTCAGCAAGTTTAAAAAAAAATGTGCAGCCTCAATATTTATCTTTAAAATTCATTCAAGTGTTGTACATGTCTGTGTTGGCCTTAATAGAGAAATGTCTTAAATAGCATGTTAATTTCCTCAAAATTTTTTAAAATTAAATTGTTGCCCCAGCTCACTTTAGACCCCCATCGGTTGAGACC
Organism: Mirounga angustirostris; assembly: GCF_029215605.1. Lineage (NCBI taxonomy): Eukaryota > Metazoa > Chordata > Mammalia > Carnivora > Phocidae > Mirounga > Mirounga angustirostris. Next base: position 143,981,596 of record NW_026991709.1, read on the forward strand.
CATAACCTTGGGTGATGGTCATTAATTATAGGGTAGAAAGAAAGGTATTGTCATATAAGTCTTTAGTCATTCCCAAACTAATTCTCCTGTAATTTGCTTCAAGTTCCAAAATAAAGATACCCAGCAGGTACTGGTATAAAGAGACAGCAGAATGAGATGGACTGACATGACAATTGTAGCCAAGATTTTGAAGACTAGAACACTGAAAAAAAAAAAAAATAACATCCCTCCTTAAAAAATATTGCTTTAAGGGGCGCCTGGGTGGCTCAGTCGTTAAGCGTCTGCCTTCGGCTCAGGTCATGATCACAGGGTCCTGGGATCGAGCCCCGCATCGGGCTCCCTGCTCCGCAGGAGGCCTGCTTTTCCCTCTCCCACTCCCCCTGCTTGTGTTCCCTCTCTCACTGTGTCTCTCTCTGTCAAATAAATAAATAAAATCTTAAAAAAAAAAAAAATATTGCTTTAATAAAGGACTTTTCCTGCTATACAGAACAAGTAGCTACCCTACGCCCTAATACTCAAAAGCTTATTCTTAAAGGGAAGTTCTTCCTGTGTGTTCTAAAGTTCTCCTTGTTGACTCTGTCAAATCTTGGAATAGCCCCCTAGGACTGTTAATCAATTCCAAGGATAATCAACTCGTCATTCTTAGTTGAGATTCTATGAAAGCACCATCAACTCACCCAGCACAAAGATCTTGGTTTCTAACACCATTTTCCAACAAAAGAACCCAGAGCTCCTTGGAGATACAGCTGATTCTAGGACTGGGGCAGGAAATACACAAGATGATCCAGGAGCATCTTATAGTCCCAGAAAGTAAGAAAGTGCTCAAAAAATAATAATAATGAGGATATGTCAAAGGGATATGAGTCAACCTGAAAGAGTTGGCCAAAGCTAGAACGATTTCAGAAACAAAATAAATAAGGTAGAATTGAATTAAAATCCAAAATGTAAAATAAATATCCATGAGACCATGCTGGTGTAATTATTGAATGAATAAACAAATGGGGGAGAAAAAGCAATTTCCTGTACAGACACTCCAAATGTTGTGTGTACGCTCAGCAGGGAGTCTGCTTCTCCCTCTGTGCTTTCTCTCTCTCTCTCTCTCATAAATAAATAAAATCTTAAAAAAAAAAAAAAGGGAGTAGAACTTAACTCCCATCCATCAAACATGCGCTGCATTTAAAGGCTTGCTGCCAACAAGTAGAATATGTGAAAAGAGAAAAAAGTTACTTCACAAAGCACCACTTTGGCCAGGTGATCAAGGTTAATATCATCAGTGATAAGGCATCCTAAATAATGTGATAAGAAAGCAAGTTTACTTCTGTGGTCTTCCTCCTCACCCCCCAAAAAATCCATAACTCCAATCTAACCATGAGAAAAAACATCAGACAAACCCAATCTGAGGAACATTCAATAAAATACCTGACCAGTACTCCTGAAAACAAGGAATGTCTGAATGTCTGAGAACTGTCACAGCCAAGAGGAACCTAAGGAGACATGGCAACTGAATGTAATATGGTATCCTCAATGGGATCCTGGGACAGAAAAAGGACATTAGAAAAAAACTAATGAAATCTGAATAAAGTATAGAGTTTTGCTAATAGTCTTGCACTGATGTCAATTCCTTAGTTTTGACAAATGCACCATAGTAATGCAAGATGCTAACATTAGGAGAAACTGGTTATGGGGCATATGGGAATTTTCTCTACTATCTTCTTAACTTCACTATAAATCTGTGCTATTCTAAAACAAAACATTTAATTTTTAAAAAAACAAGCATAAGTTACAGCCGGAGTTATTTCAGAAATCTCCCTACAGAGAAACATGTAATAAATTAGCCTAACTACAGGCAGTTGATGATTATCTGGATAGGATCTCCTTCATTCTTTTTAAGGAGGCACGCACTGCCCAGGTTGATGTCATCCATAGCCAAAGGCTCTTGAGCTATATAATGATGACTGGCGAATCTACACAGTTACCTAACCCCAGCCCCTATTCACATACCCAAAGCCTGGTAGCTGTCTCCCAGGTTCCTCAAACATATGTGACAATAAGCAATGGACAGTAAAACTGTGTATAGTTGTTGGCTATTATTACAATGGTTCAAATAACCAACACAGACTCGTGTTCAGGAAGACTGGCATTTGTGAGTTCAACCTTTTGGCTGGCCCCAGTGATTTTCTCAGCCTCTAAAATGGATGAATACATGTTATAAACCATATGTGGAAAAGGTTCACTGGCAAACAACCCAGTCACTCCTAAATGGTCAGGGCAGTCCTCGGGAGCAATCATTCAAAATAAACTGAAGCCGTTGTATGTGTGTGTGTGTGTGTTAGTGATGAGGTGGAAGTGGAGATTATCAATAATGCGAAATCCCTCCCTAAGGCTCTGGGACTTAGGCTGGTCCAAGTATGAGTATTATCTCATTTAATCCTCACAACAACAGTATAACCTTAGAGTTATTGTCCATGTTTCATTCATTCTTTCAGTGCTTACCATGAACCTGGTAACCCCCGGCCTAGTGCCTCATGCCAGGTGGTCCCTAGACAACCAGAAAAGAAGGAAAGCAAGCAGAACCAAGAATGAAATAAATCAAGTCCAGAACTACCTACACACAAAAGTTCAAAGTTTTTTCCATTATCCAACAGTACCCGGCATATAGTAGATGCTTAATAACTATTTGTCAAATGAATTAGTGGACACATCAAGGCTTTCCCAGATACCAGTACCTGGAGGACGAGGTTACCAAAGGCAAACTAAAGACACTGTTCTGAAGAATCTACTTCCTATGTGTAGAAGGAAATAGTTATTCTTTTCTCTTCTTTTTTTTTTTTTTTTTTTGTGACTGGTGACTTTGCCCCACACAAGCCCAACCACCAGTGAAACAAAAATAAAATTACTATTTCTAAGGGTACTGAGGGAACAGCCTTTGGAATGATAACATCCAGGGTGAAAAACAGAGCCTTTCTACCAAACCCTGTTATCCTGGGGCCCCTGCGGAACAAGGTGATGGATTAAGTGCAAAGAACTTGTTCTCAAGCCAGACACCAAATTAAGTGCTTATTATGACATTGTTCTGGTACTTTCCCAGGTCTCTCTGCTCTTAAATTAGCTGAACAAGATCAAAACATCCTTAATATAAACTGAATGATCATTTGTGAACAAATCTCTAAAAGCAGAGTAATCGGCATGATGTTTGGGAAAAAGTACTGAAATAAGAATTAAGAGAGGAGTATTCTGGCACCAGTCATGGCTTTTAGCTCTTCATAGAACATTCGGTGGGTTATTTCATCCTTGTGATTCCCTTTTCTTCCCTAAAATGAAGAGGGCAGAGTGAAGAGTTAGGCCACATGATCTCTAAGTTCCCTTCAGGGTCTAAATCATATCATTCTAAGTATATTACTCTAATCATAATAATATTATAATAGCTACTCATATGTTACATTTACTATGTGGCAGACATGCTCTATATACATTTTGAGTATTATCTCATTTAATCCTCACAACAACAGTATAAACTAGGTATTATTATTCCCATTCTCTGCTGAGGAACTGAAGCACAGAGAGGTTAAACGTCCCAGGCTGTCCTCACTGTACATGACCCCAAGGGCACAGTTCTGTTATGTGTGCATTTCTGTTAACGGAGTGTCTTAAAAGTCAATGACTGCCTATACCTGAACTCTGGCAATCCAACTGCCTATACCTGAACTCTGGCAATCCAACTCTGGCAATCCAATGAACTCTGGCAATCTAGCCTTCTAGAATGCTAACAAATAAGTATGCTTAGCTTCTACCTACACCAGTGGCTTTCTAAGGGTGGTCACCAGACCAGAAATGTCAGCTTCACCTGGGAACTTGGCAGACATGCAAATTCTTGACCCCAGTCCAGACCACAGAATCAGAAGCTCTGGGACTAGGACCAAACAATCTCTCTGAACAAGCCTTCTGGGTGATTCTGATATGATACAGAGTTTGATAACCACCGCTTGATTCTTAGCAGATGTGATGTTGGAAATCAAGAAGTGTAGAAAGCTATGGCTGAGGCATTCTCAAAGGTCAGCTACGCCAGGTGAACTAAGAGTCCCTTAAGCTGAGAAACAAGCACCGTAAGAAAACTTGCAAAAGCAGGTCACCTTTGCAGGCTGGTTACCTCTAGAAGACATCGTCTTCCTTTAACATAGCATTTCGGTGAACAAAGAAATAAGAAGAAAATCCTTTTTTTTTTTCCTAAAAATATTATCCATTACCAATTTTTTGCAGGTTGAGGTATCTCCAGGGCATTTCTCTGAGTTTCCAAAATGCCAGCCATGGACTGTGATTTGACTCTACAGGAGAGATCCAGCTGGAGCCATCAATGGATGCTTTGATGTCTTTACCTCCAGCTGACAGTCTCCCCTTCTCAGACACAACATCTGATGCTCTGAAAGTGGTGGAAAGCATCTTGCAATTCTCTTCTTGCTCTTTGGGCCCAATGCTGTTGATTCAGTGGCTTTTTTCTAAGAGGCATTTTGTAATAAAGCAGATTATCAGCTTGCTTTAAAAAAAAAAAAATCTCCAGGCTGAGATATTCAAATTGCTGAACCAATGGTATCATGGGAGACCATTATAAAATCCTCTCCGAGTTAAGTCTGCATGCCTCAAAGAGCAAAAAAATTAATATACTGTCATTACACAGTTGAGAGGGGAAATTAATTTATACAGAAACCTTTTCTAAGGCATGTTCAGACTGCCCGGATACTGCTCCAAATGGGAGCATTATCTGCCTTCCCAAAATAATACACCATATGCCCTAATCTGGCAGACACAAAGATAATTACATGACTCTGGCAGAGCCAATATGCTTGGTAATAAATGGGAAAATGAGGACAATGCAAATCAAAGTTAAGTTCAATGGTTATTCAGAATTGTGGTAGGGAAGCTACCTGCTACAATTAAACATTATGACAAGAAGAAAATGGGTCTCTTGCATACATTAAAAGACCCAAAGCTTCTGTGAGAGACCCATTTATATCAAGGAATACTAACAGAGGACATGGAGTTGTTTGTGGGCATGGGAGGTAGCCTCATACGACTCCAAGCCGTAAAGAAACTCCTCTTCTAATAATCTGCTCTTAAGGGATTCAATAGTTCTTAAAAAACCAAAGCTCAAAATACTGAATTCCACACAATTACCTGCAGCTTTAAAGCAAAGAAAACTAAATGTAAAATGTGGTCTGGAAGTTGGATTTGCATCGACACAAATCTACTTCTGATGTTATGGCCCCAAATCAAGGAGGGCTCTAGCCTACAGTCAAAGATCACCATCTGACATTGGCATACTCTTCAGCTCTCTCTTTTTTAGGCAAGTGATCTTTTTTCTTCATTACTTTCTCATAAAACTATTTTAAATTCTTGTTTCTAAGCTCCTTGGTCCTGATATGCACCAAAACTGCTAAGTAACTAGAATTATCAAGCCTGACTCCACAGGACTATGAATGAAAGATGTGGATACCCAACCCCACCAAAAAAAATGCTGCTTCTTTTACCTTGGAAAGAATCCAATTTATGTTGGGGAAAATTCTTTTTCTACAATTTTTCTCTTTATCTTCCCCTACCAGTATGCCCTTTGCCCCAGCCCCAGTGTGCCTTCCTATCTAGATAGAAGAAGGATCACTGTCCCAGTGATGAGAGAAACATTGGCTTGGGGGACCTAGAACCATCCAGATTGGTGATATACCGATAGGGTGAGATGTGGGGACGTGGCAGGTCTGGTGTGAGAGGCTTCAGCCTAGAAGCCCCTCTTGTCAACCACAGGGGAAAATCAGACACTGGGAACAGGACCCTTTGGAGAAAGAGTCCCTTCTAGAATGCTAACAAATAAAGTCCCATGAGTCACTCTTGCCAATTAAATTGCAGGAGAAAGACAGTGACAGATGTGGGGTGCCAGCAGATTTGAGCTCTGTCAGTACAAATACCTTCACAAGAGAGCTTGCATTGTACAGAGGAAGGCAGCAGTGATGAAATATTTACATATTTATAAATATCTAGACATTAACAAGCCTGCCAGATTCATTCCATGCATTCAAAGGAGTAATCCCAGGAAAGAGAGAGGAGAGACACAGCCTTTGATGAAGGGATGACCACAGCTTTAAGAAACCAGGCAGAAGCTAACCAGGATCTCCATTCCAGGAGGGTACCCATCACTGTCATTGCTTCAGGGATAAACTTTGAAAATCATAGAAGAGATGATCACAAACCTAGACATTTATATAACACAACATCTCCTAAAGCATTTTCCACACTACTCCCAAGAGATGATGAGGGGGAGGGGTGCTTCATTGTCAACTGAACTGAAGAAATGTTTTATTCTTAGAGACTCAAAGTGTCCACTGGCTTAGCAAAGTCTCTGAAAAGTCCTGCAATTAAGGAAGCTTAAAATGTTGTTTCACCCAACATTTCCCTAATTTCTTTGGTCATAAGAACCCTTTTATTCATTGATACCTACACCTTGTGCAATCCAAATTATCCTTCATCACACCATGTAATGTAGTAAAATTTAATTAGGAAAAATTTCATTTGCTTATTCAGTATTTAATGTTGAATTAAACAATAGTGCATTTATTTTCCAACAGTCTAGACAAGACAAGTTCTTCTGAGAAGAAGGGAAAAAGAACTGGATTGGAGTGCCTATCAGGTTCTGTTTGATTTAAATCTTTATTTATTTATCATTCTTGTGCCAGAGGCTAAGGTCAGACTTCTTTCTATAAAGACAAACATAAAAGGCACAACCACACTTCAGGTCATTCTCTGACACTCTAAAACAACAATAGAAGGATTGAGGACAGTTCATGGGGGGCGGGACAGGGAATATTTCTGAGAAGTGACTGATTTTGATTAATTTCTGGTCTAGCTTGTCTGTTTGCTGTGGTTTGGAACAAGATACTTAACTTTATATATATATAAAGGAGCTGATGAGCTACTTACTCACCCAGATTCATTTCCACTTACAACAAATTCTGAATGTGAAACTATCAGAATTAGACCTCCTCTCCATGTCCCCCACCCCCAGCCCCATCTAAGGTTAACTTACTTATTAGCAACCCAATGTGATTCACCTGATTGTACCTGCCCACTCTAGGCTAGTTATACTCTAGGACTGGCCCTATGCCCAGACTGAAATGCAGAAAGACTTCCTTGCTGAGGCAGGAATGACCTTTATGTGCCCTCAATTTCCTTCAGTATTAATCAGCTATTGCCACAATGATGCCACATAACAAAGTACCCCGTAAATTCAGTGGCTATAACAATAAACGCATTATTTTTCTCACTCACAGTTCTCTGGGATGGTTCACTCTGCTTCTTGTTTGCTGGCTTGGCTCTAAGCTGTGGGTTGGGCTCAGGTCTCTTCATTCTAAGTCCCAGGCTGAAGAGGCAGTGGATGCTTAGACATTCTTTCCTCTGAGTGTATCACTAGAGCATAAGAGAGTATGCCCAATAACACAAGCACATTTAAAGTCTCTGTTCTTATCATTTCTGCTAACATTCTACTAGCCAAAGAAAGTCATGCAGCAAAGCCCAACATCAACAGGGGGGGAGAGGGAAGGAGAGGGGAGTGAATATTTCCTGAACAGTAGTTCAAACCATATCACTCATCACTTCCCTTGCTTCTCCTGGCTCTACCTGCCTTGAGGTTCCCTCACCCCTAACTGCTGGTCTGGCTTTCAGCAACCTGGATGAGTTTGATCATCTGTGCACTGCCTGCTTTCTAACATTCAAGGAGTCTTCTAGAATGTCAGCTGAATGGAGAAGGCTGGAGTGGAGAGACGTAGGAGGCAAAACAGGATCGAGTGGGATGAGTTGCATAAGGAGGCCAAAGTGAAACCAGAGTGGGGTTAAGACCTGATCATAGAAAGTAGCAAGAGTAGCATGGGGAAGCCCAATTCACTCTTTCAGCCTAGAGGGGCCTAGCAAATAATAAGAAATGAACATCAGTGGTTAGACCCTGAAACAGGATAGAAGCCACAGAGGCAAGGAGATTCAGCAGGTTCTCCTGGCTGGTTTCCACTTGACCATCAGGATCTTATTTTGGACCGTCGTAGTCCAAATTTGTTACTGTGACTTATTGTCCCAACACAAGGCCCAGGGACCCTCCCTGAGGGCAATAAGCTGGTGGTGTTCCCCCTCAATTCCTCACTCACCTCCAGGCAGCAGGGCAGATGCAAGAGGTGGGTTTGAGTCCCATGTTCCAGCCTCAGCTTAACCTCCCTGGGATTAGGAGACATATCCCAGCATCCTTCCAAATGATTTCTCCTTTTCACCAAAGCCAGAGGTTCCCAGACTTTGCTTTACATTGGAATCACAAAGTGGCTCCCACCCCTAGGCATTCTAATTTAATTGATCTGGGGTGCAACCAGCTCCTCAGATTATTCTAATGAGCAGCAAAGTTTGGGATCCACTGGTCTGAAAACCTAATCTAGCCAATCAGACCATAATGAAAGTTCATTTTAAATCTGCTACACAGTTTTGCAAAAGCAGAAGATCACCCCGAGCTGGGTTGGTGTGTAAAAACCAGACAGACCCCAGTGACACTGCATAAGAAAACACAGGTCCATAATCCGTAATTCTGAAACCCAAAAAACTCTGAAAACTGAGAGTTTTTTCAAAACTCAATGGCAGCAAAACCTGACCTGACTTGAACTCACTTGGTGGCAAGACTTGACTATTTATAGTCTTTATTCATCCTACTTAGTGTGAATATTCATGCATTTTGCCAGGAAAATATTAATGTGTTTAATTACAGAGTGCTTTCCCAGACCCTGCTGGAGTTGTTACATAACACAGGGTATGTGTACCTTTCTACATTCTGAAAATTTCTGAACCCAGAAAACAAACGTGTGGCCCCAAGGGTTTAGGCTAAAGGAATATGGGCTTATAGAAGGAATCTGTGTTATTGCTCCTTGGATATAAAGAGCAGAGAGGAAACAAAGGGGATAGAAGAAAGTAAAATGACCAAACAACATGGCCTTTGTGTGACTTACATAAAGTGTCCCATCTGAGTGGATTAATTAGAGAGAAGGACCACCTCCCAGTAAACACAGCCCTTCAATAGGGCTCACAGCTTAACAAGCAGATCACAGGCTGGATTTTACCCTCACTCACCCCCCTTGGCCAGATTCTTTTGTGCAGTGCACAAACTACACAACCTTGCAGGTGGCCTTGCCAAGCAATTTTGATAGCAGAAGGAACCTAAGGTGCAGACATGGGCAAAGGTTTTTCTAAGTACAAGTATATCTAATGCTTTTTATTGTCTCCATGAATGAAATGAAGTTGTCTCTGCCTCCCAAACCTGTAGCATAGTCTACCACACAAAAGCTTTGGGGTGAAGTGCACAGGAGTGCCTACATGGAGTATATGCATGGGATGGCATGTGTGAGATGGCATGCATGCACAGGATGGCAAGCATGGGAGGGCCAGAGTTCATAAGATGGGACATTGGACCTTACACAAACTATTAAATAGCATTCAGGCTAATTTCATCCAACTATTAAAAGTACAGTGTCTAGTCTGGGCTACAGAAACATTTCACTGAACATGGCAATGAATGGAAAAGGAAGGAAGCTAGGAGCGATTAGGTCATTTGCTCAAGTTAAAGTAGTTAAAAAGTGGCAAAGCCAGTTATTCAACCTACACCTCTCTGATGTCAAAGCCAATGCTCATAACCACCACTCTACCCTGTGTCTGCCTCCTTCTTGCAGCTGTAACAGCACTTGGCATGGTGTCTGGCATATACATGCTCAAAGGCTTTCCGCAAAAGCAAAAAATGGTGCCCACCCAGCACTGCATATGGGGAGAGCTTGTTAAAGCTATGCCTTAAAACTAAACCATAACAAACACCCTACCAGACTAACACAAGCATGTGAAACACTTGACTAACTCCTGTATACCTACCTGCCTCATTCACATCCCTATAAACTCTACAATGCAACTATACCCACAATTTCAGCTGTATTTTAAGGAGAAATGTATTGTTTGGGGCATTTCATTTGTAGGAGTCATTAAACTATGTCACCAGTAGTTATTTAGAACCGACAAACACTCTCGCGTAATAGGCAAAGCTGAAAATATTCACATTGTTTCTCTGCAAAGGTGGTTTCCATTACCCACACTCTAATGAATATGCAACAGATCACAAGAAATTCAGCCAATCAGGAGCTAGCAGTGCCCTGACATGTGGCCAGGCACATGCGAAGCTGTTTGCTTAAACTATCAGATCTCAGCAACCATACTGCACTAGTGATGGATTCGGCACGTAATAAGAACATAGATAACATCATCCCCTTCCTGCTGTGCTGGTTATGTTCTGTTTCTGGGTCTGGAGCCAGCCACATAGGTGTATTAAGTTTGTGAAAATATGTTGGGCTGTACATTTATGATATATACACTTTTCTGATTATATACCATGTCAATAAAAAGTTTCTAAAAAACAATATCCAGTCTACAAAAAGAACTAAAGAAATTTAGAAAAATCCCCCCTTCTCAATTATGCCTAATGCTCAAGCCTATCTCTTGCCAAAGAAGTCAAGAACTTAATCATTCTTGCCTAAATCATTATCCCTCCAAGCTGGTAGTTCAAGGAGAGCATAGTAGCTTAAAATACAACCATTTATTCTGCTCATGCATCTGCAGGTCAGCTGGGCAGTTTCTTCTGATCTCAGTTAAGCTCATTCATGCATCTGCAGGCCAGCTGTGGATTGGCTAGTTGGCCCTGCTGATCTCAGCTAGCCTTTCTCTTCCATGCCCAGGGGTCATCTGACTATCAGCTGTTCTACGAAGGCCTTGGCTGCTCCATATGTCTCATCCTTTGACAGGCTAGCCTGGCCATGCTCTCATGGCCATCACAGAGGAATAGGGGAGAAAGCAGAAATGCACCAAAAGCTTTCTCTAGCCCCTGTATCAAGTCTGCTAACATCCTACAGACCAATAAAACATGAAGCCCAGTTTCAAGTGATGGGGAAATAGACGCCCTCCCTTTAGTGAGACAAACTACAAAGTCGTAGTGTAAGGGGCATGGATTCAGAGAGGGTCGAAGAATTAGTGCCATCGATGTAAACACTCTGCCACATCTATCAATTCCCAATTGCTGTTGATTTAGGACAATTCCTCAGAACTGCCAGACTGCCTCACAAGTTTGGGTCAAAAGAAAGCCCTCAGGCAGAGAATTGCAGATACTTAGAGTAGCATAATGTTGGCAATTACTGGAATGGTGAGTGCTAAGAGAATATGGGTAGCAGTCTACAGTTTGGTGGGTGGTCCATGACAGAACTGACCCATCAGACTCTCACTCAGGAATTAGTACTGGAGATCTGGATAGATGTGACAGAAAAAGAAAGACAAACCATATAATAGGACTTAGAGAGAAAAATGGAGTATCTCTGTCTAGTTCTATGCTACAATATCTAGAAATATGTATTTTATAACAAACTCCCTTTTCTTGAAAATACCTAAAAGTATCTCTGTGTGTATATTGACTGCCAAAAATGAGCCAAATTCTCCATCTTTTCCTGTATCCATGACCCTCTGCAAAGTGATTTTAGATCCTCCGATGAAAATGTATATCCATTTTCATATCTTTCCTTTTAACATTTCTTATAAGGCAGACCTACGGCAATCAGTTCCTTCAATTTTTGTTTGTCTTAAAAGTCTTTATTTCTCATTCACTTTTCAAGGATAATTTCACTGGAGACAAAATTGTAGGTGGGTGGCTTTCTTCTTTCAATACTTTAACTGTTTCACTCCACTTTCTTCTTGCTTGCATTGTTTCTGAAAAGAAGTCTTATTGTTTCTTGATAGGTAAGGTGGGTTTCTTCCTCTGGCTTCTTTGAAGATTTCCTCTTTGTCTTTGATTTTCTGCAGTTTGACAATGATAGGCTGAGGTGTAGTTTTTCTGGCATGTATCCTGCTTGTTGTTCTCTAAGCTTCTTGGATCTTTGTTTTGAAGTCTGACATTAATTAGGGGGAAATTCTCAGTCATTGTTGTTTCAAATATTTCTTCCTTTCCTTTCCCTCTTTTCCTCCTAATATTCTCATTTTGTGTTATGTTACACCATTTGTGATTGTCCCACAGTATGTGGATATTCTGTTCCATTTTTTTCCTTCTTTTTCCTCTTTACCTTCCAACTTGGGAGGTTTCTATTAACATATCTCCAAGCTCACTGATCTTTCTATTTTCCTCAGTCACATTCAGTCTACTGATGAGCCCACTGAAGGCATTCTTTTTTTTCTTTTGTTTTTTTTAGTAGGTTCCACACCCACGTGGAGCCCAATGTGGGGCTTGAACCCACAACCCTGAGATCAAGCCCTGAGCTGAGATCAAGAGTCTGACGCTTACCTGGCTGAGCCACCCAAGTGCCCTCAAAAGCATTCTTTGTTTCTGTACCATGTTTTTCATTTCTAACACTTTGTTTTGATGCTTTCTTAGCACTTTCATATCTCTGCTTACGTTATCCCTCTGTTCTTGCATGTTGTTCGCTTTTTCCATTAGTGTTCTTAGCATATTTATTATAATTATTTTAAAGTTCTGGTATGATAATTCTAAATTTTCTGGTATCTCTGAATATGGTGTTGGCATTTGTTCTGTATTTCCAGACTGCAGGTTTTGGTGAAGCATCTTCCTGACTCCTGGACAAAACCATCTTCCTGCTGTGGCTTCTCTAGCCATTCTAAGATGTTGTTTACAACCAATTCTCTGCATTAAATCTCTCTCTGTTTGGAGTATGTAGAAAGGTTTATATTTTCCTATTAGATATTGACTAGAAGAGTAAGTGGAGAGGTGTCTGGGTGGTTCAGTCGGTTAAGCGTCTGCCTTCGGCTCAGGTCATGATCTCAGGGTCCTGGGATCAAGTCCAGCATCAAGCTCCCTGCTCAGCAGGGAGTCACTTCTCCCTCTCCCTCTGCAGCTCCCCCTGCTTGTGCTCTCTCTCTCACTGTCTCTCAAATAAATAAACTAAATATTTTTTTAAAAAAAGAATAAATGGAGTAGGATCCTCATATGTGATCTCTGGAGTGCCATGCATAGGCAACAAAAAGAGTTCTCATTAATACAATTGAAGCAAAATATAGTCAGAAATACGTAGCTCAGGGAGCAGCAAAGACATAAATGTCATGAAGTACAAATGAGAAAAGGCAACAGAAGTTTTAATTTATGAATTTGCTTGTGCTCTTGTCCTACTTTTAACTATTGTTTAGCCTTAACATGATATACACAGCTATTAAAATTAAATGTGGACCCAGCACCATCATCTTTAAAAAATTGTTTTAAGTTGATGTCTTTCAATAGGTGAATGGATAAACTGTGGTACATCTGTGCAATGTAATCAGCACTAAAAAGAAATAAGTTCTTGCCTATGAATACAGACATGGTAGGAACTTGAAGGCATATTACTAAGTGAAAGAAGCCAACCTGAAAAGGCTGCATACTGTATGATTCCAAGTATATAACATTCTGGAAAAGACAAAACTATGGAGACATTATAAAGATCAATGGTTACCATGGGATTTGGGGAAAAGGAGGGATGAATAGGCAGAAAAAAAGGATTTTTAGGGCAGTGCAATTATTCTGTATGATAGCAGAGTGAATACATGCCATTATACATTTCTCAAAACTCATAGAACATCCAACAGAAAGAGTGAAGCCTAATATAAACTATGGTCTTTGGTGATAATGATGTGTCAAGGTTGGTTCATCAATTGCAACAAATGTACCACTCTGGTGGAGGATGTTAAGTGGGGGAAGTTGTGCCTATGTGGGGGCAGAGGATATATGGGAATGCTCTGTATTTTCCACTCAATTTTGTTGTGAACTTAAAACTGTTCTTAAAAAAATAAAGTCTATTTATTTAAAAAAAACAATTGTTAGACTCAGAAGGATATTGCACAAAAATGCTCCATTTAGGGATAGGGCCATATAACAAGAGGAAAACCAACATTTTCTCACAATTTCCTCTTTCACTCATTCCCATGGAAGCCAAAAAGTTAAAACATATCAGAAACAAAAAACATTGGTTTGTTATCCAGAAAGTAGGGCTATTCCTTAGGCAGATTTGGGAATCTTGTTTTGTAGAAATTAATCCTTCTACAAACATCATGGAAACTGCAAGCTTAACTTGGTATTTCTATAGAGAAGGAGAAAAAGGAACATAGACCAACATTGCATACACCATCTTGGAAGGCAGCCTCTTGCAAACACGATCACATTTGCTTCTTCAGCTGAATCAAGATCACAGAGGCATTCGGAAGTGAAATTAAATGAGGGAACAATAACAATATGCTTGAGTCCTTTATCATTTGTGCCAGTCTGTAGAAGTACATTACACTATAAAGGAAGAAATAATAGTACGGCTGGATGAAAATATATTTACTGTCTATTGCAAGAAAAATGTATTACTTTCATACCATGAAACTATATTTTCTAACTATTCTTTAAGTCAACAAACAAAAACAAAACTTTCTCTTCTTTGCAATCTGATCTTTCTCTAACTGTACTCAATCTACGCTTCTGTCATGGTTAATGCTTGTAAGCAATAGAAGATGGACTCGGCTTGAATAAGCAAAAGGACAATATTCGAAGGTTGTTAAGCAGGTCACAAAACTCTTTGGAGGGCTGGAGAACTGGGCTTGAATGAGCTCCTAGAAACAGTTCCCAACACACGGCAGAACCAGGCTGATTAGGAAATTGTTACCATCACCATTGCCACCAACCAATCATTGTGCAGTCTGAGCCACTGTCACATCCATACCAGGAATTCTACCTCGCAGCCTAACCTCCAAAGAAAGAAATCAAGTTCACCATGTGTGTTAGGGTTTTCCAGAGAGACAGAACGTGTGTGTGTGTGTGTGTGTGTGTGTATCTTATTGGTTTAAGAAATGGGCTCATGTGATTGTGGAGTCTTGGTAAGTCCACACTTGATCTTAGCCAAAAGGCCGAGAAGCGATGAGACTTGGTAAGTCCAATATCGGATGGAGTAAGCTGGAAGGGAAGAGTTGCAAAGCAATTTCAAAGTCAGGCTGCTGGCAGAATTCCCTCTCGCTTTGGGGAGGTTAGTCTCTCATTCTATTCAGGCCTTTAACTGATTGGATGAGGCCCATACTGGAGAGAAAAATCTGCTTGATTCAAAGCCTGCTAATTTAAATGTTAATCTCATCCAAAAAAACAAAACAAAAACAAAAACAAAAACAAAAAACAAAACCTCACAGAAACTCCAGAATAATGTTTGACCAATTATCTGGGTACCATGGCTCAGCCAAGTTGACTCGAAAAATCATCTGTCACTCCATCCCGACACTCTCCTGTCACCAGCTTTGGGTCAGTTTGGCAAAACCGGGTTTGATTGGCAGAATTGAATCAGTGGGGCATCTAGGCAGAAAAGAGATGTCACATTCAAAAGGATAATTTCAGAGTTTTTATTAGGAGGACAATTTATCTTGATGTGGGAAGAGATGGTGATGTACCCAAGGACTATCCCCCAGAGGAAACTATTACTGTACCTACATCTGAAGGGCCAAGGGGAAGGAGCTATTCCTGGAATAGCCAGTAGAGATAGTAGAGATAGTAAATAGTTTTTTGTTTTGTTTCATTTCAGAGCTTTGAGGGAATTTATTGAGAGCAGCTTTCATGTACCAAAAGGGTGCTGAGCTTTTTTCCTTCACTGGCAGGTTCATGGTTGGTGGTCCTTTAATCACCCCTAGTTGGTAGGCCAGACTGCAATGATCACAATAGCCACAAGGAGCAATAAAATCACCATTATCATCCCACAAGACATTGACTTGCTGTCCACCATATTCACAGACCTGCTTTCAGGATGAAGTTTCTCATCTGTATTGCCCACCAAGTTGGCAAGGTCATCAGTTATGTCCACGACTCTCTGACATTGCCACTGTCTATTCCTGGAACAGTCAGAACACTTCCCTGGCATCAGTGGAGCTGGGGGAATTGGTGCTCCCCTGCTCTCTACTTCCTCTCTCCAATCTCTTCAAGCCTCCCATTGGCTAAACCCAACCAGAAGCCAGAGGCAGGGAAACCTTGGTCATATGGGCCACACAGGTCAGCCTCCTGGGGGTCAAGGCAGGTAGAGAAGGGTAGAAAGTGGATCTGGGGGGACAAACAGAAGAAACCTGTCACACAGAGCCTGGGTAACTGGGCACCAGCTGTAAGATGGACCGGGAAGGTGAGATCTAAGAACACAAGACCTGCCTTCTACCTTCAGGGGCAAGATTTAAAATGGCAGAAATTTACAAAGTACAGGAAAGGTGTTGCAGTGCTACTGGGTAGACACGAACAAAACAATTGTCCTCTTTGACTTCTACCCATTGAGTCCATCCCAAAGATCACAGACATCTTCAAACAGTAGCCACTGCTGAGGTACACACCTTTCCAATCTTAGAAAAGCTGAAAACAATAAGGATACCTCCTCCTACACAGGTCTTTCTCTCCTTTACCAGAACATCCTTTGTCCTGGGACTCCTAACCATTTATTTCCTCATGCGGGCCTTCATCTCTGCCCTTGGGAGGAGACTGGAAATTTTCTAGTGTTATCTGAGAAAAAGAAACAAGAAATAAACACATTTGCACAAAAATAAAATGTTTTGTTTCAGCAAGGACACTCTAAATATATAATTAGTACCCAAATCTCCAATTTAATCTTAGAAATACTCAAAGTCAAAGGGCGCTGGCCTGAACGCCAACATTCTGAGAGACTCCGAGACTCCAAAAGGACGTATAGCAGCCTCCTGCTTCCTCGTGGCAGCTCAGGTGATGAGTCACCAATCTGTGGTTTGGGGGCCGGGAAGCTGGCATCAGCTCTTCCTCCAGGTGTTTTCTAAAAATCACACACACCTATGCAAATATAATCTTAAAGTCTAGAGCTTTCATCCCAGAAGCCATACTCATAAAAATAGACGAAGGTCAGAAGTTGTTACTTGTGCTTAGGGTCAGATCGGCCCTGCAAAGGTGTGTTATTGGGCCTGCATGGTATTATCCTCCAGTGAACTTCATATTAATTTTTAGTTGCCAGCATTCAAAGATTGGGAAATTCAAAACCAAAATCCAGATTGTCAGCTGCTCCTAAATACTAGGATGCTCTGGGAAAACCAGGCCCATGTTCAAACATGGCAGCACTCAAGGGCACTGAGACATACCTGCCTCCTTTTGCTGGGACATGTGCTTTTCAAATTACCACTTCTTTTGTCCCCTAGAAACCAAAGGTGACCATGAGGGATGGATTGTCATCATAATTGAGCCTTTGTTTTTCCTATAGTCAAGTTAGAGAGAAAAATATTTCTCACATACATCCATATTAAAATGCGGGGGAGTTAAAGATAGACTAAGAGAACCATATGTTTCAAGAAAAAAGGGGAGGAAGCCATTTTTGTGCTGACGTGACCCAGCCTGCTTTACTCATTGCTTTTGGCATAGGCCTGAGTGACATGTGGGGTTGTGATGCCTGCCGTGGCCCTAGCAGACTCCTTTAGACCCATGTTGGCCTCTCGGTTCCTTATTTGATTTAACTTGCTTTTCACCCAAACCCTAAACATAAATTTTTTTTCATCCAAAATGCTACCTGTTACCTAGAAGAATAGAGATGTCCAACTTCATTCGTTATCCAATCTGAATTCATTATCCAATTACTGAAGGCAATTATATAGGCAAGTCACCTGGCTAAGCACCAGAGACATAGCAACGACAAAGACCAACAAGATCTTGGCCCTTGGAGAGCTACCACTCTCTGTCCAACTCTTCCAGAAGTTAATTGGAGTATATTACTATGTAGAAATCTCATTCTTCAGTGAACAACTTCATAACTTTTTCTTAAGCCTGCCCTTTGACCTGGAAAAGTATCCTTACATCTGATAATAGGGTTGCTTTCTATAAGAAGAAATCAGACAAAGATGGAGAGGGGCAAAATTATTTCCACTGACAAGGCTCCAAATGTTTTTACAATTGTATCAGTCAAGATAGATTGTTGTGTTGTGGTACCAAATGACTCCAAGTTTCAGAGGTTTACTTCCTGTTCAGGCTACATGTCTATCCCAGATCAGCAGTGGTGCTTCTTCAGGTCAGCTTCCTAGGGACTCAGGCTGAGGGAGCAGCCTCTACCTGTGACCTGGCCGGTATGCAGCAAAAAGAAAGAACTATAGCAGAACCACACAATAGTCCTTTGGTCTTCTGCTTGGAAGTCTCACAAGTCACCTTCACTAGCATTTCTTTGGACAAAGCAAGTTTCGTGGCCACACCTGAGTTCAATGGGACAGGGATATATAATCCTCCTCCGGCAGGATGGGTACTACACGGCTGCAAGAAATTGATAGTTTCCAACTAAAAAACCAAATAATATAGCACAGGAAGGAATGGACAGCCCAGAGTCAGGTGTGTTCCCTTGTTGCTCACTGCAACAGCCCTGGTCACAGGTTTTCCTCACAGAGCAGATGGATGCTCACACTGTGTATCATGACCTGCATTCCAAGGTCAAGTTTCCCCTGCCTGCTCATCATGGCAAAGTGACTGAAACAGGAAGCCTAGAAAATTAGTTTTTTTTTGGGGGGGGGGGTAGTACTAAGTAACTTCCTGGCTTAATTGATTGATGAATAATAACTCCTAAAATTAGATCTGCATTTCATTACATAGTGTCTGAAATGAAATCCACTCAGCTTACCTGAAGTCCTGGGAAATGCATATGATGAACAAATGTCCTTTAAGTTCCTAAAATTGTCTTCCTCTCTAGTTTGTCTTCCAGGCATTACATATGGGGGTGGGAGGGGGATTCATTTCCATTTGTATAGCCTCTCTTTCTCCACAGCTTCCAAAAGCACCCACAGGTTTACAATCTTAACCATCAGAAAGGTCTTAGTTCTTTCTTCAACTCCCTTAGAAGGAGATAAAGATTGGGAACTGAAAACTATAATTACTTCCCACCCATGCTAACTCGTACCTTTTCTCTCCAAAAATTCACCAGGAGAATTTATAAAATATAGATGGGAGAAGGCAGCCATGTGATTCATAAAGATCTGGGGCAAGAGCCAGAGGACTGTAAATATACAAATGCCTTGCAGGTGGGAAGGGAATCCTCTGGTTCCCAGAGAGGAAGGCACTTAACCCCATTAGGGCCTGGGGAGAAATCCTGGAAGATGATTCCTTCACCAAGGAAGGTGAAGGAATCTTGAGTCTTTTTTTGGGTGGGGGGAGGGGCAGAAGGCAAGGGAGAGAAAGAATCTTAAGCAGGCTCCACACCCAGCACGGAGCCCAATGCAGGGCTCGATCTCATGATCCTGAGATCATGACCTGAGCCGAAATCAAGAGTCCAGCACTTAACGTACTGAGCCACCCAGGTGTCTCAGGAATCCTGAGTCTTTTACAGCAATTAGCTACACCTGCAGACTACCCACGTTGCATTTTCATCAGTTTGCTTTCAGCCCCAAAGAGACATAAATTCAACTTCCCAAAATTATTCCACTATAAACCACTAAATGTTAACTCCATGGGAAAACATGTCTAAAAATAGAAATACTGTTATTATGGGTCTGAGACCCTTTTGTCAAGATCTGAATGTGGGAGGTTGAATGTGCTTTCCCAAATGTAAGCCTCTTAACCCATATTACCACTTCCTCTACCACTGATTTCTAAACTCAGCAAGTATTTACTGAGAATCCGTGGGCTGAAAAATGAATTTAGTTGCAGAATGTACTTACCTTCCAGGCAATGAAGTGACTGCCTCGTGTCCACCTCTGACTGGATGTGCGTGCAGACCACCTGGCCAAATGAGCAAGCTCCCATGCAGTCTTCGAGAAAGCCTTCCCATAAAACAGGAGAAGAGTTGCGTTTTCATTGGCTTGAGCTTATTAACAAGGAAACTGGAAGAACCTTGATTTAAAGAAAAAAAAAAAGCCTAGGGGTGAAGTGGAAAGTTTTCTTAAAGCCATGCTTAAAGTCCAGCACAAAACTTGACACCTTCTAAGATGCAAGTGCTACACTCAAAAGAAAAAAATTATGGTGGGCATCCAGTCTACACACAATTGAAAGGTAAGTAGTAGTGATATAGACACAATTCCCATCTTTCATGGAGCTTACAGGCTATGGGGAAAGATGGACAAATATTTGGAAATTGGATGAGCATGGTAAAAGGAGAGGTACATGGAGCTATGAAATACGGAAGAGACATTTCATTTGGGCTAGTCAGAAAAGGCTTCCTTGAGGAAGTGGCTTGGAAGCTGAGACCTAAAAGATTTGTGGAATATTAATTAGAACACATGGCAGCTCAGATTTGCTGCCCACGGAGATTCTCACTGTTGTCAGCTCCCCACCTTTTCCATCCAAGAAGCTCCCACCAGGCATGGCACATCACAGTCATCAAAGCTCAGCAGCAAACCACCCACCTGATTCCATTAGGCAGACAATGAGACAAATAAGTGGAGAAATCAGTTGAGGACTCTTTTCTATCCACAAGGATTTAAATGGAAAAACCCAAAGCGTACTTGTGTACTAGATACTAGTTTCCTAGTATCACAGAAGTGAGCTACTTTGGATTCTATAGAATGGGTGGTCCCAAACTCCTGCCAAGACCATGGTAACTGGACCTTCCCACAGTCAAGAATAGCATGTCACTTTTTTTTTTATAGTCTTTAAAAGATAATGAGAGGGGCGCCTGGGTGGCTCAGTCGTTAAGCGTCTGCCTTCGGCTCAGGTCATGATCTCAGAGTCCTGGGATCGAGCCCCGCATGGGGCTCCTCGCTCTGCGGGAGGCCTGCTTCTCCCTCTCCCACTCCCCCTGCTTGTGTTCCCTCTCTCGCTGTGTCTATCTCTGTCAAATGAATAAATAAAACCTTTAAAAAAAAAAAAAGATAATGAGATAGGAAACTATAGCTTTATAAATGGAACAAGAAGGAGGAACTTCTTGTCAATCGTTTGACAGATGTATTTGAAAACTTTCCTCCAAGATTGGTGCAAAAAGCAAAATAACAGCAAGTGTTACCAGCAGTCGATATCACTTTTAGATTTAAAGATAAAATGTACATTGCTTTTCTATAAGGCTTTTCGTGCTTCAGTCAGAACGAGAGTATGTGGTCCCATATTTCTCATATAAATGAGCAACAACATAGTTTAACCAGCAATAATCCAACTGGCAACCAGATGCACGCAGTTTGATCCAACTGACAAGGCTGGATATGGAAAGCTCTCAGGAAATTGATTACAAGTGGAACAATTGCGTGAGTATTAATAATTTGTCTCCTGAAGATGTACAGTCCTAACAGATAAAAATGTTCTTTGATATAATTCTCATAATTAGGATGCCTGCTTCTTCTGGGGGTTATTTTAACTACATGTGGTGTAGGTCTTCCTCATTAGCCACGAAAAGAGAACTTGAGATAGACCAAAGAAGACCATGAGCAACCCAAACTCCATGCCTAAAGCTTATAGACCTCAGTGTGGGTATGACAAGGACCTCTGTTTGCCTTTTCCTTTTACCTGTGGTAGGTGCTACTTGTCCCCATAATCTGTCAAAGCAAATTAAACCAGGTTCTCTTTGCTAACTTTAGAGGCATTCTATTCATCAAAACCGCCTTAGCTGAGATACCTTTCTTATTCAGCCAAGAGCAGAAAGACTCAGGAGCCCTGGCTATAGAAAGCACTCACTCAGCTCCCAGAGATTCTTTTGTTAGGGAAAAAGAGGCCATATGGGGTGCATCATTCCTGGGGCTCTGTGGTGTGCGTTAACAGACAGAAAGACTTCAGAGGAGATTGTTTCTGGCCTTTCTTTGAAATAAATGTAACCATAACTTTGAGTTTGGGGAGGTACAATCTACAAGTGAACTCCTGGGTAATCTCACACATTGTGATATATTCGTCGGGTGGGAATAAAAGTCTATGAGTTACATCTTATTCCTCTCAGGGAGAAATCTCTTGAGAAAATTATAGCAAAGCAATGGGATTCTTTATTTTGTTTTCTCTTAAAAAAAAAAAAACCTCTTCTGACAGTACCATTGTATATTTTGATAATTTTTGTCCTGAGGAAGCTGCATTTTGCCTTCTTTGTAATGTGACTTGAATGAATATTATGTATTTTCACTATCCATATGATACAGGGATGATTACAGTGTTCCCGCTAGGGCTAATATTCATCAAATAAGTCATTACACTTGATTTCCTCCAAATATTCATGATGCATTTTTTTCATAATGCATTTTTTAAATTGATTTCTCAATTATGAATCGGTTGGATCAAGTAAAATACAGTGAGTGTTCAACATGTAAGTCAGTTTCTAGCCTTCTGTGATTTGGTAGGTGCAGTCATTTCTGCCAAAGAATATGCTCACAAATCCACTGGGTGACCTATTGTATTCCTTTCCTGACCTCCCCTCTCCCACCAACACTAGGAAAAAAAAGTCCCAAAAAGCCAAGTTTAAAATATAAATATTAGCTGATAGATTGTCAACTTTCCAAATGTAAGCACGAAAAATAAAAGGCTGCAGACTGATTATCGGTCAATGCAGGGACATACAAAATGACCCCAATCTATGTAAAGGACCGTCTTTTGTCCACCTTGTCCCAGACCTGTTTGCAGTGATTGCAGCTTAGGTTCCATCTGGGATATTTACAAGTCTTTGCTGTTTGTATAATTCTCTTCTTCAACTTGACTGCTGGTCCTTCCTTTCCTCTCTTCCTCTCTCTCTCTCTCTCTCCCCGCCCCCCCACCCCCATTCTCTAGAGGTTTTGGTTTCTGGGAGGAATGTGACTGGACCACTCAAGCTTTTTCATGGCTCTTAAAAGAAAACCTTTTAAATTTTCACACAGGGAGATTTCCTTTATGATACCTTTGAATCTTTTAAGTTCACCATTGCGTTCATAATTATCCACATTTTCTAAGTAGTTGTGATTTTCTTTGCTGTGAAAATTCATCAATATCTCAAATGTTCCTACTGTTTTATTAATCACTTTCATGTGGACGGAATTACACGTGGCACATGCAGCTTTGAAGATTTCCCTAAGAAAACATACGAGAAATATCGTTCTTCCTACGCATTGATCTTCCCAAAGATCTCTCAGTTTAAAGTGTCCCAGGTATGAGGACACTTTTCTGATTTTCCCTTCAAAACATAGGGAGGTTGTCTCCAGGAAAAGAAAGTGGAGGATAAGGGAGAACAAGGTAGGAATGAAACTTACTTTTCACTTAGGCTAGTTTTCTCTTGATTTATGGAAAACTTCATGGCTTAAAACAATACAAACGTATTATCTCACAGCCTGAAGTCTGGTTTGGATCCACCAATATCTCTACTCACGGTTCCATGAGGCTGAAATCAAGCTGTCAGCCGGCCTTGTCCCTCCTTGGAGGCTGTGGGGAAGAATCTGCTTTTTAGTCATTTAGGCTGTTGGCTGAATTCGATTCCTGGTGGTTGTCGGACTAAAGTCCCAGTCTCCCTGCTGGCTGTCGCCGGAAGCCAGTCCTGGAGCCTCCAGGCTGCCGCATGCCAGATGGTCCCCTCCTGCCCCAGCTGGTGGTGTCACACACATACTTGGAATCTCCGGGCCTTCCTCTTTGGCAGCAGCCCTCCAACTAGAGCCTGAGAAGACTCTCTGCTTTTTAAGGCCTTGTTTGACCAGATGGGGCCCACCTAGATAGTCCAGGAAAATCTCCCTTTCGTAAAGTTCATAACCTAAATTACATCTGAAAGTCCCTTTCACCAGCTAGCATGGTAATAGGATCCAAATATTAGGGCATGGACATCTTTATGAGGGAGCATTACTTGATCTATTATATCACTGTATTATTATTTTTTTTTACGTTTTGAATTTGTGCCATGTATATGTATTATCTATTCCAAAAAAATTAATTAAAATAATAGAAAAGGACATATGGAACAACAATATGGCATCATTTGTGGAAGCTCTAGTATAGTTGCTGAGTGCCCGCCAAGTGACAGACTCTACTCAAGGTGCTGTATACGTATTTCCTAACGTAATCATCGCAACACTATCATCTAGACTTTACCAATGAGGAAACCAAGGCCCAGAGGGCTTCAACGTTTGCCCAAGGTCGTGCAGCTAGTGTGTGGCAGAGTCTTGCACACCCAGAGGTGGCTGGCACCTCCAGAGCCTGCCTCTAACCACTCCTCAGCACGCCTGCCGAGCGATGGCTCTGGGAGGCGCTGCTCTGGTCCCCCCTCCATCTATCTCCTTACACAGATTTCTCTAGGGGAATAAATGACTGGAGGAAACAACTCTAAGCACACTGTATTTTCTGAGAGCCCGGGGAAAGCTTTCTGGTTCTCATAGGTCAGCACCCCTGTATAAGCCATTTCCCTCCTGCCCGTCCCCAGGTGGGAGAGAGCTGGGGGCCACCACCAGCACTGGTGGGCCAGGCTGGACGAAGCTAATGAGAGGGAGGCACTGGGTGCAATTTGTAGAGATGCCAGCCTACAAATCGC
Source organism: Mirounga angustirostris (assembly GCF_029215605.1). NCBI lineage: Eukaryota > Metazoa > Chordata > Mammalia > Carnivora > Phocidae > Mirounga > Mirounga angustirostris. Next base: position 144,006,042 of record NW_026991709.1, read on the forward strand.
CTCCCTTACTCTACCAGCTTCTAAGTACCAGATGTATCTATTACCCCAAAGGCCACTGAGGAGCTACCTGATGGTCCTCTGAGGCTTTCTGTCCCAGCCCATCTCTGAGTTAATGGGAAGCTCCACTTTTCCTAAGACAAAGAGAATCCCAAGTCTACATGAGCCCTAAGTGGCCGAAGGGGGCAGAGGGCTGAGGACAGAGCCCCCCCCCAACCCAGGCTCCCCCTCCATACATACGCTTCAGGCCCTCTGTGCACTGCATGTGAAATTAAAGCTCTATTTTTCCAGTTATACAAGCATTACATGTTCACTGAGGAAAAATTACTAATCATACAGATGAGCAAAGAGAAGAAATTAAGTTAACATATCTCTCCACCAACAGGAAGCCACTGGAATATTTTGGTGTATGTGCTTCCAGACGACTGAATAAGGGTATACCTGTCTGTGTTGTAAAAGAGGAAGAGAGAGGCGAGAGGCAAAGAGAATAAATCAATTCCCCTTTTTTAAAAGTAGAATCATCCCACATACAGCTCAACACCCTTTTATTTACATTTGTTATTTTCGTGAACAGATTTTTTCACGTCAGAAGACAAACTTCTACAACGAAACTCTTTTACAGTTCAAATGAGGCTTTTGTGAATATTTTTAAATGAGTAGCATATAGCCATTGAAGAAAAATTAGAAAATACAGGTAAGCCAAATAAAAATGTAATTCTACCACGTGGAGACCACCACTGTTAGCATTTCCACCTTCACTGTTACTAAATACATACTCTTCTGGTTCTCCCAAGTTGAAGGCTGTTGCCAAGATATTGCTAGACATGATCTTGCTAGATAGGCAGGAGCAGCAAATATAAGAGAAGCTAAATCTTCACTCACATCCTTGGTTATTTCCTAAAGACTGTTCTAGAAGAAGTGCTAGGTCAGAGGACATGTATGTTTTTTAGGCCATTGATCAGTATCACCCAACTGCATTCTGAGAGAGGTTGCAGGGTCCAGGGGTAACTTTTTCCAGGCCTCGTAGCCAATTTTGAGTAGTATAATTTTTTAAAATTATTCCAGCCTGTCATTTAAAACATTTTGAAATAAATAAATAAGGCATTTTCAACTTTTTACAAAGCTGTGTGGGGTTTGGTTTGAGAGCATAAGCTCTAATATACTTTGTGGAATACTGTTTCATCAGATCCTGGTGCGCTGCAAGGGGAAGATAGGTTTTTAAGCAAGAAAAGTCATGAAAGACACACACGTTTACAAGGGGAAAAAAACTATGAAATTATAAAAGTAAAGATTCAGGTGAAGAAAGAAATGGGATGCTACGTTGACATTTTTTTCTGGAAGGAAATAGAGTCAACTTTGCTTTGATTTCATTTTCCTTAGCAACCAGTCCCAAGGAATCCATTTATAACTTTAAGACTATGGTGTCAAATACCAATTTAAAACCTCTGAATAGGCTCTGACATCCCTTTGGTGAACACCTTAGTGCAAAGAAATGGAAACACAGGAACACCCCATCCTCTCCCCTCTTGCTCGGCTCACCAAAAGACAAAGCACCTGTTCAGAAGGTTCATCTTTAAGAAACTCTTCTGTCTTTTGTGGATCTGCTTTCAGTCAGAGAACATATAATCTGCCACATGGAGCCCAGTCCAGCAAAGACATTGGCCCGTTTCCAGCAATTATCTGAGAAATTCTACTTCAGCCGCTAAATCTCCAGTGTTAATCAACTTACAGATCCCAACCACCCCCAGCAGTGAGCAATCACCGCTGGGTCTGATGGCAGCAGGGATTGTGTCTGTGACCCCAGGAGACGTCTCTCCACGAGCTAGCACTTGGAAATCCCTGGGGTCTCATAGTCTCCCATTAAAATGCCACCATTTTCTGATAAGATATCTAAATCAAGAAGGAAATGCTGCCCAGGTACTGGAAGGGCTGCTGACTTGTGGCCACCTGCCACTGTCTGAGTCCGTTGGGCCGGAGCTTATGGAAGGGAAATAATTACCCAGGAAGTAGGGGTGTATTCTGTTCCTTGGTATCATCAGATCCCCAGCTTAACCAGAGCTTTTTTCTCCCAGCAGCTCCAGCAATGATAGTTCTCTACCAGCCATCAGAGTGATTGGTTCCTTGGTGAATTTGGCTTTGGTACCAGACGCTATTTGGAGGCAACATTCACCCAGAGCTTCTTGTTTAGCCCCAGCAGTTAAGCCTTTTTTGGCACTGCCAAAAGCTGCCACCCCACCCAGCAAGAACCCCAGTGGTGGTGCTTTGTGTGCCCAGCAGAGGTCCAGGCTGTGTATTACAGCAGGTGGAAGAGATCAGCTCTTCACCGTGGCGTGTCGCGCTCGTTCGTTCTGAATGAACACCCGAATGTTAAAACTACATACCAAGGGGGTGCCTGGGTGGCTCAGTCGTTAAGCATCTGCCTTCTGCTCAGGTCATGATCTCAGGGTCCTGGGATTGAGCCCCGCATCGGGCTCCCTGCTCAGCAGGAAGCCTGCTTCTCCCTCTCCCACTCCCCCTGCTTGTGTTCCCTCTCTTGCTGTCTCTCGCTCTGTCAAATAAATAAATCAAATCTTCAAAAAAAAAAAAAAAAACTACATACCAAGTAAAGAATTGTTTTCCATTGTACGATGAATCTAGAAAAAAAGTCACCGAACTTACCACTTTATGAGTAAAAAAAACAAAACAAACAAAAAAAACCTATTTCTGCTTTTAAGTGTTCTCATAGAAGGAGGAGGACAGAGATAGCCAAAATTTGCCTTTAGAAAATGAGAATCCTCCTCCCAAAATTGCCAGAGCACTTTAGCTCTAAAACACTTTTTTGAAAATTAATCCTCTCTCTATAAAAACAGTACCTGAATCCTGACCAGTTTCCATGTAAAAAAAAAATAGATAATATGTACGCTCTAATTTAACCTCACAAAAAGACCACAGGCATTTCTTCAACAGGGTCAGAAATTAGGAAGTTAGCTGCGGACCACCGCTGTCAGGCACACCAGCCCACGATTTCGCATCTCCCCGCTTCACGCTTCTCTCAACAGCAGGAAGTGTTCGGCATTGTCACAAAGCGACTGTCCTGTGCTTTGCTACGCAAGCATCTTCCACCTGCATTATTCTTCAGGGCTTACTTCCCATCTTGCAAAAAAAGAAACTGCACCTACCTGTTCCTCTATCTACCAAGATTCCTCCCGTGAGTTGTTATTATTATATGAGGTCCTGATTCCCCTTAGTCGATCAAACTCACGCTTTATGCCGGTGATACGTGCATGGTGTTTTTGCTTGAGTTGTGTGGTCTGTTAAACCCTGAGAAATAATACCAGGCAAGCGTTACTTCTACATTCTCTGGTGGGATGATGGGATGCACTGCCACTGGCCAGGTGTGCTCTGAGGAGTAACTGACCCTGTCCGTACTCTGCAGAAAGCCAGAGGAGCCTGGGAATTTTATGCCACCGTCTGTACCCAAGCGGGTCCTTATCCCATAACCAGGAATATGAAAGTCTAAGGTCAAGATAACGCTGAGACATAATTCAGATTTCCCCAGTGGGATCAGGCTAGAGATACCCTCCATAGGGTTTTGCTTCATTTCACCGCGTTGGGTTTCTTCCTGCTTCCATTACCTACTGCTTACTCCCAACCTTCAGTTATCTGTCGGCACATAACATCTCCAAATTGTTTTCTATTGTTGTATAAAAAACAACTCCAAACTTCCAAGTTCTATTGCCACATAACAAACGAGCCCAAAGTTCAAAACAGTGATCATCGTATTTGCTCATTATTCTTCTGGTCAGGATTCAGACAAAGAGGAGTGGGGATGTATGGGGACCTCTGCTAGGTCGGCTCAAATAATTGGGGGTCTGGCTGGGATGATGTGACTGTCAGCCGGGTTCCTCAGTTCTTCTCTGTGTGATCTCTCCATATCACTAGCTTGGGTTTCTTCACGGCTCAGTGGTCTCAGGGTGGCTGAATTTCTTACATGGCTGGCTACCCTTAGGGACAAGAAGTTGCTAGACCTCTTAAAAGATAAGCCTGGGTTTGGCTCAGCACTGCTTCTGCCACATCTATTGGTCAAGGCTGGTTAGAAGGCCAGCTCTGATAGGGGGAGAAGTGGACCCCATCTTGGTGAGTGGAGGGAAGGAATGGAAAGCAGCCAACCCTGCCAACCAGCTACCACACTCCCCTCCCCTTCCGGCTTCCTCCCTTACGGGTTTCTCCTGGGAGCACTTTCTAATTGAAACCCTTGCACACAAACAGGATGCTCATCTCACCGTCTGCCTGTGGGGAGCCTGGCCCTAAGATGGAGGTTAGTCCAATCCCAGCTTCCAGTCCCTTCTCCCAAGAAGGTTCGTTAGTAGCACAAGCCACACTCAAGTCTCCATCCTGACATGTGCAAAAAACCCCCCAGGGGATTACAATTTGGGCTGTTCCTTATAAAGATGTGGGAGTTAAAAAAAAAAAAAATCAGGTCCTACCTACTTCAGAGATTCTGAATTAATTGCACTGGAATGAGACCTACGCATGGGTATTTTTGGTTTGGGTTTTTGTATTTTACTTTCTTTCTTTCTTTTTTTTAAATTTCCACCAATAATTCTAATGTGCAGCCAGGTTGGCAACTGCTTACTGTTCTAAGTCGTTCAAGCTATGCGTGTTCAAACTTAGTGTGTGGGGGGAAAGGAGGATTAAAATGCTACAAGGTGTCCTATGAATAGGGAAGAAATAACCCTTGGCCAAATCACCACTTGCCCTGGGAACAAAATCTTACCACTGTCATCGAATAATATGGGTTATAAATCTGGTTTTCAAATCTGGCTTTTCTAATTTCAAGTCTCGGAGTGGACTTGTACTTGTACATGTCTTGGCTGAATAAAAGTCATATATGTATTATACACATATCCATACATACACTCTCCTAGTTTAGAGAAACCAATTCCAGCTACCGTGTACCCTTTGCCTTATGGCAGAGAGCATGGCAAATATGATTCCCAAATCCCTCTGGTGCTTTATAGACATGGTAATACTGAGCTTTCTCTTAATGAGGGGCAAAAAACAATCTTGGTTTTATCAGTTGCCTGGGTTGGAAAAAGCACATCTTCCAATGCTATTTGTTAAGCTTGCAGGGTGAAATCTGCTTATTCAAGGCCCATAGTCTAGAAGGATATTTCAGAGCATAAAGAGCCAGCAGACACTTTCCCTGGCTAATTCCACAATAAATAGCACAGTATTTCCCCTTCAATTTAAATGATACAGAGGAGACAGTGTTCTTTCTGTCATTATATTTTCTTGTTAAACTGTATCCTTGTTCCTAATTCTCATTTCGGTTCCTACAATCACTGGCTCTTATTCTATAAAATTTTGTTTTTTAATTAGCAAGATAGAGATCAGTATCACATAAAATATGTGCTAACACAGAACTAGATTCTGTTCTCCCATGCATGGATGCCAAGTGAGAAGATAACCTGCAAACACAGTTCGAGGGAAACTTGATCTCATCCCAGAAATAACAGCCTCCTCTTTCACAGGAAGTAGCAATCTTGAAATATTGCATTTCCACATGGCAAGTCCCCTCCCCCCAGGAACTTTAACATCCCTGAAATGAGGATACGTCTTATAATTGTCATGGTTTCACTGGCTTTTTTCCCCCCACTCATAGTGATACATAAAATGATGGTGCACCTTAAAAATGATAACGCTTTCGTTTAGATGCAACATGGGAATCCACATTGGCTCAGCCAGAGAAAGAACCACATAGATTCGAAGTTAAAAGCAAGTAGGTGAAAGCCAAGAGAGAAACTGAATTTCGTCTCTGATGCAGCCCCTTTTGGATTCTTTCAGGAGCAAACAGCTATACCCAAAGCTTGGATTGCTATTTGCGGGTCATTAGATATGTATATATTACCTCTCACCTCTTGCAGTTTCAGGCATATTGAATGTATTTAGTATGAGCCCTGAAAGAGGCTATATTGAAAGCTGAGCGTCAAGGCAATAAATATTGCAATTACCCAGTTGGCATTTGGTTGGGTTCCTATGACACACTTCTCCGTTTCTCAAAAACCGCCCTTGGGTTTTCTAAGACAGAAGGACAATGATTCTTAGACTTTATTGAGAATAATCCTCAGCATTTGTTAAACATATTAGTCCCAGGGCTTCACCCCAGACCTTTGATTCAGAAACTCTGGGGGTGGCAGATCCGGGAGGACGCCTGTATGATTCGCAAGCTCTATGGGTGTTTCAGATGCATACCCTCACTGAACAACAGCGCACTGGTGGTCTTAGGACTCTGGTGCCCAAGGGCATACACACCAGCACACTGATGGTGAGATTTCCTCACCCCGGCATCTGGGCAAGCCTGATCCCCAGATACCCAGAGTCATCGGGCTGTGTGTTCACACAGATCACTGGGTATATCTCAAGCTCCGTTCTCATCTCACACCAGCTCTGTTCTTCCCATGATCTGCTGGGTTTCTGCCCACCCTTCCACCCCCCCATTGAACTTCTTGTGTGCCAAAACCTGGCACGTCTATGGCAACAGTTCTGAAAGTTCTTTTCAAGGAAAAGGAATAGGAGACCTAAACTGCTTTACTTAAAATAGTGAAGGGTCAAAAGAAACTTGGGTTGATATACATTGGTTTATTTGCAAATAATTTTCAGTTTCAACAGCGACCTGGAAGCTGCATTTTTCGCTAAATGTGGAATCATAACCCAGCTCAACACTCAGTGCTTGCTCTCCGCCTCCCCTCGTTTAGCATAAATTACAGGCAGTGGGAGTGCTAGGCTGAGTAATGGCCTCCAAAGATGCCCAGGCCCTAATCCCTGGACCGGTGAGTGTGCTACCTTAGATGATAAAAGGCACTTTGCAGGTGCCATTGAGTTAAGGTTCTTGAAATGGGGAGAGTAGCCTGGATTATCTGGGCGAGCCCAATGTAATCACAGGGTCATTATAAGAAGGATGTAGGTGGCTCAGGGTCAGAGACAGGAAGAGGGAAGACAGAGGTAGAGCTTCAAGAGGCGGGAAGGGAGAAGTGTTAATGCTATTGGCTTTGAACCTAAGAAAAGGGGGCTGAAGTCAAGGACTACAAGCGGCCGCTACAAGCTAGAAAAGGCAAAGAAACGGATGCTCCCCCAAAGCATCTAGAAGGAACACAGGCCTGTTGACACCTTATTTTTAGACCAGTGCACCCCTCCAGAACCGTAAGACGATACGTTTGTGTTGTTTTAAGCCACCAAAGTGGTGATGATTTGTGATTGCAGCAATAGAAAATTAATACGGTGGGGTTTTTAATTATCCATCTTACTCCTGAGCAGAAAATGCTCTAAGGAGTGACCATGGAAGACCCAGGGAAGCTTGCCTTGTGTGCAGCCAGAGAGCCATGACACTGATTTTCCCTGTTTCTCAAAAGCAGATGGGATTAACAGACTGTGACTCTGGTTTTTAAACAACAAAGGCCGAGGTCTCTGGGCCCGTTCCAGGAGATGAGCTGCATTGTGCAACAGAACAGGAGAATTCCCCAAGTCTGCAAGTCTCCTGTCAAAGCTCACTTGGGTTTGAAAGCATGCTTGCTTGCTCCTTGGATGTGTGTAGGCTTTTATTAGAGTTTAGAGGAAAGCTTATCCACCAGTGTCCCGAAGAAGATAAAAGACCATGAAAGAGGCCAAACGGTCCCATCTAGACATCTCCCAGGTGTTCTTAAAAGGATAATTTCCAGGGCACCTGGGTGGCTCAGTTGGTTGGGCATCTGTCTTCGGCTTCAGGTCATGATCTCAGGGTCCTGGGATCGAGCCCCGCATCGGGCTCCCTGCTCCTCGGGAAGCCTGCTTCTCCCTCTGCTGCTGCCCCTCCCCTTGCTTGTACTCTCTCGCTCACTCTCTCTCACTCTCTCTCAAATAAATAAATAAAATCTTTAAAAAAGAAAAAAAAAAAAGGGATACTTTCCAGACTGCAGGCATGGCCACTTGCTGTCCCATTCATTCTATCTCTTGCCCTTCACCTAGTCCCTGACCTCTTCATCTCAAGAAGGTCAACGAAGCTTTGGGACTTTTCAGATGCTTTTGACCCTCAGGAAGAGGATAGGAACTTTGGGCTGAGGGGTCACATGGTGTCTGTTGCCCCCTCAGCCCTACACTCCTCCTCCATAACCTTCTTTTCTGCGGCCAGGGGCAGAAAGCCTGTGAAGTACGAAGTACGCGTCCCCGCCTTGCTCCCCGCCCCGCTCCCTGTCGGAGGTCACCAATGGGAGGCACTGGCAGGGGTCTGGAAGGTGACGGGAAGCAAGAATCCTTTTCTCTGTAGACCTGGTTGTGTTTCTGAGAAGGCAGTAATAGCCATGGACGGACAAGTGCCAGCTTCTGGGTTTCTGCCAACTCTGCCGCACATTGTGCACTCGAAGCAACCTTTTGTTTGGTTGCCTGGTTGGGTTTTTGGGTTTGGTTTTTTGTTTTTCCGGCCCTTTGCTCTTTCAGATCTTGAGGGGTAGCCACTTCCTGCAGTCGCTGATCTTTGGGAAATTTTGCCTTGCCACTTTTTCTTCCCTGACTCTTTCAAGAACCTTTAGAACCAACTCTGTTTGAAAACCGAAAGCAGTTTCTGTTTTCCTGATTAGATGCAAACTGCTAAAACCTGAATCTTTCCATTTTTGTAGCAAGGGCCAGAGAGTAAGTGAAACCCTTGATCCACCTTCAGTAGCCGGGGTTTTATGGACCCTATTTCATTGGGATCAAAAGAATCAAAGCGGGAACCTGCCCAGAGAGGGGGAGTAGCTTGAATTTGGCAACACATGTCAATCCAGATTGGAAGCAGTGTTCTTTCTTAGATTCCCATGGGTCTTAGGTTCTCTGGACGTAGTCCCTAACTGAGGCTTCATGCCTTAGTGACTTATGAGGGGAGTGCTACCAAGAGAGGCCTCAAAAGGAGTTAGTAAACAGGGAGCATGAAGCTAAGCAGGGGTGAGATTATCCTTCAAAGGGTAAGGCCTCAGAGGGTCACTCAAGCCTAATCTCTAGGGAAGCTCTGGAGGGTAAGGGTTCAAGTACTGGTCAGATTTTGTGATTAGTACCCCCATCAGTCCTTTTCTAAGGGGTTCCCTAAGGGGCCATAAACTCCCAGAAATGTTGACTGGCTCTAGAAGCCTGAGAACAGGCCTCTAAAGAAGAGTTGCAGGGGTGAGCCTTTGGAAACAAAAATGAACTGCAGCTGAAGGAAGATATACAGAAAAGGTAAAAGGGACCCCAGGGGATCTGGCCAGAGCACTGACAGAGTTCCTCGATTCTTTGTTTTTTTTTTTAAGATTTCATTTATTTATTTGAGAGAGAGAGAGCACAAGCAGGGGGAGGGGCAGAGGAAGAAGGAGAAGCAGACTCCCCGCTGAGCTGGGAACCCAATGTGGGACTCGATTCCAGGACCCTGGGATTATGACTTGAGCCAAAGGCAGACGTTTCACCGACTGAGACACCCAGGCGCCCTAGGAGTTCCTCTGATTCTGACTCTTACTATATCAGACTGTGAAAACACCATCAGAAAGGGATGACCAATGCCTCACATCTGCCTCCCACATTTCATGCACATTCCTCCTTTGACCAACTCTAACCAAGAACCACAGAGGGAAGGGGATTCTGGGAAATGCAGTTCCCAGCTTAACCAAGTCAAGAGTAAAACAATCCAGACATTAGGCCTAGGTGTTTCAATAAAGTGTCCCAAAATTCCAGAATATAGGTGGGCCTCCTTTTGGTAGAAGGCCCACTGGCAACTGTTGGTGGAAGGCCCAGCAGTGTCAGAAAGAAGTATGGACACAGCTCCTCTGTATGGATCCCATGATGTGTTCAGTCAATGGAAGGGGATGTTCTGCAGGTGGAGGACAAAGTTCTATGCAGCGGCCTGGCCCTGGAAAGTGCTAGGCCAACTCTGCACCTCTCCACTAGGCCACCCAGTTCTTGCCCTCTCACCATAGCACCTCCAACCCCGGCTCCCCTGAGCCTTTGATGTCAATTCTCAAGTGCTTATTTGGGAAATCAAAAATACTGCTCACTGGTGATTTTTATTCTCTCTGTACACATATTTAGCATCTGTGTGGTGTTGCTGCTGAGAGCATGGTCTCTGCAGTCCGATTTTCTGGGTTCAAGTACTGGGTCATCACTTACCAGCTGTGTTGTGACCTTGACCAAGTTCTGCCTCCGTTTCCTCATTGTAAAATAGGACTAGTGTTACCACCTATTTTATATAGCTAGTGAGAGGCTTAAAGGGGTTTACATGTGTCTGTCATTTAGAATTGATATAACACATTCACTAAACTTGAGTGCTTGTAAGTCACCTTTACTAAATGATAATATATTTGTCTTATCTATTCTACTAATGCATTAACCAAAAGGATTTGACAACGCTTCGGGACAAATTAGCATTGTCACAGGTAAGAAAACAGTAAAAGTGCACAGTATTTTCAAAACATTCACTATTTCAAATCATCACTATTTCAGAATGACCTCCCCCAAATTTGTGAGGTGTTATCGTACATGGAATCCACTTACAAGATAATCTTTGGGGGAAATTTTCTGATAAGGAGTAGTGATTATAGAAAGGCTAACAACCGGGTATGAGACATTTGAAGCCTTTTTATTTCCATCAACAGCTGGCAAATTTCACCAACAACTATTTGCCTAAGTAGAGGGAACACAGAGCCATAAGAAATGCTCACAAGTATTGGGTTTCATTTGAATATCTCAGCAAGAATATAAATATATCTTCCCTAGAGTTTCTCATGTTCAGTCTCAGAAGTAACTGGCATACTCTAGTGATCTGGTATGATAAATCACCATAGTCAGAATTTTCCCTCCAAAAACACTTTTATAGGGGCGCCTGCGTGGCTCGGTTAAGCGTCTGCCTTCCACTCAGGTCATGATCCTGGGGTGCTGGGATCGAGCCCCACGTCGGGCTCCCCACTCAGCGGGGAGCCTGCTTCTCCTTCTCCCTTTGCCCCTCCTCCTGCTCCTTCTTTCTCTCTCTCTCTCTCTCTCTCTCTCGCTCACTCTCTCTCTCACATAAATAAATAAAACCTTAAAAAAAACCATTTTTATATATTGCTAGTGGGACTACATATTTGGTACAACCTCTTTGGAGGATGATTTGGAAATTCTGTCATCACTCTCAATGCTTATACCCAGTGATGTGCTCTCTTAAGTGTTTGATGAATTTGAATGGTCTTTGTCTCAGGTTCCTGGGAAGGAGACTCTAAACTCTCTGGGGTTTGGGGGTACGTGACACCAGCCCAACCTCCTGACCTCTGGTGAAGGTACAGGGCTGGAGACTGAGTTCAATCACATGGCCAATGATTCAATCAATTGTGCCTACATAATGAAACCCCAATGACAACTCTGGACACTTGAGGCTCCATGAGCTTCCTGGTTGGTGAATAGGTCAGTGTGCTAGAAAGGTGATGTGTCCTGAAGCCAGGGAGAGAGAAGACACAAAAACTCCACATTCAAGCCCCTGGCAGACCTCATCAATAGGTCTCTTTATTTGACTGGTCCTGATTTGCATCCCTCATAATAAAACTATAATGATAAGTGTAGTGTAGTGTAGTGCTTTCCTAAGTTTTAGGAGTCATTCTAGCAAATTATTAAACCTAAAAGGGTTGTGGGGACCCCCCAATTTATAGCCGGTTGATCAGAAGAGTGGGTGGCCTGGGAGCCCCCAGATTTGCAGATGGCATCGGAAGTGAGGGCAGTCTTGTTGGGGACTGTGCCCTTACACTGGAGTCTGCACTAACTCTAGGTAGGGTCAGAACTGAATTACAGTAGCACAGTGTTTAACAACCAGCTGTCCAGAAGGGAAAGGAAAAGTCCCAACTTAGTAGTGTTTGCAGATTTCCGTGATAATAAGTACTCTCACTATGGTCAATTTCAAGTCCCCAACAGGACGTCCTTGATCATGAAGTTGAAAGAGAGGTGCCCAGTCTGCTCCTCATGAGCCTGTGCAAATGGACTCAAGGACACTATTATTTATACCTTTTGGACCAAGCAATTCCACGTCTTAAAATCAGACCCATATGCTGGCACATTTTCCTCTTCCCAAATGCGTACAAGGATGTTCATTGCAGCATTGTTTGTATTCATAAAGGATAAAAAACCAGCTACAGGCCCACCAACAAGCTTAAACAAATCATAGTGCATGAATAAAATGAAATGCTATGCGGGCTTTAGATACGATGAAGCAAATCTATACTTACGTGGAATAATCTGCAAGATATATCATTAAGTGAAAAGGAAGCCACAGAACAGTCTGCAGTTTGCTACTCTTTGGTATCACATGAAGGAGGGGTATCTATTAGCCTGTATGCATGTATAGGCTTTCTTGGGAAGGAATACACACACACACATACACACACACAAACACACACACACAGTAAAAGAGGTAGCTTCTGGGAAGGAGAGGTAGGAGATTTGAGTAAGGGAGGCAGTACTTGTTACATAGACCTTTCTGTACTTTGCATTTTTCATGGTGTCTGAAGAATTAAAGCAGTAGACAATGATAAAGAGCAAATAGGGCAATAGGAACGAATGACCGAATGCATAAACGAATGGAAGAACCCTCTGAACACAATGACCTTAGCATTTTCATCACAGTGAATGCACTTCTCACCAATCTCTGTGCACAGCCCTGTTCTAGAGCCTGCTTCAGTGAGAAGGCAACAGGGTTCAAAGAGAATCTAGAGGGCACTTCTCCTAACAATGAGGTCAAGCCCTGACCTGCCTAGAGGAGCCAGGGAAGGACCACAGATGTATGAAGTTGCCCAGGTGGGGATGAAGCTGAACAGAAGGGCCCTTGCCACAAGAGAGGGAAGCTGTGTCTCAACCACAGCAACCACTGGCCTGCAGAAATGTGGGTTCAGTGTTGCCATATCTTCCGATTATTTTTTTAAGAAAAGAAATCCAAAATCGTGTGTGAAATTTCTTCACCTGCTTAAGTAACTAATATAAATCTTCCAACAACATCATGTGGGCCAAAGAAAACAATTGTAACTTTATTATTTTCAAGAGAAAATGGCTATGTTTCACCCAACAAAATAGAGGAAGTTACTTTAGGCTGAGTTTTGGTGGGTAACAAATACCTGGCGTTGGCATTCTAAGGAAAGGGTTTTATCATTCCTTGCCGCTTCCCCCTCCCCGACCCCGGCCAAGTCCAAGACAATCAAATGTAATGATGCGTTAATACAATCAGTGTCTTAGTCTGCACAGGCTGCTATAACAAAATGCCCCAGACTGGGTATCTTCTCTACCACAGAAATTCATTTCTCACAGTCTGGAGGCTGGGAACTGCCAGATGAAGGCACCAGCCCGGTCGCATTCTCTGGTGAGGGCCCCTTCCTGGTTCACCGCTAGCACCTTCTCCCCGTGTCCTCACACAACGGCAGTGGCTGGGGAGCTCTCTGGGGCCTCATAAAAGCCCATTCACAAGGGCTCCACCCTCGTACCCTTAGCACCTCCCCAAGGCCCCACCTCCTAATACTACGTCTTTGGGGGTGAGGATTTCCACGTATGAATTTGAGGGAACACAAATGTTCAGACCATAGCAGTCCCTTAAGCTTGAAACCTATTTCTCTTGGCAGTATATGTGGATTAACAGATTTTAAGAGCCTTGAGGAGCCCATCCAGCCCATGCAGAAGTGGGGGATGGGAACGTGTGGACAAAAACTCATCCGTGGGAGATGGAGATACAAAGATGGTAGCCAGACAGACACGGGAAGGGAGCCAGAGAGGGAAGCCTGGCAGGGGAAGTGAGGGGAGGAAACTTCAGTCTGCTCCTCCTCAGGAGGGAGGGAAAGAGGCCAAAGAGGGGAAGTCCAACCATCAGAAGGTAGCTTTTTTCAGTGTGTTTTCTTGTTTATTGACCTGCCGTTCTGAATCTCCTCTGTTCCCACTAGAGTTTGATTAGAATTGTCTGAGTCCATCAATATCCATATTATGACTAATCTATCCCTCCTGACTTAGATTCTCCCAGCACCCTGTTGGCTGAAAGGGTGCTGATTTCCTGATGCTCTGGCTTTTTAAAAATCTCAGCTGTACATATGACCATGTTTCTATGGAGCCCCAGGCCCACAAGTGTGAAGCAAGCCCAGATGGAAAGGAAATTGATGGTGGTGTCTGTGTTACTGCAGAAGAGAGAACACAGAGGCATTAATAGTAATGATGATCTTGAGAGTAGCATTTATCATGGGCCAAGGGGCCTTATCGGAGAAACAACCAGAAGTCCCACCCTATTACTACATCTGGCTCCAAGTCTCCAGTCCCTGGGGAATGTGCTTGCCTCTAAATCAGGTCCATGTGTAACTTCTCAGGGTCCTGCGGTGGTTAAGTTTGAATATTTCCAATACACCATCACCAACAGAACAATAATAGAAAGAAAATAAGGCAGCCACAGTAGACTCCTTTTTGGATACAAGCAAATAGAATAACCCAGTCCTTAGCATATTCAATATCCAGACAGAGAAGATTGGCAGGAACTCATGTCCTTGGCAATGAAGTGATGTCCTTGGTCAGCCAATTTGGCTGGTCCCAGCTTTGCAAACAGAAAGGACTTTGCATAGCAAGGTTATATCCTGTTTCCTCTTATAAAAGCCAGCTTGGACTAAACTTTGTCCCATTCTTCCAGGACCTCACTGCAGGCTGCAAGAATAAACCAACACACACCAACACTCACATATTTCTACCTAAGTCAAGGTTGAAGTTACATGTTTTTGTCTCCTATCTACAGAGCAGGAAGCTAAGACTGAGAGAGATTAAATAACTAACCCAATCAGTAAGAAGCAGAACACAGATACGAATGAGTTTATCCTGCAATATTATTCTTTTCATTTCATTTTTTTTATAACTTCTTCATTTCTAACTACAGAAGTAAAGACATAAGCATGATGGAAAAAATGGAATACACAGAAGTGTGTTTTGTACACCTTTCCAGTCTTACTCTTTCCTTATTATGTGCAAACATACACACGCTATTTAATCAGGATTGCTCATTACGTGTTCTTTCCACTTCTTTACAGAGCTACAGAATTCTCACACGCGAGCAGGAAAAAACAGTCCCAAGAATTCCAGGTTTCCAACAGCTTATTGCTTAGGCAGGAACCAACCTCAAAATTACCCCAGATGAGCTTATATTTCACTGTGTTAGCTATCAAATAACCTATTACAATGAATAATACAAGCAGTAGATTAGGATTTTTTAAATATTTCTCTTGCATGTCTGATTTCACCATTGGTGCTGAGGCATAATGAACAGCAAATTTAACTAAAGTAAAAAACAATCCTGGCCATCCAGGAGAGGATGAAGAGAAATGAATTAAGGTCAAATAACGATATGTTCACTTATCGTTCAACAAATAATTCTGAGCATGTTTTAGGTGCCAGGCATTGTCAGAATTGAGGATACAATACTTCACCAAGTAGACAAATTCCCGGCTCCTAGGAACTTGATACTCTAGTAAGGGGTGGCAGACAATACACAAAAAATCAAGAAATTGTCAGGTTGTGGTAAGTACTATGGAAAAAAAGCAGAATAAAGGCAGTGGGAAGTGTTGAGGAAGGAGGCAGCTCTTTTATACAGTATATTAGTCTGCTTGCTGTCAGAACAAAATACCACAGACGAGGCGGCTTTATCAACAGAAACTTATTTTATCACAGTTATGGAGGTTAGAAGTCCAAGATTAAAGTTCCAGTTGATTCAGTTATTGGTAAGAGCTCTCTTTCTGGCCTGCAGCCAGCCACTTTCTCTCTCTGTCCTCACATGACCTTCCTTGGTGTGAACTCTCTGGTGTCTCTTCTCATAAGGACGTTAATGCTATCCAATCAGGGCCCCACTTTCATGACCTCTTTTAAACTTAATTACTTCCTTACTCCAGATACAGCCACACTGGGGGTTAAGGGCTGCATGGAATTTAGAGGGTGTGGGAAGGACACACACATCCAGTCCATAATATACAGGATAGTCAGAGAAGGCATTCTCAGATAAGAGGTGGTAGCTAACATTCAAGATGGCCCTCAGTGAGTCTCATCTCCTGGTATTCACACCCTTGGAGAGTCTCCTCCCACAGTAAGTCAGGGTCAGTCTATGGGCCATAAAACACAGTGGAAGTTAAGGTGTTTGGCTGCTGAGGCTGGTCATAAAAAGCACGGCAGCTTCTACTTTGCTTTTTTGATCACTCACTCTGGGACAAGCCATCCGCCATGTCATGAGGACATTGAAACAGCCTTGAGAGAGGACCACTTAGAGAGGAACCCAGACCTCCCACCAACAGCACTAATCTATCAACAGTGAATGAACCCCCACTAGCAGTGGAATCTCCAGCCCCAGGAAGGCCCGCAGATGGCCAAAGTCCCAGATGGAGTCCAGACTCCAACTTCATGTGAAACCGTCAGCCAGAACCACCCAGCTAAGTTTGTTCTGAATTTCTGGCCTGCAGAAAAAGTGAGATAATAAATGTTTGTTGTTGTTTTAAGCCACTAAGTTTTGCAGTAACTTGTTATGCAGCGAGAGATGAGTGATACATAAGGGAACATCAAGAGATCTGAAGGAGGTAAACAAGATGAAGCCTTATGGATAGAAGGAAAAACGAGTGCCAAAGCCATGAAATTACAGCGTATGTGGCATGTTCAAGGAATAGCAAGGAAAATATAGGGTCAGATCATATAGGGTCTTATGTGTCTGCTGTCTTGCCAGAGTGACATGTAGAGAGACATCCTCTTAGGAGGAGCATCTTATTTGTTTAGATGAAATGTTCTCACAAGTTTTCAATCTTGTGTCATCAGATTCTATCAGCCACCCTGGTGGTCTCAACAACTCTCGCACTTTTAACTGTTATTTACATGTTTATAATTCCCAAATTTATATTTTCAATCTAGAACTCTCCCTTGAACTTCAGCATCTTATACCCAAGGGCCTAGTCAACATCTCCCCTGAAATATCTAATAGGTATCTCAAACTTACTATGTCCAAAAGAAGATTCCTGTTTTCCCCCACCTCGCCCCCCAGAGTCTTCCCCATCTCTGAAAGTACAAACCCATTCTTGTCATGTGGTACTCAAGCCAAAAACCTTAGAGTCTTCCTGCCCACCACCATATACCCATCCAAATTATCAACAAAGTTTATAAACACTCTTTCTAAAATGTATCCAGAATTCAACACTTCTCACCACCTGCATCTCATTCACTGTTCTCCATCTCATCATTACTTCTGGGGTTGATTATAATATAAACCTTCTAACCAGCTTCCCTTTACCTTCTATAATCTCTTCTCAGCTCAGGGAGATTAATCAGATCATGACACTTCTTTGCCCTAAATCCGTCAGTGTCTCCCCATCTCGCTCAATATAAAGACCAAAATCATCATGGGATAAGGCCATTCAGGATCTTGTCCAATTCTCTTTCCAACCTCATTTCCATTTACTCTTGCCCTTGCTTATTCAGCTATAGCCTCGATGGCTTCCCTGTGAGACAGTATAGGAAAAGCAAGAGGGACTTAACTCCTGTAAAGCCCCTGGTCTGAGGCAAGGGTTAAAAGTTTCCATACCTTTAGAGACAAATACCTCCATCTGGGAAAGCCAACAAATGAGAGATAACAGCCATTAGGGAGTAATGGGTGACTGGGCAAAATTAGAAGTAACAATTTAAAGCCTGCTTGCACAAGTATTTCTATTTTCCGGGAGCCCTGAAAGAATGTCAACCATGGAAGAAGGCCTCCTGTGAGTGTCTTGTGTCCACTAAAAAGTAACGACCACAAGATAATGACCATGGGACTGAAAGATGCTTCCCCACTCCTAGCCTCTCACCCTTTGGAAAAGTGCCTTTATAAGCCTTGCATGCTATCCCTGCAGGGAATGATGTTCCTTTTTCTTGTTGGCTCCCTGGTATACAAGCTATCTCTAACAAACTCCACCTGCTTTCTTTCTCTGGAGTTCAGTGTTCATTTCTATGACACTGAAACTCAAGAACCTGGTCAAGAGGTCCAGTAACACCTCTGTCCCAGAAACAAACCAGGCACGCTTCTGCCTCAGAGCTCATGCTCTTGCTGTTCCTTTTAGCTGGAATGCTCTTTCCTCAAATATACCCAAGATTCATTCCCTTACCTCCTTCAGAAATGTGCTCAAATGTTACCTTGTCGGCAAAATCTTTCCTGACCACCCTCCTAAAAATTGCAATCCCCTCTCCAGAATCACGCTAGCTCTTCTTTGCCTGATTTTTATACATAGCTCTTACCACTAACTGATATGTTATACTTTTTTATTGAAGCATAGTTGACATAAAATATTATGTTAGTTTCAGGTATACCATAGGGACTCGATACTTGTGTATATTACAAAATGATCACCATAATAAGTCTAGTTACCATCTGTCACCATCCAGCATTAATACAATATTATGTCCATATTCCTTTTGCTGTACACTACATCCCCATGACTTATTTATTTTATCCCTGGAAGTCTGTACCTCTTGATACCCTTCACCCATTTTGCCCACCCTCACCACCCCCATCTATGAGTCTGGTTTTGTTTTGTTTGATTTGGTTGGTTGGTTGGTTGGTTTTCTAGATTCTACATAAGTGAAATCATATGGTATTTGTCTTTCTCTGGCTTACTTCACTTCACATAATATCCTCAAGTTCCATTCATGTTGTCACAAATGGCAAGAGTTCATTCTTTCCATAACTGAGTAATATTTCATTTTGTATATACGTGTATATTATAGATACACATATACCACATCTTTTTAATCCATTCATCCACTGATGGAAACTTAGGTTGTTTCTTCTATATCTTGGCTATTATAAATAATGCTGCGGTGAACATGGGAGTGCATATATTTTTTCAAGTTAGCGTTTTCATTTTCTTCAGATAAATACCCAGAAGTGGAATTGCTGGATTATATGGTGGTTGTATTTTTAATTTTTTGAAGACCCTCCATACTGCTTTCCCCTGTGGCTGCACCAGTTTACACCCCACCAACAGTGCACAAGGGTTCCCTTTTCTCCACATCCTCGCCAGCATTTGTTTTTGTTTTTTGTTGTTGTCATTGATAACAGCCATTCTACAACTGTGAGGTGATATCTCTTTGGTTTTGACTTATATTTCCTGATGATTAGATATTAAGCATCTTTTTGTGGCTCTGTTGGCCATCTATATGTCTTCTTTGTAAAAATGTCTACTCAGATCTTCTCCCTATTTTTAAATATATTGTTTGCTTTTTGCTATTGAATTGTAGGAGTTCTTTACATATTTTGGATATGAGTCCCTTATCAGATATATGATTTCCAAATATTTTCTCCCATTTAATAGGTTGCCTTTTCATTTTTTGATAGTTTCCTTCACTGTGCAGAAGCTTTTTAGTTTGATATAGTTCTAGTTGTTTATTTTTACTTTTGTTGCTCTTGCCTATGGAATCAGGTCTAAAAAAAATACAAAGACTGATGTCAAAGAGCTTACCACCTAAGTTTTCTCCTAGGAGTTTTATGGTTTCAGATCTTACATTCAAGTCGTTAGTCCATTTTGAGTTTATTTCTGTGTATTCTGTAAGAAAGTGGTCCAGCTTAATTCTTTTGCATGTAGCTGTCTAGTTTTCCCAACATGATTTATTGAAGAGGCTGTCTTTTCCCCATCGTATATTCTTGCCTCTTTTGTCACAGATCAATTGAGTATATATGTGTGGGTTTATTTCTGGGCTCTCTATTTTGTCCCATTGACCTACATGTCTGTTTTGTGTCAATACCATACTGTTTTGATCACTATAGCTTTGTAGTATAATTTGAAATCAGGGACTGTGGGACCTCCAGCTTTGCTCTTCTTTCTCAAGACTGCTTTGGCTATTCAGGGTCTTTTGTGGTTTTTATACAAATTTTAGGATTATTTATTCTAGTTCTGTGGAAATAGGGATTGCTTTGAATCCATAGATTGCTTCGGGTAGTATGGACATTTTAGCAATATTAATTCTTCCAATCTGTGAGCATGGGATACCTTTCCATTTGTTTGTGTCATCTTCAGTTTCTTTCACCAATGTCTTACACTTTTGAGAGTCCAGGCCTTCTATCTCCTTAGTGGAATAAAAAATAAAATTATTCCTAAGTATGTTCTTCTTTTTGATGCAATTGTGAATGGGGTTGTTTTCTTAATTTCTCTTTCTGGTAGTTCCTTATTAGTGTATAGAAATTCAAGAGATCTCTGTATATTAGTTTTGTATCCTGCAACTTTACTGAATTCATTTATGAGTTCTAATGGTTTTTTGGTGGAGTCTTTAGAGTTTTCTATATATAATATTATGTCATCTGCAAATAGTGAGTTTTACTTTTTCCTTTCTAATTTGGATGCATTTTGTTTCTTTTCCTTGCCTAATTGCCATGGCTAGAAGTCCTAATACTATGTCAAATAAAAGCAACAAGAGTGGGTATCCTTGTTTTGTTCCTCATCTTAAAGGAAGTTTTTTTAGTGTTCACCATTGAGTATGATGTTAACTGTGGGTGTGTCACATATGGTCTTCATTTGTTGAGGTACATTCCCTCTATGCCTACTGTATTGAGAGTTTTTATCATACATGTGTGTTCAATTTTGTCAGATACTTTTTCTCCATCTATTGAGATGATCATATGATATTTATCCTTTATTTTATTAAAGTGGTGTATCACATTGATTGATTTGCTGATGTTGAACCATCCTTGCATCCCTGGAATAAATCCCAGTTGATCATGGTGTCTGACCCTTTTAATGTATTGTTGAATTCTGTTTGCTATATCTTACTGAGAATTTTTGCATCTATGTTCATCAGGGATATTGGTCTGTAATTTCTTGTTCTGTTGTGTCTTCATCTGGTTTTAGTATGAGGGTAATGCTGGCCTCATAATAGTTTGGAAGTGTTCCCTCCTCTTCAATTTTTTGGAATAGTTTGAGAAGGATAAGTATTAAATATTCTTTGAATGTTTAGTAGAATTCACCAGTGAAGCTATCCTGCTGGGCCTTTTCTATTTTTCTTTTTTGGAAATTTTTTGATTACTGATTCAATCTCATTATTAGTAATCAGTCTACTCAGATTTTCTGTTTCTTCATGGTTCAGCTTGGAAGATTGTGTGTTTCTGGGAATTTATGTATTCCTTGTAGGTTGTCAAATTTGGGTGTGTATAATCGTTCATAGTTGTCTCTTATAATCCTATGTATTTCTACCATATTGGTTATAACATTTCCTTTTTCATTTCTGATTTTATTTATTTGGGCCCTCTTTTTTTAATGAGTCTGGCTAAAGGTTTGTCAATTTTGTTTATCTTTTCAAAGAATCAGCTCTCAGTTTCACTGATCTTTTTATTTTTATTTTTTTTAAGTCTATTTCATTTCTTTTCACTCTGATTTTTACCCTTTCCTTCCTTCTACTAACTTTGGGCTTCATTTGTTCTTCTTTTTCCAGTTCCTTTCAGTGTAAAGTTAGATTGTTTATTTGAGATTTGTCTTGTTTCTTGAGGTAGGCCTGTATCACTACCAACTTCCGTCTTAGAACTGTTCTTCATTGCATTTCACAGATTTTGGAATGTTGTTTCCATTTTCATTTGTCTGGGATTTTTTTTTATTTCTCCTTTGATTTTTTCGTTGACCCATTTGTTGTTTAGTAGCATGTTGTTTAATCTTTACATGTTTGCATCTTTTTCAATTTTTGTCTTGTAACTGATTTCTAGTTTCATACCATTGTAGTCAGAAAAGATGCTTAATGTGGTTTCAATCTTCTTAAATTTATTAAGACTTGTTTATGGCCTAACATGTGATCTATATTGGAGAATGTTGTGTGTACACTTGCAAAGAATGCTTATTCCCTTGCTTTTGATAGAATGTTCTGTAAATATTTACTAAGTCCATCTGGTCTAATGTGTCATTTAAGGCTAATGTTTCCTTATTGATTTTCTGTCCGGATGATCTACCTATTGATGTAAGTGGGGTATAAGAGTCCCCTACTATTATTGTATTGCAATCAATTTCTCCCTTTCTGTCTGTTAATATTTGTTTCATATGTTTAGGTGCTCTTCTGTTGAGTGCATAAATACTTACAAATATTATATCCTTTTGTTGTATTGATCCCCTTATCATTAGGTAATGCTCTTCTTTGTGTCTTGTTAGTCTTTGTTTCAAAGTTTATTTTGTCTGATGTAAGTATTACTATACCAGCTTTCTTTTCATTTCCATTTGCATGGAATATCTTTTTCCATCCCTTCATTTTCTGTCTGTAGGGTCTTTAGATTTAAAGTGAGTCTCTTGTACAATGGGTCTTGCCTTTTATCCATTCAGGCACCTTATGTGTTTTGATTAGAAAATTTAATCCTTTTACATTTAAAGTAATTATTGATAGGTTTTGCCATTTTGTTGATTGTTTTCTGGTTGTTTTTGTAGTTCTTCTCTGCTCCTTTCTTTTTCTCTTGCTCTTGTTTTTGGTTTGTGGTTACTATTAGGTTCATATATAATAACCTATATATTAACTAATATGTATTTTAGGTTGATAGTCACTTAAGTTTGACCACATTCTGAAAGCACTACATTTTTATTTCCCTTCATGTTTTATGTTTTTATGTTTTAAACACACATTTTGCATCTTTTTATTTTATTTATTTTATTCCCTTGCCTAGTTATTGCTGTTATAGTTGATTTTACTACTTTTATCTTTTAGCCTTCATCCTACCTTTATAAGTCGTTGATCCACTACTTTCACTATATATTTGCCTTTATCAGTGAGATTTTTTTTTCTTTCATGTATTTTCTTACTTCTAGTTATGGCTTTTTCTTTCTGAAAGCTTAAATTCCCTTTAATGATTTTTCATAAGGCCAGTTTAGTGGTGATGGACTCTCTTAGCTTTGGCTTGTCTGGGAAACTCTTTCTCTTTCAATTCTGAATGATAATCTTGCCAGACAGAGTATTCTGGTTGGAAGTTTTTTGTTTTGTTTTTCCTTTCAGCACTTTGAACATACTGTGTGACACCCTTCTGGCCTGCAAAATTTCTGCAAAAAAATCAGCTGATAGTCTTATGGGGCTTCCCTTGTATACAACCAGTTGTTTTTCTCTTGCTGTTTTTAAGATTCTCTCTTTATCTTTAACTTTTTACATTTCAATTGTGATGTGCCTTGGTGTGGACCACTTGGGGTTCATCTTGTTTGGGACTCTCTTTGTTTACTGGACCTGGATTTCTGTTTTTTGTTTGCTTGTTTGTTTGTTTGTTTCCTTCAAGTTAAGGGAGGTTTTCAACCATTATTTATGCAAATAACTGTTCAGCCCCTTTCTCTCCTCCTCCTCCTCGTCCTCCTCTTTCTTCTTCTTCCTCTTCTTCTTATTCTTCTGGGACCCCATACTACAAATTTAGTACACTTGAAATTGCCCTACATATCCCTTAAACTATCCTCATTTTCAAAATTCTATTTTCTTTTTACTGTTCTGTTTGGGTGATTTCCATTACCCTGTCTTACAGGGGTAGTAAATGAATCTTACAGGACTCATTCTTCTGTATCATCTAGTCTGCTGTTGATTCCCTCTAGTGTATTTTTCAGCTCAGTTATTGCGTTCTTCAGCTCTGAGTGTTCTGTTTCACACTTTTGTATATTTTCTGTCTCTTTGTTCAAGTTCTCTGTGTATTCATCCACTCTTGTCTCAAGTTTGGCGAGCATTTCTATGACCATTACTTTGACTGTATCAGATAAATCACTTATCTCTAATCCATGAAGGCTTTTTATTTTCTCAATTTTTACCTTATTCCTTCATTTGGAACATATTTCTCTGTTTCCTCATTTTGCTTGACTCTCTATGTTTGTTTCTGTGTATTATGTGAAATAGCTATCCCTGCCTGTCTTGTGCAGATGAACCTCATTGTTTAACCTTGCCCTAGTACTTGGTTGTCTCTTGAGCTATCTCTTCAATTGTTTCAGACCCATAGCATCTAGAAATGCAGTCCTTCCTAGGAGCCTGAGCTTTGTGTTCAAGGGGCATCCCCTATGTGGGCTGCACATACCCACTGGCTCTGTTGGGGCTGTGTGAGTGGCTCAGGAGGGCAGGTCTGTGTCTAGCAGTGACACATGAGCAGCACAGGAGGGCAGGGCTGCTCACCGGCCACTCTGGCTGTGCTATACAAGTGGGCTAGGACAAGGCTGTTCACCCACTGCTAAGTGGTTAGAGTGAGGGTAGAAAAATGGTGCCTGACAGCACTGGTGCAAGCAGAGGGAGACTAGAAAAATCGTGTCTGCTAGCATTCCATCCCCAGGGAGTCTCAACAGACTTCTGCCCCTCTGGCAGAGGCTTTAAGTTTAACAAATGAATCTTTCATCTATGGTCTAGGCTCTTTTCAAACTGCTGCCTTTTGCACTGGGTCCGGGGTGAGTGAGCCCCTGCACAAGCTTTTTAAGAGTGGAATCATCATCCCCGATAGCCCTACATTCCCCCTGCATGTAATTCCCATTGGTTTTCAAAGCCAGACATTTTGGGAGCTTGCCTCACTGGTGCAGAACTTGAGGGCTGGGGTGACCTGGTATGAAGTACAAACTCCTTGCTCCTTAGGGAGATGCTCTGTTTATATATACTTTTGTTTGTTTATTTTTTTGAGATCCCTCCTAATTGTGGGTCCCTGTGCATGGGTAAGGTGTTTGGTGAGAGCTGTCTCTGTCTCTCCTACCCATCTCAGTGTGGTCCTTTCTATCCTTTGTTGTAGAGCAAGTGTTCAACTAGTTCTCAGGTTCTTTTAAGAAGAAATTATTCCTTCTTGAGCTGCATATTTGTTATGTCCATGGAAGGAGGTGAGATCAGGATCTTCTCTATACTATCATCTTGAATCACCTCCTCTCTGATTCTTCTGACATGTTATACATTCTAATTATTATTTGTCTTATTTATTTATTTCTGTCCATCTCCTTCCACTATAAGCTCTCTGATGGTAGGAATTTTGGTCTCTTTTGGGCACCTGAGTGGCTCAGTCAGTTAAGCATCTGCTTTGGCTCAGGTGATGATCTCAGGGTCCTGGGATGGAGGCCCACATCAGTCCCTCTGCTCAGCAGGGAGTCTGCTTCTCCCTCTCCCTCTGTCCCTACCACCTGCTCACATGCTCTCTCTCTCCCTCGTTCTCTCTCATATAAATAAATAAATAAATAAATAAATAAATAAATAAATAAATATTTTTTAAAATAATTTTTTTCTGTTTTGCTCACTGCTGTATCTCCAGATCTTAGAACAGTGCTTGGCACATGACAATCCACATTAAACACTTGTTAAATGTATGAATAAGCCCATTAGAATGATATAAAAACCTCCAGGATATGACCAAATGATGAAATATGGTGGCTAATATGCATAAGATAATGAGAACCCAAGATACTCTGAAGAGTGAGGAAAAAGAAAATAAAGGCCAGGTATAGAGAAAAGAGTCTAGCATGGTTGAGGGTACCTGAGAGGAGCCAGAGAGAAAGTTCTTCCCTTGGGGTGTGCCCAAAAGGTTGGGGAAATCAGAAATATTTAAGGGAACTTTTAAACTAGGTTGCTGTGGGATATACAACATAAATTCCAATCCTCCACCTTCTCCACAAAATGTTTGTACCAATTCTTTGCTTGGTGATGCCAAGCATCACCTGGGTGGGGGGATTCTGACTGGCGAAATGGAAGAGGATTGACTTCTGCATCCCAGCTGGCTGAGAATCAACGTGCTCAGCTGCAGAAGTCAAAGGCCAAGAGCACAGCTGATATCTGAATTGCACATGCAGGCTTTGACCTTGCTGTATATTTCCTTGGCTGCCTTCTGTTGAATAGAATGGTGATCTTAACAAGAACCAGGGTTTTTAATTAATCAGACACTGTTCACTGTGGCTCTGGTCCAAATCATCTTAGGGCAGCTTCTTTCCTACACATTCTTCAATTCATACTTATAATTATTATCAATAACCACCACATACATACACAGTGTGCCAGACACCACAGCCTAAAAAGACATAATCTCTGAGCTAAACAGCTTAGTTTCTATTTTAATCATGCAGTCCTAGGATTTTACTCCCTTATTTTTTCTAACAGGGTGAGCTTATTTCAGGCAGGTAGCCTTTTGAATTTGCCTCTCCATGAAATTTTCTCAAGCCTGTTCTTTGGGAGTGCTGCAGGCAAAGAAATTTCTTTGAGGAACAAAAAAGGTGGTCAGAGCCACTGGGGAAGGGCCAGAAAATTAAAGTATGAAGATAAGAATCATGTTATTTTGTACTGTCAATATAAAATCACATCGAGGTAGTACATACAATGATAGTTAGACCTATTCATGGGGAGAAAAAAGATTTGTACGCTAAAAAGCCGTATTCAAAAAAAATTACATATTTTTTTTTATCTACATCCTGTCTGACTAACTGTTACCTGCCTTTATTTTAGTACCATTATATTTCATCAAGTATTAATAGTATGCCATAGGCTAAAAGAGCCATAAGGATCATTTTCCTTCTAGAATTTTTTGGAAGGTCTGTTTACATGAAACCTCAGCTTGTGAGCAGCCCCTTTCTTACCCAGATTCACTGATTACTGAACCCTCCACTTTGAAATCGTGAATCTTTCAAGTCCTCTCTCCAAAAGTATTTCTCACTCTCCAAGTTTTCTAAAGATAAAAAGACATACATAAACTTCCCCCAAATCTCTCAGATTTTCAAACTCAATTTTATTTAATTGAATACCACATGGGCTAAAAACCACACAAAAATGCCATTGTTACACATGGGTGGACAAGAACAGAGATGGGCAATGATATCTACAAGGCAGGACTTAATAAAGCTTCTTGAAACCAGATCAGCAAACCACTGTCGAGATATAAGATGAAACATGGGAAGAGCTTTCACTGGGTGCGGTGCTGATTCTCTATGCCACACTCTAACCACGTCCCATCACAAGCAATTAGATTTTTTTTTTTTAAGCCCTATGTTTAAAAAAAAAAATACCTTTATTTATGCAGGGATGGACAAATAGGCCAAAGGAATAGAACAGGTAACCTAAAACAGACACATACCTACAAGGACACTTGATGTATAATAGAGGTGGCACTTCATGGCCACAGAGAAAGACAGTCATTGAATAAATGGTGCTACGAGGGGCACCTGGGTGGCTCAGTCTGTTAAGCATCTGCCTTTGGCTCAGGTCAGGTCCTGGGATCCAGCCCCACTTTGGGCTCCCTGCTCAGCAGGGAGCCTGCTCCTCCTTCTGCCCCTCCCCCTGCTTGTGCTTCCCCTCTCTCTCTCTCTCTCTCGCTCTCTCAAATAAATAAATAAAATCTTTTAAAAAAGGAAAAATAAATAAATGGTGCTGGAACAGTTTGGCTGTCCATGTGGAAAATTTGAAATTGAACACCTACCTTACAACATACATAATAAATTCCCAATGGATTAAGAATTCATATATGAAAGATAAAACATTAAAACTTTCAGATTAGAATATTTTTAGGACCTTAGTTAGGGAGCAGAAAGATTTCTTATTCATGGCACAAAAATTACAAATCTTATAGGATGAGTTTGATTGGTAAATTGGACTGTTAAGTTTTATATTCATCAAATGACATCATAAAAAAGTGAAAAGGCAAACCACAAACTGGGAATAAGTATCTGCAATAAGGTAACCAGCAAAGTATTAGTATCCTAAAAATACAAGGAACCTTATGAATGGTTGAGAACAGAAACAAACAGCACAATACTTAAAATGGGCAAAATATATGAACAAGTACATTGCCTGAATATAGCCAACAAATATGATATAGTTAAAAAATATGAGAAAAATGCTCTTTGTTAGTTAATAGGAAACTGCTAATTTTAACAATGAGATACCACCTCATACCCACCGGATTGGAAAGTAACCAAAAAATGTCATACTGGGCGTTTAATGTAAAACAACAGGAACTCTTATTCACTGCAAATAGTAGAAAACAATTTGGCATTACCTGGTATGGTTGAAGATGTACATGGCCTATGTATAAGTCATCAACTTCACTCCTAGGTATAGATCCTAGAGAAACTTCTAAAAATAATAACACAAAATTGTATAATACTGTATAGTTTATGAAGCACAAGAATTGGTATATGTAGTCCGCAAACGATTTTTAATCCATTTTTAGTAGGCATTATTAACTACTTTTCAGAGGTTTAATTATCATCCTAAGGTCACACAGTTGGTGAGTGACATTGACACTCCCCAGTAGAAATCCCCCTTTCCCCTGGCAACAGCCCCCACTTTTGTGTGGGCATCTACCCTTCCCTCTCTTATGGGGTCTAGATGAGGCTCCATCCAGATATGGTTGATCAAAACACCGCAGTGATTGGTTTAGGAATAACATGGAATCTAAGGCCTGTCCAATCAGAATGAAACAGGACTTCTACGAAAGATTCTTGCCTTTCCATTCTGGTCTGCAGCCTGGAAGGAGATAACACCAGAGCTGCCGTAAGCTGCCATTTGAAGTCTGAGAATGAAGCAGACAAGCACAAGGTTGAATTGAGAGATGGAAAGAAATTAAGTCTTGATGACATAATTAATACCTTAGAGGTACCTAAGGTGAGAACTAGCCCGGATATCTAGGTTTCATAAGCAATAATCTCCCTTTATGTTTAAGCGATTTTGAGTTGCCCTTTCTGCAGCTTACAACCCAGAGAATTCTGGATGATAACAAAGACAAAACCCGAGCTAGAGCCCAGGTGTCCCAATGTCCACCGTTCTTTCCATAGCACTACCTAACAAGATGTGGCCGGCGGGCTCCAAAACCAACATAAAAAATATAAACAGTATTTTGTTTTTACTATGACAAAAATTGGGTTGGGTTTTTTCCCCCAACCTATTATAGAGAAAAAGATTTCTGCTCTTATATTTTTATGATTTTTTATAGTTTGTGTTTTAGCCAATTCAAGGTTAACGGTTTCACGATTGAAGTAGTTCCTTTGTCAAAAACTCCCCTTAACATAGTCAAGGACAACATTCTGTAATTACAGAGAAATCCATCCAAACCACCAATTATATTTAAAAATGATCAAAGTAAGGACATATGTTAAATTATTATCATGAAAGGGATTTAGACTGTTTAATTAAACAACACAAATGAAGTATGGTGGCGCCGTAGGTAAAGTTAACCAACAATACAGAGTCCTAAACAACATTGCCTCTCCACACAGGAGAGTGGGAGACTGTCAGAGCTGTCACCAGGATGTTCTTGTCTTCTGACAGAGGCTGACTGCGCTCAGAGAGAGGATCCACCTTGCCAGCTGGAGTCAATGAACTGGAACTGAGGGGCTCTGAAAACCGTGCCCATAATTGCAAGATCACAATTCCCAAACTTAGTCTGACAAGTGTGAATGTGCTGATGAGGACAATGGAGCAGCATATTTGAAAGCAGGACTTCCCAGGAATCCCAGTATAGTGATCATCAACATAGACAATAAAAGCCATCCTCAGAACAAATAGGTCAGGATATCAAAGACTGAGCATGAGATGTCAACACTGTTGCCCAAATTGCAAAGCAGTCAGAGCTGGTCTTCAAAATCTCCCACTGCTTGTTAGCCTCCCTTCTTGAACCTCCGGCTTCCCTTCTCTCTCTCCCCTCAGTCCCCAGCAACCTGATGCCTTTGTCTGTGGAAAGCCCTACAATGAGGTACTCGGTTCAGACAAACTCTCTGGGAAAGGGCTTAAGCCTGCAAAATTAAGACAGTTTTTCTTTCTTTTTCCTTTTCTTTTCTTTTTTTTTCTCTTCCTTCCTCCCTTCCTTCCTTCCTTCCTTCCTTCCTTCCTTCCTTCCTTCCTTCCTTCCTTCCTTCCTTCCTTCCTTTCTTTCTTTCTTTCTTTCTTTCTTTCTTTCTTTCTTTCTTTCTTCTTCTTTCTGTTTCACTCATCAAAATTTCCATTCCCTCACAGAATCATGAGCATTGGAGCTATGAAGTGCTAGGTTAAAAGCCAAGTCATGCCACTTACAAACTTATGAAACTGGGCAAGTTAGTTAACATTCCTAAGCATCAATTTCCTCATCTGAAAAATGGGAATAATAATAGCCCCCAACTCATAGAGGTATTGAAAGAATTTAATGAGATAAAGCATGTCACGCAGTTTACCCAATGGATGGCCCATAGGAAAAGCCCAATAAAAATCAGTAATTATTAATGCTACTACTACTAATAATAGTAATAAAGGTAAGGATGATCAATAGGTTTAACTCATCCTATGGGAATTTGTCTATTTTTGAAAAGGAGCTTAATTGCCAGTTGACATATTTTGGAAGTGCCCATTTGCATTTTGCATCCACCATTCTGCCTATGGGGCTTTCTGGAGAACAGATGATGTATCATTTTCTGTTGTAAATTTCAGTATTCCTTTTTCACAGGCTCCATCAGCTCTGAAATAAGAAAGTCTTCATACATAGCATGTAACCAGCACAAGCGATGCAAAACAATGCACCAGCCAGGGGATCTGATACTAGCAATATACAAAAAGACCTTTTCCCCTTTTTCTTTGGCGATTTACTTTATGAATAAATTGCTTTTCTTTAAAGGTCACTTTGTTGTTTTAGAACACTTTACACCTGACTCTATCCTTTTACTGTAGGGAGTTGCACAAAGGACAATTTAAGCACTATCCTTAAGATTTTATCTACTACATTATCACAGTTCTCCCAGAGAAAAAACAATTCAGGATGTTGACTAAATACGGTGGTTTGCCTGAAAACATGTTTTATCAAAAATCAAAACAATAAAAAATCTATTTTATATATCTTCCCCCTGGGTGAGATAAAATTGTTAATTATGATTAATGTTCATCGAATACTTATGGTATGTCCAGCAATATGCACTAAGGGTTTTATACATATTATCTCATTGAGTCCTGACAATTATTTTGTGAGGTAAGTTATGATTATTCTCATTTTTAAAATAAGAAAAGTATGGGGATATTAAGTAACTGAGCCAAAGTCACACAACTAACAAGGATGAGTAGAAGATTTAACTATTTAACTATCCTCATCTCTAATCCAAACTGGTTGCTCAGATTAGCTAGACCCAAATTCTTGACTACAACACCTCCAAAAGGAAATGTTGAGAAGTGTAAATTAGGGTAGCTTTGAAGACCTGAATCAGAACACCTAATTCTAGTAAATCTTGAAGATTCTACCCTCTTAATCTTCTTTGGAATATCCCTCCTGAACTTCCTATCCACTAGGATGGGATCTGAGAATTTCCTAATTTTAAGGTAGGTTCATTATGGAAAAAAAAAAATCAGATGCAATAATGGCTATCCGCCCTGGACATACACTATGTCTTTCTACTCTCCCTGTAATTCTTTGAGGTGGGTATTGCTCCCACTTTACAAATGAGAAAATAGGTTTTGAGAGATTATAACAGAGACCAGAGCCAGATTTCAGCTCACAGGGATGTCCTTTTTGACCCACAGAATGGTATTAAAATATTTAAGCCAACATTCAAAAATTAGATTACATGCTAAAAATCCATATTTCTGCATTCTATTGCGAATTTCAAATTCCTGGACACCCTACCCAAATTCCCTCATGGCAATCAATGGTTAAAGCTGAGGAGTAGTTGCCCATGGCCATTCTCTCTAGCCATCACTGGCCCCATCAGCCAGCATCAATCATTTCATTGTCCAATGCTCATCAATCATGAGTCTCTATTGGTTCCCACCTCTCTTGAGAACAGGCAGAATATTATGACCAATTGTTGACCCATCTACAAAAGGCCCTGGCCATGGGCAATACCCACTCTGATGTTGCCACCATCTTCAAAAGATGCTAACATACCAGAAGGGCTACAGAGGAATGACACAGACACAAGGACACTAAATGTATTCTCTCAGTCTATTAGAAACACAATTTGCCACAGGACATTATTTTAAAAACTGTCGCAGAATATTGTTTTCATTCATTGTTTTGTAGAAGTGTCTATTATGTGGGCAGCCTTTGTTGTTTTGCCACATGACTTCCCTAGGAGCAACTGACTTAGAAAGATCATAAAGTATTCATTTTTCCCTTCCCTTTAGTAGTAGGATTCCTAAGCTTTAGCTAGGCATAGAACCACCCAAGAAGAAACTACATTCCCCAGCCTCCCTTGCAGTGAAGCCATGTGACTTACTTCAGACCAATGGGATGTGGGCACACAGGACGCAAGCAACTTCTGGGTCTTCTAGAAGATGGACCTAGACACTTTTTCCCCCCTTGCCACCAACGTGGAAATGAATCAGCATCAGCCATGTGGACGTTCAGGGAGATTATAGGGTAATGAGATGGAAGGTCCCAGGGTCCCTGAATGTTCCTGTACAGCAGAACAAGCCTAGCAGCCCAAGATAGCTCATTCTAGACTGTTTCTTGGGAGATAAATAGACTTTTACTTACTTAAGCCACTCCAGTTTTATATGTCTTTGTTACAGCAGCCTTTCTCCCCTTATCTACTCCCGCTTTTCCCATTTTCAGTCAGCCTTTGTTCTTCCTCAGATTTGAGAGGATAGTCTTTCCTTCCTTCACTGTGTAAAGTATAGCCTGAGATCTTGACACAGATTCCTGGGAGCCGGGTGACCTTGGCAAGTTACTTATCTCTGAACCTGATCTGCAAAAGAATACTTGGAAGGATTTGTTAAAAGGAGAGAAGACAGACCAAAACAATAGGCTGAAGATGCCCCAAAGTACAAGGTACAAGACCTTGTACTTTGGGGCATCTTCAGCCTATATTTTAACCAAACCACCCTC
Source organism: Mirounga angustirostris (assembly GCF_029215605.1). Lineage (NCBI taxonomy): Eukaryota > Metazoa > Chordata > Mammalia > Carnivora > Phocidae > Mirounga > Mirounga angustirostris. The sequence goes on from NW_026991709.1 coordinate 144,038,740, forward strand.
CAACCTATTTTTTTCTAATGCATACTTGAGCTCATTCTCCATGTCAAAATCTGTCCGTGGCAACCCCACTGCCCTTAGGAGAGAATCCAAACTTCCAAAACAAGTGTAAAAGGCCCCAGGTGATCAGGCTCCAGTGTCCTCTTCTGGCACACTCTCCAAGAAGCCAGGGATGCTGTCACTGAGTTGGAAAAATCCCTTTGCCAGCCAGGCCTGTAATTCTTGTTTTAAGGCCTTGTGCTCTGAGTTTCCTACGGCTCAGCAAACCAGGAGGCCGTACGGTGTAGAGGTTAAGACCAGAAGCATCAGATAGTCCTGGGTTCAAATATTCTCTCTACCACTTCCTGATGTGACCTCTGTCAAAAGATTTAACTTCCCTGTAAAATGGGTATAATACTATTACTCACTGCACTGTTGTTCTGGTTGTTAACTCAGATAATTAGAGAAGGCAATCAGCTGAGTGCCTTGGATGTAGCAAATGCTCAGTAAATAGTTATCTTCATTATTACAGCTCTCCTTACTAGCTTTTTTAGTTTGTTACAGTATAGAAGAAGCATGGAACAACCCCCACTCCACGCCCCCCAGTCTCTGCCGAAGGATATGTTAGGGGCAGTATGCAGTGAGCGTTACATCCCAAATTATATCTCCTTAAGGACAGTCTGCCAGTGATCCAGAAGGAAACCCAGGCCTTATTCCATGCACCCGTCTATCCATTGCATTCTAGCAGAGCTAAAGAAGTGACCACAACACCCTGATACATGAGCAGCTGAGTCTCAGCATCCTCGTGCCCCCTCATCAGTTCCAAATCCCTTTCTACCCCTTTCCCCCTATTGACTCTGGCTTTTGGACGTCTCTCTTGGAACCCTCCAGGAGAAAAGTCCCTTGTGTAAAATACCCAAAGCCCAGCTGTATTGTCATCTAGTCATGCATTAATTAAAACAACAAGCCAGCAATCAAAAAGTAATTTTTAATTAGCGTTTTACTGCAGTTTCTCTCAAAGAACACCAAAGAGGGAACACAGAAGAACTTGTTAGATATTCTCCCTTCCCTTTCATTCATTTTCAATTATTCCCAAACCCTGCAGCTGTCCCAAAGTCTCTCAGCCTTCTCTCTAAAACTAGGCACATGCACACACACACAAACACACACTCATGCACACACGCACGCACACAGCCCACCAGAAGTATGCCAGAGCCAGCTTGCACCAGCTTGAAAGAGCCGATTGTTAAATTTTCAGCAATTTTGCCAGCTGGTTGTTAAACACATCCATTATTAAAAATTAAATTATATAAACTTGCAACAAAAAAAGATTATAAACAAAGGTGATAAATATGCAATACTCAGAGGAAAAAAGGACATGCCACAACGTGAGTGAATCTCAAAATAATTATGCTGAAGCCAGACAAAAGAAGAGCCCACAGTCCATGATTCCTTTTATAGAAAACTAATCTGTAGTGATAAAATGCAGATCAGAGGTCGTCTGAGGGTGAAAGTAGGAAGCAGTGGAGACAGAGAGATTGCAAAGGGGAATAAGGAAATTTGGGGGAGTGACGGATATGTTTATCATCTTGACAGCGATGCTGGTTTCATAGAGTGTATGTGGGTGTCAAAACTTATCCAATTGTCCACTTCAAGGACGTGCAATTCATTGTATATCAGTTACACTTCAATAAAGCTGTTAAATAAACATTCAAAATCTATCACTTTCTAATTATCTTACTACATTTCACCTCTATCTATACTCTTGAGGTTTCTTGATATCTTTGTGTCTGTCTTGTGGAAATACTATATAACAGTGCTTCTTGGCATCTCTTCCTAATTCTGTGTTTGGCGACATCATGTTGGAGCTTGCAAATTAGCCATGGTAAGAATGTTTACACCGTGGAAATCAGTAAGCATTACAAATCAGGGCTTGATTTTTTTGTTTTGTTTTGTGGATGTCTAGACCTAAGAAAGTCATGGAAAAATACTAATAATACAGATTAAATTCTAAAGTGTATTGTGCCTATATCCATTACATTATGAATAGGCATAAAATTAAGAAAATATTCTTTCAGTATTCAAAAACTATTATCTGATTCAGCAGTCTCTCACTCACATCATTGATGAATGTGTAAGGTTAAACATATTCTTTTTTGTTTTCCCTTCTTATGTCTAACTTGTTAACATCAATGAAAATATTAACCAATGTTTACAACAGAAGTATATTCATTTGTCAATTGCAGTGGATACCAGAGTTCAGTGAAAATCAATAGAAGCATTCTATGAGAATCAATTGTTTATATAGAATGTATAACAAAGGGTATACATATTTTATTTTTTGTAAACTGTGTGCTACACAATAAAATCTATGATAAACTTATGTATGTATGTGATGCACATACACACACCCACAGTGTTTTGTTTTTTTCAGAAAGCCTATGTTAAACGTTTACCAGCACTATGTCATTTTACTGTTATTATGATGTTTGCAAGGTAACTATTCCATTTCCTGGTTTCCCCTGCTCTGTCATCACCTTAGTTCTTTATTACAAAGCTTTGTGATACAGCTTTCTTTGTTATGTAGATTGAGGGGGTTTTGTTGTTTGTTTGTTTTTCTTTTTTCTTTTATTTGTCCATTTTCCCAATTTCAGAAAATAAGAAAGAAAGACTGGACTGACCAAATAAGCAAGAACCCTTCCTATTCAGCAAAGGAGGAAGACTGCAACCACTTCAGCATGATCTGCTTTCTTTTCCTTTATTTCTGCCACATGCGTATTTTTGGCCTCGTGCCTTAGAGCAGACAAGGTGCTTACACACAACTGTGCTTGCGTTCACACAGCTGGCTACACTCACTTCCACATTTCCCCCTAAGCTGCCTCTCTGGGGTCCTGTTTGTAAAAGCCTGCGTGCCTTTGCCGAGGGCATGGCAAAGAGAAGTACAGGTGTTCATTACATAACATCGATGGAGCGTGGAGGTGACAAAGACTTGACCATAAAAATCCTATCAACACTCCCATTACAGAGATAGAAACATTTCAAAGGCTTTCCTGCCAGGCCTGGAAAGACACAAAAATGAAAGTACTCATTTGTTGGGGTGATAAAAATGTGGGTGCATTTTTGTCCTGTGTTTTGAATTTGAATTCTATCAATGCAGCTATGACAGTGTTTGCATAACTATATAAACAATGAGGGGATTTATTTATGTACAGCATATAATGACTTGGCTTTGTTTCTCTGCGCCCCAAGGCACCAAGTGCAGGACAGACGTCCTCATACTCACCCCAATCCTGCGACTCTGTTTCTCTCACTCCCGTTCTCTCCTGTTGTCTCCATTAGGGTTTCCTCACCTCCCTCCACAACCCACAGCTTTTGTTGACTCTCCTCCAGCCAGCCCTCCAGGGCAGCTGCTTCCTGAGCCCGCATGAGCTCACCCTCCTCCTGTCCCTGACGGAGCCGGAAAGCCTGCTGCCTCAGTGTTGCGGCTATATACCCCACTGAAACACGCTCCATTTCCCTGCAGATGCCTCATTGTCACCAGGAAGCAGAGCTAATATATCCAGTATGCAGTCTGCTACAATCACAGAGGTGTAAACAGCATGCAGGCTTCCCTGTAGAGGATCTCCTTAGAGATTGCCCCCTTCGGGAAAACTTGCTCAGATCTCCCCCATCTCCCAAGATGGGATTGGAAGCCCTTTCTATGATCTTTCATGGAAGCCCTCCTGTACACTTACCATGTGTGCTGTATTTGCCCGTTTACTTGTCTGTCTCCGCCCTATATTGGGATCGCTTTGGTATTCCCACTTGTGGCACTTTTCTTATATGTGGTAGATGCTCAGTAAGTGCTTGCCGAATGAATGAATGAATGAATAAAAGCCCGATGCATCTGGATTGTTGAGGAAGTACCAGTTAGCTGAAAGGATGAGAAATGCTGCCTCCTAGGGTTGTTGTGTGCAGTTGGACAGGTTGTGCACTTCAGAGCTTTAGGAAGGCATGATTTATATCATGTGAATACGTCAGCGAATGGCACCCCCAGGAACCACATGGGGAGACTCGACTCCACCTCAAAATTATCATTCCTTGAGGCGGAGACTCTGCCTTATTCACTTCAATTCTACATACGACACCTGGCATAGTGCTCCATGTCCAATAGATTCAACTGGCTTATAGAAGAAGGAATGCATATATTCAAATGAATTTTTTAAAGACTTTATTTATTTATTTATTTATTTATTTATTTATTTATTTATTTATTTAGAGAGCATGAGCAGGGGGAGGGGCAGAGGGAGAGGAAGAAAGGATCTAAAGCAGACTATATCCATGCTGAGCACAGACCCTGACACGGGGTTCGATCCCACAACCCTGAGATCGTGACTGGAGCCGAAATCAAGAATCAGATGCTCAACCAACTGAGCCACCCAGGAGTTCCTCAAATGAATTTTTCATAAAGCTGTGGTAGTCAAAGAAATACCTTTCTTTGTGTTACGGCTATTTTCATCTTTAGAACTATGGCGAACAGTCAAAAATAACGTCTTTTCCTACAGGAATTCATTCATTTAACAGAATTTCCTGAAATATCTACTATGTACACAAGTACTTCCCTGGACACTGAGGATATAGCAGTGAGCAAAACAAAGGCCCTGCCCTCATGGAGCATACATTCTAGTGAAGAGCAGGCAATAAACATATTGGCAAAATAAGTGTATAATACGGTGTCAGCTAGTAGGAACTAATATGAAGAAATGACAAGATACGATTAATGACAAGTTAGGGGATAGAAGGAAACTGGGAACAATTTTAGATAAGATGGTAAAGGCAGAACTCTGTAAGGGAGGGATATTTGAGTATCCCTAAATAAATAAAGTGAGGAAATGAGGCATGAAGATATCCACGTAGAGAAATGCTTACCAAGCTGAGGGCAGAGCAAATGGAAAGACCTCAGTGTGGGAATGAGTAACCTTGGTGTGCTTGAGGAAGAACAAAGAGGCCAGCAGGAGTGAGCGGAGTGGGAGAAGAAAAATTCCAGAAAATTCTTGCATTCTGCTCTCCTTACTAGGTTCCATGGAGACCGTGAAGCCTTTCAGTTAAAAATTAGTTGTTTTCTTTTAAAAGTCACTCCTTATCTCAGGCTACCAGTTTATATAAACCATTCAAAGATTCTTTTTTTTTTTTTAACATCTTTACATTCCAGACCTATCTTTTTTATATAAAACCCTAGATATTTAAAAGGAAGGAAAGATGGGGCGCCTGGGTGGCTCAGTCATTAAGCGCCTGCCTTCGGCTCAGGTCATGATCCCAGGGTCCTGGAATCGAGCCCCACATCGGGCTCCCTGCTCAGCAGGAAGCCTGCTTCTCCCTCTCCCACTCCCCCTGCTTGTGTTCCCTTTCTCACTGTGTCTCTTTCTGTCAAAGAAACAAATAAAATCTTTTTAAAAATAAATAAATAAATAAAAGGAAGGAAGGAAGGAAGGAAGGAAAGAAAGAAAGAAAGAAAGAAAGAAAGAAAGAAAGAAAGAAAGAAAGAAAGAAAGAAAGAAAGAAAGAAAGAAAGAAAAGTGACAGAAAGACTTTCATATAGCCAAGCAGTACAAACTTTTTTTATTTTTTAAGGAATGTGAGTGTGGATGCGACTGCTTCTCCATGTGCCCACTCCTATCCTAGATAAGTCATATTTTTGCTAATTATCAGTTCAAAAATGGCCTTTTCCTGACCTTGCCCCAATTTGTGAGCATCTCCTGTGTGCTGGTTGCTGGCAGTATGACCAAAAAGCAAGATGGCACTGGCAAGAAGTGAACAAGAGTTTCAATACAAAAAATAAAGAGGGATGAATTTCTAGGCTTTGTTTCTCTAAGCATATAATATAAAAAGGCAATTTACCATTGCTCTTTACAAGGAGAGCTTCATTAAATACTAACACTTTTCATCTTAACAGGGGGTTCCTTTTGTTCCTTATTAACCAAGTCAAATTTGACCAAAGCATTTCTTCTCTTATTCTAGAAGGTAGACAGAATATTATATGGGAGGTTCTATTATACTCTAGAAAAGAATTTCTACACAATTTTTTTCTACCATAAAATACTGAGCCGTCTGGTTATGTGAAATAGTTAATAATCAGATAGGTTATACTGAGAATATTCTTTTGTTAGTGTGGACCAAGTCATAACATTGGAAAAACCCAAGTCAATTTCATTTGATCCCTGTGATATTATTTCTTTCTCACACCACATTCCCAGAAAATGATTGCTTATTTGGTAGGTTGAAATAAGAACCACATTCAGATTAGAGCTTCTGAAGTATCAAGGATAAAGCGTACTCAGTGACCTTGTAAATCGTAGTTAAAACACTAATTAGTCTTTCATAAAACCTTGACAGGAGGTGATAAAGAACACACCTCTCCCTTTCCTAGCCTATTCCCTGTGAAAAATTTGTGGTTCAGAATTTGGGATGCAGAAGAGAAGGTCCATGTATTTTGAAAAAGCTCCCCTGATAGCATGATGAGTCTCTTACAACCTTTTCTCCTCCTTCTTTTTATTGTTCCTCTGTTTTATAGCTATATATATGTTTATCAATTTATTATTTATTTATAGAAGTATTACTTCCTTTTTTTTTTTTTTTTTTAGAGAGAGAGAGAGCGAGCATGAGCAGGGGGGTGGAGGGGCAGAGAAGAGGGACAGAGAATTACAGGCTCCACACTCAGCATAGAGCCTCATGTGGGGCTCCATCTCACCACCCTGAGATCATGACCTGAGCCAAAATCAAGAGTCAGATGCTTAACCGACTGAACCACCCAGGTGTCCCAAGAAGTATTACTTCTTTATCCCCTACTTCACCATCTCTAAATTTGAAGAGGTATTGTTTCTTTCTTCTCTTATTCTTCTTCTGTTTTATTACTTTCTTCAATATCTCTGCTTTTTCCTTTTATTCCTTCTCTCACAACTGATCATAATACAGAATTCAAATTTATTTTAAAATAATTACTGTGTCTCTGAAATTAAGTTCATGTTCCCCATTCTTCATTGTAAGATCAGAGTTTGGAGGAGGAGAAATGAACGAATATTTATGAATGCCTTTAGTGCCAGACATTATGCAAGGTGATTTGAAGGCATAAATTCATTTAATCATTTTTAATAGCCTGTGGTAGATTAGATTATTGTTCGGAAATATTCACTCCCCCCCCCCTCACTCTCATGGGAAGTATATATTTCCTGCTCCGGTGATGGTGGGTTTGTCTATGTGACTTACTTTGGCTTCTATTGGGCAGGTGTATTTCCTGTACCCTTGGGGGCTTTGGTCTCAGTCACGTGACAAGCTTTGGCCAGTAGGGTGTTAGTAGATGTGATACAAGCAGAGACTTGACATACAAGGAAAAATATTCTCAGGCAGACCTCTGGTCCCAGGAGGATGAGGCTCTCAGAGAACAAAACCACTCCAACTTAATATTAGCTGACTCTCAGCTGACCCCAGTGCTCCACAGATGCAGGACCTCAGTAAAGGTTTATTATATTGTGCCACTCAGATTTTGTGGCTCTTGTTACACAGCAATAGCTAACCAATACACCATTCTATGAGGTAAATAGTATTCTCTCTTTTTAACCAAAATGGAAACAGAGTGAGAAACAAGCCCATATTCACACAGCTAGTATACTGCAGAGCCAGGATTCACACCAGAGTCTCCCTGATCTAGAATCCAGTGTTCCTTTACCTACAGCATGCTTCTCCTTTAAACTTTGTATTCCTCTTTCCACAAATCAAAATAAATTTGATTTTTCCTTGCCAGGGTCTCTCGGATGATTTTTACTGAGCTCAATAGCCCTGCCCCCAGAAAGTGTCTTCATTCTCCTGCCCAGAAATTCGACTTCCCAGAATCATAGTTCTCCTTTATTCTATGAGTTCTCAGTGCAGCCCTCCGATAACAGGAATGAAAACCTAATAACCAGTGATTCCAAAAATGTAATTTTTATATGCACGTAATTTGTTTTTAAGCTCAGAATTGACCTGATACGAAGAGCAAGTGCTGAGTGCAAGTACATAAGTGATGGATAATCATTTCCTCCCCTCTTCTAGCCTCGAGGCAGAGTGGATGATAAAGTGGGAGTATTCAGAGTGGCGGGCTCTGATAACACAGTCCTCAGCGCTCACTCGGCAGGAATTGGTGGTGTTACTGCTGCGTCACATGCCATTATTTTTCAGAACTGATAGTACTGAGAGAGACACCTGAAAAATGAGGGAATAGGACAAATACAGTGCCCATTATTTTTAAAAGGCCGGAAGACTCCCCTGGCTCTTCGAGATTGATCAGTTATCTTCAGTATCTGAAAAGGTACTAGAAAAAAACAGTCAATTTGCAATGATGCTGTCTTCAACTCAGTTGCCAGCCAGAAGGCTACTCACTTTGCTAGCTTAACCCTCTATGGTCAATCTTTTAACTATCACACAGGGTGGTTGTAAAAGTCAATAGAAAATACTGGGGTTTTTTGTAAACCTATCTTTGGGATACAACGTAGTGTTTCTCAACCTGGGTGCTACTGACACTTTGGCCTGGATGATCCTTTGTTATCGGGGCTGCTCTGTGCATTATAGATGTTTAGCAGTGCACCTGGCCTCTACCTGTTAAATGTCAATGTCTCGGCGTGTTGCCAAATGTCCCCTGGGAGTCTAAAAATTGCCCCTGATTGAGAACCTCTCAGGCACTTCCTCTAATTACATCTATGTGGTGTAACAAACTATAATGGGATCTTCTTTCTTTCAGCCTGCCTAGCCTCTGAGTAGGTACTCAGCAGGCCTTGCCCACACCGGGTCACACAGATAGTCAGCCCTCCTCAAAGCCCCAGAGTCTCAGCCTATTCCCTCTGGGAATCAGCAGGGGTTGTCCCACAGGCAAACTTGAAGAAGCCTTCAGCCACTGTTAACACAGGGTGTTTGCCATTCGTTTGTTCTCTGCCCCAGCCTCCCTACCCCCAACCCGGCCCTGGGCACCTGCCCCCTGGGAAGCCATCTGAGGACACCTCCCCGTCTTAGCGATGCCTGCGCCTATGGGGATACCTGTGCTGCCTCTGGGAACATTCAAAAGACACCAGCCCTGCAGATGGCAGACAGATCCCGCCTTCCCTGGAGTGCTCACTGCGCCACAGTCATTCTGGGCTCCCTGGAAGACAGACTCTACTGGCCATGTTGCATCCTCTGGGCATCAAAAGAATACTATTTGTGCCTTGCCTTCCTCCTCTCATCTCGCAGAATCTGTCAGGAAAAGAGTCCTTTGGGCTCAAGTGTTCTCAAACCATTAGGCCAGTGCTTTTCAAAGTTAGTGTGCATTAAGAATCACCTGGAAGGGGCGCCTGGGTGGCTCAGTTGGTTAAGTGACCGGCTTTTGATTTTGGCTCAGGTCATGATCTCAGTGTCATTGGATCGAGCCCCGTGAGCCCCCTCTGCTCCTCTTCCCGCTTGCTCCCTCTCAAATAAATAAATAAAATCTTAAAAAAAAAAAATTCACCTAAGAGATTTCATTAAGAGGAAGACCCTGATTCCAGGAGATCTGGGGTGGAGCCCAAGATGCTGCATTGTTTACAAGCTCCCAGGTGAGAATGGCCCTGTACTGCACTTGAAGTTTTAGTAGGTGTCAGAATCATCTGGGGTGCAGATTCCTACGCCCTGCCACCAGAGATTCTGATTCAGAGGGTCTAAGTGGAATGCAGGCATCCATGTTGTCAACAACCTTCCCTATGTAATTCAGAGTCCACACTTTGAGAAACACCTCATTCTGTAACCCTTTTCTTAGAAGACTGAGAAATCCTTTCCAGGGGCTGGGCCGATCGATCCATGGAGCTGTGAAACTAGTTCCACTTGAAGGTCCTCTTCCTGGTTATAAACTCCCTCCCTGCAGGCAAATCACCGTATGCAAATAGCTGTCCCATGTCACCCATAGATCATCAGATATACCCAAATAAGTCCAAGCCACCAGCAGCTACCTAGATTAGATGCCTGCTGGGTCCCCAGCAGACTGGAAAGGGAGAAAGTTTGGATCTCCTTCCATGTTAGGATACAAGGAGAGCCTTTTAAATAAGAAGCACAGTTACCAACCCCTATAGAAAGTTTGCGCGTTATCTGGCCTAGAAATGCAGAGTCAGAAAATCTTGGTCCTCATGAATGTTGAGCCCATGTCCCTGGGGTCTTTTAAATGAGCAGTTCCGTCTGACACAGAAGGTTAAAGATGTGTATGGCCTAGAACCTCTTCCAGTGTCTTAGACTTTCAAGGTCAAATATGCCTTTTGAGTATTTATTTATTTATTTATTTTAAGATTTTGTTTATTTATTTGACAGAGAGAGACACAGCAAGAGAAGGAACACAAGCAGGGGGAGTGGGAGAGGGAGAAGCAGGCTTCCCATGGAGCAGGGAGCCCGATGTGGGGCTCGATCCCAGGACCCCTGGGATCATGACTGAGCCGAAGGCAGACGCTTAATGACTGAGCCACCCAGGTGCCCCTCTTTAGAGTATTTATGGCAAGGAAGAAAGTTTGGGAAAACCGCCCTAAGTTAAAATCCACAGAGATCTCCTTCTCTGGTGTTCATCAACAGAATTCCTTCTTGGTACCCTATACCCCAAAGAATCACACTTTCCTCTCAAAACAGGCCGGCAACATCAAGTGAAAAACAGAATAGTTCCAGCAAAGGAGAGAGAGAGAGAGAGGCCCTAGGGTTTAAGAGAGAGAGTAGTGCAGTTTTGATACATTTATATTTTTTTAAGATTTATTTATTTATTTGAGAGAGAATGCAGGCGGGGTGGGCAGAGAGACAAGTAGACTACCCGCTGAATGGGGAGCCCAACACAGGGCTCAATCCCAGGACCCAGAGATCATGACCTGAGCCAAATTCAAGAGCTGGACACTTAACCGACTCAGCCACCCAGGTGCCCCTATGATACACTTATTTACAAGGGGCCCCCAGGATTGACAGTAGAAGTCAGCAGGACTGGAAATGAATGTTAGGAACACATAGTGTGTTCCTAACCGGGGTGCAGATTCCTACGTCCTACCACCAGAGATTCTGATTCAGAGGGTCTAAGTGGAACCCAGGTATCCATGTTGTCAACAACCTTCCCTAGGTAGTTCAGAGTCCACACTTCAAGAAACACCTCATTCTGTAGCCCTTTTCTTAGAAGATTGAGAAATCCTTCCCAGGGGCTGGGCCAATCCATGGAGCTGTGAAACTAGTTCCACACGAAGGGCAAGAACTACGTACCAGGCATCCTGCATGCATTACCTCGTATCACCCTCACGAGGAAAATGAGGTGCCATCGCTCCTGTTTTATGGATGAAAACATGAAGTTCAAAGAATTTGAATGTAAAAGAAAAGGAACCTACATTCCTGACCCACAGGAGGGGCCCTAACAGCCCTGTACTGCATGCACAGAAACTTCTATCTTATTCAAGCCACTGTCACTTGGGGGTCTTCCTATGAGAGTAGCTGAAATGTATAAACTAACTAATATAACCAGATTCTATACCCCAAATTACTAGGATATATATATATGTACATATATATATAGCATTTAAATACCATAATTTAGAAGATTTCATATCATTTTTCTGAGTGTTTTTCCTTGATGGCCCTTTTGCACATGAATTAAAGAGGTGAATGTTCACTGCTGTGATCTTTGGTCCTTCTCCAAGCTCACCCCTACTCCTTCATTACTGGCTAACCCCAATAATGGTATCTATCAAGTTCTTCGATAAGTACAGTATACAAAGCAATGTCCTGATAGATTTGGCAGGATCAGGCTAAATCTACCCAGGAAGAAAATGTCATTTTCTATTTTCATAATAGACTTTTGAAGAAACCTATCATATTACTATCCTTCTTTATGAAAAGCTATATTGCAAAGGATGAACTACTAAGCCAGAGCAGATCAATAAATATGCCAGTGTGGTTCATCTCAATTCCAGTTTTCTCCAGTTCTAACTTCAAAATAGATATCCATCTCATTGCACACTACTTTTATAAGAAAAAATGATCAACATTTTACATTTTAGGCTGTGATCCAGCCCCCTAATCTTGTAAGACATATATATACAGTGACCATATAGCCCAGATCTTCCAGAGTCAACCGATTTCAAATGTTTTTCAATTGTCAGCCTTGGGTCCTGGTCTGTGGTTCACCTCTGTGCCTGAAAATGCATTCTTATTTTTCCCATTTAAAATAATGAAATACAGATGCCCCCAATCTAAAAATGTGTTATCTCACACTTTTTCTGGAATAAATTTGATTCAGATGACCTGAACCCTTCCTGAATCTCCCCGCACTTCCACTTCTGTTTTTCCCTCTAATTCCGAAGGGTTTTCACCAACTTCTACCATGTCACATTTCTTTTTCTTATGTAATCATTATTATGATAGTTGCTAGCTTTTGCTTTTGTCCACGTGTACATTGTTATGTGTCTCTCTCCTTGCTTAGACTATGAACTCTTTGAAAACAGAGCCCCATGGCATTTGCTTTTGTATCCATATGTCTAACATATAGGCTGGCACATAATATTTGTTCAATAATCATGTATTTTAAGTTAACAAAGATAAATAAATATGGTTTGGCTCGTTGGTAAGTACAGAAGTAGGGTTTCTGGACACTACAGAGAAAGTTGAGCCTGTTTAAGATGGATCACCAGGGCAACATGGGTGGCTTGGGGGAGATGTGGGAGGAAAGGAAATATTGTGCTAATGGGGAAGATGAGAAAGAGCCAACGACAAATGTTACCTTCATCCAATTTTGTCTAGGGCTCATCTTGTCCACGGCAATCACAAAGAGCTAAATTTAACAGCTGGAAGCAAGGTCAGGGGCCAAGGGCAGACTAAGTGGAATGAGAAATTAAATTCTGAGGCTGAAGAATGAAGAATAAATGCTCTACTACTACACTCTAAGAACATCCTCAAGAAAAATAAGTCCCATTAATTTAAGGAACAAGAAATATGGTTCAAAAGAAAGATTATCTCCCTACTCTGTAAAAAGCTAATTGCTAGACACTCTTATTGACAAATAACATGAGGTGAGATCATGGTATAAGGTTCTTTTCAGAGCAAGTGTTTTCTTGGGGCTTCTACCAGGAAACTGGGGACTTTAAATGGGATGCTTAACAAATTAAATCAGGCAAAATTTCAAGGGTACTCAAAAGACTCATTTTTTAAATTTTTATCCTCTAGCAGAGAGGATGCAGGGGAAGGGGAAATTCTCTTCAAGTGATGTAAGAGAGCTTGGATCTGGGCCCTCAGACCTTACTTCCTATAGCGCCCTCATCCATCAATCTGAATTCATGTACTGAGCAGACAAAACTCACGAAAAAGGTTAGATTATTCCAGAGTTTAAAAGAGGTCTGCAGTTTGCATATTTCTTGACTTATTTGAGAAATCCGGATGCTTCTCCCAAGTTCCGATTTTTGATCTGTGATTTTTATTTTTGCCTCGGTTGACAAAAGATGGTACATCCTTTCTTGGCATTCTGCACCCCCAACTTAGTCACCAGAAGCAGATGGCTGTGAACATGTGATCAAACTTATATTTTTAATGATTTCTTTTTTTACAGAGTCAATATATCAATACATGAAAGCAGGCAGTCTGGTAGCCTAAAATAATAAGCACTACAAAAACCTCCGACGTTTGAAGCGGAAGCTTTGCTCTTGTGCTTTCCCTCCACCTCTAAACGCTCAGCTGCTTCATGCAGCCTGTAAAAGTTTCCCTTCCTTTGTTCACGCTGTTCATTAACTGAGGGCATCACTGTTACCAATTCTGCTCTCGTATAACAAAACCAACGCTTTGCCCTGGCTGTTTGATGCACACAGATTATAGATGGGGGCTTTGCCACTCAATGGGTAGCCTCCGCTATGTTCCCTTCTCCTTTAAAGTAATGACCATCATCTCCTCGTGGTTATCCAAGTTTTTTTTGACGCTGTTATCCACTCAGCTTAATTAAGTCCTTTGTTGATATAAATAAGGTTTGGGTTTCACTGAGCTCAGCAAAAGGAAAAGTGTGTTTGTGAAAGTTCTTTAGTTGCAAACAAGAGAAATCCAATTAGATGAGCTCAAGCTCACCAAGGAGGGGGCTTTATTGTAAGCTTTTGCCATCTCAGAATCCTGGAGGACGTCAGAGTAGCAAGATACATGGCCTCAGGAGAGAAGAATCTGGGAATTACAAAGCCAAGAGGACAGGTTGAGCAAAGGTGTCTTCCACATTCTCTCTCCACAAAGCAGCTTTGTCTGCAGGTGCAGCCAAGAGACAGACTCTCTCTTCAGTCTCAATCCCAAGTGCCCTGGGGGACTGGCCGGTTGGGATCAGATATCCAGCCCGGTCTAGGTGGCCATCGCCAGAGATGGGCCCACACAGAAGTACTGTGGTGGCTGGAGGATCAGGTTTTAAGATGGGAGTCAGTAATGGGGGAATGGTGAGTCACAGTGTCGTTGGCTGCTCAGACATCCCCAAAAGAGTCCACCGAGGAATATCATCTTGTTTAAAAATAAAAACCAAAAACACACCAAATTATCTCAACACTTTGTGATCCCATAGAAGGTGTGCAGTAGGAAGTTTGGCAACTGCAGTGAAAAATGAGGAATGCTTTAGGCCAGTGTTTCCCATCATACTGAAAGGGACCCTTTCCAGCTTCTCCTAGGAAAATAATGAGGATTTGGGGCAGCTGTCTAGTTCGTCTTGAACTTTATTTTCCTAATGTAAATGGATTTGCTATTTAGTTTGAAATATTCTGATTTTCCACGGTGTCAAACAAAACATATTTTAATGAAAGTATCCAAAATCCATGTAAAGGCTAACAAATATGACTTATGAAAGTGTGTTGTTGGATTTTTATTTCCTTCAAATTTCAAAGAACTGAAGCATTATCAGTGTGTCTCAGTCCATAAATGTAATAAAGATAGCATTTTTGAGATTTCCCCGCCCCCAGTAGTTCATTGTTTTGCTATGTCCTTTTCTTTCCAAGCAGTTAGGTCCATTTAAGCTCATTGCCTCAAGGAAGGGATGAGCTCTGATGGGAAACTGAAACAATGAAGCTTTCTTGGTTTGGGTTTCCAAAATCCCAGGCCCTGTTTTGAGGGGTAAGAGGATAGATGGAGACCATCTTCAGCATAGACAGAAATTCCACAGTTGGGAAAAGGCAAGAGGTAGGGGGAGGTTGTTGGGTTGACCCTCAGGAAGACTTGGAAAATTCTTCCTGGTAAGTCCAAGGGAGAAATCCAGGGGACAAGCAAAATATTTGGAAACCAGCAAGTCCTTGTGATTGTGGCCTTGTACCCTTTTTCCTGGTCAGAGCCCCTGTAGGCAGCAAAACTTAAGATACATTTGTAGGACCAGGGGATGGATACCTGCTCTCTGCTGCCCATGGGAATGAAATTGCCTAGGGATGTGGCAAGGCCTAAACAATAATCTGTGGCGACCCTGTCTCAGGCAGAGACTTAGGGAGGGTTATACGGCATCAAGGCAGGGAGAGCTTTGATCATACCTCACCTTAGAGAGCCCACCCTTGCACAGAAGCAGGTGCATGATTCTCATGCTCCAAAACATAGTGCCGAAGGAGTAAAGCAGCCATAGAAAGAAGTGACATCTCAGTGGTCATTTGCATGGATTGACTCCTGAGACAGAATGATGAACATTTCAGTGGATGTCTGTGCAGATAGATGACTCAAAGACCAGATGCTCTCCAGCTGTGTTTTGATAATACATAAGCCCCCAGGATTTAGAGGCAATCTTGGGAAAGATGGAGAGAGATAATTCTGAATTAAATGAGGTGAAGTTTCAGCCGCTCAGCTGAATGGGGCTCAAAATAGAATTAAGTTGCATGATAGGAAACAAAGTTCTATATCATGCACCCTAGAATTTCTGAACTGAGATATACATCCACTAAATAATACATAGGAAAACAAGAAAACGTAAGAAGCAATTTCAGCAGACCTTTTTAGAAGGTCCTTTAATGCCGCTGAGGATCATAGTGGATTTTCTTATTTTCTGGCAGGTATTCACTTTCTCTTCCTCACCTCTGTGGAATTCCTCTGGTCTATTGATGGTGGATATGGATAATGGGATGTTAGTAGACATGATGCAAGTAGAGGCACAGACACTTAAAAATATCCTTTCACAGTTCGGCTTGATCCTTGTGCTTTTGACTTTATCATGACAAGTGTGTCTCAGAGAACACTTGTCCCAGAATGAGGAGATGCGTGGAGAGGACCAGAATCCAACCCATATCCCAAAGAGTATCCCAGCTGATTCTTGCCCCATGAATGAGAAATAAATAATTGTTGTTGTAAGCCACTGAGATCTTTGGACTCTTTGTTATGTGGCTCATTACAGTGATAGCTGGCTAATACACATGAAAAACTATAGTGCTAGGAGATCAGCAGCTGTTCTGATGATGCAACCAAATCATAAGTGTGTACGTGCAAAGAAGTAAGTGTCTACTGTCTCTCACATTCTGATTTTATGGCAACTAGAGTAAACATCAGTGGTTTACTCTACCCAGAGTTTCTCCCCCTTCTTCAGGGAAATTTATCCTCTTTGTCTTAGAGGTTTGTTCTTTCTCTCCTGTGCAAATTGTGAAGCCCTACTGAAGACTGACAGTCAGAGGATCCAGCCCTCCTGGCCACACTGATTAGTCCACTGATGGTTATATGACCTAAGCAGGAACAATCAGAGCCTTTCCCTGGGGGGGGTTTTAGTGTCAGAGCTGTAGGTGGCCTTGGCCCTTCTCCCTGCACTGACAATAAGAGAGAATGAAGCAAACACTGTGAGGGAAACAAAAGTACAAGATAAAGATAGTAATTTCTTAAAAAAAAAAAAAATTTATTTATTTGAGAGAGAGAGGGAATGAGCTCACATGAGCACGTGGGGAGAAGGGCAGAGGGGCAGAGGGGGAGGGAGAGAGGGGTAGGAAAGGGGGACGGAGAGGGACCAGCAGAGTCCACACTGAGCACAGAGCCTGACGTGGTGCTCGATCCCATGACTCTGGGATCATGACCTGAGATGAAATCAAGAGTCAGATGCTCAACTGACTGAGCCACCCAGGTGCCCCAAAGATAGTTATTTCTGAATGGATTCAAATCTTGCTTCTCATCCTACCTCATTACATACCCAATCATCCTGACAGTATTAACCAATAAATTCCCCCTTTTGCCTAAGCCAGTTCAAGTTGGGGTTTTGTCCCTTGAAACCAAGAATCCTGACATTTTTTTGCTTTTGCTTCCACTGCTGTGGCCATGGTCAACTGACTCTCTTCATCTTCCTATCACAGCTTCCACACTAGACCCATCTCTTTGTTGCCTTTCTGTTTCCATGCTGCCCACCTCTTGCTGTATGTCTGCATATGTCTCATACACCAACATCCTCAGAGAAGGCAGCCATGAACCAGGATAGATCCAGTCTACCTCTAAGACTGCTGATCTTTGACCGTCTTTGAACCTGGACCCCATCACTACCCCAGTCAGGTATGATCTGGATGGTGGAGGGGGTGGGGGTGCATGGTACAAAGCATGGTGCCTCATGTGTAAGGGCCTCTGCAGAGACGGATTGTGGGTGTGGCAGGCACTCTGAGGCTTCTTAGAAAGGAATAATATAACCAGCCAGTAACTTTCTTGACCTGTCCCCTTGCTGCTGCTCTGGTTGATCCACACCGTTGCTCCCTCTCATACAGACAAGGGAGGGTTAACTGGAAATGAAAACAGAAACAGGTATCTATTTAGAGGATAATATGGTATGGGGAACTTTTGTGGAAAATAACTGATTGTGAGCTCCAACAATGCCACTGGGAAACTTCTCTTTAGCCTTCAACTCTCCCACTTCCTGGTACCATTTACCTCCCTCTGATTTAACTGAATTCTCAGTCTGATAGTTCTCATTTCTAATATCTTCTTCCAAACAAAAGGTTGGAGATGAGATCATTTGTTCATTCATTTATTCAGCAAACATTAAGTATTGAAGCACAATTACTTTGGTTTTTAAACTATTTCCAATTTTATTAATAGTTAACCAATCACATCTTTTTTTTTTTTTCCCTCCAACTTTTCATATTGAAAAATGCCAAGCTCACAGAGAGGTTGCAAGAATGACCAAATAAGCCCCTACATGCCTTTCACTTAGGCTCACCAATTAACTTTTGTTGATTGGAATATTACTCACACTGGATTGGACTGGGTCATAAAAATGAAAAAGACAAAGCAGATGCCCAGAGAAGCTGGGCAAGTTCTGGCCCAGTGTTTCCAAGTAACAAAAGCAGGTCTGGTACCAGACTGTATCCAGGACCTCTGATTCAGGTTGTCTGTGGTAGGGCCCAGGAAATGGAACTGATAATAAACTCAGCAGGTGACTACAATAAAGCCAGGTTCAAGGCCACTGTGCTGGCAGAAGAAAGAGAAAACAAGGAAAGTGGAACGATACGTCGCGCCAAATTCAAGATACGAAAATGTTCTGTGAAGACCAGGCTGGGAAACCTCAGGTGGGGCTAATGAAATTTCTCAAGTGGAACTGGATATGAGAGTAAAACAGATGTCCTCAGATCTGGTTCTAGAAACCTCCATATCCTCTCTGGTATCCTCCTCTGACAAGTGTAATAATGGTGTGTATTATACACTCGAATTCCCATAGCTCTTGGGAATTTCTAGATTACCGATCAAGAGACTTTCTCATTTGTAGAAAGGGGTTAATGCATGTCCCTATTCGTTTTACAGGCTGGTGGTATGAATCAAAGACAAGAAAGCTTTACAAACATCCTTTGTTGTCTGGCAAGTGATTCATACACATAGATTAATTATTATCACCCTCAGACTGTGGATCCATTTTCGCATTCACACCATCCACATATGTCTGAGTGCTACTTCTACCCGGTGGCTTTGTCACAGAATGTGTGAAAAAGCACAGAGTACATGCAAAGGTTTTATTAACCTCACTTTGGACATAGCTGGCAACTAATAGTCATGCTATAAACTTGTATTGAACTAATTAATTGATAGGCTTTTCCCAATCACATTAATCTCCCCTGGAGATGAGTTGTTTCGAGTGGTTTGACATATTTCTGGTCTTAGACCATTTCCCCTACTAAATATATGATCTCACAGTAACAAGGAGATATTGATTCCGTCTCAAAGAAGATATAAGACCGCCCTGGGTGAATTGCTTGAAATTTCCTTATTTCATACACAGAGGGCTGGAACTCCTTGTAAACCATTGATTTGCGGATCAGATTATCTCCATTGTTTTGTTTCCTAGTTCTTCAGATCCCTTGGTGTGGACAGAATAATCAGGTTCGGTCCGATTATTTTCTTGAGCTGGGCAAGCTCTTGCTGGGGTCAGTTGCTGCTGCGGTATCTTGCTTGGGACCGTTTCGGAGCAAACCCGCCATCAAGGAGCCTGCGTGGGATCTCTCGCTGGTTTGCTTGACTTTCTTTGTTTCTTGTTAAGTATCCTCAGAAGGGGGACACACACTGGAAGCCTGCTGTGTGTAATTAAGAGATAATTGTAGTTGTCTCGGTATTTTGTGCTGCCATACCATTAGCTTATTTGCAAGTGATGCCTAAATGTGTTTAGGATGAGGATTTCGAAAATGAATAAAGAATACATTTTGAAGGATGAAATGTGTGATAATTTGAAAGAGCACTTTACCTTGTCTTGCTAAGATATGCTACATTTTAGCTGGATGTTTTTAAATTAAGCTTGAAGTTTTTAAATTAAAGCTGACTTGCTCTGGTTTCCAGGAGGGATCATCACATCTTTTGTCCTACTGTGTACAGCCTTGAAGATTCTTTTTATACCATACCTTTCCTTCCTCAGAGATGTGTAATGCCACCCTTGGACAACTGAATATGATTAAATGCATTCTAGGATAGTGAATAATGACTCCCAGTAAATTTTGGAGCAAGCCTATTCAATTTCATCAACATTAGCTAGATGAAGAAATTGTCTGGCATTATCCTGGGTGTGACTTCTCACCATTCTATTACATGATAAATGCTAGTGAGTTATTTGGGGGGGAAATTCCTAAAACAATATGCTGAAAACATTATTCTTCTCAGTGAATAGTGGATGGATGATAAGTCAAAGGAAACAGGCCAAAATTTGGAGTTAAATAATGCATATAATTTCTATTTCATTATTGTTTCCGCCACTGAGTTGTCTGCCACTTATTTTTGGATTGGGCTCTTTTCAGTGAGGTTTATAAAGGTCCCCAGTCAGTTCTAAATGGTAAGATGGGCTGCCCATGCAAATACACACCCCCGATGTGCATTTGGTGAAACTGTGTTGTGGTCTAATGGAACCCTGCAGACATGTTACATTCTCTTTGCTTAGGCCCTTCCCATGAGTCAGGAATATGAAAAATTGACAAGATACCTGAGAAGAAATTCAGTTTGTATTGAACACAATTGTATAAACTTATCTTTCCCTAATAATGTTCATCTAAGTAAGACCTTATATTCTTTTTGAGCCTTTAGAGATGACTAAAATGGCACTTACCTTAAAAAAAAAAAAAGGCAGAACTTTATTGGTATTTGCTGTTTTGCAATAATTATACCCCTTCACTATGGTAATGGTTACCATAAATAGCATAATCTTAGAATTGTCATTATCAAATGTTTATTGAGCCTTCCTTCATTGCATGCAGAGATTGCAGAGATTTATAGAGTTGATTAGAAACAGCCAGTGTTCTCAATAATTTACAATCTAAAGACGGAGATGATTCAGAAGAACATAAAAGACACTATTCTCTTGAAGTTTAGACTGGCATGATCTATCATTCGGTATTTCTCCTCTCCCATTGTCCTTCTAGAGTCTCCTATCCTGAATGGGTTTTCCCAAAAGCTCTTGAGACAGGAATTTGGGTGGAAGCAGTTTATTTGGGAGGTGATCACAGGAAGCACACTGAGTGTGGAAGTGAGACAGGAAGGGAGGAAACCAATAAAGGGTGTGTTAATGAGCATGTGATTTCTGTGGGCAACTGGGGCTCAGTCCTGCTGGTGACCCGCCAAACACCTGCATTGCAAATATCTTAGAATTATCCCTTCTCCCAAAGGGGGTGAGGCAATGTGGATATTTGTCCCTACAGGGATGAGGGTTGCTTTTGGGGCATTAAATCCCAGGCACTGCGGGTACCTCCTCACATGGGCAGAGAGATGCAGGAGGGAAGAAGCTGTTTGCAAGTATAGGAATTCTCCACTGAAACTGCAGGTGACCTCTGCGGGCAGCCAAGGGGAGGTAAGTGGGGCATGTGTAGCACCTGCTACATCTCCTTGTTTTGTTTGGGTAAAACGAAATTTGGGCCCAAAGCCCAAATCATCATACCTAGGGTTCAAAACATTACCACTATTTTAAAGTACCATATACTTCAGTTGTACTAAAAATTATGTAGTATCCAATTCAGTCTTGAAAAACCTATCCTGATATTGAATAGCCCAGAAATTAACACCCATATCTGGATCACTTTTTTAAAGCTTTTATTTATTTATTTATTTATTTTGAGAGAGAGAGAGAACATACAAGGAGGGCGGGGAGGGCAGAGGCAGAGAGAGCATCTCAAGCAGACTCCACGCTAAGTGCAGAACCCGATGCAGGGCTCCATCTTGCGACCTTGAGACCATGACCTGAGCTGAAATCAAGAGTCAGTCAGTTAACCAAGGCGCCCCCTGGATCATTTTTTATCACAAATGTAGTACACTGGTATTCTGTTGTTGTTGTCATTTTTTTTTTCTTATAGGGCAGTGGGTACCTAAGAGAAGAAATTATCCATCTTATATAAGAAGACAATTATCTCAGGGTGCCTGAGTGATTCAGTCAGTTCAGCATCTGACTCTTGGTTTCGGCTGGGGTCATGATCTCGGTGTTGTGCCATTGAGCCCGGCGTTGGGCTCCGAGCTCAGTATGTGGAGTCTGCTTGGATTCTTTCCCCACTCTGTCTCCCTCCCCATCTCCCTTCCCCTGCTTGCAGTCTCTCTCAAATAAATAAATAAATAAATAAATAAAATCTTTAAAGGAAGCACTAAAAAGAAAAAGAAGACAATTATCTCAAAAGAATCAAAGTTTAATCTGTGCTAACCAAAACAGTAGATACTTCAATGTCACCAAACACATGCATATTACATTTCTGAGGTTATATCCATGCCAAACAGGTTCAATCAAGTTCAGTTTAAAAAGACTAATTCAATAAAATCTATTTTTAGAGGTTGTCTTCATGACAGAAAATAGCCAGTTTGAAGGTTTTCCCCCAATTTCTTGTGTGGGGGAAGATACAGTACATTTTAAAAGGGCAGAGGCGAGTCCAGACTAGGGCAAAACCCACAAATACGCAGCAACTTCACACCCTTCTGGAAATGAGGCAGGGCAACAGTGTATAAAGTCAGTAAATACAAGCAAAAAAATATGATGGTCTTTTATAGGCACTTAAAAGGAAAGACTATTAGAGTCCTGTCATGTGAAAGAGGCAGAAGGGAAAATGGGCAAATCAGGACAAAGCTGTTCCATCACTTAGGGTTCCAGCAGGAAATACAAGGCACACTGAAAATGAGTCATTTGAGGAGAGTTTAATCCCTTTAAAGAAGGGATTATTGGGCGCCTGGGTGGCTCAGTTGGTTAAGCGACTGCCTTCGGCTCAGGTCATGATCCTGGAGTCCCGGGATCGAGTCCCGCATCGGGCTCCCTGCTCGGCAGGGAGCCTGCTTCTCCCTCTGACCCTCCCCCCTCTCATGTGCTCTCTCTCTCAAATAAATAAATAAAATCTTTTTAAAAAATAAATAAATAAATAAATAAATAAGGGATTATTTATAAAAGTGTGGGCAGGACGAGGGAAACCACAGTGGCTAGTGTAATATTTAGGGCTAATAACAACAGGGAGGAGGTTCAGAGCCTGAAGGGGAAGGGAGAGAGAAATTACCAGAAGTCAGAGAGAGAGAACTATGATGTGTGAGCCACCTGGCAGGAGCTGGGTCAATGTTTCAGTACTGGTGGCCCCACAGAGAGGATCTCAGGGGAATAAATAGCCCAACCTCACCCGCCAGGACTCGCCATGGGACAACCCCAACTAGAAGCCAGGGGCCAGGGACCATGTGGGTGTCACCCATCCAGGTCAGCCACCAGGAACAGAGGGCATGGTGGGGAGTGGATCTGGCGGGCAAAAGGAGATAGCTAGTACCACCGTTACATGAGAAGAATTTGCTTAATTCATATGCAAGCTAGGTGAGAGAGATCACCACCCCTAAATAACCTGTTCTTTCTGAATTGTCCTGACACCAACTTAAGAGGCAGCAAGTAGACGCTCACCATCTCATGAGGCAGTAAGATATCCCCTGATGTCATGTGAGAGAAAGGGTACTCCGTCACTGCAATGGCAGAGAGTCTAAAATGTCAGGATCCCATTCATAATCCTAAAGAGGATGTGTGGCTCCCCGAGTTCCATTAATTTGTGACAGACTCAAAGAGAAGAGTTCCCATAATCATGAATTAGCAGCCGCCCCCCTGCATACCTGGACATTTGTAGAATTTGACCTTGTGCTTTAGAAGCTTTAGGAGTCTCCATGGTGCTCCCAAGCATAATTGCATTAAGCTGGTAGCAACTGCATATAATGCCCTGGGGGAAATGAATGATATTCTGTAATATGGCTCTGCGTCGAGCTAAATAAATTTTTTTAAAAATACATGTAAGGGAAAGATGCCCAGAGTTCTCCCATTTCCAGAACTTTGTACTCATGGCTACCTCAGCATCCAGTTGTGGGAAGATGGGCAGTAGCTGACTCAGATAGGTTCTCCTCATCTCTGCTGGGTTGTAGCAACTTTTCTCACAGTGGCTTAAGAAAATCCTGTATGTATGTATATACTTTGGGAGGCAGCAGGTAATGCTAAGCCTCAGAGAGCCCATGAAGCTTGGACTGTGACGGCAATTTCCCTTGCTTGAGAGGCACTCTCTGTTAGATAAGAAATTGAGCACTCCTTTCTCCTCTGCCATATGGTGCTGCCATATAATTTAAATTCAAAAAGCCGAATTTCATAGCCTGGGAATTGCAGTTGGTAGACACTTCTAATCACTTTACTGATATAAGTAGGTATAGAAAAGCATGATAATTTAAGTGAAAACCATGCTTTCAGAATCTGATAGGAAAACCTCCAAAGCTAATGTTTTGCATCTTCTGCTTCAAAGAGAAGACCCAGAAAAAACAAGATGCCAAGGGAACAGGCTAGACAAATTGATACTATTAGTAAAGTTACTTAAAAAAAATTTTTTTAATTAAAAAAAAAAAGCTGTTTTGCTGACCAACTGTTTAGAACCCTTTAAAATGAGACCTATTATGGCAGGATTCTCAGAAAAATAGAAAAAAAAATCCATTAAGCTCTAATTCCTGCAGATATTGTTAATGTTAATAAAAATCATAATTGAGAAAGAGCAGGTGGTTATGCAGCCAAGCTATTTGAAAGAGGAGTTTTTACTGAATAGCAAAAGAATTCCAAGAAGCATTTGCTAAAGATGAGTAAATAACCTAGAATAGGTAGTGCTGAGAATTCTAGCTTATAAATCTTAGTAGAAGTTTACAAGTCAACATATTTTAAAAATTGTAATCAAATCCAAGAAGACAAGTTCTAAGAAACACAAGCAGTTCCCTTTCCTTTAGGCTGAAAGGAAATGAAGCAGGGAGATGCATAATTTGGCCCTGTAGGAGATCTAAGGGTAAACTCAGTTGCCATCCTGAGCAACTGTGATGGCAATGAAGAACTTGAGAGGACAAAGGAATAAAGGTGCCCTTATAGCTCTTTGGGAGAATCCTCCTTTCTGTACCAATCAAGATTGTTTTCAGTTGCAAAAAAAAAGAGAGAGAGAGAGAGAGAGAGAAAGAAAGGAAGGAAGGAAGGAAGGAAGAAAGAAAGAAAGAAAGAAAGAAAGAAAGAAAGAAAGAAAGAAAGAAAGAAAGAAAGAAAGAAAAAGAGGAAGGGAGGGAGGAAGCAAGGGAGGGAGGGGGGATGGAAGGAGGAAGGAAAGATTATTAGCTTAAGTGGCAGGGTTAATGGCTTCAGGTACAGCTTGATCAAGAAGTTGAAAGATATCATTAGGGTAAGACTGATTTATTTTCATCTTTCAACTCTGCTCCTTCAGGACAGGCTCTATTCTCAGTCAGGCTCTCCTTTTGTGGAGATAGGGCAGAGAAAGCTCATTGTCCTCCCATTGCCGTTTCCCTCTTACTCTTTTGTAATAAGACCTCTAATTTGTGGCTGAGCACACAGCCTCCTAGATAAAGACTACATTTCCATGCCTCGAATGCAGTTAAACATAGCAGTGTGACTAAGTTCTGACCAATGGGATATAAGTGGAAGTGTCATGAGCAATTTTTAGAAAGTGTCCTTGAAGGATCCCTCTTTAGCCCTTCCTCCTCCTCACAGCCTGGAAGCTCAAGCAGCCATCTGGGACCATCAGGTAGAGCCATGCTATCAAGGATTAGAGCAAGAGAGAAACAACTCTCTGATGACCTTGGAGCCACCATGTAGCCCTGAATTGCTTACCTCCAGATTTCATTTTATGTGAGAGAAAATACATTTCTATCTTGTTTAAATTATTGTAAATTTGGGTTTTCTGTCTCACAGCAAAACCTAATATTAATTAATACACATAGCAGAATGCTTACCACAGTTCCAGGGGTATATCCTATGACGTGAAGCCCTGTAGTATACTCTGCCTGCCTTTTTTTTTCAATAGCCCTAGAAAGAGTTGCATTTGAACATTTCTGCAGCTCTGATTGGGTCATGGGCCAATCCTTGAACCAATCACAGTGGCCTGGGGCTCTGACAGGTGTAACAGATGTGCCCACTGCTGGAGCTGAGTGGAGTTCTCTCCATCTGAACTGCACAGACTGAGAGTTGGGAAGGTTTCCCAGAGGGGAAACAACAAATGTTCACTCTGCTTCCCAAGCCAGATTTTTTCCCCTAATTTTCTTATTTCTATCAAAGATATGATCATTCTTCTAGGCTCACAACATTTTATACATAATCCATTACTTCTTGGTATAATTTATTCCCCAGCATCTCTCAGGAAACAAAAACAAAGAGACACTGTGGTGTAATTTACTGTTTCATGGTGTAATCTTTGGGGGGGGGGGTAAATGATAAACACGTTCTCATGATGTTCTAAGAAAAAAATTTTTTTATTTTTTATTTTTTTTAGTAAGCTCTACACCCAATGTGGGACTCAAACTCACAACCCCGAGATCAAGAGTTGCATGCTCTACTGACTGAGCCAGCCAGGCACCCCCCCCGAGAAAAATATTTTAATAACTATTATAAATGCAATGGTTAAAAGTACACAAAACCAATAAAGTAACAAATCAGTATTCTTCAAAAATGTCAAGGTTATGAGGGACAAGAAGACTAACTGTCACAGATTAGAGGAGATTAAGGAGATGTGAGGACTGTGGAGGATAGAGTCTATGGTGGCTAGTCATGATCCCCAATCCTTGGTGGTCATGTCTTTGTATAATCCCATCCCTTTGACTTGTTTCTAACCAGTAGAATATGGCAAAGGTGATGGGATGTCATTTCTGTGACTGTGTTACTTTATATAAGACTCCACATTGCTCACTCAAGAGATCTCTCTTCCTAGCTGTCCTTGAAGAAATAAATGGCCCTTTCAGGAGGCCCACATGCAAGAGCCGAGGGCAACATCCAGCCAACATCCAGCAAGAAGCCAGGGTCTTAAGGCCTACAGTCTCAAGGGAAAGAATTCTGCCAACACTTGAGTGAGCTTGAACTCGGATTCATCCCAGTCTAGCCTCCAAATGAGACTGCAGCCCAGCTGACACCTAGTTGCAGTCTCGTGAGACCCTAAGCAGAGGATCTAATGAAGGTGTACCTAAACTCCTAACCTACAGAAACTAGAAAATAATTAATGTCTTCTTTTAAGTCACTAAGTTTGCAGCAATTTATTGTGTAGCAATAGCTAACTGTCTTAACACCAGCTGCTGTGACAAAATACCATAAACTGGGCAGCTTACAACGGAAATGTATTTTTCACAGTTTGGGGAGTCCCAGATCATGGTGCCAGCAAGGTCAGATTCTGATGAGAGCCCTCCTCCAGGTTGTAGATGGCTAACTTTTCACTGTGTCCTTGCAGTGGGGAAAAGAGCAAGCTAGCTCCCTGGCCTCACTTTATAATCCCATTCATGAGGGCTCCACCCTCATGATCTAATTTCTTCTCCCAAGGCCCCACTTCCAAATACTATCACACTGGGGATTAGATTTTAGCATATGAATCTGTCGGGGGACACAAACATTTTTGGTCCATAACAATAATGGATACAACAACTAAATGCAATATGGGATCCTGGAACAGAAAAAGGATGTTCATTGAAAAACTAGTGAAATAAAAGTTTGTAGTTTTTAGTCAAGTACCAACGTCAATTCCTTAGTTTTACTCTTTGTAGTATTATTATGTAAGATGCTAGAATCAGGGGAAGCTGAGTAATGAGTACATGGGAACCCTTTACTACACATTTAGAATCTCCAGATAAAAAGTTAAAAAGTAAATACAAATAAATGTAAAAGCACACAAATCAGCTATAAAACTTGTGAAAAATAAGCCTGGATTCTGTTGGCTAGCAATCCTGTAAAAATAACAAAATGTTCATCAAGGTGGAAAAGAAAATGACAATTTGACACTATATATCCCTGTCCGATGCCCAGATTTCCCGCCTGCCCAAGCTCATCTGCTAAGTCAACGCCTGGGCAGCATTTCTCCACTTGGCACACAAATCACTTATTTTCGATTATTTGATATCTCACAATTGTAGTTTTTATTCTTAATTGCTATGATTATTTGGAGTTTTATTCTTAGTTGTAGTTTTATTCTTAGTTGCTATGATTATTTGGAAACAATGTTTATATAAAGTTCTTTCCCCCAACTCTTCCTACTCCCTAGAATTCTCTCCCTTTTGTCTTTCTGATAGCTTCTTCCATAATTATATCACTTTTTTTCTTCCTCTTCCATATCTCTTTCCCTTCCCTTCACAGTCTCTTCCTTGAGTGGCTTAGAATTTCTAAGGAAGGTTAATGGGAACCACCAATATAAGAGAGATGAGAGGGCCTGGTATATTACTGATTTTTTTTTATACTTGGGACAGCAATACACAGAACTCACTCCCATACCTTCAAAATTTTAATTGTGCAGTGCTTAGACTCCATCTAGAATTCATCACTTTTGTCTCCTTAAATCTTTACAACAGCATCTCAGCCCTGGGGTGAAATGTGCCGGAGCTATACCTTCTTGACCTCAAGTGGGTTTTATAACTTCAAAGGAAGTTTGTAATCCACTTTTTAAAATGTAGATCAGGTATACAACTTGGCAAAGGAAATGAATGTGGAGAGCCAGAAAAAGTTATTAAAAAACAGAGTTCATTTTTACAGGCTATTGTTTGGAAAATAAATAGCTGGATCCCAAACAAAACTAGATCCCAAACAAAACTAGAATAACAAATATGCCATTGACTTGGTGAAAATGTCCTGTATCTGGTTGAGATGGGCATGAATATTAATTGAATGAATTCCTTACTTTTATTCTGGTCTGTAGAGTTAATTAAAAACCTCTTAAACTTATTGGGAGCTCTCAGGCCTATTTCTTCCTACTTGCTCTGAGCATTATGAATTCCTGTATAGATCTTAATGTCAACAATGTTTGGTTAGTGTCTATTGTATAATCTGTACTTACATGCTCTGTCTTCAAGATGTTTAACTATTCTTCCGAAATTATAGATCCTTCTTTTGAAGTGGAGATGGAAGAAGGCATTTCCTAGTACTAAAGCCGAGGCACAAAACCATACTTACGTGTAGAGTATAAAATAAATCTCTTTTATTTAAAGGGCACAAAGATGAATAGGGAAAAATAGAGAACTAAATGAAGGTTCTTATTATACTCATAGAAGTTACTATTAGCTGTTCATTATTTTTGTTAAATAATGTACATAGAAAGAGATTTGAATTTCTGGTTTCCAAAGTACTTACTTTTTTAAAGTAAATTTTAAAGTGCACTCAGAGTCTTAAGGATTTTCTTATCTATACAACCTAGTAAGCTTAGGGACACATGGACTTCATTGAGTGCTCTGGATTTAGAGAAACAAAAACTGAATTCAAGCAGAAATAAATTTAATTTAAAGTTAATGCTTCAGATTTGTTAGCATACCTGGAAGAGATTTTATTCTCACAAATGTTTGGTTGTGTTCTCAACGTTGAAATGAAAAGGAGTCCCGTGTGTCCAGTGAATGTTGACAGGTGGGCGAAGCCTGCTCTGACGGGCTGGGCACACCGCGGGTGGTTGGTTTTCAGTCCCACACTCCTGAGGGGGAGAGTGAAGAGTTCGTGGTGCTCATGAATCCTGTGCAGAGGCACTGAGAAATCACGTTCCCCAGAGAGATGGTCTAGGAAAGAAGGAATGAGTTCAAGAAGTATCAAGCTTCTCCGGACTGTTTTCAGGGCTCAGCAGCCAAGGAGAGATTGAATATATTTCTTGTGCGTGTGTGTGAAATGAGAGTAGGTTAAATAAAATCTGTATTTCTAATCTTGGCTTTATTTCTTGATTCACGAACATACAAAACCATGTCCAAATATATTACATTATCTACAGGATACATGAGGAGGGATTATCAAGACAGAATTTCATATGTGGCTTGTCAAACTTGCGGCTTTACATTTTGTACTTTGCACACAAATGTGCACACATGTACTTGCTTTCGCCAATCAAGACCACACTGCTTACCCTCTCTCAACTGAACTTGACCTTTGAGTTGTTTCTTCAATAGCAGTTTGAGGTTTGCTCTGTTACTCCCTCTCTTGTGGTTGCCTTTGTGACCCAGGACCCATGTTTCCAAATTTTCTGGCTGAAGTTACATCTCAGAGCTGAGAAAGTTTTACTCAGTGAAGCTCAATTTATTGAGCACTCATGCTATTAAGTGCTATCCTCATGCTATATTCCGGTGAACTCATCTAATCTTTATAACCCTGTTACGTAGACCCTATTGTTAATATCATTATTATTCCTTTTAACAGATGGACAAAACTGAGACACAGAGAGGTTGAGTAACTCACCCAAAGGCACACAACAAGTAAAGAGAGCCAGGATACAATCTCAGGAAGTCTGGTTCTGAGGCCCATTCTCCTAATTCCTATACCACGGTCACCACTGTGTTGTTTTCTACATTTTCTATAAGGAAAATCTTTAACGATTGGTACTTTAAAACAGTAAAATAAAAGGTAACTAGGCAAAAAGTCTATAGCTATACCCAAAAGAAATTATGGTCTAATGGACAGAATACCCATTTTATAGTAAAAAAACCTGAGATTGTCTCTGTAGTAGAGATACTTGCTGCTCATTGAATATCCACGTGCTCACATACATTTTCTAGCCCCTGGTAATCATGAAGGCCATGTGACTAGTTCTGACCATTGGTTGTGAGAGTGATGCAGGCCCCTCCTGGATTGAAAAATTTAATTCTTCAATCCAGTGTGTTACTCTCCAGGTCCCTCTTTGTTCACCTGCCATGGTCATGGATAAAGTCAGTTGGTTCAGATGCTGTAGCTGTATGAGAGTAAAGCCTCAGTCAGCCTAAGTCTGTGAGTAATCACATGGAGCAGAGTCCCTCATAAGCCCACTCAGATGTGAATCATGAGTGAGAAATAAACCTTCATTATAGTAAGCCACTGAGAGTTCAGACTAATTTGTTTCTGATATTATCTAACTAATACAGTCTACAAGTTTTACCAAGTTTTCTATGTATTCATGGGAAAGGTGGCTGACCTTTCTGAGCCTCGTTTCTTTATTTCTAAAATATAAACACTAATGCTTTTTTGGAAGAGTTGACATGAGGATTAAATGAAGGCTCTTGGTGTGCTTGGTAAATAAGACTTGCTCAATAAATGGTTGCTACTGTCATTATTCAGTATTATGTTACATAAAAGTAACAGAAAAGCTCAAGTGACATAGTGTATAAAGAATATGAAGAACATTTTCTTAGCAGAGCTTATCATTGGATTCCTATAAATTGCTTACAGCTATAAAACAACTAAAGAATATTCCCAGTACAACACATAACAGGGTTGTAATGTGCACCCATTCTGTAAATACCTCTTGTTTTTGCACCCAGCATCCATACTCCTGTTTATCAACTATAACCCAATTCCCGGGAGAAACCTTCTCTTCCCATTTTCAACCAAGCATGCTTCAGGTGGGGCTCCAGAATCAAGTTCCAGAATCAAGAATGGAGAATGTGACTTGAGGCTAAGGCCATTATCACAGTGTCCTGGCCACAGTGATTGGTTCAAGGATAGGAACGCTGTCTGCTCAGAGCCACTGAGATGCAGTGAGAATGCTGGGAATCCTGAAAAAAAGATTATAACATTCTTTTCTCCTCTGAATGTGAGGTGTGGAAATGTTTGGAGAAGTGACAGCTATTTTGAACTACAAGGGAAGAGCCTGCCTGGGAATGGAACCAACATGAAGGGTACCAAGTGGTTGGGTAGTGATGGAGATATGGGAGTCTAGTGACATTGTTCAACACCCCTGATCAAGCTGCACCTGAAACCAAAACAAATTCTGGGATTTTCATGCTAGTGAGTTCATAAGTTATCTTTATTCTTAATCCAATTTAAAAATAGATTTTTTTCAGAAGTGATATTTGGGTAGCCCAAAAGGAAAATGGCTAATTCTGGCTAGATGGTGTTAAGATTTGGATCACGTGACTTTATATGGTGTTCCTTCCCATTCTTGGCGTTCTACAGAGCTTATTCTCTGTCATTCTTCCTGGATTCTGTATTGGCCTGTTTATTTTATTGCCTCTAAATTCCATACTCTTGGATTCAGAACTCCTCTTTACCTAATGGTTGTGTCTATGATTATATTAAATTTAAATTAAGTTTGAATAAAGTTTAGGCTTACACACCCTAAACATTAAAACTTCTCATATAATTAAAATTTTTCCAAAATGACAAGTTTACAACCAGAATATATTTCCTTTTTTTCTCATTTAAACAAAGCCTTGCATATAAGTAAAGCAGGCACTGTTTAGAGGAAGCATACATTTTGTTCAAGAAATATAGAACTTTAAATTAATACTACATTTCCTTATCTTAAAGACGAGAAGGTGTACAGCATATTGAAATTTATTTTCACTTTTGGCTCATAAATTTGTTGCATAGAATTATATAAAGTACATTTTATGAACTATATTCTAACACCAGAAACCACAAGTGTTATTTTTCATAGATTAGATTATTATTTTCAATTCATCTTTCTCCTATAATATAATTATACATCCATGCTCTTTGCTACTGAGGCTTTGCAGTGATCTCAGGAGAGATGATCATACATACAAGCCCAGCTCATTGATGTTGGGACTTGGCGGTAGGACTTATTGTGGCTCATGAAATATCAGCAGACATTACACAGTAGATTAAATGTGTTTGCATGATTTGGTTTGGTTCTTGAGCTTCTGACATCTGCCCTGAAAACAGATCTGAAGAGCAACTGAGTCAAAGGAAATTGAAGAGACACTTGGAGGAGACCTCATCTTTCCTCATACCCAATGCTAAGCTCAACTGACATCAGCTAAGCCCAACCGAATCACAGACTAGTCACAGACCCATGAGTGAAAATAAATACTTGTCATAAGCCACTAAATATTGGAGTTGTTATGCAGCAGCATTATTATATCAGTAGCAGACTAATTACTTTTACCCCAAATTATTATTAAAAGTAATGTTCGGGCGCCTGGGTGGCTCAGTTGGTTAAGCGACTGCCTTCGGCTCAGGTCATGATCTTGGAGTCCCTGGATCGAGTCCCACATCAGGCTCCCTGCTCAGCAGGGAGTCTGCTTCTCCCTCTCCCGCTCCCCCCTCTTGTGCTCTCTCTCTCTCTCTCACTCTTTCTCTCAAAAAAAAAAAAAAATCTTTAAAAAAAAAGTAATGTTCACATTAACACTTCCTTTTCAAATGTTAAGGTGCTAAGTATTCTGTCTCTGATAATCTGTATTTACTTACAAATCTGAAACATATTTTATAATCAAAACTTATTAACTTATTACCTTTGTCATATAGCACTTAGTGTACTGAATTGGAAGGCATTCACGATAATCACTGAAGTCACTAAAACTGGGTGGTAATCCTGGCTTGGCCATTAATAAGTTCTGTGTCTTTCACAAGTCACTTGGCCTTTCTGGACCTCCCAGTTATCTATAAAATGACGGTTGAACTAAATCCTTTATAGGCAAAAATGTTATGGTTGTGGTCTTCAAATTCATATATTTACATAAAAATTATATATAATGTTCCTTTTACATGCTAATAGATTTTAGAATATAAGTAAAATGAGAATTCAAGTCGTAAGAATTCTGGATGCTTTTAATGTTCCTGAGTTTCCTAAATAAATGAGATACAATAGTCCTCCCTTATCTGCAGTTTTGGTCTTCATTTCAGTTATTCACAGTCACCTGGGGTAAGAAAGTAGATGATACTCTTTCTGACATATGGTCAGAAAGTTAACAGTAGCCTAATGCTACATTACATGCCTACATCATTCACCTCACTGCATCTCAACACAAACAATTTGTCATCTCACATCATCCTCCTAAGAAGGAGGGTGAGTTCTGTACAATAAGATATTTTGAGAGAGAGTAAGACCACATTCACATAACTTTTATTACAGTATATTGTTATAATTGTTCTATTTTATTACTAGTTGTTATTAATCTCTAACTGTGCCTAATTTATAAATTGATCTTTATTATAGCATATATAGGGTTTGGTACTACCCTCAGTTTCAGACACCCACTGGGGGTCTTGAAACATATCCCTTGCAGATAACGAGAAATTACTGTGTATGTGTTGGTAAGTTTCTTGGATACAACCTGGCTGAATCTTATCAGTTTAAGATTCTGTAATTTCAAAAATGTTTTGACTATTCTAGAGTAGAGAAAGTCACTTAAAAAAATTATATTGATCACCTAAGTTGTGCTCAGTACACATCTTAGCTTGCAGAATACCAAAAACTGGGTTGCTAAAACAATAGCAATTCATTTTCAATATAGTTCTGGAGACTGGAAGTCTAAGATCATGGGGCTGGAAGGGTTGGTTTCTGGTGAAATCTCTCTTCTTGGATTGTGGAAGGCTGCTTTCTCGCTGTGTTGTCTGCACATGAGAGAGAGATCTCTAACATCTCCTCCTCTTAGTGTAAGGACACCAGATCTACCCTTATAACCTCATTTAACCTTAATCACTTCCTGAAAAGCACTATCTCCAAATATAATGGAGATATATTGGGAGTTAGGGCTTCAATATATGAATGCGGGGCTGACACTGTTAGTCCATAACAACACATATAGTGAAAGAAGAATTTTTAGTAGAAAGAGCACAGATTCTGGCTTCAAATATGCAAGTTTTAGGATCGGCCCCTGCTACCTTACTATCTCTAAGTTGGTTTCCATAAAGGAATGTCTTATGGGCAATAAAAAACAAGGAAATCAGATTTTTACTATCTTCCATCTTTCTACAAGCAAGCCAAGCCTTGGATTTGAAGGTGAAGAGTTGCTATTACTCTGCCAAATGTTACAAACCACGCTATGCGGAAAAATGTGCCAATTTCTATACATAGCTAAGGCCTGACACGCAAGGTCTACAACTATGTTTTGGATAGGAGAGAACTTCAGGCCCACTCAATTCCTGCATTCTTACCTGGGTTAAAAGCAACATTTCAGGGCGCCTGGGTGGCTCAGATGGTTAAGCGTCTGCTTTCGGCTCAGGTCATGATCCCAGAGTCCTGGGATCGAGTCCCACATCGGGCTCCCAGCTCAGCGGGGAGCCTGCTTCTCCCTCTGACCCTCGCCCCTCTCATGCTGTTTCTCTCTCGCTCGCTCTCTAAAAAATAAATAAAATCTTTAAAAAAAATAAAAAATAGAAAATAAATAAATAAATAAATAAGCAACATTTCAAAATTCCATGTGCACGCTCAGGTTATCCTACATAAAGGACAGCGTTCCTGGCTCAAGTATGAGGTGCTGAACCCTCCCAGCATCTCACCAAACATACACTATCACTGTGTCTGGAGCAAAATTGCTGAACCCCACTTTGATCTCTTGATGATGTTCTCTTACCAACTCCTTCACTTTTAGCTTCATAGATTTGCTTGACTGCTGCCTTTGCACTCAGGTGTTTGTTCAGTATTCAAATTATAATTTTGTAGTTGACACAGTTGGGAGACCGCAGTTATCTTAAATGAGATCATATACACAGAGACCCTATCTAGTCATAGACACCTTGAAATTTGCTTTAATTTGATAATAAACATTTTTGCAAACAAGTAAACTTTCACATTGTAAACATAGCCATCGGTGAAAACTTTTTATGGAAAAGAATTTTTGAGACACTTTGTGTTAGTTGTATATAACCTCAGGTGAATTTCTTAGCCTTTTAAAACCTCAATTTCCTTAAAAGTAAAATGACGCTGATAATATTTATACTGTAAAGCAGTGGTTCTCAGACTTGAAAGTGAGTCAAATTACCTAAGATGCTTATTGAAAATGCAGATTCATAGGTCATGCCCCAGACATACTGGGTATGGGGTGCAAAAATCTGCATTTATAATAAACACCAGAGGTGGTTATAATATATGTATTGTGGGGTCTTGTTTTGAGAAATATTATCATCAGAAGTAAATTAAATGAGAAAATACCAAGCACCCGTTCCCTTTCCTGCACATGAGTAGTAATTACTATTTAGAACTCCTACTCATCCAAAAAATCAAATCTGGAATTAAGAGATGGTGGCTTGCTTTTAAGGTCCACTTGATAAAAACAAAAACAAAAACACAAAACACAAAAATCATAGTAACAAGAATGCATCTAGATGCAAATAAACTCAAACAAGATGAACTAGTCTGTATTGGAACAAACCATGCAAGGTACAAGATGCAGGCCAGTCACTCTGCTCTCTTTTAAGAGCCTTGGCATAACTGTCAAGGTCATAGCCACCTATTGGAGGTGACCATGTACAGAGGTGACCATGCACGTAGCCATGTGACCCTACTACCTGAGCTGCAACTGACATGACCAGAGAAATGTGACTGGTCTAGATGTAACCAACAGCCAATGGAGTGAGTGAGCCAGTACAACAGCCCAATAGGAGCACCCTACATAGGAGGATAACTTCTTTTTTTTTATTATTAACATATAATGTGTTATTGGTTTCAGAGGTACAGGTCTGTGATTTACCAGTCTTATATAATAACCAGTGCTCGTTATATCACATGCCCTCCTTAATGTCCTTTACCCAGTTACCCCATCTCTCCACCCTCTTCCCCCTCCAGCAATCCTCAGTTTGTTTCCTATGATTAAGAGTCTCTTACGGTTTGCCTCCCTCTCTGGTTTCATCTTGTTTCATTTGTTCCTCTCTTCCCTTATAATCCTCTGTTTTGTTTCTTAAATTCCACATATCAGTGAGATCATGCGATAATTGTCTTTCTCTGATTGACTTATTTCACTTAATACCCTCTAGTTCCATCCACATCGTTGCAAATGTAAGATTTCAGTTTTTTGATGGTTGCGTAATATTCCATTATATATATACACACACACACACACATCACATCTTCTTTTTCTATTCATCTGTCGATGGACATCTGGGCTCTTTCCAGTGGACATTGCTGCTATAAACATTGGGGTGTAGATGCTCCTTTAGGAGGATAACTTCTTGACCCAGCAGATCATCTCTCTCAGGGAACTCCAATCTGAGCCATATTTGAACGTGAGAGGGATGCTGAAGCAATGTTCCATGTACATCCAGGACCTTCAGGTCCCTCTCTACCATGTGCCTGTGCTTCTGCCCTAGGCTTTCCCTTCAAATAACCAGAGAGCCAGAAGTGCCTAGAAGCTCATGCATTTCCTTGACCCTTAACCAGTGACCGACAGGTGTAGGGGCAACAATGCCTCAGGTCTTTGCCTCTTGTTTAGTTGTCAGAGGCATAACTTACACTCCCAAGCTCCCCCACTGGGGTTATGCTGGGGGACCCTCCTTGAACTTTGCTGAGACTGCATCCTTGATGGGCTTCTTTCCTTTCCTTGACCTTCTCACTCCCTTACCAATTTCTCCCTCCTGAGAACACTACCATAATAAATCACACAAAAGTTCATCTCAGGGTCTGCTTGTAGGGAAACAGATCCAAGGCCAATGTGCAAAGATTTCGTGAGAAGCACAGAGTTGTTCAACAGAGGGTTGTAAGGAGAAGCCCCAAACCTGTAGGAGTTATACGGAAGCAGAGTAAAGAGCTTTTGAGAACAAGAATAGTGAGTGAGTTAAAGAGTAAAGACAGGAGAGGTAGTCACAATGGGAAGCAACACAGAACAGTGGACTCGGCCTACGAACAGGGCATGGTATAGGAGCTGCTGAGTGCAAGGTAAATGACAGATCATTCTATTGGCCTAGCAGAGTTTTGTTGAGCCACCACAATCGCTGTGTGTCCCAAAATAACTTCTTGTTTTCTGTGAGGTCTGGCTGTGCAGCTACAGAGATGTCTTCCTGTCTCTCGTACCCCTCTGTGCATCCTTTCAATAAGTTCCATTACCCAGGACCTCCAATATATCTCTGTTTGTTGAAAACTGAAAGAGCCTAAGAAGCCCACTTTCAGAAATAAAATTAACACCGCAATCATAAATGCATTTACAATGCTTTAGATGTTTAGAATATTTTTAATTAATATGTCCCTTCAGTTCCTTTTAATTTTGTTTTTATTATCAAAATTATAACGTAGTTTTCAATTTTATAACTTCCAGCTAATATACCCTCTGTTTTCCATTGTGTCACTAATTTAATAACCAACAAAATCTCTTCTAATTCCTTAGTAAATGAGTTTGTTTTGTGTAATTATTAAGTGGAATACATTGCTTCAGCATAATACTTATTGTACTTAAGTTTAAGTTAAACATTTGGGATATCAACAATTTACAATAGAAAGAAGATTTAAAAAAATGTATACACAAATTCTGAAGCTCAATATATATCAAATTCTCTTGTTAAGCAAGAGGGAGTTCAAGTTTCCTGTTTTCCTGACACCTCTAGGGTGAAATAATAGTATTTTTAGTACTAGAAATACTAGTACTTACTAGTATTTACTAGCATTATACTAGAAATAATAGTATTTCTTCATATTTTATAAACTTCTTCTTTGAGCATTACTCTGACTTATTTCATAAGAACATAATTTAATAAATACTCTTATAAATATAATGCAGTTATTGTTACTACTTGGATTAACATAAAAAATATCCCAAATGTATGGGGATAGGTGATAATACTGCATCAGAATCACTATAATTGTAATTGAAATACATTGAAAGAAAATATTATTTGCTTAAGTAACCTATTTACTCATCTATTCCTATAAGGCTCTCGGGGAGAGATGGGCAGTTTAGCTACACATCAGGAAGGCACAGAATTTCATGACATTAAAACGAAACAAAAAACCACCTTTCTATCAGGGGAGACATTTGCTAACAGTGACTCTATCTTTAGAAAATTTCTACCTGAATTTCTTAATGCAGCATAAAAAAATCCCTTCATTACTTCAAAAGTACTTTCATGAAGTACATGATCTAGAATAGATCATCTAGGGGATGTGCTAAATTGAACAGCAGAAGAGTTTTTTGTTTCTTTTTAAGAACAGATTTGCATGAATTCAATATAGATGACCTCGTTTTTTGAGCAGCTGGCCAATAAAACTCTACATGCTAATGGTTTCCATGACATTGGAGCATACTACTCCAATAATTACACTTAAAGATACACAATCAGTGATGCCAATTCTGCCTCATGGAGGATGTGAAAAGATTGCCTTAAATATACAATCAAATACCCTCGGCCTTACTCATAAAGGAAATGCAGATTAAAACTACCAATTTACACCTCACTTGTTGGCAAAATGCCAACAGTTTCTTAACACACTCTGCTGGTGAGTCCCTAGGAAATGGGCTTCTCACACATCCTGGGAATGCAACTGATACAAGCCTATATGGAGAACAATTTATCTATTGAAATTCCAAATATGTTTATCCCAAATTTCACTTACAGTAATTTCTCCAACCAACACTCTTACACTTGGGAACAATTACTTCTTTATAAGTCTATTCATTGTATCCATGTTTGCAGTTGCACAAGATTGGAAACAGCCCAAACATCCACCAATCGATTATTGATTAAATGAGTATGATACATCCATCCTTTGGAATATCATGAAGCCATAAAAAGGAATGAAAAATTTCAGGCAACAGTCAAGAGAATGAAAACCAACACACTAAGAGAATTGAATGTGTCTTATTAGGTTCAACTGGTAAAACAGAGCTACTCCAGGTATTTCAGGAATAAAGGGTTTAATATAGGAATGATTACTTGTACAAATGTTGGAAAATCAAGGGGAACTAAGATCAGTGAAGTTGCTGCCAAAAAGTCAGGGTCAGGGAAGCCAACTCTGAAAACTTCAACCTGAAGGACTGAAGCAGGTAGTTCTCAAAAGCTTTCCAATCATCTCCAAAAAAGCTCCCTTACTCTGTCTTACTGTCTTACTTGATGACAATGTTGTTAAGTGGTTCTCACAGCAGCTGAAAGGGTGTTGTGAATCTTAGGTTTGCTCATTCTTCTCTTGTCCAAAACCGCCTCGCTCTCTTTTCTGTCTTCTAAATCTTGACTGTGTTCCTCTCAAACTCTAACGTGGAACCACACAGGGAAGAGGATCTGGGAAATGTAGTTCTCAGCTTCTCCCAAGCAATGCAGAGACTACGGAAGGGGGTGAAAATGAGTTGACACCAGACAATCCAGCATAGAGTGGAAAGACAGAAAACCCTGAAGACATTTTTGAGCAGTGGAATCAATACCAGCAACTACCTTTCTCCGGACTTGATGGTAGAGAAGTCCTTCAGTCACCAAATATTTATGAATGCCAATTATATGCCAGACTCTGGCAGCTCCCTACTATGCCCAGTGCCCAGTGCAAGAGTATGTGTTATGTTGTTTCTGTTGCTCTAAGAAGAATGAAACCTTCTCTTAGACCTGTGCCATTTCTGAGGCACATTTTCTGCACTCAAATCTTTTCTTGACCATATTGGGAGAAGCCAGGAGCTGAAGATCATTTTGTCTTTTCCTTTGTCTGACTTGGTTCTCTATGCACTTTCAAAGCCAGACTTCTAAAAAGGGTGGTTTACATTCCCTGTCTCCACATCCTTTGCTTCCAAACCCTCCTCACCCGCTGCCATCTGGCTTCTGCTCCCTACAACTTCACTAAATTGACCTTGCTAAAGTAACTGGCGAACTCACTTCTCTGCACTCTGTGTCACTGCTGGCCTTACTTTATGTCCCTCTGGATTCCACTCTTTTGCTATCTTCCCTACCTATCCTTCCCTCTCTGGGCCCTACTGTCCCAGTTTCAGCATCCAAAACACTTAGCAGGATGATCAAGAAGCTCAAGTGCAGAGAGGCAGAACAATATACTCAAGTTCATGCACAAACTAAGTCACTTTTCTATGTTGATGGCTGGAAATTGAGAATTCACCGTATTGCAATTTATTTTTATGGATTCCTTAGTGGATCCTCTGTAATGCATTCCTCACAAAAGTAACCTCTACAATTTCAGATGTTGGCACAGGTGGACTGAGGTCCCGTCCGCAACACGCTTTTCACATTGCACTCTCGGTAATCTTTTCAAAACACACAGCTGATGACACTGCATCTCATACACACCAAATTCTGCTTAAATCCCTTTATGGTTCCCTATTAGTCTCCCATTGAAACAAAACAAAAACACCTCTTAACATGACCTATACTCTCTGGCCATTTATTCAACTCCTATTTCACGTTGTTCCACTGTGTTGCAGCCATTCTGGCCATTTTCTGGGTTCCTTGTACCTGCCTCCCCAGACCCAAAGCAGGGCCTTTGTATGTGCTTCTCCGGATAATTCTTCCCTTTCTTCTTCCCCTGGTCATTTTATCCTTATCCCTAGTGCTGCTTCCCTGGGTAACATTCTCATCTTGTGCAGATCAAATCCCCCATGTGTCTCTCTTTGATAGCGTTTGTCACTTTGCATTTTGGTACTTAGCAGTGTGATGGTTTACTCAATGCCCATCTCCCTAGGACTGGCTGGTGAGCTCTGTGAGGGAAGAACCACGCTTCTCATGTTCCCTACTGCATCCCGGGCCCACATAGTGCTTGGCATAAAGGAGCTCAATAAATACTTGTTGAATGCATTAGTGAATAAGTGAATAAACACCAAGAATAACAGGGTTTTTTTCCTACTGCTTTTACACTCCCTGCTAAGCTGCATTTGCTTATGATCCTTAACAATTTTTCAAAGTATTTTCAGATAAGCTATCTCACATGATATTAAGAACTGACTTTATGAGTAGAAGGGGTAACCCATGCAGGTGACTTGGCCAATGCTACGTGGCTAGTAAGCAACAATGGGCAACTGGAACTGAGTCTTGTCACTTTTCAGACCAGAACTTCGGCGATTAAAAAACCAAAAAGGAAGCAAGATAATGTGTAACTTAATAGAGAGCATCTATACAAAAGATAGTAAAACGGAAATATTCAAATAAATTAAAAATACAAAATAAATTTTATTTTAGGTTGATAGAACTTTGGTTCATGGAATATGGGCACCAATACTCTAAATGCTGGCATTTTAGCATGTACAGTTTGGCTCTGAGAAAGAACATGTCACCTTTCTCCTACAACAGGTCTCAGTTAATATTCTATGATAATTCTCACTAAAATTTAGATGTCCAATAAATGTCAGCTATTAAATTGTTGGTGGGAAAGTCTACTTCTGGAAACCTTTCATCCTTTCCTTAATGAGACTATTTACTTATTTTTGTAAGGAAACCAGAGAAAAGTCAATCGCTTAGGTTAAAAGAGTAGCTGGATCCATTAGTTTCAAAGACCAATCTCAAACTTAGTCGTTCATTTATCTAACAAGGCCTACTGTTTAAACACAATTTCTAAATGTTTAAATTTGCTGTGTTGAAATTTAATGGCTTAATAATTGAGTTCTTTCATAATATTATGCGAACACAGGCTTTTAAGTTCACGTTATTCACCTAAATAAAATGGACAATTACTTTACATGAAAGTGAATCGAATATTTATGGAATCAAAGCTCCATGCCCTTCGCGGGGCGTATATTAGAGTAACTCTAGTCTCCTCACTACTCCATTTACGTTTTAACTCATTCTGACTTGAATTTAGTCTCCCAGGTGGCACTTTCCTGGGGGGGGGGGGGGGCGGGGGGCGGGCAAGAAGAAGGGGGAGGAAGGTATAAAAATACAACCTAGACGTGCAAAACTTTGTGGACAGGGATCTTCGGTCCGTTATTATTCACTAAAGAAAATTCAGTAACAGCTGACAAAAGTTTCACTCGTTCGGTGGACTGTATGCAGCCCGTTAACAATGAAGCCCTGCATCTGCTCGTACCTCCAGGGAACAAACACGACCTTTCCAATCAGAAAGATACAAGAAACGAAAAAAGCGAGAGAAAGTCGCACTTTGCCTGCCCCCTAGGTCTCTTCGGAGCTAGGAGCTTGTTTTCTGGCTCCGAAGAGTTTTCAGCGCCGGCAAAGTCGTCTTCGCTCACAACCTCTTTAGCAGGACGCCCGGCGCAGCCGGCAGGGTGGACCCGTGCGCCGCCGCCGACGCTCATAGACTGCGCAGGCTGTGTCGGGCGCCCCGGGCGGCAGAACCCCGCCAGCCAGTCCCACGCGCGCAAGACTAGTGTAACGCGCCTGCGCGCTTAGTCACGTGACGGGGCGCTCCGCGCAAAGCGGGTTAAAAGTCACGACCGCCGCAATCTGGCGAGTGCCCGGTCGTTCGGCACAGCGCTGTTCGCCTTCCTTAAGCTAATTCTGACGGAGGTTGCTCCGCTGTTCTCGATCACCTCCCGACCCCTCGTCCTGGCCCAGCTTCATGCAACGAGCGGAGCAGCCTAGCACCCTTCCATGCCGACAACACAGGCGCGCGAAACCGCGTCTTTCAACTGACAATGAAGCCGTAGCCGCGCAGCACGGCCGCCCCGGGCTAACGGGCGCGAGGCGGGAGGGGGAGGGAGTGGGGGAGAGCTGTTGGGCTAAGCCCCGCCCCAGCTCGCGCCCCCATTGGTGGGCACCGCGGTTCTGGGCCCGCCCCCTAACGGACCTGTCGCATTGTGACAGGTGGAAGGGCCAGTTCCTGTTGGGTCAGGGGCGGAGTCAGAGGTAGCCTGAGCTCCGCCCGGACTCCAGGGGGCTCCTCCTCCTGCTCTTCACAGCGGGGCGGGCGGCGAGTGTGAGAAGGAATGTCATTGCTGCTCCGAGCTGTGGTGCCGCCTCCGTCTGCTGCTTCTTCTCTGGCGCCCTCGTCCCGTCGGCTTTCGCCGCTGCCGCAGCTGCACGGGGGATACGGATGGCTAGTGGGGCGCAAGGGCCATCCGAGTTGAGAGCGCGGCAGTCGCGGCCGCTGCTGAGGCGGAGACTCCCTGCCGCCGCCTCCACCCCCTGTCCCCCGGCCTCGCGGCGCTGAGGGCGGGAGCGCGCAGCGCTCTTCCCTCCTCCTCCTTTTTCTTCCTCCTTCTCCTCCTCCTCCTCCTCCTCCGGGTCCCCGCCCAGCACCCCTCGCACCAGGCGGCGGCGGCGGCGAGGAGGGAGACCCGCCGCCGGGGCACAACATGGCGGAGCCCTCGGCCCCGGAGAGCAAGCACAAGTCGTCCCTCAACTCGTCCCCGTGGAGCGGCCTCATGGCCTTGGGGAACAGCCGGCACGGCCACCACGGGCCCGGGGCCCAGTGCGCGCACAAGGCGGCGGGCGGCGTGGCGCCGCCGAAGCCGGCCCCCGCGGGGCTGTCCGGGGGGCTGT
Organism: Mirounga angustirostris; assembly: GCF_029215605.1. NCBI lineage: Eukaryota > Metazoa > Chordata > Mammalia > Carnivora > Phocidae > Mirounga > Mirounga angustirostris. The sequence continues at coordinate 144,082,616 of NW_026991709.1, forward strand.
CGCAGCCGGCCGGCTGGCAGTCGCTGCTCTCCTTCACCATCCTCTTCCTGGCCTGGCTTGCCGGCTTCAGCTCGCGCCTCTTCGCGGTCATTCGCTTCGAAAGCATCATTCACGAGTTCGACCCGTGGTAAGTGCCCCGCCGCCCCTCCCCCGCCCGCGGCCCGCGGAGACCCGGGACCGGCGCCTCTGCCCGCCGCGGCTCGCCCCGGACTTGGCCCGGCGCCGCCGCCGAGCCCCACGCGCACCCCGGCAGAGGCGAGCGCGGGTCCCGGAGCTCCGGGCGCGCCCCCTGCCCGTGGGCGAAGTTTCCCCCGCGCAGCCCGAGGCGGGGCGTCGGGGGTCCCCGAGTGGGACTTTGCCCCCCGGCCGAATAAGTGTGACGCCTCCTGGGAGGGCGAGCGAAGCCCCCTTGCAGCCCTCTTGGGTTGCCCAGTCCAGAGTGGCCACGCCGGGAGCCGGCAGGTCTCTCCTCGGCCGACTCGTGGCGGACTCCCCGCCTCCCCGCCCGTGGCTTTCGCGTTCTCTTTTTTGCTGGCGCGTTTTTGCTGGTTGGGATGGGATCGCCCAGGGGTTGCCCTGTTGCCGTTGGAGGTGAGGCCAGATGTGCAGGAGCCCTGTCTGCTCAGCCTCGCAGTTTTACGCTTTTAGTGTTTCTCCTCTTTTATACAAGAAGGGGAAAAGGGAGTGAGTAGTGAGGTGTTGTAGGAAAGGAAATAATACCCCTGAAAGTAACCTGAAAGCTAGGGACTCTTATTTATTTAACACTAGATATTTTCAGGAGTGGCTTTTTTCAGGGCCCCTAAGTGCACTCAGCACCTCACTGTTCCACAATTATCTTGGTTTGCTTTTTAGAGCAAGAACATTACTCTGTTAGCCCAACTGTCACCCTCAGTATGTTATGCACAATATCCGAAAGCATGGCATTAGTTCCTTTATTGGTCTCTGCAGGAAGGTTTGTGGATAAGAGAACAAACTGCCACAGTGATGGGGAGCCTTAGGTTATAATACAGAAGTTGCACGTGGTATCCGGGACTGACCTGAATGTTTTAGGAAATTACCCTATAAGAGCGCTAGCTAATTTAGGCACTACCCTGGTTTGTGAATTCTATAGATAGGAAGATTGCTTTAATTTTTTACCCAGCTTTCCCAGCCTATTTGGTTTTTGTTTTTGCTTTATATCTGAGCCTGTGCCTTTTAAACTAAATTCATGTTGACCCGACTTGTCAGCCTTGAGTTAATCTTATATTCTTATAATTAGATCTAACTAAATTTTAGGATATTTATCATTTTAATACAAAGAATCTTCTTGAGAGCTACTGATATATGGATTACAAATATTTGGGGTCGTGAATTATCCATATATTAAAATACTGGATTGAAGTTCTGTTATGGATAGAAAAATTGGTAGTGCTGCATCTGTTGAACACGACAGGGGCCCACTCATGGAGAATTCAGTTTAGGTAAACAATTACTGGGACATTCTTCGTGAAACGAAGAGGTTTTGATTTTTTTCTAACATTTAAAAAAAAAAACTTTATGTTACTTGGAATCACAGAAGAAAATACTGTGAAGCCTTGGGAACTAGGTACAGTGTTCTTAGTCTTAGGTTTGAAACACTTAAGCAAATTAGATAAAAATGAAATTGGAACCAGAAAATGAAAACTGCTAATATTTTACTGAACAGTGTAAAAAGAGAAAGTTGTCTTTTTAGATTACAACAGCAGAAGTGCATGGCGACCAAACATCAACGGGTAACAAAAATAGTGAATAGTATTTCTACAGAGAGTATCATTTTTACAAAGGCTGAATATTGTTTAGTAGTAACTTTGAGGCTGCAATTAAGGATTGCAGAAAAATTCACAACTGAATGATGAGACGATTTTGTTATTTTTCCTTATTTTGAAGGAAGATTAGAAATCTGCATCAAGTCAGCCCAAAATTACTATTGAAATTGAGTATTGTAATCATGAGGTCTTATCAGGTTGCTTCACCGATAATATTACTTTTTTCTTTTTTTTAAGTATGGCAAAGAATTAGAAGTTGATCTTTTTTCAAGTTTCAAGAATATGCTTGGAGAGCATAACCCTTTTTTATCCACATGAAATTTGTTTCACTTCTATTTTTTTATGTATAGAAACATATTTCAGAAACACTGTCTTTTAGCTAAATGTATGAAATTTGAACTTTAATTCATATAAGCTAATCTAAAGGTATATGTATCTCTTCATTCTTAAAGATCTACTTTAGGTGTTCTGCTTACTAATAGTTTGGATATTTACATTTTATCATATTCCTAATTAAATGCTTCTGTTCATACTATTAGATAATTGTCATTAGTATTAGTCTTTTTACAATAAAGGAATTGTCCCTATCCCTTACTGTGAACAGAGATTTGCCAATATAAATTTGATGTCTAAGTATAATTTGGGTTGACTTAATGAGAAAATTAGGTTTTAGACCAAAAAAATCCCTTCTTCGCTCACTTTTGTTTTTCTTTTTATATCTTTTGAAGATCTCAAGTAGTTAGGTATCTCATTCTTATAATCCATTCTTGTTGAAAAATTTTGAAAAAGGGTTAGAGTGTCTATCATTATTACTCTGGATTTTTTTTTTTTAAGATTTTATTTATTTATTCATGAGAGACAGAGAGAGAGAGGCAGAGGGAGAAGCAGGCACCCAAGGAGCAGGGAGCCCGATGTGGGACTCCATCCCAGGACCCTGGGATCATGACCTGAGCCGAAGGCAGACGCTTAACCATCTGAGCCACCCAAACGCCCAATTACTCTGGATTTTTAAAGCAGTTTTTCCTTCCAAGGTACTAAGAATACCAATATTTTGATCTTTAATCTAATACTCTAGTGTTATACTAGCTTGGGAGTCTCCCAGATTACTATTTTATAATACAGCAATGCCATGAACCTTTAATAATATTTAAACGTTTCTTTCAGATTTTGTATCAACAAATCAATTTGTTCTGGCCTTCTCTGTTTCCTTTTTTCATGTCTTTGTTACTGACTTCATTTCTGAAGTCTTTTTAGTGAAAAGTTTACTTTTTCTGTTTGATTATGAGTTATTTCTATAATTTTACAGTAGTTCTTAAATTGCGTAAGACTCTAGTTAGTTGCCAGAGGTGACTCATTGTCACAAAGTTGTACTTGTTTTTTAAATTTGTCACTCAATTTTTATAAATCTTGCAGTTGTTGTAAGTGGTGGTATATAATGTTGGCTATTATCGATTTATTGAATTTTAAAGTACACTACACTTTTTTAGAACTTAGCAACATTTGTGGTATGATCTCCTCACCACTTTAGTAATTTCCTCCCTTATCAGTTGAGTTGATCAGACATGAGGAAGCAGTTTGAGAGTATGTTGTCTGTACTTGCCAGACATTTGGTTGAGCAACTAGTTTAACAGCACCTAATTTTATCTTCTTTTTATCTGGAGCAAAATGTAGTTTCTACTTATTTTTGTATGTTAATACTCTTATATTAACCAAGTACCTTTTTCACAGCCGTTATCTTGTTAAATTGTAGTAGCTTTTCCCACAGAGGTGATGTAAAAGCTACCTATATAAGGAGAGCTGCCCTTTTCCCTGCCTGCACAGGTTGCAGTGGCTTCTCCCTAGAGCCCTAGAGAGAATTCTCTGAGCCTCTCTGATTTTGGCTGCAGTTAGCTGTAAAAGGGCAGCAGATGTCTTTTTGCAGGGCAGAAAGCTCCAGTTTAGAATTGAAACTTGGAATACAGTTTTTCAAAGAAACTATGGTATAAATAGATTAATTAGTGCAACCATGTTTTCAAAGGATTGATAAACCTTTGGAACATAAGCTGTTTGTAAGCTGGGAACTAGTTCCTGTACTTTGAGGTCTCCATGTTTTTCTTCACTTTGCAGATGACAAAAAGGGGCTATTGACCTCAGTTCTGAAGAAGACAAAATGGGTAACAAAACCAGTTTTAGAAAAAAACATCCCAAATCTTAAAAAGTTACTTTGTGGAATCATAAGCAACAGCAGTCCAGCTGCTCTTCAGAACAGGTATCCTGTCACTGGAGTCGTTGTAATTTACAATTTTTCTAGCCTTGAGCTTAAAGTCGTTGTAAGTTACAAGAACACTTAGGGAGGAGGTGCAGGGAGTGTCTTGACCTGCTGCATTGGATAATGGAATCGGACTTGCTCCCATTTGATTTAAGTGTGGTGGTTCTTAGAGGTTCTTATGCCTCATAGGTTTCATGAGGCATATAGAATAGGTCCTGGGGTAGTTAGGATCTGTCAGCAAAGACTTTGGAACTTTTTCTTTTTGTTCTGGATTTTTGTATTTTGAGTGCTAACCTGAGTAAGACTGCAGATCTCTTATTGCCATGAGTAGTTTGCATAAATTCAACATTGGTTGTAGACCAAGCATTAGAAGCTCATTATGGCTCTGACCCAGTTGTTAACGAATATGGGGAAACTTACTGGCCTGTCTGTACTTAATCTCCTTCTGATTTTATACTCCCTATAAGTTATGAGTAGTTTGGGATATGAGAAAATGTTAAAAGTTCTCTTCATTGTACCTTCTTAGTATTGATTTGTGCATACATGCTCTCAGAAAAAATGGAAAGATTAATATTCTGGAGTGACTGAATCATATTTTTTACTTGTTTACTTTGAAAACTTAATGCTCTTAGAGACCATACTGCTGTTAACCTAAATTATAAAGCATCCCACAATTCAACAGATTTGTACATTGCTAGATTGTTACATTATAAAAATTTTCATACAAAAAAGTTAAAAGAATTTTATAGCAAACACTGCTACACCTAGATTCTGCAGTTAGTGTTTTACTTAATTTGCCTTATCATATCTTTCTAATACTGCTTTTAAATCCTGCTTGTAGACACTGATAGTACATCATTCATGGTAATATGAAGAGTGTTATCTTTGTTCTCCAACTCCATAATTAAGAGGATCTCTTATTTCTGGACAACATTTGTTTTCTATAATACTTGAACATAATGAGTATAAATACTGTTTCTGTATCACCCTCAATTGGACTGCAGGTTAGAATCAAGATTTAATCTTTCTAGGTTTTGGTTAGTAAATTACCTGAGTACATCATAAGTCAATGGATGTCTGTTAAATGACCTGACTGCCAAATCTGATGTCACAGAAGAAACGCCTGAAGTTGTTAGAAGGGTATTGACGTTGGTTTTACTAGACTTAATTTTTGTGGAATACCTAAATTCCTTTTGGGTTATTAGAAGCCTTTTATTGGTCCGCCTGTTGCTTACTCTGAGTCATATTTATGCTCTTTTATTGCCATGTTTTGTCCAGATAATAATGCTTAATTTATGTATAATTGCAAAAGTGACTTCTTTCAGTCCCTACAATAAATAGGAAAAAATGAAAACATTTTCAAATAATACAGGGCCCATGAATACAATCTATGGGCCAAATTAATACTGTTGAAAGGGGAAAAAATGTAAATGGTTAACATGGTACCCCATCTTAACTCCTTTACTTCCTTTACCTGATTCTGGTGGATATTTTTTGTTTTTAAATCACTTACTCTTTTCTGAGAAAGTTTCTGTGTCCTCACTTGACCTAATTCAGACACATAATTTCCAGGGATTTAGAAATTGATAGAAAGTGTCAATACCATAGGATTTTTTTTTAAAAAGTGTTAAGTGGAGGTAAGAGTTGGAAGAGATAGGAACAACTGCCAGAGGTTCTCCTATTTTAGGTAAATGTAAGTAAACTGGCATTTGTAGACTTGGAATTTTATTTCTTTGTAAAAACACCTTCGGAGTTTCAAATGAAAGGCATCTAAACATACTTTGGAATATAACCTATACATAGGTTGGTGAATGCCTTTATGTTGGTCAAGTTTATACTATTTTTAGAAATACACATTTCTGAAGAATTGTGACTGCTACGCTAATTAAATTGACCATATCATTAGTGACCATTTTTTCTTTCTGTGGAACTTAGTGCTGCAGGATAACTTTAATATACGTTCTAAATGATAGTAGATGCTTAGTTTTTACAGTGTCTTACAACTTGATTTTAGATCTTAGAATTAAGGAGATAAGGTAACATCTCTTATTTCTGTAGATAAAAGGTACTTCAGTTCAGTATTCCACTAAGAATTGAATAATACAGGTTTGCTTGTCTCCAAAATCTATGTCCTTTTTACTGCATCTTCTGCCTTCAAGACAGGCTTAAATGAAAGTGTCCTCCATTTAATTTATGTTTTTGAATCAGCTGCCCTGATTTAAGTCTTAACATATTGGCCTATCCGAGTGCCTGGGCACAATCCATGCCTAGCTAACTAAGCTCACTAGTTGGATGATGGCTGATTACTTGTTTTGATGTAGGGAAGAGAGAAGAGTTGATGATGACTTCAAGTTTTTATTTATTTTTATTTTTTGTTAAAGATTTTATTCGTTTGAGATAGAGTGAGGAGCAGGGTCGGGGGCGGTGGGGTGGGGCAAAGGGAGAAGCAGGCTTTCCACTGAGCAGGGAGCCCGACGTGGGGCTTGATCCCAGGACCTTGGGATCGTGACCTGAGCCACCCAAGTGCGCCTGACTTCAAGTTTTTAAACCGAATGACTAGGGAGTTTTCAGAGATGGGGCTTTTAAGGGGAATAGCTGAGTGAGAAGAAAAGATGAATGAATCCAAGTGAATGTTGTTTTATTTAGATTTATTTTGTCTGTAAAAAGTTCATTGCAATAAGGTTGGAAATATTACGCCATTCCAGTTAAGGGACTTTTTACAGGGTGGGAGCTCAGAGTAGACCCAGAATTCTATGGTCTGCAGGGCTTCCAGAGTGTTTGCTGGCTTGGCTTGTTTTCAGGGCAAAGAAGCTGAACACCAGAGGGTGAAGTACCTTTTCTAAGGTTGTACTTCGGCTAGATTCTTTTCTATTTTCTTTGCACCTTTGTTTGCATTAGAGGGCGTTTTGTGAGAAGTTGTTTGAAAATTGTTACTTGAGAAGATGAAGGGAAGTTTGTTTCTACCACTCATTTTAAATTGACAATATTGGAAATGTTGGCAATTGAAGTTCAGCTATGAAACGATTTTTATGTGAAGTTTGACTTCTTTAGAATTGGTGATATAAAACTTGTGTGCTTCACTCATCTGTAGTTTCATTGAGTTAATAGTTTTCATGCTTTAGGTTTTCAGTTTTTTTTAACTTTTTTATTCATTCCTATCTGAGGAGAAAGACTATTCATAAAATCATAAAGAAAATTTATGTTTATATTAATAAAATATAAATGATTAGTTGATAACTAAATTGATAATGTTTCTTTTGAGGTTTTCTTTTAATTTCCTTTTTATGCCTTACAGGTTTATCAGTTTTTCTCCAGTAAAGATTTTTCTTCACAGTGCAGTGTTCTTTTCTTTAGTGATATCTAGCAATCTTTCCAACCTACACATGACTTCAGATGAATTTGGTTTTTAAACTTAAGTTATTGGGTCTTTCTCTCCATAGATAGATGGATAGATAATATTGTAGCATATGCTGTTTTCTATACTATTTTTAAATTAAAAGTAGTAATTCATAATTTATAAAGTTCCTGTATATGCACAGCTTAAATTATTGTTTGTTGCTGGCCAAAAGGGTAGAGTAGGATTGGTGAAAGGAATCACCACGGGGAAACTCACTTGTTACCACCATGTTTATTTCATGCCTATTCTTTTTTTTTTAAATTGAAGTATAATTGACGTGACATTTTATTAATTTCAGGTGTACAGCATAATGATTCGGTATTTGTATACATTTTGAAATGATAATAAGATGCTAACATTTGTCACCTTATATAAAGTTACAAAAAATTTTTTTATTGTGTTGAAAACTTTTAAGGTCTACTCTCTCAGTGTTCATGCCTATTCTTAAAATGCCAGTAACTCCTTAAAGTAGAATAAATTCTATTTAAGTAGGTTTTATTATTCAGGTTAATTATTAAACCATCTTACTTGTATAATCCACAGGAACAATAATGGAGCACAGAATTATTGGAAGGCAGCACTCTTGAAGTTTCTGAGATGTTCTTTGAAAATGTCTTAAATGTTTATATAAGCATGAGAAAAACGTTTTGCAAAGGCTTTTGATGAGAAAATGTTTGGTTTCAGTCTTTAAAAAAGTTTTTCTTTTATGGTGAAATATAACACATTCTGAGAAGTATATAAACCAAATGTACAATGTAATGACTAATTATAAGATAAACACCCATGTGATCATCACCCAGATTAAGAAATAGAACATTGGCCCCACCTCAGAAGTCTTGATGTGTGCTTGCCTCCCTTGCTTCCCACTTGTATAGTAATTACATACTTGCTTTTCCTCATAGGTGGTACAATTCTGTGTGCATTCCTAAATAATATAATTTAGTTTTGCCTGTTTTAAAACTTGAGATAAATGCACTTAGAGCTTTTGTGTCTTTTTTTTTTTTTTGCTCGGCATTGTATTTAAGGTCCATCTTCATTGATCAAAGGGTTGTGGAGAATGTGTGGTAATAAGGTTTAGCAATAATTTGATTAACCAGGCTTCTTACCCCCCTGAGGAGGTTGCCTGCTCTTTTGCAGCAGGAAGTACTTGTAGGAAAGGGAAAGCATCCTTCTCTTCACTTGAGATCAAAAATTATCGTAAGATTGATATTTTGAGCTGGAGTCAATCTTGTCAAGAGATAACCTTGACAGCTTTTCAAAAAGTACTAACTGGCCAGAGAGATTCAGTCTTTCAGCAGACACTGAGAGTATAAGGAAGAGAGGGTGAGGGAGGAGACATCACTGTCATTGAGGAGACAAATGATAAATAATCAGATAAATGCAAAGGACTGGTTTTTAAACTATAACTTTTGCCAACTATTGTCACTTTAAAACATACTAAAATTTATATAAGGTAGGGAGTGGTTGTTAGTTCTTGAAAGAAAGAAGGAAAGAGAATGTTGGAAAGAGATCTGAACTGAAGGAATTTAGGAGACCCCTAAGCACGGGCTGTTTAATAATGTATTGGTATATTTGTAAAGGATTGCTCTCTCTTCTTCTTCCAGTCTTCCATGGCTACTATTGTTTTTCTTTCCCATATCTTTATTTCCTTTATTGATTTAGTAATTGTCTTGGTCTTCAGGAATAGGAGAGGTTTGATAGTAGTAGGTTCCTTTCAGAACCTGTCTTCAGGGGATAAAAAGTTTTATTCAAAGAATAGTAAAAGTCAGGCATTGAGTAATGTATACAATTGCCTAAGCACTATGTTGTACACCTGAAACAAAGGCAACATTGTATGTCAACTATACTTCAATTAAAAAAGAGAATAGGGCGCCTGGGTGGCTCAGTTGGTTAAGCGACTGCCTTCGGCTCAGGTCATGATCCTGGAGTCCCGGGATCGAGTCCCACATCGGGCTCCCTGCTCGGTGGGGAGTCTGCTTCTCCCTCTGACCCTCTTCCCTCTCATGTTCTCTGTCTCTCATTCTCTCTGTCTCAAATAAATAAATAAAATCTTTAAAAAATAATAAATAAAAAATTAAAAAAAAGAATAATAAAGCAAATGATTTTTTTTATGTAGGATTTTACATGATTATTTATGTAGGAGCTTGAAATCTGTTGGGGCGTGGAAATTTGGCATTATGTGTTAGCAAATGATTAAGGATATTGGAAATGAGATTCTAGGCCATGACTGGCTAGCTGGATATCCTAGGAGAACTTTAACGGAGGAAGATTTTAGTTCAGTGAGTATTTCTTCCAAGTAAGCTTTTCTTTTAATTAGAAAGCAGTTCTTAAGTGAAATAGTAAACAAGAATGCTCTCTAACGCATGTCTATTTATTGGTCAGAATGATTTTGATCAAATTTGGCGGTATTTTTCTGCTGCCCGTTAGTATGTAACCCATACTCCATGAATGGATAACAGTTGATTTCTTTTGTGAACAAAGCTTGTTTCATAGTTAATGCATTGTTGAAGAATTTAAATCCAGGACTGTCTTTCTTCAAACTCCCAATTTAGTCAGCTAGTATTTCTACAGAATTCAAACTTAAAATTTTTTTTTTTTTTAAAGATTTTATTTATTTATTTGAGACAGAGAGAATGAGAGACAGAGAGCATGAGAGGGAGGAGGGTCAGAGGGAGAAGCAGACTCCCTGCTGAGCAGGGAGCCCGATGTGGGACTCGATCCCGGGACCCTGGGATCATGACCTGAGCCGAAGGCAGTCGCTTAACCAACTGAGCCACCCAGGCGCCCCAAACTTAAAATTTAAACCAAGTATCATAAGGAAGGTATATACATACTTACTATCCCTTGTCCCCTATATCCCTTGTAATATATGCCAAAGAGAAATATAAATGACTTTGAATTAGGCTGTATTTGGATATTGGTCCAACCTAATGATTTAAGCTTCTTTAATACCTCTAGTATTTCTCTTGTTTGAATTCCCCAGGGAAGTAGGGATAATTTTTTTTTGAAATGCATTAACTGTTAGGAAACATGCCAGGAATACTTCTTTAAGAAATAACAATCTAATATAGTTTATCTGCCTTGTGTGAGAGGTATAGATACAGGTTTTATTGATCCCACTATAGAACAAACTTACTTCGGTTAAATTTTGTTCAGGACTGTTCATTTAACTAAATAGGCTAGATCCGTTTTGAAGATTTTTAACACCTGTAATGTAAAAACATTCAAGGGGATTTAAGTTATTTGTTTTTTGCCTAAAGTGGTAAAATACTGTTATGGTGATATGGTTCTTATTTCCCTCTCTAATGAATAATAATAACTTACTGTTATTATAGAGAGATGAGATCCTTTCGGGTAAGAACATCATTTCTAATCATGCTAGAATATCGTACACTGTATTAGGAACGTAGTGGGTACAATTTATGTTTAGGTGATGATAGTAATAGCACAGGAAGTCTCTGTTGTGTAATACCTTGATAAACCTTGGATTTGACTGTGATATCAGTAGAATCATGTGTGGTGATACTGTGATTCATAATAAGAAGATATGTTTGGTCTTCATCCTCGTTTCTGGCACAGAGCTCCTAAAACCTTTGTAATTTTCTAAGTGATGGGTGGGGGGGGAGGTTTGGCATCTTTTGTTATGTTAATAAAGTGATTTTGGAAAGCCTAAGGGGATAGGGGTTGGTTGCCAGTGAAACCTACCCCGTGATTAGAGGGTTGGAAGTGTAAGTTCTTCCTCCTGACCTCTGGGAAGGGGAGAAGGTCTGGAAGGTTGAATCACCAGTGGTCCCAATAATTTAATCAATCATGCCAATGTAATGGGAGTCTTCATTAAAACCCCAAAGGACAGAGTTTGGAGAACTTCCATATTTGTGACTATGAGGAGATTTGGGGAGGGTGGTATACTCAGGGCATGGAAGCCTCGTGCCCCTTCCCACATAATCTTGCCCTGTGAATCTTTTATCAGTCTTTTCCTGAGTTCTGTCCTTTTATAATAAATCTGTGATCTAGTAAGCTAAATATTTTCTCTCAGTTCTGTGAGCAGCTCTACCAAATTAATTGAATCCAAAGAGGGGGTCACTAGAACTTCTGGTCTATAGCTAGTTGGCTAGAAGCACTGGTGGCAACTTGGACTTGTGATTGGTTTGTGAAGTGGGAGATTGGGGGCTGGGGAGGTCCGTCTTGTAGGACTGAACTTTTGTGGGATTTAACACTATCTTAGTGTCAGAATTAAGGTGATTTGTAGGACAGAGATGTTAGAAAAATGATTTTTGGTGTGGAAATTCACCACCCCCTCATTGGAATTGTTGGTGGACCTCTTAGTGAACATCATAATCTCACCATCAATAAAGGTGTCATTTTAATCTTACAGAAGAAGGAAAGAGTTGATGATGCAGAAAGGAGGTGATAATGCTTATGGAAAAATAATTTATATGAGTAATTGCCATCAGCAATTGGGAAATGACTAGCTAGCTGAATATCCTAGAAGAACTTTAAGGGAGGGAGATTTTCAGTATTTCTTCTAAGTACAAATAACTGTCTCAAGTTTTAACTCACTGTTAAGGAATATTGAATAAGAAAAGACAGACCAGTTAATACTGCTAACTTTTGAGCTGATAAATGAAAAAAGACATGTCAGCAATAAAAGTAAAGTTTACAAGGTGGCATTTTGTTTGAACTTGAGAAATATATCTTGATGTGGAGGAATAGTAAGAATAGAAATGATCATTGGGTATGTAGGCATTAAATTCATGCAAGTGATGAGTTTGGGTGGGGTTGGATTAATGATCCATTTGCTTTCTTGGCTCTTGATTTAACTCTGTGATTACAGCATCCCCCATCCAAAAGTAGAGCATTCCAACGAAAACTTTTGTAAGCCAAAAATGCATAAAGCAAAGAACAATTAATTTATGTGGAAAAAATTGTTTTTGGTGTTCCTAAACCCAAAAAATAACCCTGCATTTTTCTGATGCACAAGAGGCTTAGGCCTAAAGGACGCACAAAGTAAAGAGAGATAAGGAATAGACAGACGCAATTCAAAACTATGGTTTGATGTTGAGTGTTGTTCCCAAGGGGCGGAGCTTAATGGTGCCATTCTCACTGCTCAGGGTGCAGGCTGCCTCCTTAATGGCATGCTGCAAAACAAATAGTGAACCCTGTTTTTCCTTTTTTCCATTTTCCTTAAAAGTGAAAATCCTCTTTGATTCTTTCGGTTATTGACAGTAGGTACTAATGTAGGTTGGTGGTGAAGTTGAAGGCGAAGTGGCAGAAGGGGAAATTTCAAAAAGCCCTCTATTGGTAATTAATTTGGAAATTAAGCAACACTTTAGGAAGCCATCACAGCTCTGACTGATTTCATTTAAACCTTCCCACAAGAGGTTAAAGGATACTAAATAAAAATACTCATTGGGGTTAAATAAATCGTGTCTCCAATAAAGTGTCTCTGCAATAGAAATAGCTTTGTCTATGTCTAATTACTGGGAGGATCATTGAATTTGTAGATCCCGAGAGTTAAGTAAGCCAAAATATAAAGTCATTACCTTTTTTTTAAAATAGTTTTTATTTATTTAAGTAATCTCTTCATCCCATGTGGGGCTCGAACTCACAACCCTGAGATCAGGAGTCCTGTGTTCCTCCTACTGAGCCAGCCAGGAGCCCCAAGCCTTTACCCTTTTTTTTTTTTTTTTTTTAACTATGGATTGGACTCTAACAAAATGACTGGTCAGCTCTTTATACTATTCCATGTAATAATAGCAACATTCCTGTGAGTCCTAAAACTGATAGGTTGTAATGGTCTCACCATATGTTTTTGTGTACTTTTTTTTTTTTTTAAACCTTTATCCGTCAGTGTGCCTTTAAATCTGTTACAATGAATAGGGTTTGTTGAATGTACTGACAATTAAAATGTTGCATGTGTTCTTAATTTTTAAAAATTTAATAAGCTTCATGGAAATTTAATTTTAATACTAAAATCATTTTTACTCTACACCATATATAGCTAAAGAAAACTGTATTTTAATAGGCCAAGCAGCTTTCTGGTATTAGAAGAAACAGGATAATGAAACAATGTGTGGTAGATGAAATAAACCTAATCTTAAATCTATAAAGGCCAGTTATTCACTGAAAGTAGAAAAATGAGCTTGAGAAGCAACGAAAATCTTTTTTTTTTTTTTTTTTAAGATATATTTATTCATCTGAGAGGGGGAGAGCACATGCAGGGGGAGGGGGAGAGAGAGAGGATCCCCAAGCAGACTCCCCACCCAGCGTGGAGTGGTGAAAGAGCTGCAAACCACACAGGGCTCCAACCCCACAATCCATGAGATCACCACCCTACCTGAAGCCAAGAGTCCAACACTTAACAGACTGAGTCACCCAGGTGCCCTGCAACTAAAATCCTTTTAAGTATTTTTTTGAAGGTTGTTAAAATGAATGGCTCACTTCTTTAGAAAGGGAGATCTTTTTTCTTGTTTAGTATACTTTATTTTGATTGTTGAAATAATTTACCACATTTAAATAAAGTGTAAATATAAATGGCATTTAAAACAAAACGTTTTCCTTTTGAAGTAAAAATAATTCTAGACTTTTAAAAAGTTTATAAGTACTTGTTATAATTGTTGGATATGAATTGCAACATAATAGAAAGCTATAAAAATTTTTATAAATCAAACTATATTGAAAATGGAAATTACATATTAAATAATGTATATGCCATATATGTAATTATAAACATAATGATAAACACCCATGTGAAACCCCTACCCAGCTAGGGTGTTACCAATTTCACATCCATCCATATTTCTTCTCTAGCCTGTCCTCCTGGTTTTCCTCTTAGCACTAAGAAACCATTATCTGAGTGTTTAACATCTCCTTTGTCATTATTAAAAATATATATACATATGTTTGTGTCTCTAGACAATATGTTGCTAAGTTTTGCTTTGTTTGGAGCTTTAAAAATAGTAGTATTCTGTATATAATTTTCTTTGATTTGTATTTATACATTCCTAGGTGGTGACTATTTGGGTTTCCAACTTTTTGCTTTTATGAATAATGCTACTATGAACACTGAAGACTGTTTTCTGATGCATATGTGTGGATGTTTGCTTGAGTATATACCTGGGAATTTCGTGATTATTTTTGTTTCAATTCATAAAAATATAATACACCACCCCAAAACTTGGTGACAAAAAGCATTTCATTGTTTCACAATTCTGTGGGTGGAGTGGGAGTTTTTTCTGCTTCGCGATGTCAGCTGTGGTTCTGGGATGATGAGAGTCATCTGGAGGCTCAACAGGCTGCAGTCAGCTGGGGCTAGAAGTGCTGGGATGCTGTACTGCTTACGAGTCATCTGGAGTCTTGATTGGGAGCTCAGCTGCAGCTTTTAGTTCCTTCATGTGGCTGCTTAGGCTGCCTCACAGCATGGCAGCTGAATTTTAAGAAAGCATTCCAAGAGCAAGAAAGCTGCTTGTCCAATTAAGGGCTAGGCATAGAATGATCAGTGTCACTTCCACTATATTTTATTGTTCAAAATAGACACAGGCCTATCAGAGAGTCATATATACTGTTAGGGACAGAATTATTTCGGACCATCTTTGGAAACTGGTTACCATAGTGTATCATTTTTATTTCTTCTGTCATTCACAGAAGACTTTGTGCTTTTATGTTTTATGTTTGTGTCTCTGGTCAGTTTTCCTTTTTTTTTTTTTTAACTCAGTTATTTTGTATTTTGTGGGGAGGGATACTAAGTCTGGGCTAAATTTGTTGCAAATTTTAATGTATTTTGTGGCTTATTGGTCCTTAAGCACTTTAAGATAGTTATTTTATTACCCCCGTTTTACAGATGAGAAAAGGAAGTACTGCTTAGTATATTGAGATAATACTTTGTGAAGTCAGAAGCCTCGGGTGGTATTTTTGGTTTTAAAAATAGCATGTGCAAATGTGTGCAATTATGAAATGACATGATGCTTCCATCCATCTACTTATTACACCCCTCCACTTCCAAAAGAATGAGGCTTGGAAAAATTTACAAGTATTTTTTATTCACTTATGATCTATTATAATATTCTCGGTAAAGTGCTAAATGACTTGGCCAGAGTGACAGAGTTAGAACCAGTACATTCATGTCTTACTTGTCTTGCCTATACCCATATTTCATTTTTTTTCCCACTAAATTATTCAGTTGGATCAGTCAGTCACTATCTGCCAACACATTTCAAAACTTGTGTTTTTGATAGCCAGACTAGTTCCACTATTGATTGGTTCTCCCACTTTGAGGGTATGCTGGAGATCTCAGAAGACAGTGGTAAGGAATTGGCAGATATTTGAGATTTTCTTGGCTGATCCCACTTCCAAACTTTATCATGGAAATTAAGTTTCTTAAGTGTTGTGGTCAGAATATTTTTTCAAAATAATAGAAGCCAGAGATTCACAACCAATATTCAAATATTTCCTTTATGTATTTTAAAAAGCACACTTTTAGGCATTGAGTGCAGTGAGTTGCTTTAAAACTGAAAATACTACAGAATAATTCTGAATTCCATAATGCAAGGCTTTAAATAAAATGAGTCAATTTTCTATCATGCCTGAACAAATACAAAATACACAGAAATAAACTTGTAGATACTTCCCAGCTCTCAGGTTAGGAAGATTGTTCTGTGTTAAGTTTCCCATCATTACAATTCTGTATGTTGAAGACAGACTTCAGTACAGCTCTCCAGTGTAAAAACAGTGCTTCAGGGAGCATGACTTATTTTCATGTCCCTTCAGATTTCTTGGATCTGAGATTCAAAGGCAGAAATGAAAGTCATAATAATCTGCTTATTGGAGGAATTCTTTGACATGTAATGGAACACAGAGCATCTTTAGACTTCGACTCAGAAACATTTTCCACCAGAGATAACAGCCATTGAATGACCAAGCCTTTTACTCATTTTTACTCTTTCCTGCCCCAGATTCTTCCACTTTCAATGTCACACGGTGGAATTAGTTACCTTCCTCAAGAAGTAAACTAAAGTATAATGTATTTGCTATAATATTGATACAATGTTACCGTGACAAAGTGTAGGTGTCAAGTGCAGTAATTTGGCAAAAAGCTAATGCCAGATTCCACCAGGTTGAACATAATGTAACATCATTTGTAAAAAAGAAAAGGGGGAGAAGGGGTAAGTCCATTAAAATTCAGTAAATGCATTTGCAACATTTGTAATTCTCAGAATAAACACATTTTAAAATAGAGTATACCCCAAACATGCTTATCTCTGAGGAGTTTAATGTATGTTATTTTATAGAAATTGCTGAAATTACTTTATTTTTTTATTTTTATTTTTTTGAAATTACTTTAGATATGTGAAGGATACCAAAGTTTTCATATAGTTCAGTATTTTCTGTCTCTCTCCTTCAACCCCTTTCAAATAGGAAGAGAAGACTGACTTTATTCTTTCTTAGCCCCTTCTTGAGTTACGGTTGCTGATACTTTGAAAGTTTCTGATTAAAAACTAGGTAAATGGGAACACTTGGTTTCTCTGGACTATAGAATGAACCTCATACCTAGAAGAGAACATAGAAATCATAGAAATTATTTGTTAGAGTGGTTGCCAAAGCGTGTTCTGCAGAATACATATCCCAGGAATTGTAGTTCAAAACAAAATAATCTCTGATAATTTAAATTTGGAAAAACTGCATATCCCATCCACTTACTTATAATACATATTAGCATGTCAAAGGCTGAGATGTTCTTCAATACAGTGTTAATTTTCTTTAATCTGGTGTTTACCATATTTAATTTAGGAATTACTGTAGGATTTTTTTTTTAAATAAGTGTTCCATACAATGCATACTTAATGTTTGTTAGTTGGAAATCTTATTTCCATAGAATATGAATATATGTCCTGACTTAAGTATATGTAACATAATACATATTTGTATTTTTAATGCTTATTTGGAAATCTTATTTATATAGTATGATATGTAGCAATTATATAATATCAATAAGTAGATATATAATAACAATTAAGTGTAAATATGACACATATATATATATGATGTTTGTTGGAGATCTTATTTCTATAGGATATGAATGTGTGCTGCCCTAAATATGTATTACATACACATGTATGTGTGCTCTGTGGAGAGAGAGTACATCCCAAGTGTGTGCAGCTCTTGCCTTTTGTCCAGGTGTTTTAGATTTCAGTATATATTGGATTTAACTAAGCAAAAAATATCATTGAATAGTTTTAATTTATCAAATCCACTATTTTATTATTTGATTTTATTTCTTTTAAAGATTTATTTATTTGTGAGAGAGAGAGCGAATGCACCAGTGGAGGGGAGGTGTGGGGGGCAGGGGGGAGAGAGAAAATCCCAAGCAGACTCCTCACTGAGTGCAGAGCTGAACATGGGGCTTGATTCTTGGGTGGCTCATCAGTTAAGCGTCTGAGAGCCGCTCAGGTGCCCCCAAATCCACTATTATATGTGATCCTAGAATTTTTTCAGATTTTTTTGAATGGCATTAAAATACTTTTATCAGTCTTATTTTGATGTAATTTTTTGGTACCAACTTTTCATTGTCCTTTCCTTTTTTCCAGTTAGTTTATTAAGTGCCCTTTTTAAAGCAGAACAGATTCTCCTTTTTCAAATGAATACTTAGGAAAATTGATAGCTGTCATGGTCAGTTACAGCAGAAGTTAAGAGCTAGGACTGTAACATAGATCTTGTTTTCAATTAATAATGTTTGGGAGTTTTGCTCTGTTCTTATGAGTTCTAATATCTTTTTGATTTGTAATGCATCTCATCTTAAGTGAGAAGGTATAGAGAGAAGCTCAAAAAAGTCTGCAGGACAGTATCAGCTTTTGAACAACACCCCCCTTTTTTTTAAAGATTTTATTTTTTTGTCAGAGAGAGAGAACACAAGCAGGGGGAGCAGCAGGCAGAGGGAGAAGCAGGCTCCCCCATGAGCAAGGAGCCCGATGCGGGACTCGATCCCAGGACCCTGGATCATGACCTGAGCCAAAGGCAGATGCCTAACGGACTGAGCCACCCAGCTGTCCCAACCCTTGTTTTTTGTTTTTGTTTTTTTACCATATGTTGCTCAAACAGAAAAACAGGTAGTTTGTCCATCTGATAAATACAGCATGGACTCTGCTTAGGGAAGATCTTGAATCATTATGACTGATTCATCGGTTTTAAGAGCAGAGAGGTTAGTGAAAGTAGTCTTAAGACCCAGTTGGAACTGCTTATATATAAATGAGTAGTGGTGATTTGGTGACATGGTAGTGGTCATTCTGTGTGTTCCTGGGTCTTTACAAACTTCAGAATTGACCTAGTAAAAGTAAAACAGTAAGAAAAAAAATGACTACTTTATTCTGTATCATTACTAATTCTTTGAAATTTTCTTGTTTTGCTCTTGTTAATTAAACAGTGATGAATCTGTTACCCTACTAGGCTTGAATGTGTCCTTGCAGGAGTTTTCATTGTTTAAGTAATAAAATTGGCTATGTGTTTAATATGTTACCTAGATGGTGTTTATATGTAGAGGTGGTAGGACTGGGTTTAGATTATTAGTTTTAGTAGTCCTAGTAAACTGGTGTTTTTTTCTCCCAGGTGTACCTACCTGTTTTAGCCTGTCAGTCTGGTATGCTTTTGTTTTTGATCCTGCCACTAGATGGCAGGAATAATAAATGGTAGATTGAAATGCCATCTTCAGCTGGTGGCCTTAGCTGCTTTGTACTTTTCCTTTACCTTCATTCTCTATTCCCATTAGTGCTGAATTTGGGGTATATGAAGTCTCTCAACTAGTGGGATTTAGGTAGATCTGGTACCTTGTAGCCTGAGAGTGTGCCTAGTGACAGGGTAAAGGAGAAGGAACAGAAAACCTTTAATCCTAGATATAATCATTGGTATTCTAATACTTTGCTTTTTACTTCTATTTTTATTTTTTCTTTGTGGAATTCTGTCCTTTCCTTTATTTCTTGATTCTCTTACACTTACATTGGCATCCATAATCGGTCGTTTCTGTTGGTGGAACTAGTTGCCTTCTCATTTACTAGGTGAATACATGTTAACTTGGCCAATTTTGTAAAATCTTAACACTACACTTTGCAAACAAACTCAGAGTTATAATTGACTATATGAATCTTTTCACAGAATATTATTTTCAAAGTAGCCTGTTGATAGCCTTTGAAAAGTAGTGTGATGGACAAAGTCTAGGGTGGTGGGAATGTAGCTTCCATGATTATGTTATGTAAGACTGTGTTACTAGTGGACTTGTACCAGAGACTCCTTGCTGGCTTATGAAGTAAGCAACCTTGTTGAAGTCCATGCACAAGGAACTGCAGGAAGCCTCTTAAGAGGCTCCAACCAACAGCCAGCAAGAAACCAGGGCCCTTGGTCCTACAGCCTCAAGAAAATGAATTCTGCCAGCAACCTGAGTAAGCTTGGAAGTCAGTTCATTCCCTGAATGAGTCTCCAGATGAGAACCCAACGCTGTTAACTCCTTGATTTCACCTTCAGACCCTAAGCAGGGGATCCAGTTAAGCGGTGCCTAGATATGTGACCCATGAAACCATGAGATAATGTGTGTTGTTGTTCTAAGCCATTGATTTTGTTGTAATTTGTTATACAGCGATAGAAAATTCATACCAAAAAAAATTTTTTTAAGAAAATTAATACAAATACCCTTGATAAACCTTTCACATCTCTGAATATTACCTATTTGCCAGGGTCTTGTGGATACAGTGGTGTGAGCCCAAATAGAAATGGTTCTAGTCTGAGGGAGAGAGAGACTTGTAACTATTAAGAACGACAAATACTCTGAAGACCTATGATGCCATGAGAGCATCTGATAAACATAAATACCTCTTTGGGACTTAATTGATCTTTTAAAACTTACTCTTCCTAGGTTGTTTTCTCATTTTTTTAGCATAATCTTGACATCACAAAACTTGATCTAGCTTTATTTCCTGTTAGTATTATGAAAATAACTTACGTGTATTTTTTAGCCCTTGCACATGCTCTTTCTTCTTTTTAAAACACTTATATTCTTTCCTGCCGTTTTGCTCAATAATCCATCCAGGTTTAAGTTAGATGTCAGTTGAGTTCCATGAGGAGCTTTGTGAGGACAGGTCTGTTCTGTTTCTCCAGTACCTAGCACAGTTCAGGTAGGCCCATTTAAAAAAACAACAACAACAACAAAAAACATTGATAGAGAGTATACCTTACTGGTGGAAGTATTAATGGTACACCTATTTTGGAGAACTGTTTGATGTTTTTAAATATATGTGTACTCTATAATCTAAGAGTGGTTATTGAATGAAATGCTAAATATTTATCCACAAAAAGAGTGGAATTGCTAAATATTTATCCAAAGAAATAAACACATGTTCTTAAACAAGGCAGAATTTACTGTAGTATTCATAAAATGGAATACGATTCAGCAATAAAAAGAGAACTGCTGCTACATGATAAATCTCAAAAACATGTTGAATGAAAAAAAACCAGACACTTATATAGAAAGTAGAAATATATAGAAAGTAGAATCTATGATCTATATTTATTTACTCTAATTTACTTTAAATTTAATTTATTTACTTTAAATTTAAGATTTATTTGAGAGAGCACCTGAGTGTGAGGTGGGGGTGGGGTGAGGGAGAGGGGGAGAATCTCAAGCAATCTCCCCACTGAGCACACAGCTTGATGCGGGGCTAGATCTCATGACCCTGAGACCATGACCTGAGCAGAAACCAAGAGCCACTCAACTGCCTGAGCCACCCAGGCGCCCCTATGCTATATTTATATGAAATCTGAGAACAAAATGAATCTACGGTGAAAGAATTCAAAGTGTTTGGGAGGGAGAAGTGACAGGAAAGGTTCACATGGGAACTTTCTGGGTGATGGTTTTGGGTGATAGTTTTGGTTGATGGTATATATAAAATTGTCAAAACTCATTGAATCAAACATGTAAGGTCAGTATATTTTAATGCTTAATATAAATTGTTCTTCGGAGAAATGTTAGATGTCCTTTTGTATCCCTTCTCTTCCCTTCTCTGCTTGAATTTGTTTGTTGCCTGTCCCTCCTGCCAGATTGTCAAAGATTGTCAGCTTTATGAGGTCACAGACCAAATTTGCCTTTGGTTCTTAGAATTGTGAATTTGTATGCATAATGCCCAGGCTTATTGGCTCTGAGGGAGAAGTTATTTGTGAACTCTAATTTATTCATAAATTGGTGTCTATACTTTATGGTTGCATTTTCAAGAAAAATATTTGCATTATTACAGAATCTTGTATTCAGTGTTTTTCTTTATGTAGCTTCTAGCTTTTTCTGCTCTAGGATGCACAAAAGACATCTGTTTAAGTGTTGGTAGAGTAATCTTGCTCCAATTACAGCTTTGCCAACCACAGTTTGAGATAGCACAGTGCTATATTTATATACCAAAATTTAAAAATCCAATCTTTTTTATAAATGTGAAGTTTATTTTATTCCTTTAAAACAAATGAAAACTAAATATGAATCTTGTTTTCTCCTGAATCTTTGTCATCTCTCCTTAATTTTTTGAGAATGGGCAAAAAAAGGATAACCTATTATTTTACTTTTTAATACAGAAAGCCTTATGCACCACAGTAATTTGAAAGAGACCCTTATTACTTCCCTTATTAAAATAATATTGTTTTAAATGATTTCATGGCTGAAAAATAAGTATAGTCTTGATTTCCCAAAACTGCTTCAGTGGATCACAGGTGTAGTTTTTTCCAAACTATTGAACAAGGTAACTCACAGAAGATTTTTCAGTGCTGGAAAGAAATGCCTTTCTAATATGATTTATGTGTTGGGGGTCTTCTAAAATTAAGTTTAAAATTCTGCAGAATTTTTATGCACATTCTTCTGGTGAGAGAATCTGTGTTTTCATCAGATTCTCAGAGTCCCTCACCCAGAAAAATGCAAAAACCTATCTCAATCTCTGAGGTTTTTTTTGTTTTTGAGATCTTTTTCATTGCCAGTACATGGTTTTGCCAACTTTTCAGAAACAACCAACTCTAAGGTCGGCAACTAATTCCTTCATATTGAGTGTTTACCTGTACTGAACACTGTGGAAGTGTATTTGATGTCTCTGTTGGTTCTCTTCATGTCTTCATTGTTGCTTTGACTGTTTTTATGACCTTTTTAGTTGCAGAACTAAATCATAATAACTGCCCTCTTTGCTTCTGTGTTCCAAACCATCCCAGATAGAATGATGAAGAAGAAATACTTCTTTAGTAAACCTGATTTTTTGGGTTTTTTTATGGACTCTCTGGTCAGAAATGCTTGTTCTCACTTATTATACCAGTTTTGTGGGGGAAATGTATACTTGGCAAGATTTTTAGGTATATCAAAATCTTAAACTATGTGGCTGCATACATATCTTATCTGTCACCTGATAACTTACTCTGTCCTGACTCTCCTATTTCTAATCTTGTTGCTTTTATCTTTGAGGTGGTACCTAGCTATAAAAACCTGTAAAAAGATAAAATGTCATGATTGCAAAAATTAAGAAAAATTCATGTTAGAGTCACTGCGTTTTGATATCTGTTTTCTATTTTAGTTTAACAAATAGACTTTAGTATTGTAGTTAAAGAGCGTGGATTTTTTTTTTTTTTTTTTAAGTAAGCTCTGTGTCCGACATGGAGCTTGAACTCAAGACCCTGAGATCAAGAGTCACATGATCTACCACCTGAGCCAGCCACGGGCTCCCTCCTATTTGGCTTTGATTCCTGGGAAATGAAGTTAGGTCCATTATGACTACATTTTATGTGTGTCCTTATGACTTACATTTTTGTGTGTTTTTATGTAGTCTTGAATTTTTATATCTACACTTCTCTTGTCCTTTATCTTTCTGTGTTACCTTTATTTTATTATTTTATTATTTGTTTTTGTGGAATAAGAGATAAGATGTCTTACAAATCTTAGGATTTTAAAAATAAATTTTTATAGGCTTTGATTACAAAAGCTTTTAGTACTAAGGATACATTCAACTTTCACATCATTTTAACAAATATTTATTATGTGATAATTGTGCAGGCATAGTACCAAGGATTAGGAATATATATAGGGGTCTCTGTTGTAGTGGAACTTATTTTCTGGCAGGTAAACATGTAAACAAAGATCGAGGTAATTTCAGTTGTGAGAAAGGCTCTGAAAAAAATAATATGGCAGCTAGTGTCTGGGATGTGGCTTTGGGACTACCACTGTAGATATGGAAGTGAAGAGGCCTTTTTGAGGTGATATTTAAGCCAAGATCAAAATGACAAGGAGTTAGCTATCCCTGTGAGGATCTTAATTAAGAGCATCCCTCCAACCAGGAACACCTTGGAATGGTGAATGGACAAAATAAGGCCCCCATGGCTAGGATATAGTGACAAACATGGTATGGATAGTGTTAGGATAGGGCCAGATCAAGTGCTGAGATTGGTAATTATGGAAGTTAAACTCTTAATCAGAATTTCAAAAAAAAAGAATAAGTGGAACAGAAATTCTTTTGGTTGCAGCAGGTGTTTTTCATTTCTACATACAATACTGAATAGTTTTATGAGTGATGAAAGGCTTTAGAGGCCAGAACATAAAAAGGGATCCAAATGCATTGACTCAGGTATATGGAGTGTTCACACATGAAAATTTAATTAAATCAATTACACTATTTTTATTACCTTCTACCTGAATAGTATATTTTTATAGAAAGAATAGTTTACCTTAGAGTGGGAGTTAAAACATTTTATACAACTCCTAACCTCATACTAACTCACTTAACTCAAGACATTTGTGGCAAATGTTTTACAATTGGATGATATATAAAATGTTCAGAGGCACTTTAACAAACATTTATTGAACTTATTACATGCCAGGCAGTGTGCTTGGTGCTAGGGGTAGGAAGATCAATTCATTTATCTTTGCCTAGAGATCAAGTGAAATAGACTCTGGGCTTTGCTATTCATTAGTTGAATGACCTTGAGCAAGTTACTTAACTTCGTCATTTGTCTTTTCATCTGTGAATTGGGAATGACAATATCTATATCAATAAGTTGTCATGAAGATTAAATTAATACAAATGAAGGTACTTAGAACAGTGTATAATTCATAATCACTCATTAAATGTTCACTGTTGTTATTATTTACTTATGTTGGAACCTACTAATAGTAAATTAATTCTGTTTAATATGTTGCATTGAAAAAGGTAAAACGAAAAGTGCAAGATCGAGGTATAAAGGGGGAAGTGCCAGCTCTTACCTGAAAAGGATAGTTAAGGCTTAGAAAGAGGTGTCTTGAGTTAGGTCTTGAAAGATAGGTGTGGGAGGATGCTAAAGGAGGATTTGCTCTTCGGGTAACAAGAACAGCTTGTGCACAGGTACGGAAGTATGAAAAATCATGAATAGTATTTGTTTAGCGAAAAACCTGACGTTGAGGTATATAAGGTGAGAGAGAAGTAGGGAGGAGCCATTTCAGGGTAAGGATAGGGAAGGGAGTCTTAAAAACATTAGGACTTTATCCTGTAGATTTTGGGAAACAGTTGAAGGATCGGTATAATCGTTCTAGAAATTTTTCTCTTGTGTGGGGGATGGATTGTAAGGTCGGAAGGAAATACCAGAAGCTAGGAAGTCTGTAAGAAGGCAAGTGAAATAGTCTAGATAAAATATGAAGAGAGCTTTAACTAGGGGAATTTAAGAGCTGGGTACAGGGAGTGAGGATTTTATGATTCCCAGATAAGATACCAGTGATAATGGTAACATTTTAACTAAGATAGAAAGCAACTTTTTTTAATTAACTTTTTTAGAGTGGGGCAGGGGGAGAGTGAGAGAGAGTGTTAAGCAGGCTCCACACCCAGCTCAGAGACCTGCGGGGCTCCATCTCACTACCCTGAGATCATGACCTGAGCTGAAATCAAGAGTTGGATATTTAACAGACTGAGCCACCCAGGAACTGCAAGAGCTACTAGTAGAGGGCAGAGTAAATGATGAGTTCAATTTTAAGTATGTTGAATATCATATCTGTGGAGACATCTAAGTAGATACTCAAGTAGGCTATTCAATACATAGATTTAGAATTTAGAAAAAGGAATTGCGTACTTACACATTGTAGTCAAAGTTCAGGAAATGAACGAAGGAAAGAGGAGAGGTAACAGTGAAAACAGAACAATGAAGACCAAGCTTTGACATCGAGCATTTGGAGCCATTTAGCATCATGACTAAGAAAATCTCTGTCTTTGGCCCTCAGTTTTTTCATCCAAGGGATTTAAGGGCATGTGACACTTGTAAAAGAATTAATTTTCAGATTCTCAGCTTCTTTATGTACTTAAAACTGAAGTTTAGGCATCATGCTGATTTTTTCCCCATATCTTATTGCCGTTATCCATCAACTGTTTTATAAGAGGAAAGCATATCACTCACCTGTCCTATATGTTGCCCTAAGATATGAAAATCTAGGGTTCCAAATGAAGGCACAATTCACAGTGTTGGTGTGGAAATACTGTGCTTTCTCTAAAGAGAACAAGTAAAATACATGTTACTGAGACAACTCTGTGATTCTTTCTGACAATTTCAGTTTTTAAAAGTTTGTTTGCTGTATCATAATCTATAGAGATCAAGCATAGCAAATTTATCTTTAAGGTACTGACTAATATATATCCTAAGATATTTATGAGAGCAACTCAAAAAAATTATAAAGACGATCTTACGAATTCTAAAGCATGAGGTAGAGCAGAAAAGTAAGTATTAGTTGAGAAGAGAAAAATGAACAGAGGTCAGCTTCAGGGATAGAAATTACAATTCACATCTTACGATGCTTTGGTGAATTGTGTCTCATTTGGAATTTTGGTATTCAGATGGTCTTCCTTAGGACAGAGCCAACCTTTTATATAGTTAGCACAGATTTTCTCATTTTAATAAAGCTGATCATGGTTAAATAGCATTCTTTAGGAAGCAGTGTAGAATTCTAAAATTAGAAAAATAGGTCTTTTCTGTAAAAACAGTACCTTCTTTAAAAGACAGTGCTTTTTTCTTCTTGTGTTTTCATACTGCAGTTTTTGCTACAGTAGTTGAAGAAATAGGGAAAGTCTTTTTCTCTTATGGAAGACCTAAATTAATACTAGGAAGAAAAGAGCCGAATTGAAATAGTTAAGTATTGGACATATGTAATGGAGACGGTGAACTTCCATGGCTTCACTTAAGGTGGAGATTGTATTTTTAGACAGATTATTCAAGTAATATGTTACACTAAGAGTGAAAGCCAAAAGGAGCTGCAAATTAGCTACTTCTACAAATTTTTGGCACTTTTTTCCTTCAGAAAGAGGGAGAATGACTTAAAACAGACAAAGTAAGCCATTTATAGACTTCATTTCTGAAATGGGTATATGAATAATTTTCTGACTTGTTAGTAGCAAGGTTGTTTAAAGATTTAATGAAAAATGAGAAACAACCGTACTTGAAATTCCTATGGAATTAGAAAATACTTGATAACAGGGGAAAGAGGAAGAAATTCAAAACAAACTGTTAAACTTTAAATCTCATAAGTAGTTTGTTCAGGTCAAAATATTGATAGATGATTATGGTGATAATAATGGAAGTTGTGTATCTCTTGGGAGATGTTGCAGTAATGGGCAGTAGGAACAATAGAATTTACATGTGTCTCTCTGTCTTGCATTCTTTCTTCTCATGAGAACTGAGACTTTGCTTTCTACCCAATAAATTTTTGATCCATGTATACTATAAAAGTGAAACAGCCTGTTTAGGTCAAATAGGAATTCCTAATTCTCTGTTTTATACCTTGTAAACAGTTTTAAAACCATGAAGGAGAAAACTGTGTGAGAAAAAATACTTTCCCATCCTTTCTCGTTTCCTTTTGATACATTGAATATGCAAATGATAGCAGACATTATTTTCATGTTATCATTAGACATTGTCCAGGAGTAGTTGTTTAACATTTATGTGGCAAGCTTGTCTATAAGGGAGGAGAAATTGGGAAAAAAAAGCCTGTGTTGATAGTGGAAGGGGAAGGAAGGATTGCAAGTCTTTTGGAAAATTATGTGTACCCATGCTTACATATAACTTTTAAAGATGAGAAATAGACTTTGAGGGAGTAAAGATTAGAAATTATTGTGTATGGGGCGCATGGATGGCCCAGTTGGTTAAGCATCCAATTCTTGGTTTTGGTTCAGTCATGATCTTGGGTCCTGGGATTGAGCCCTGAGTTGGGTTCCGCACTGAGCCTGGACTTTGCTTGAGATTCTTTACCCCTCCCTCTCCCTCCCCCCACTATGTTCCTTCCCCTGCTCTTTTGCATGCCCTTTCTCTCTCAAATAAATAATAAAATCATAAAAAAAAAATTAATAGCATACTGAGAAGAGTATGGTTGTCTGGAGACACACAGTGGTTGATTTGATTTCATATATGAAGCATAAGAAAGGTGCCAAGAAGGGGAGAAATTTGAGGCAGAGATGAGGACCACTTGCTTTGTATCTTCTTTATGAGAGTAATATTTGTTGAAGGGTTTGGTAAAGGCATTTTGTAGATTGTGTGTGATGTTAATAAGATGGTGTGATAATGGTTATTATCGGCCAAACAGTACTTAATAATGTTTTCTGGCTATGATTTTCTTTTTCTAGGCTTTTTGTTTTTTTTTTCTTTTTAATTTTTACTTTAACAATTGCTCATTGTTTCAAAAAAAGTCAAAGAATGAGGCACAATCTATTGACAACTCATTATGTAGCCTCCTCGAATTTTTTTGAAGGATACCCAGTCTTTGAAATATTTATGTGCATATACATGCACATATAACTTTTAAGTTATTGGCATGAATAGGATCATATATATTAATGAATTTTGCTTCATCTACAAAACAGCATGACATATATGGTAGCCGTTAGTGCTGTTCACTAATGCCTCCTTTCCCTGTTTTCTGAGCACAAGGGGGCCATGTGACTAGAACTGGTAAATGAATTGAGAGTATAAATGGTATGTATTTCTTCCCAGCTGAGAATTTGTTGTGCTCCATCTTCTAAAGTTCTCTCTCTGGCAGAAAGATTGTAACATTCAAGTTCATGGGTATTCTGGCTGTGATTGTTTAAAAGATAATATGTACCAAAGAGTTGAAATCTAAAAAGATACAATCAGTGATATATTGGTCCTCTCTGTCCTTTTGCTTCCAAAGTGACTTAAGAAGGGGCATAAACTTCAGGATTCAAAGTTTCATCTTAACACATCTTAAGAGAACTGTGCTAATGGTTTTTTTGTGTATATAATTTTAAACATACCACTGTTTTTCAAATACTTGTTTCAGCTTTTTTGAACCCTTTCTTCAAGTGAGAATTTACACAAGAATCTAATATATAAACAAGTATATTAAATAGGATGGTGCCCTTTTCCAAAGTGTGTATCCCACTCCCCTCAAAGTTTATACCTGGCTCATGTCAGAAATGTAGTTCTAGAGGGGCACTTTGGAATCCCTGAGGTATAGGGAACTTTGAAATCCATTTATAAGGTTCACCGTGCCCACCAGAGTCAAAGCTCCCTAGTTTAAATCACAGTT
The DNA here is from genome assembly GCF_029215605.1 of Mirounga angustirostris. Lineage (NCBI taxonomy): Eukaryota > Metazoa > Chordata > Mammalia > Carnivora > Phocidae > Mirounga > Mirounga angustirostris. The sequence continues at coordinate 144,111,589 of NW_026991709.1, forward strand.
TGACCACTTAATTGCTGTATGACTTTGGATTTGACATCTTTGTGCCTTAGTCTAATCATCTATAGACTGCACATAGAATCCTATCCTACCTCAAAGGTTTTATTTTTGTGTGTGAGGATTAAATGAAAGCTATTCTTTTATAGTACCTGACAATTGTTAACAATTTTTAAAAATAATTGTAAATAAACAGGGCGCAAAACTTGTCTCCTTACCACTCCCCTTCTTAAACCTCTTTCCCTTACTTTTTAAACATGCCCAACACACTCACCTTAAGGTCTTTGCCCTTGGTTGTTTCCCTATCTAGGGACAGCTCTTTTCCCCTTTTGGAATGGCTGGTTACTCCCATCCTTAAAAGTCTCACAAATATTATAAGACTCCACTTACACCTTGATTAAAGAAGTCTTTACCCCTTCCTCCCTCTTTCCCTTCTTCCTATTTCACTCTTTTATTTCGTCCCTTTAATTTCTTCCAAAGCTCTTGTTTCAATCTGTAATTACCTGGTTTGTGTTTATTGCACTTAAGCTCCAGGAGAGCTGTGACTTCGCCTGGCCTTTTCAGTGCTCTGTTCCTAGTGCCTAGCAGAAACCTGGTGCATATTTGTTGCTCAAGAATTTAAAAAAAAATTTTTTTTCTTATCTTTCAAAAATGAAAACCATACTAATGCCCAGTATAGAGTAGCCACCCTTAGAGGCACATACTGTGTTTTGACAGGCAAGAGTTTTGGGGAGGTTTTGAAGGACATGGTGTCAAATTGAGATGTTATCTATCCATAGAGGACAACCCTGAGCCCTCACTTGGAGTCCATGTATCCTTATTTTTGATAGAAACTTAAGTTTAGTGAATCTGGTTTCTTATCTCAAGGCAAATTAAAACACTAGGGTGATTCAAGGCTTCTGTCTTAAGGGGACTGTGTTGAGATGTGGTAATACTTGGTATAGTACTCCACCACCTCACTCTCCTTTTGCTCTATCTCCCTCCCTTCCTTCCCTCGTTTGCTACTTGTATTTGTTGTTCTTTAGCACCATCATTGATCAAAGCCGCTTGCCTCTCCTTTGTTTCTTTCCTCCTTTCTATTTCTGATTGATTCTTCTGTTTCTTAAGATTTTATTTGCAAAGGCCGAGTTAAACTAGACTTGTGTTGTCTTAAGAAAATTAGATTTGTGGACTGAACACTTGGGAGGTGGAACATGTTTGCCTCTCATCGCCTCTGTATTTATACTGGTTACTTCTAGTTTGAATCTATTCTATAAGTCCTGGTTTCTAAAGTTCTGACATTTTTACTGTGTGTATTTAAAACTGTATCAATCTTGTATCTGTATAGGAAAAAGGTAGGAATTATTATAGCGGGCACTTATTTGAGACAATCAGTTTAATGCCAGTGTTAAGAAACAGCAACATCGTCTGCCCTCACCTCCCTTCTCCAGAAATGTCAGATAGCAAACTTTAAAGATTTAATTATTTGTATGCATTTGGTAGATAGTTTTAGAGAAGGAACATGGTTTAGGGAAAAGAATGACAGAACTGGCCCTTGGAAAACTTGTGTTTTACTTTCAATGCTACCTTTAGCGCCTGTCTTGAGGCTAGAACTTTGTCTTTTACTTCCTCCTATAAATTAAGTGAAGCTTTTATTTCTTAGCTTTTCCAGTTCAAATTCTACACGTACCATATATTACGTTTCAAATGCTGGTCACAGGGTAAGTATTAGGTGCCTTGAGGTTGGTTATAGCATTAAGATAACAATATACTGACTGTTCTTCCCCTTAATTTATTCTTAGGCATTTTCCAATTATGTTAATATTTTTTCTGACACACTGCCGTATTTTTGTAGAGAATTGGAAATGTTAAACATACAAATCCCTTTCCCACCTCAGAGGTTTCTGTTGTTTCTTCTTCTCCTTCCCCCCCGCCCCCCCCCCCAAAGGTTTCTCCTTGAAGGTAGAAAAGCTATAGGTTAATTTTAGGGCTGAGGCATAATTTTTTTTTAACCCTCTTTAAGATTAAGGGTATATTGTGGTATGTTGCTTCATAATCATGAGATTCTGTTTTTGTTTTTATTGTTTTGAGTGTACATTGGGTAATTCATTTAGATGAAATAAATCCAAAATCAAATGTACAAGTGGTTACATCTCCAACAGGATTTATAGAAGGAAAATGCAGAGGCAGCTGTTAGTGGCTTTTTCTTCTTGTTCATAAAGGTAGTTAGTACTAGTTTACAAATGGGATGGAATTTAGTTTTTGTTTTCATAAGGAAACAATACAGTATATGCCGGATAAACCTTAAACCAGCTTGTAAAATTCTTTTTAAGCTGTAATGTTTTGAATACAGCATTGTAGTAATATCTCTACTAGAACCCAAGAAATACAACGTTTTTTTCATGAATAAGAATTAGGGAATAGTGGAATTGCTGGATCATAGGGTTTTTTTAGCACACCAATAATTAGAACACTGACTTAAATTTTTGTCTTCTGTTCCTTTCTTCATTAAACTCAAGCAATTGTGTGCACAAAAGCAGTCTTCAATTTTGGCATGTCCAGTTTACATATTAAAAAAATTTTAAGTAGCTGGAGTGTTATAGACAAAAGGACCATCAAGTGGTAACTGTTGAAGCTGGGTGATACATACCTGGAGGTTCATTATAGTATTAGATCTACTTTTGTGTATGTTTGAAATTGTCCATGATATTGTGTGTGTGTGTATACATATAGTTTACATATACACACACAGGTCTGTTATTAATTGTAATAAAATTTATATACAGATAGACACATTATTTACATAATTATACAAGGAACACAATACATATATATGTATTTTAAAAAAAACCAAACAGGTAGTGGCTTCCAGAAGCAAGTTCTTTATTCCTATTTTCTTACTTTTCATTGTTTCCTATAGATATAGAGAAAGGCAATTATGAAATACAGTGTCTCTGAATAGTCACACAATACATATATATGGAAACTTTATTATGGAAAATACCACAAATTGGATAAAACAAAATGGAAACAAACTATTACCTCTTACAACAGGGCTTTCAAAACCTGAAGTTTGCCAAGTTGTCTTTGACACATCTGTTTGTTTTTAACAGTCACAGGGAAGTTTATTGATTTTCAAATTTAAAGTCTGAAGGAATCTAGTGATAAATTACTAGAATTAATAAGCATTTGCAACGTTTCTGGTTACAAAATCAATGTAAAAATATCAAGAGATTTCATGTCAATGTCAAACAGAATTTTTAAAAATTAAATGAAGATACCATTAAAGATAGGAAAAAATCTAAGCAAAGATGTGCAAGACCTCTAAGGTTAAGTTATATATTTTCTGGAATGACATTAAAGAAGATTTAAATGAAGGAGATAAACTGTATTAATAGGTTTGATGAGTCAGTATTGTAAAGATGTTAATTCTCCCCAAACTGTTGTGTGGAGTTAATAGATTTTCAGTCAAAACCTCACTTTTTTTTTTTTTGGTGGAATTGACAGGCTTATTTTAAAATTTATATAGAAATGCAAAAGGACAAAATAAAAAACACAGTTAAAAAAAAAGTTCTACCAGGTATCAAGATATAATTTAAAGCTCCAGTAATGAAGCTTACATATTATTGATGCAAGGATAGACATAAAGACCACCTGAACAAAAAAGAATCCAAAAACAGATCTGCACATTAATGAACCTTAATATATGATGGAGGTGGAACTGTAGAGCAATGGAGAAAAGATAGTTGTTTTAATAAATGATGGTGGAATGATTATTTATAAGGAGAAAATAAAAATAAAAATAAAATTGAATCCCTATTTCACACTGTGTGAAATAACCCATTCCAGGTGTATTAAAGACCTAAATAAGTAACTTGAAATTATCACGAAGAAGAAAAAAAAACAAAATCCTTATGACTTTGGGGTAGGGAAGAACTTTATTTTTAACCAGGAGTAAAGCAGTAACCCTATAGCAGAAAGTTGGTAAATTAGGTTTATGTCAAGAATTTCTATTCTTTTGGGGTGCCTGGATGGCTCATTTGGTACAGCAGCTGCCTTTGGCACAGGTCACGATCCCAGGGTCCTGGGATCGAGCCCCACATCGGGCTCCCTGCTCAGTGGGGAACCTGCTTCTCCCTCTCCCTCTACCTGCTGCTCCCCCTACTTGTGCTTTCTCTCTCTCTGTCAAATAAATGAGATCTTAAAAAAAAGAATTTCTATTCTTTTAAATACCATCGCAAGTGAAAAGAGAAGCCATGGAAAGAAGCTTACAGCTTATAAAAAACTTATTTAAATCACCTAGAAAAAAAAGTGTGCAAAGTATTTCAACACACACTTTACCCAAGAGGAAATTTTAATGACCAGTAAATATATGAAAAGTATTCAACCTCAGGAGTTCTCATGGAAATTTCATACGTAGTTACCATTGTTGGCGCGAATTAACTTTGGTAATCCTGTGTTGGTAATATTACTAAGCAACAAGAACTCTTGGATAGAGTGTCCACTTTTTCTTTATTTATCCCTATAGTCATAGTTAATTTAGCTATCACACTGGGCTTAGATTAGTTGAGTGGTATGTTGTGTGGGGGAAGGATGAGAATGGCGTACTATATTATGGGTCTAAAAAAACTAGTGACTAACACTGAAAGTGCCCTGTGAAATGAGTGTACTGCCTTTTATAGTCCTGTTTTTCACTTCCAGGAGGTAAGAGATGAAAGCCATAAGGGCATTCAGAAGAACATTCATGGTGATGGGTTGGAAACTGAGCCAGAAAATGGATAGAAAAACAAATGACAATTCAGGCAGGAGAAAGTTAACTGAAAATCAAAGAGAATATGTATGTAAGAATCCATAAAGGAGTTCTGGGAGTCTTGCATACCAGGAGAAACTTGATCTTTGGGATAAAATTGGACTAAACACATTCTACTTATGTTTATGTTTAGTTTTTAGGTACCTTGGCTAGGTTTTCAATAGAATCTTAATGAGCTTTCTTGTTTGTTCTAACTTTTTAATTATGCCTTCAGGCTTGGATCTCAGAAGTATAGTTAAATCTGTCTTTGTCTTTAATTTGGGGATACCATTTAAAATTGGCATTAGGTACAGGTACCTATCAAGATAGCTTGATTGTATCTCACCCCCACTGAAAAACATATTTATGAAATCAGTTATTCATTTAACATATTTGAGGGCTACTGTGTGTTACGTGCTGTACCAGATGTTGGAGACACAGTGGTATCCTAGTGGGAGTATTTATCTAGTGAGGTGCATATTAAGTGAACTAATGTGAAATTAGATCTGTGGCAAGTGCTAGGAAGAAAAGTACACTGAACCATTTCAGAATAGCATCCCTATAAATGCTGAAGTTTGAAGGATGAGTTATTTAGGCTAAGAAGGGGAGATATTAGTGATCCAGGGAGAGGTAATTAGCAGTCTGAAGATCTTAGGAAGGAATAAAGTGAGTCTGGAGAACTGAAAGATGGTACAGTAATCCCCCTCACCCCCATATGTGATTTCACTTTCTGTGGTTTCAGTTAACTGTGGTCAACTGCAGATGATCCTCCTGTCAGAAGGTCAACAGTAGCCTAATGCTACTTCACAGTGCCTACATCATTCACCTCACTTTATCTCCTCTCATAGGTAGTTTATCATCTCAAATCATTATAAGAAGAAGGAATGGTACCACACAATAAGATACTTTGAGAGACCACATTCTCATTACTTTTATTATAGTATATTGTTATAATTCTATTTTATTATTATTGTTAATCTCTAACTGTGCCTAATTTATAAGTTAAACTTTATCATCATAGGTATGTATGTGAAAAAATGTAATATATATAGGGTTCCATACTCTGCAGTTTCAGATAGTCACTGGGGGTCTTGGAATCTGTCCCTCACAGGTAAGGGGGGCTACTGTATATGGGAAGTAGGGAGATAGTAAGGTATGAAATGAGACTAGTGTTATAGAAGAGCTAGAGTGTGTGTGGCTTTATGTTAAGAAGTGGAGGTTCCTTCCCTTAAAATTTTTTTTTTTTTTTTACTCTTAAGAGAGGAAGCCTTTGAATAGTTTAGCAGAAGGTTGCAATATGATCACATTTGCATTTTGAAAAGATGTTCTTTGTTGAGATGTATACAGATTGGAAATTTAGGAGATAGGCAAAATGGATCTAGGGAGATGAATTGGAGACTACCACTATAGTCTAGTTAAGATGATAGCTTGGATTAGAGTGCTAGTATCAGAGTAGGAAAACAGTGGACAAATTGTCCAGTTTGTTGGTGTATACTTGTTCATAGTAGTCTCTTATGATCTGTTGTATTTTTGTGATATCAGTTATAGTGGACAAATTTCAGAGATACTTAAGAAGTAAAATGACAGGGCGCCTGGGTGGCTCAGATGGTTAAGCGTCTGCCTTCGGCTCAGGTCATGATCCCAGGGTCCTGGGATCGAGTCTCGCATCAGGCTCCTTGCTCAGCAGGGAGTCTGTTTCTTCCTCTCCCTCTGCCTCTCCCCCTGCTTGTTCTCTCTCTGTCTCTCTCGCAAATGAATAAATAAAATCTTTAAAAAAAAAAAAAAAGTAAAATGACAACTTGATTATGATCTGTGTATAGGATGTGAGAGGGAAGGAACTATCAAGGACGACATCTCAATTTTTGTCTTTAACTTAGGTGGTAGAACACTCTAAAAGCAGACAGAGTATATATATGTTTGGAGGAGTCTGATCATGAGTTTAGTTATTGAGTTTGAGATGCCTTTGTGACATTCAAAGACAAAACCAAACTCAAACAAAAAAACTGACGTAGGCAGGGAGAAAGGATTGGTAAATTGTTGGGCATGCTGGTAATAATTACTGAAGAGACCCAAGTGTAACTGACATCTCTTGGGGGAGAGTTGGAGTGAGTTAATGAGAGGGTAAAGGAGGCTGTCTGTACTGAAAGCAGGAAGAGGACTGGAGATGTGGGGTAAAAATCTGGAGACTTGTAGTAATCCTTAGTGTCCTGAAATTTATTGAGATGTGTATGCAGTTTCTTTTTCCCAGTTAAAAGAAATGTAAAAACTTTCTGGATTTATCTTTAGATTTCTTAATTTTTTTCATAATACTTTTTCCAGCTTTATTGAAATGTAATTGACAAAGTTGTATAAAATGTACCGCTTGATGATTTGATAGCCCTACATTGTGAAATAATTACCACAATCAATTTAATAAACATATTAAATTTTGCATTGCTTGGATGAGGGCCCTGAAGATCTACTCAACAAATTTCAAGTATATAGTATATTATTATTAACTATAGTCACCATGTTGTACATTAAATCCTTAGCATTTATTCATGTTATAACTGAAAGTTTGTACCTTTTGATCATCTCCCCATTTGTCCATTCCCACATCCCCTGGCAATCACCATTCCTCTGAGTTAAACTTTTTTTTTTTTTTTTTTTTTTAGTAGTTCACTTACGAGTGATAGTATTTTTCTTTCTCTGTCTGGCTTATTTTTTCATAGCATAATACCCTCCAGTTTCATCCATGTTGTTACAAACCAAATGACAAGATTTCCTTCTGCTTTGTGGCGGAATAAGATTCCATTATATATATTTACATTTTCTTTTTCCATTCATCCATTGACAGACATTTAGGTTGTTTCCATATCTCTGCTATTAGGAAAAATGCTACAATGAACATGGGAGTGCAGGTATCTCTTCCAGATACTGATTTCTTCTTTAGGATATATACTCAGAAATAGGGTTGCTGGTGGTTCCATTTTAATTTTTTGAGGAGCCTCCATACTGTTTTCCATAATGGGTATACTAATTTATATTCCCACCATCCCTGTACAAGGTTTCCTTTTCTCAAACCCTTGATGTTTGTTACCTCTTATTTTTTTGATGATAGCCATCCTAATAGGTGTGAGGTGTATCTCATTGTGGTTTTGGTTTGCATTTCCCTGATGGGTAGGGATGTTGAGCACCTTTTCCTATACCTATTGATCATATGTATATCTTTGGAAAAATGTCTGTTCGGCTCCATTTTTAAATCAGATTTTTGATTTGGGGAGGTTTTTGTTGTTACTGAGTGGCATGGGTTCCTTATATATTTTAGATACTACTCTCATTCCATAGATTGCCTTTTCAAATATTATTTTTTTCTTTGCTTTGCACAAACTTTTTGGTTTGATACAGTCTCAATTTTGTTGCTTGTGTTGCTTGTTTTTGGTGCCCCCTCCCCCCCAATCATTGCCAAAGGCAATGTCAAGGAACTTTTTCTGTTTTTTGTTTGTTTTAGAGTTTTATGGTTTCAGGTGTTACATGTAAGTCTATAATGCATTTTGAGTTAATTTTTTGTATGGTGTAAGATAAGGGTCCACTTTTATTTTTTCACATATAATATCCAGTTTTCCCAACACCATTATTGAAGACTGTTCTTTCCCTGTTATTGTTCTTGGCACCCTTGTCAAAGATTAGTTGACTCCATATGTGTGGGTTTATTTCTTGGCCCTGTATTCTGTTCCAATGGTCTATTTCTTTTCTTTTTTCTTTTTCTTTTTTTTTTAATGCCGGTACCATACTGTCTTAATTACTATTGCTTTGTAATAGAGTTTGAAGTCAGGAAGTATGATTCCTCTACCTTTGTGATACCACCTTCTTCTTTGTCAAGATTGCTTTGGATATTCAAAGTCTTTTTTGGTTCCATGTACATTTTTGGATTATTTTTTTTTATTTCTGTGAAAAATGTTGTAATTTTTATGGAGATTGCATTGAATTTATAGATTGCTTTGGGTACTGTGAATATTTTAACAATATTAATGGTTCAATCCAAGAACATGGAATATCTTTCCATTTACTTGTGTCTTTCATCATCTTATAGTTTCAGTGAACAGGTGTTTTACTTTGGTTAAATTTATTCCTAAATATTTTATTGACTTTAATACTATTATAAATGGGATTGTTTTCTTAATTTCTCTTTGAGATATTTCACAGTTAGTGCATAGAAATGCAACTGAGTTTTGAATAATGATTTTGTAACCTGCACCTTTACTGAATCCTCTTTGTTAGTTCTAACAGTTATTTGGCGGAGTCTTTAGGTTTTTCTATATATAAGATTGTGTTCTCTGCAAACAGTTTTGCTTCTTCTTTCCCAGCTTGGATGCCTTTTATTTCTTTTTCTTGCCTAATTACTCTGGCTAGGACTTTAGTTTTGTCTTGAATAGAAGTGGAAGAGTGGGTACCCTTGTCTTGTTCCTGATCTTAGAGGAAAAACTTTCACCATTGAGTTTTTTGTTTTTGTTTTTTTTTTAAAGATTTTATTCATTTATTTGAGAGAGAGAATGAGAGAGAGCACATGAGAGGGGGGAGGGTCAGAGGGAGAAGCAGACTCCCTGCCGAGCAGGGAGCCCGATGCGGGACTCGATCCAGGGACTCCAGGATCATGACCTGAGCCAAAGGCAGTCGCTAAACCAACTGAGCCACCCAGGCACCCCTCACCATTGAGTTTGATGTTAGCTGTGGGCTTGTCAAATGTGACCTTTATTATGTTGAGGTACCTTCCTTCTCTACCCAGTTTGTTGAGAGTTTTTGTCATGAAAGGATGTTGAATTTTGCCAAATGCTTTTTCTGTATCTATTGAAATGATCATGTGGTTTTTTTCCTTCATTTTTATTAATATGGTCTATCACATTGATTGATTTCCATATGTTGAACCATCTTAGACTCCTAGGGATAAATACTTGTTGATGCTGTATGATCATGGTGTATTGAAGAATGTGCTATTGAATTTGGTTTGCTTGTATTTTCTTGATTTTTACATATATGTTCATCAGGGACATTGGCCTGTAATCTTGTATCTTGTAGTGCCCTCATCTGGCTTTGATAAGAGGGCAAATCTAGTCTCAAAGGGGGGTTTGGAAGTGTTGTCTCTTCTTTGATTTTTTTGGAAGAGTTTGAGAAGGATTACCATTAATTATTCTTCAGATGTTTGGTAGAATTTGCCATTAAAGCCATCTTGTTGGTTTTCTTTTTGGGAGGTTTCTGATTACTGATTCAATCTCCTTGTTTTGGTTCTCTTTAGATTTTCTGTTTCTTCCTGGTTCAGTCTTGATGTAGGTTATATGTTTTTAATTATTCATTTCTTCTAGGTTGTTCGATTTGTTGGTATATAATTAATTGTTCATAGTAGTCTCTTATGATCCTTTGTATTTTTGTGCTATCAGTTATAATGTCTCCCCTTTCATTTCTGATTTTGTCTGAGTCTTCTCTGTTTTCTTAGTCTAGCTAAAAGTTCGTCCATTTTGTTTATCTTTTCTTAGTTTTGTTGATCTTTTATGTTTCTAGTATCTATTTCATTTATCTTTGCTCTGATCTTTGTTATTTCCTTTCTTCTGCTAACTTTGGGAATAGTTTATTCTTTTTTTAGTTCCTTGAAGTGTAAAGTTAGGTTGTTTGAGATCGGTTTTATATTAATGTAGATATTTATTGCTCTAAACTTCCCTCTTAAACCTGCTTTTGATGCATTCTATAAGTTTTACTATGTTGCATTTCCGTTTGTGTTTGTCTCAAGATATTTTTTATTGTCCTTTTTATTTTTCCTTTGGCCTATTGATTGTTCAGGACTATATTTTCAATTTCCACATGTTTGTGAATTTTCCACTTTTTTGATATCTAGAGTCCTACCATGGTGGTTGAAAAAGATACTTGATATAATTTCAGTCTTCTTAAATTCGTTAAGACTTGTTTTGTGGCCTAACATATGATATATTCTGGAGAAATTCTGTGCGTGCCTGAGAATAGTATGTGTTCTGCCACTTGTCAGATGTAATGTTCTATATTAATCTGTTAGAGACATTTGGTTTGAAGTGTGGTTCAAGTCCAATATCACCTTAATGATACTCTTTTTGTATTATCTCTCCAGTATTGAAAGTAGGTATCGAAGTCCTCTGTATTATTGCATTGCTGTCTGTTTCTGCTTTTGGATCTGCTACATTTGCTTAATACATTTAGGTGCTCTGATATTGAGTGTGTATATATTTACAGTTGTTACATCCTTTCAGGCTGCTGTGGCTTGTCTTAGTCTCTGCAGATAGTCGTATTTCTGCTTCCTATGGTATTCTTCCATTGGTTTTTAATGCATAGCTTTCGTGTTGCTTACTTTTCTCCAGTGTTGGGTTTGGGGGTGTGCTTATTTTTGTATTTGATGAAATTTATCTGAAAATGCTGCAGTGCGTTTCTTCTCATTTGTCTTTTGTCTTCCATTGATTAAATTTCTCATTACTGAAGGTCATGTTTTGTTTCACAGTGCTCTTACAGTTTATTTATAGTTTATTCTCTTATGGTTTTAGTGCTATTATAATTTATTCTTTAGTCCTGTAATTTTTAGGGTTGTAGGATTGGAGGCGATCATGTTAAGTGTGCTCCTTTCATTTTGATGCTGTCTTTTGTTAGTGGTTCTTAATCTTTTGAGAGTCATTGACTTGGACCATGTGGTGAATTCTGTGTACCCTCACCGTTTTTTGTTCAAATCCATAGCTGTGTACCGCTGCCGGTACCCTAACAATGGCCAAATGTTAATTTGAGCATTATTAATTTTGTAGGCATGGGTTTTTTTGGGGGGGGGGGTCTTTGTTTTTGGTTTTAGGTAAGTGGTATAAGCCTATTCCTTGGAGAATAATGTCAATTTCTATGAAAGAAATATGTATGTAGGCCATACAGTTAAATATAAAGATATTTACATTTATAATAGAAAGATAGGGCTATTTCTTTCTACTAAGCAAACTTTTATAACATTTCCTTTTTTCCTCTTTTCTCTAGGTTTAACTATAGGTCAACACATCATCTTGCATCTCATGGGTTCTATGAATTTTTAAATTGGTTTGATGAAAGAGCATGGTATCCACTAGGAAGAATAGTAGGTGGTACTGTAAGTATATCTGCAGTTATTTGTTAATCATAGTAGTTATGTTAATCATAAAGTTTTTATAGCTATTTGAGTAAATCATGAGTTGCTAAGGTGATGGAGATTTTTGAAACCTTTGTATAGTTAACTAATACAGTTTTCTGTCACTGATTAGTATTTAATATACTAAATCTCTTTTTGACACTCGTTCTCTTCCCCCACCCCTTTCCCTGCACTTGTTTGGGTTATCTCACACTAGCCATTATTTCTGACAAGTGGAGGCTGGGAGGGGACATTTCTTGTCATAGTACATCTTAAGTTCACATTATTTGTGGTTTTGTTCTATAGCAACTTCACTGAAAAAATATTTTTTGGAAGAAAATACAAATTTAGAAGAATCAGATCATTTTATTTATATTGGGGGGTGGAGGCGGCAGAGGGAAAGGGGGAAGAGAGAATCTTAAGCAGGCTCCACGCCCAGTGCAGAGCCCAACGTGGGGCGCAATGTCACAACCCTGAGACCATGACCTGAGCTAAAATCAAGAGTCAGACACTTAACCAACTTAGCCACCCAGGCGCCCCCAGATAATTTTAATTTTTAGGTCCTAAAGCTGCGCTAAATTATTTCAGGTAATTGAGTACTGATCATATAGCTCATAGAGAGCGATTATATTCAGAATGTGACATAAGGGAAATATTTTTACGGTCTGGAATGTAAGGAGAATGTTGAAAGTGCAAGATAGATATCTTTGGGGAAATATATGTTTAGTCTTATTTTTTTCTTGATATTTTGTCAAATGTTTATCAATTTTATTAGATCTCTTAACCCAAAGAAACTAACTTTGTTGATTATATTTATTATGTGTTTGTCTTTTATTGTATTTCAATTTATTTCCTTTCTCCCATTTTCTTGAGTTTATTTTGATGTTTTTCTGACTTCTTGATATAGTTTGCTCATTAAGTGTTCTTTGTTATTAATGTATTTATTTTAAAGCTATAAATTCCCACTAATCACTGTTTTAGCTACATTTATAATGCCTAAGTTTTGATACGTAGTACTTTTATTTTCATTCAAGTTGAAATTTATTTCAATTCCCCTTATCATTCCTGCTGCTTCATGGGTTATTTAGAATTGTATTTAACTTTTAAACGTAAGAGGACTTCCTAGTTATATTTTGTTGCTTTATATTATGGTTAGAGAGCAAATTCTGTAATTTCAGTCCTTTGAAATTTATTGAGACTTGATTTGTGGCCTAGCGTATAGCCACATTTTTAAATGTTCCCTCTCTGTTTGGAAAGAATATGTCCTCCATGACAGTAAGATGTTGTTTCTAATCTGGGGCATTTTCTTATCCTTGATGTAAACAGAGATAGAAGGAGAGGAGTCATGGTCTCCAGGGCAAATTAGGAAGGTATTGAGTGGTAAGAGATGTGATAGATGGCTATTATCTGCACTTCATGGTGCTAATCCTGTTATGTACCTTATTGTAATATTTGATGACTACAGTTTGTTTCTGGGTGTGTTTATAACTTTTTATTTTGAATGCATACTTACTGGAGGTTTGTTTTCTGAGACTCCTGGTGTCCCTAGTATTTAGGACCATTTCTATAATAATCTTTCTCATTTGCTTTCACTAGAGCCCATAGGGGTTTCACTGGTTCTAGGGCAGTTTTCAGAGGTTGTTTCTTAGCTTGAAGTTTCTCACACCTGAAGTTGTTATAAATGTGGAACCCATATTCATAAATGTATTGAATGAGTTTATTTCTCGTTTTGTTTCTATTCAAAGCTTTGGAAGTAAGGCATAAAGTTCCTTACTGCTTCCCTTGGTGGATGGGTATAATTTGTCTAGTTTCATAAACAGGCCCTGGATTTGTGCCGGGAATTAGGCATTTTCTCTGATCCCTGTATTGAGCAATAATCCTACAACCTAAGGTGTGTATCGGCCTGGAGTGCTTTTTTCCTCTTTTGGGCTCCCTTGGCTTCAGTACCTACTTTGAATTCCTGCTTTATTTTTGGAGAGTTCTCTTTCTTTTGAGCTTAAATATGTTTTTTTGTTGTTGTTAGGCAGGTTTTTTGTTTGGTTGGCTGGTTTTTAAGGTCCTTTGATCCTATAGTTGTATGTGTTTTGGCTATATTTTGTGTCAGTTTAGTCTGCCCTGTTATCGTGGATGTATTGACTACCTTTAGAGGTTATTTGGATTTTTTTTCATTTTCTTTGAATATGACTGTCAAAATCATACACTGGAACCTGGTATTATATGTGAAAAGGAACAAAATTTTAATTTTTAAGAATTGTGATGATTGCCACACTTTACACCCTTCTTTAATTCTATCCTCCTTCCATGCAACTCAGCAGGTATTGTGTGTCCATTTTGTGCTAATCATTGTTCTGGGTGCTGAGGAAAATTTTCCTGCTCTTCCAGAGCTTATATTCTTGTGAGGGTGGTGAGTTAATAGACAATAAAGTAAGTAACATAAAAAGTATGTGAAATGGTGAGAAGTATGAGGGAGAAAAAGCAAGGGAAAGGGGTAAAGACCATAGGGAGTTTGCAGTTTTAAATAGTATTGCTAGGAAAGGAAATTTATAACTTTTTTTGTAGTTTCTTTGATGGAGAAAGGAAAGAATCTTTTAGGATTTAGATAAGGATGGAAATGTAATTACACATTTTAATCAGCTGTGAATAGCACAAAAATAATATCCTACTTATTTTTCTCATCTTCCTCTTCCAGGATGAGGGTAAGGAGTATAACTGTTAACTGGCTTCTTCTAGTTTATTATTATTCTCTTCCATCCTTAAATACCTTAAGTGGTGTAAAAATGTTCAACCTTCCAGGAGTCCAAAAACATTTCTTTGAATTCATCAGCTGACTAGGTTTTTTGTCCCTAGCTAGAGTTGTTTACATTCCAAATCTTGGCTTTGAAGGGAGGGAAGATACTTACATAATATTGCACGTAACTTTTCTTATCTTCTCTTTTTTTTCTCATTTCCTTATATACATAAAAGTGTGGGCAAAGTTGGAGCATGTTAAAACCCTAAACTTAAGAGTAAGTTAGACTAGGACCCTGTTTTATAGTGAAAAAAGAGTGAGTAGAATTAATAAGAAAGTTGCCTACCGTTTTTCATTTCTAAACATTATCATTTTTAATGATTCATTTTGTCTGATCTTCCTTTATTTAAATATCTGTTGCTCCATATATGAGCTTTTCCTTTGTATCCAATATAAAAGAACGTTTAATTTTGTTGTATAGGAATGTGGTGAAGAAGGCAAACTGTTTTGAGACCTTATTCTCAAGCTTACTATAAAAAACCGTGTGTAATAATAAAAGAACTCATGTTAGTGTTTTGAGCTACCTTATTTTATATGTAATTAAATTTTCCATTTTTATCTTCCTAGGTTTACCCAGGGTTGATGATAACAGCTGGCCTTATCCATTGGATTTTAAATACATTGAACATAACAGTTCATATAAGAGATGTATGTGTGTTCCTTGCACCGACTTTTAGCGGCCTTACATCTATATCTACTTTCCTGCTTACCAGAGAACTTTGGAACCAAGGAGCAGGACTTTTAGCTGCTTGTTTTATTGCTATTGTACCAGGTTACATTTCTCGGTCAGTAGCTGGCTCCTTTGATAATGAAGGCATTGCTATTTTTGCACTTCAGTTCACATACTACTTGTGGGTAAGTAACAATGTTTGCTTCCATTTAATACTCATGAACTTTGTGTGGAAATGCTGTAGGTTGTACACATTTGTCCTTTATCAATTATAGTTCCATACAGGGATCTATTACTGTTCATAGTAAACTTAGTAATGAACAACATTTAAAAATGTCATGTACTCTGCTGTGCACACTCTCCCTCACCGCCCCCATGTGTAGATGATCGTTTTCAACAATCCTGTTATGCCTGTTTCACAGATGATGATAATATATCCTTAATTTTTATGTGTCATAGTTCCAAAAAAGAGGTTACCAAAAAGCCATCCTAGTGGTTTGTTTGTTTCTTTTTGAGTCGAGAAAGGGGCCAAAAATACTTAGGAAGGTTGAAATGTGATTTAATGACTTGGGATTTTGAATTCTGTTGCAAAACTAGCATTATTTTGCTGTTTCCAAGTTATTTCTTCCCAATCTATATACCTGTTATTGTCTTTTTGCATTAGCGAGTACTTACAGTACAATGTTCAAAAGAAGTGGTGAGAGGGAACATCCTTGCCTTGTTCTTGAGCTTAGTGGGAAAGCTTTGAGCTTCTCAACATTAAGTATGATGTTAGCTGCAGATTTTTGGTAGATATTTATCAACTTGAAGAAGTTCCACTCTATTATTAGCTTGCTGATAGATTTTTATCATGAATGGATGGATTGTGTCAGATGTTTTTTCTGTATCTATTGGTAATTTCCCCCCCTTTTTTTGATGTGATACATTAATTTTCAAATGTTGAACCAGCTTTTCATACCAGAGATAAATCTCACTTGGTCAGGGCATATAATTCTTATAATACATTGTTGGATTTGATTTCCTATTATTCTGTTGAGGATTTTTACATCTGTATTTATGATACATATTGGTCTGTAGTTTTCTTGTAATGTCTTTGCTTGGTTTTGATGTTAGGATAATACTGATCTCATAGAATGAGTTAGGAAAGTATTCCCTTCACTTACATTTTCTGAAAGATTATAGAGAATTGGTATAATTTCTTCCTTAAATGTTTGGTAGAATTTACCAATGAACCCACTTTGGCCTGGTGCTTTCTATTTTGGAAGGTTATTATTAATTACGGGGTGAATTTCTTTAATAGATACAGGCTTATTTAGATTGTCTCCTTGTGTGAGTTTTGGCAGATTTCTCTTTCAAGGAATTGGTCCATTTCATTTAGGTTATCAAATTTGTGGGCATTAGATTGTTCCTAGTATTCCTTTACTATCCTTTTAATAAACTGTCTGTGGGATCTGTAGTGACATCACTTCTTTTATTTCTAGTAGTAATTTATGTCCTCTTTTTTTTCTTTGTCTAGAGACTTATTGATTTTGTTGATCTTTCAAATAACCAGTCTTTGGTTTCATTGATTTTTTTTCCTCTATTGTTTTCTGTTTTTTGATTTTCGTTGTAATTCTTTTTTCTTCTACTTCCTTTGGATTTAAATTGTCCTTTTTTTTTTTTCTAGTTTCCTAAGGTAGAAACTAACTTAGGTTACTGATTTAGATCTTTCTTTTTTAATATATATGCATTCAGTGCTATAAATTTCCCTATAAGCACTGCTATTTCTGTATCCCACAAATTTTAATAAGTTGTGTTTTGATTTTTAACTTAGTTAATATTTTTAATTTTTTCTTGAGAGTTAATCTTTGACCCATGTGTTACTTTAGAAGCATGTTGTTTAATCCCAGTTCTTTAGTTATCTTTCTGTTACTGATTTTTTAGTTTGATTCCTTTGTGGGCTAAGAATGCACATTATGTGACTTCTATTCTTTAAATTTGTTAAGATGTATTTTTTTTTTTTAAAGATTTTTTTTTTTTTTTTTTTTTTTATTTGAGACAGAGAGAATGAGAGAGAGAGAGCACATGAGAGGGGGGAGGGTCAGAGGCAGAAGCAGGCTCAGGGAGCCTGATGCGGGACTCAATCCAGGGACTCCAGGATCATGACCTGAGCCGAAGGCAGTCGCTTAACCAACTGAGCCACCCAGGCGCCCCAAGATGTATTTTATAGTGAATGTTCCATGTGGCCTTGAGAAGAATGTATGTTTTCCTGCTTGTAGATGAAGTAGTTTATAGATCCAGGATACCAAGTTTATTGATGAGTTTGAGTTTCACCTACATCCTTACTGATTAGCTGCTGCTTGTGTCCGTTTCTGAGAGACAGAGGTTTTGAAGTCTCCAATTATGATAGTGGATTCATCCATTTCTCCTTGCATTTCTATCAGTTTTTTCCTCACTTGGTTTGATGCTCTGTTGTTATGTGCATAGACTTTAAGGGTTGTTATGTCTTCTTGAAGAATTAATCCCTTTATCTTTATGTAATGCTTTTTATTATCCCTGATAACTTTACTTGCTTTGAAGTCTGATCTGAAATTAATATAGCTACTCCTGCTTTCTTTTGATTAGTGTTAGCATTGTACATTTTTTTGCCATCTGTTTATTTTTAATTTATATATATCTTTATATTTAAACTAGGTTTCTTGCAGACAGCATATATTTAGGTCTTGTTTTTAGATCCACCCTGTCAATTCGTTTTTTAATGGGTGCATTTAGACTATTGACATTCAAAGTGATTATTGATGCAGTTGGATTAATATTTATACTAAATGTCTTACTGTTTTCTATTTATTACCTTGATCTTTGTTTCTTTTTTTGCCCTTCACTCTTTTTCTGCCTCTTATGGTTTTAAGTGAACATTTTGTAGGATTCCATTTTCTCTCCTTTCTTAGCGTATCAGTTTTTGTTTTGTTTTTTACTGTTTTAGTGGTTGTCATAGAGTTTGCAGCATACATTTACAACTATTCCAAGTCGCCTTTCAAAGAACACTGTACCACTTCACAGGCAGTGTGAGTACTTTATAATAACATAATCCTAATTCCTCCCTCCTGTTCCCTGTATCATTACTGTCATTCAGTTCATGCATACATAATCATATATATATGTAAGGTATAGTCACTAGCATACATAATAGAATACATAGTTGGTATTATTTTCAAAAAACTTATGCGTTAGCTCAATTAAGAATGAGAAATAGTTTTTTTTTAAGATTTTATTTGAGAGAGAGAGCATGAGCAGGGGGAGGGACAGAGGGAGAAGGAGAAGCAGACTCCCTACTGAGCAGGGAACCCAATGAGGGGCTTGATCCCAGGGTCCTGGGGTCATGATCTGAGCTGAAGGCAGATGCATAACCAACTGAGCCACCCAGGCACCCTGAAATAGTTTTTATTTTAATTTATTCCATCTTCAGTGCTCTTACTTTCTTTATGTAGATCTTAGTTTCTGATCTATGTTATTTTTCTTCTCACTAAAGAACTTTTAATGTTTATTGCAAGGCAGGTCTACTGTCAACAAATCCTCTCAATTTTTGTTTGTCTGGAAAAGTCCTTATTTCTCCTTAAATTCTGAAGGATAATTTCACAGGGTACAGAATTCTGGGTTGGTGTTTTTCCCTCTCAGTACTTTAAATATCTGGTTCTGTTCTATTCTTGCTTGCTTGCTTGGTTTCTGAGTAGATGTCATAAAATTCTTTGTTCCTCTCTAGGTAAGGTGTCTTTCTTTTGGCTTCTTTCAGGATTTTTATTTTTAATTTTCTGTAGTTTGACAAAGATGTGCCTGGTACAGGGTAGTTGGATTTTTTTTTTTTGGCATTTATTCTTTAGTGCTTGAATTTCCTGGATCTATGGTTTGGTGTCTGACATTAGTTTGGGGAAATTCTCTATCATTATTGTTTCAAATACTCTATTCTTTCTCTCTTTCTTCTCCTCATGTACTAGGTAAAAGGAATTATGGTAAATAAGCCTTTAGTAATGTGGAGTTAAGGTGTGAGGAGAGGGAAAGCATTCTGTAGTTGTAAGATTAGGTCTGAGTCTTTTAATAAGCAGGATTGTAAACTTCGTGTGTTGCCCTTCTCCCCCCTGCCTTACTTAAGTAGACAGGGTTGGCTGGAGCTGACTGGAGTTGGATATTCCTCTCCCTGACGTAAGTTTCTCCAAGGATAGGCCTTGTTTTATTTATTTATTTTTTTTAAGATTTTTTGTTTATTTGTTAGAGAGCACAAGTAGGCAGAGCAGCAGGGAGAGGGAGAAGCAGACTCCCCAGTGAGCAGGGAGCCCGACGTGGAGCTCGATCCCAGGACTCTGGGATCATGACCTGAGCCGAAGGCAGTTGCTTAACCAACTCAGCCACCCAGGCGCCCCAGGATAGGCCTTGTTAAGAACAGAATGCTCAGGCATATTTCAAAATGGTTCCTTTTCCCTTCCTTGTGCTGGAAACAAGGGGATTTGTTTCTTACATTTACTTATAAGAACCTGGTGGAGATCCTGGAGGTAAATCCCACAGAATTGTGGCGGCCTTTGTATGACTGGGTCCACCCTGTACTTTTAAGTTTCCACACTGAGCTTCCAGCCATTCCTCAAACAGTTTAGGTTTTCCTGTGTTCTGTGTCTCATACTGTTTCCCATATCAATTCCCACTCGTGTGACTGTGTGTTTGCATGTGTGTCTCTAATCTCTCTCTCTTTTTTAAGATTTATTTATTTGTGGGAGAGAGACAAAGCAGCAGGAAGAGGGAGAAGCAGGCTCCCCGCTGAGCAGGGAGCTTGATGTGGGACTTGATCCCAGGACCCCGGGATCATGACCCGAGCCCAAGGCAGACGCTTAAATGACTGAGCTACCCACACGCCCCTGTGTGTCTCTAATCTTGTTGATTAGAGTTATTGATTTTTCAACTGTTCAGCTTTTTACTTTTTGTTAGGATAGAATGGTTCCTTACATTTGGAACCAGAAACCAGAAGTATGTTGCCCAGTTATCTAAACTTAATGTTCTTTTTAACATGTAAAATGAAGTTACTTAGTACTGGCTTCAACTTAAAGCTTGCATTTATTTTATTTTACCTGTAGCCTATGCTCATACTTTTTCAGTGTTGAAAATTGCCAAATTTTTTACATGTGAATACTTTTTTATATGTTAAGTATATTTTTAGGTATCTAGGTGAATTGGAAGTGTTATTTTCTCTTTAATAATTACATCTTTTAAAATTACTTAGCCCTTGGAAATTTTTACTTTGGCAAGAAATTTCAGAGGAGAATGTTTTAGTCAACAGTATAGATGGTTGCTTGATTTTGAGTTTCAGAAGAAAACACCCATGGAGATGAATATGATGACAAGCAGTAGGATGCTGCTAATGCTGCTGTATTCATCCAAAAATGTTTAAAAACATAGTCTTTATTTTGTGCATATGAAGAAAAAACACAAAATTTGGAACATCTGTTTGAGGCCTTTTAACATACAATTTAAAAAATTTTAAAAGTATGTATGAATGTTGATAGATCTTTATAATATAATGCCAAGTGGAAAAATAAGTTGAGGTGCAATATGTACAGTATGATATCTTTATTTAAATTTTAAACAGTATAAATCATACCATATGTTGTGTATAAAAATATAGCATATATATCCATCATGTACAGGGTAGTAGGTATTCTCAGTATGAGTGAGTGATTTTGAGGAAGGAATTTTAAGGGAGGTTCAACTATGTTGTTAAAATTTTTAATAAAATCATCTGAAGCAAATAAGTATTCTCATTTAGAAGTCTGGATGGCTATTCTTTACTCTTCTATATATTTTGTAATTTAAAAAATAATAATAATCGAAAATAATATATCCTGATGTGCCTGGTGGCACCATGCTGCATTCCTACCAACAATTTAGGAAAGTTTTAATTTCTCTAAATCCTTGCCAATACTTATTTTTTCTGTGTGTGTTTTTAATATGTCACCTGTTGGCATGAGGTCATATCATGGTTTGTTTTTATTGTAAAATACACATAAAATTTAACCATTTATAAGTACATTAAATACATTCACCATCACTACTATCCATCTTTATAACTTTTCACCTCATGAAACTTGAAACTATACCCATTAAACAGTAATTCCCCATTCTTCCCTCCCCTATCCCTGGACAACCACCATTCTACTTTTGGTCTCTGTGGTTTTGATTACCCTGAGTATCTCATATAAGTGGAATCATACGGTTTTTGTCTTTTTGTCACTGGCTTATTTTACTTAGCATAATATAATGTCCTCAAGGTTTATAAATGTTGTAAGCATATGTCAAAATTTCCTTCCTTTTTAAGGCTGAATAACATTCCATTCTGTTTATATACCACATTTTGTTTATCCATTTCATCTGTTGTTGGACACATGGGTGGTTTTGTATTTTAAGTATTGTGAATAATGTTGCATGAACATAGGTGTACAGATATCTGTGAGATATTATTTGCATTTCTTTGCGGTATATACCCAGAAGTGAAATGCCAGATCATGTGATAATTCTGTTTTCCATTTTTTGAGGAACTACCATTCTGTTTTCCATAGCCACTGTACCAGTTTACATTCCCATTAGCAGTACACAAGGGTTCCAGTTTTTCCACATCCTTGTCAACACCTGTTATTTTCTTTTTCTTCTTCTTCTTCTTTTTTTTTTTTTTTTTTGGATAGTAGCTATCTTAATGGGTATGAGATGGTATCTCATTGTGGTTTTGGTTTTGGTTTTCACTTTCCTGGTACCTAATGATGTTGAGCTTCTTTGCTTGTGGTTAAAAGGCCATTTGTAGGGTGCTTGGTGGCTCAGTTGGTTAAGCGACTGCCTTCGACTCAGGTCATGATCCCGGAGTCCTGGGATCGAGTCCCACGTCGGGCTCCCTGCTCAGCAGGGAGTCTCCTTCTCCCTCTGACCCTACCCCCTCTTGGGCTCTCTCTCTCACTCTCTCTCTCTCAAATAAATAAAATCTTTAAAAGAAAAAAAAAAAAGGCTATTTGTTATCTGGGGAAATGTTTATTCAAGTCCTTTGCCCATTTTTGAATCAGGTTTTTGTTGTTGATCTGTTTTAGGAGTTCTCTATATATTCTCAATATGAATCCATTATAAGATACATGACTTCTGAATATTTTCTCCCATTCTATGAGTTACCTTTTTTATTGTATTGTCTTTTGACAATTTTTAATTTTCCCTGAAGTCCAATTTGTCTGTCTTTTCTTTTGCTGCTTTGCCTTTGGTGTCTTATCTGAGAAATCATTGCCAGATTTAATGTGATGAAGCTTTTTGCCCTGTGTTTTCTTCTAAGAGTTTTAGGTCTTACATTTAGATCTTTTTGAGTTAATCTTGTATATGATGTTAAGTAAGGGTTCAACTTCATTATTTTGCACAGATGTCCAGCTTTCCCAGCACCATTTATTGAAGATTGTCCTTTCCCCATTGAATGGTCTTGGCACCCTGGTTGAAAATCAGGAAGTGTGTTTTCTCTAGCTTAAACTTTTTCAAGATGCTTTTGTTTATTAGGGGTCTTTAGAGATGCTATATGAATTTTAGAATGGATTTTTTACTTCTGCAAAAAACATCATTGGGATCTTGAATCAGATTACATTGACTTTGTAGATCACTTTGCGTAGTATTATCATCTTAATACTGTCTTTCAATTCATGAATGAACATGGGATGTTTCCATTTATGTCTTTAATTTTTTACAGCAGTGTTTTTAGAGTTTTCATTGTTATAAGTCTTTTATCTCATTAGTTAATTCATAAGTGTTTTATTCTTTTTGATGCTATTGCAATTGAATTTTTTCAGTAATTTCCTTTTCAGATTGTTCATTGTTGGTATAGAAATACAACTGAGGGCGCCTGGGTGGCTCAGTTGGTTGAGCGACTGCCTTCAGCTCAGGTCATGATCCGGGAGTCCCGGGATCGAGTCCCACATCGGGCTCCCTGCTCAGCAGGGAGTCTGCTTCTCCCTCTGACCCTCCTCCCTCTCATGTGCTCTCTCTCTCATTCTGTCTCTCAAATAAATAAATAAAAATCTTAAAAAAAAAAAAAAAAGAAATACAACTGATATTTATATATTGACTTTGTATCCTGCAGCTTAGCTGAATTCAGTTGCCAGGTCTGACAGTTGCTGTGTGTGGAATCTAGGGTTTTCTACATATGAAATTGTATTATCTGCAAATAGGAATCATTTTTCTTCTTTCTAATTTGGATGCCTTTTGTTTTTCTTGCCTGATTGCTCTGACTAGAACTTCAGGTACAGCTGACCCATGAACAACACAGATTTGAACTGTGAGGATCCACTTAAGTGGATTTTTTTTTCAAGAAATACAGTACAGTATATAAATGTATTCTCCTTATGATTTTTAAAATATTTTCTTTGGCTTACTTTATTAGAAGAATACATTGTAAAATACATGTAATATATAAACTATGTGTCAACCAGCTGATTATATTAGGGGTAAGGTTCCAGTCTACAGTAGGCTATTAGTAGCTAAGTTTTTGAGGGTCAGAAGTTATATGCAGGTTTGCAACTGTGTGGGAGCCAGTGCCCCTAACCCCCCTGCATTGTTCAAGGGCCAACTGTATTATGTTGAATAGAAGTTGCAAAAGTGGGCCTTGTCTTATTCCAGATCTTACAGGAAAAACTTCAGTCTTTCACTATTGAGTATGTTTGCTGTGGGTTTTTCATATATGGCTTTTACATTATATGTTGTATATTAACATAATGTTATTAAGTATGTAATAATATTAATACATATTTTGTATATTTAAAAAATATTTTTAAAGGTTTATTTATTTTAGAGCACGTGTTACACATGTGCGTGTTGGGGGGGGCAGAGGGAGAGAATCTTCAAGCAGACCCCCCCACTGACCACAGAGCCCGATGTGGCCCAGTCCCACCACCCATGAGATCAGGACCTGAACTGAAACCAAGAGTCGGTTGCTCAACAGACTGAGCCACCCAGGTGCCCCTTAAAATATTTTTTATATATATTTCTCAGTTGGACCAAGGTATTCCTCTAGTAGACACCTTAGGAAAGTCTCAAAGTACAGTATTTCTCAAGTCCTTGCATGTTTAAACCTGTTTTTCTGTAGCCTCATACTTGATAGTTGGACTGATATAAAATTCTAGGCCATATAGTCTTTGTTTGAATTTCTTGAAATTGTACCACCCTCACTTTATTTTGCTTCCTACTGTCAAGAACCTAATTTTATTGTTTAATAAGAAACATGGGGGTGCCTGGGTGGCTTAGTCAGTTAAGCATCTGCCTTCGGCTCAGGTCATGTTCTCAGGGTCTTGGGATTGAGCCTCTCATTGGACTCCCTGCTCAGCAGGGAGTCTGCTTCTCCCTCTCCCTAGCTCCGCCAACTCGTGCATGCTCGCTCTCTCTCCCTCAAATAAATAAATAAATAAACTTAAAAAAAATAAATCTTATTGGGCAAAAAAAAAGGAAGAAATGTCTTCTAATCCTGAAGTAATAGAGATTTTTTTTCTATGTCAGTAAAGTAATAAATTTCCTAGATGTGTCCGAAAGCTGACCTTTCTGGTAATGTTGATCCCTTTCAACATGTAGATTGGTATTATTTCTGAGAAGTTGTTTTGTTGCTGTTGTTTTTGCATGTTTATTTGTTTTTAAGATTTTATTTATTTGAGAGAGAGAGAGCGCAGGCACGCATGAGCAGGGGGAGGGGCAAAGGGAGAGGGAGAAGCAGGCTCCCTGCTGAGCAGAGGCTCATTCCCAGGACTCTGGGATCATGACCTGAGCTGAACGCAGATTCTTAACCAACTGCCCCTCTGAGAAGTTGTTTTTGATTGTAGTTTTAAATATCAGTTTGTTTCACTGTTTTTCTTGGATTTTCTAAGTGCCTTCTATATCACTTGGTTTATGACCCTTTTTCTTTATCTTGGCTGTTTTCCTTCTCTCCTTATAACATGCTGCTGAATTTGGTTTTTAGTATTCTGTTGAGGGTTTTTACATCAGTGTTCATAGGTGATAACTGGTCAGTAGGTTTTCTTCTAGTGTTTTTTGTCTGTTTTTGATACCAGGGTAATGCTGGCCTGATAGAATGAATTAGGAACAATTTCATCCTCTTCAGTTGTTTTTGGAAAAGTTTGAGGATTGATATTCTTTCTTTTAATGTTTTATAGAATTTACCAAGGAAGCCATCAAGTCCCAGGCTTTTCCTTGTTGAAAGATTTTTGATTACCAGTCCAACCTATTAGTTACAGGTCTATTCAGATTTTCTATTTCTGCATGATTTAGTATTGGTAGGTTTTATATTTATAGGAATTCATCCCATTTCATATAGGTTATCCACTTTGTTGGAGTACAGTTACTCATAGCACTGCCTTATAATCCTTTTAATTTCTACAGAATTAGTAACATTTCCATTTTTATTTCTGATTTAGTAATTTGACTTTCTCTTTTTTTTCTTAGTCCGTCTAGCTAAAGATTTGTCAATTTTGTTGATACTTTCAAACACTACTTTTTGGTTTTGTTGATTTTATTATTTTTTTTAAAGATTTATTTTATTTATTTATTTGTCAGAGAGGGCACACAAGCAGGGGGAGTGGCAGGCAGGTAGAGGGAGAAGCAAGCTCCACACTGAGCAATGAGCCCAATGTGGGACTTGATCCCAGGACCCTGGGATCATGACCTGAGCCGAAGGCAGACATTAACTGAGCCACCCAGGTGTCCTAATTTTATTATTTTTTTATTCTCTAGTTTACTTATTATGTTATTTATTCTAGTAGTTTTGGGTTTAGTTTGTTCTCTTTCTAGTTCCTTAAATTTTACAGTTAGGTTGTTAATTTGAGATCTGTTTTTTAATGTATATGTTTATAGGTATAAATTTTTCTCTTAGCAATGCTTTGCAGCATCCCATAAGTTTTGGTGTGTTGTGTTTCGTTTTCATTCCTCTTTAAGTATTTTTTAAATTTCCTTGTTATTCCTTCTTTCATCCATTGGTTAAGTGTTGTTTCATTTCCACAAATGTGTGAATTTTCTAATTTCACTTCTGTTACTGATTTCAAACTTCATCCCATTGTGGTCAGAGAATATACTTTCTATGATCTCTGTCTCTTTAGAATTAATTTGTAGCCTAACATATGGTCTATCCTAGAAAATGTTCATGTGCACTTGAGAAGAATGTGTATCCTGATCTTATTGGGTCTAGTTGGTCTATTGAGTGAAGTCCTCTGTTTCTTTACTTATGTCTAGTTCTACCAATTGAGAGTGGGGTATTGAAGTCTCCAACTATTATAGAACTATTTCTCTCTTAATTTCTGTCAGTTTTTGCTTCATATATTTTGATGGTCTGTCATTAAGTGTCTAAATGTTGTAATTGTTATACTTGGAGTATTGAATGTTTTATTAATATACATTGTCCTTTTTTGTCTTGCAGCCTTTTTTGATTTAAAGTTTGTTGTGTCTGTCATTAGTATAATTACCTGTTCTCTTTTAGTTACTGTTTGCATCGAATATCTTTTTCCATCCTTTAACTTTGAATATATTTGTGTCTATGGATCTAAAGTGAGTGCCTGGTGGAGAGTATATATTTAGAACCATGTGTTTTTATCCATTATGCCAGGCTTTATCTTTTGATTGGAGAGCTTGACTAAACCATTTACATTTATTCCTGATAAGAAAGATCTTATTTGTCATTTTGCTATTTATTTTCTATATGCCTAGTAGCTTTTCTGTCCCTCATTTCCTTTATTACTGTCTTTTGTGTTGAGCTGATTTTTTTTGTAGTGAAATGTTTAAATGCCTTTCTCATTTCCTTTTGGTATATATTATATTGCTGTTTTCTTTGTGGTTACCATGGGGGTTACTTTTAGCATTCTAATATTATAAAACTCTTATTTCAATTTATATTAGCTCATCTTCAATAGTATATAAAAAATCTCCCTACAACTCTCTTCCTACCCCTTTTGGTTGTTGATGTCACAAAATTAAATTTTTATACATTGTGTGTGCAAAAACAAACTAATAATTGTTTTAATTGTATTAGTCTCTTAAAGTATCTAGAAAACTAAATTTGGAGTTACAAATCAAAGTTAAAATAATGCTAGCTTTTATACACTGATAATTTTTGTTTGGACATTTAAGGTCCTTTGTATTTCCATATGAATTTTGCATCGGATTCTCCATTACAACATTGTTTTTTAAGTGGCATAACTTTTTTTATTAATTCAACAGATAATTTTGTAGAACACCGTGTGGAACTGGTGCTATTTTATATGTTGATTATACAGACTTAAATGAAGTTGATGAGCTGGTAGGGGAAATTATGAGTAGTATCCTGTTGCTTTTAATAATAGCTTGACAGAATGATAAAGCATACTCACTAAGGACTAAAAGATTATTTTGTGAGTTTTTCCCTTGTTCTGTTTTTTAAAGCAACATATTTAAAATAAACTAGGTTTAAAGTAGAAGCAGCTCCAGTATTTGAAATGAGGAGTTGGTTTGGAGTTCTGGCATAAAAACTCATTTTCTGACTTGTGGCAAGGTGTTTGACACTTTACTATCCTTCACTTTTCTTATAAATGAAATATAAAAAATGTTTTAGCTACAGAGTTGCATTAGATAATTACGTTTATGTCAAATTTGATCTTTACCAATTGAAAGTAAAAATAATAACAGCTCTGACTACTCTGAAAAGTTTTGTAGCCAAATGACATGAAGCTGAAACATTTTACATTAAGTTGTCTACTAATTCCTTATCTGGTGTGTTTATTTTTAAACTGCTCAACAGTCTTTAAAATTTTTTAAATACTTTGTTTTCAAAGCACCATTTCCAGACATTTTTGTGTATGCTAATTTGTGTTCTATAGTTTCTAACCTTTTTTTGTCAGGATTAAGTGCTTTAGAGTCTTTGGAGCCAAACTGCCCTGGTCTGGTTTCCTCTTTCCTGGATTTCAGTTCTTATCACTAGGAGTCATTTAAACCACTCCCATGTCTATTAAATCAACTGTAAAATGGAAGTAATAATAGTACCTACCTTATATGGTTTAAATAAGTTAATGTGTAGAACATTATAGGAACACAGAAATTGATGAGTACATGTTTGTTTTTACCTCTGTGTTACCACTCACCAACAACAGAGCTGATGCAAGTAAAATAGTACTGAGAACAGTACATATCGTTGCGACCTATAGAAATTTTTTTTTTAAGGTTTTCTCCCCTGCCTTTGTAATCAGTCCTCTCCTTAACCCATATTTCTTGCAACTGCAGATCTAATTTCTGTCTTCATATTTTTGGGAGTTTGTTTTCCATAATGCCATGTTGTAGAAACATACAGTGAGGGGTGTGACCCTTTATGTATGGCTTACTTCACTTAACATAAGACTTTTGAGAGTTATCCATGTTGTTGCATGTTTTAGTAGTTTGTTACTTTTTATTGCTGAGTAGTATGGGGGTACTATATGGATATACTATTGCTTATTTTGTTACCCAGTTTTTGGCATTTATGAATAAAATAGCTATAAATATTTGCATACAGTTCTGCATATGGGCATATATTAGTATTCCTTTTGGACAGATGCCTAGGTGTGTGGGGTTGCTGGTTTGTAATATAAGTACATGTTTAATTTTATAAATAGCTGCCAAATAGTTTTCCAGAATGCCTGTGTTATTTTTCATTCCCTCCACCAAAGTATGAGGCATTGCATTTACTCTGCTTTTACCAGCATGTGATATGTTCAGATTTTTAAATTTCAGCCATTCTAGTAGATGTGTAGTGGTATCTCATGGTTTTAATTTGCTTTTCTCCAGTGAGTAACAATTGAGCATGTTTTCATGTGCTCATTTTCCATTCTGATTCTTCTTTGGTGAAATGTCTGTTCATACCTTTTGCCTATGTTTTGGTTGGGTTGTTTTCTTATTATTGAGCTGTAAGAGTTCTTTATATATTTTGGAAACAAGTTCTCTATCAGATGAATGTTTTGTAAACATTTGCTCCCAGCTTGTCCTTTTATTTTTTTAACAATATCTTTCTAAGAGCAGAAATTAAATTTTTTTTTCTCCCCTCATTATATATATACTGGTTGGAACCTCGAACACAGTGTTCAGTAGAAGCATTGAGAATTTTTTTATCCTTTCCTTCCTGATTTTAAAGGGAAAGCATTCAGGCTTTCACCATTAAATTAAGTATGATGTTAGTTGTTTTTTCTAGATGTCCTTTATCATAACTTAAGGAAGCTTTCTTATTTTTAGTTTGAGAATTTTTATCACGAATGGGTGTTAGATTTTGTCAATAGCTTTTTTGTATCTATTGATATGATCATATGGTTTTGTCCTTAATTACATTAATTCAAGGTTTTCTAGTTTAATACTATTGACATTTGGGACAGGCAGTTATTTCTTGTGTTGTAGAGTGTTTAGTGCATCCCTTACCTCCACACACTAGATGCCAGGAGTACTTTCTCCCTATTCCTCACTTGGGAACCACCGCATTTTTTTTTTCAGATGTTAAAACAACCTTGAATTCATGGAATCAATTCCACTTGTTCATGACACATAATCCTTTTTTTTTTATATTGTTGGTTTTGTGTTTATATTTTGTTAAGAATTTTTTCATCTGTATCCATGAGGGATATTAACATGTAGTTTTCTTTTCTTGTGATATCTTTGTCTGGCTTTGGTTTTTGGTTTTTTTTTTTTCTAAGATTTTATTTATTTGAGAGAGCGTGCATGCGCGCGTGAGAGCACAAGCGGGGGAGGGGCAGGAGGAGAGGGAGAAGCAGACTCCCTGCTGAGCAGGGACCCTGATGTGGGGTTCAATCCCAGGGGCTTGATCCCAGGGCCCCAGGATCATGACCAGAGCCCAAGGCAGATGCTTAACTGACCTAGCTACTCAGGCGCCCCTGTCTGGCTTTGATATCAGAGTTAATACTGGGCTCTTAAAATAATTAGGGAAGTGTTTCCTTCTCCTCTGTTTTCTGAAAGAATCTTTATAAGATTGGTATTATGTCTTCCTTAACTGTTGATACTTTTCACCAGTGAAGCCATCTGAACCTGGGAAGATTTTTAATTACTAATTCAATTTTTATTGACATAGTTCTGTTCTGATTTTGTTTCTTTATGAATAATTTGGTAAAGTATTTCTTTTTTGAAATTTTTTTTCATGTATATGATATTTGTTGGCACAAATTATTCATCATACTCCTTTATAATTCTTTGAATTTCTGTACAGTCTATAGTGATGTTACCTCTCATTCCTAGTATTGGTCATTTGTATCTTCTTTCTTGGTCAGTCTAGTTAAAGTTTATTCACCTTTTGGTTTCATTTATTTTTCTCTGTATTTGGTTTCTATTTCATTGAATTCTTGACTTTTATTATTCTATTTTGTATTTGGTTTGCTCCTTTATAGCTTCTTGAGGTTGAAGCCTAAGTTATTTTAGCTATTTCTGTTTTTCTAATGTGAAATTTTTTTTTAATTTTTTAATTTTTAAAGATTTTATTTATTTGACAGAGAGACACACAGCGAGAGAGAGAACACAAGCAGGGGGAGTGGGAGAGGGAGAAGCAGGCTTCCTGCTGAGCAGGGAGCCCGATGCGGGGCTCGATCCCAGGACCCTGGGACCATGACCTGAGCCAGAGGCAGTAGTAGCTTAATGACTGAGCCACCCAGGCACCCCCTAATATGAAATTTAAATTATACTTTCATTATTGCTTTAGCTATATTCTGTATATTTCAGTATGTTGTGTTCTCATTGTCATGTAGTTAAAATATTTTTCTAATTCTTGATTTCTTCTTTGACCCATGGGTTCTTTAGAAGCGTGTTGTTTAGTTTCCTAATATTTGGAATTTCCAGCCTTTTTTTTCTCTTGATTTCTAGTTCCATTGTTGAAGATTTCTGATTCAGGAGCTTTAATATTAACATGTCAAAGACTGAGTTAAAAAAACCCCTATCCAAACCTACCATCTCTTGGTCTTCCTCCTCCCCGCTTATGGGTAATACCTCAAGGTAGGAAACTAGGAGTTCTCAACTTCTTTTTCTCTACTACTAATTCTAGTAGTTCACCAAAAAAATGTTGATTTGGCCCTTAAACATAGCCTCTCCTTTATGTCTACATTCCTACCACTGTAAATTTGGACCTCAACACTCACTTAGTCATATACCATCCTCCTGACTTGTATTTCTGTTACCAACAGGATCTATAAGGACCTTAATGCCACTCAGTGTCTATACTCACCCATGTGGTTTCTGTCATACTGTGCTTTGACTGTAGTTCTTGCTTTTGTGTCTTACCTCTCCATTTGGGGCATGACTGAGTTATAATTTGTGTGTCCAACATAGCCTTGCAGAGTTTTATGTGTATTGGTAAATACAGCAGAATATGTTTGATTCCTTTTCTCATTCTCTCTCAGCCTATACAGTTGGTTTTGGGGTTTGAGAAAATTTCAGGGTATGGACTATATTTAGTGGTTATAAGTATATTTTGGTTTTTTGGTAATAGATTGTAGCAGGGACTGGGCCCAGTCAGTCACAGTAGATTACATAAGGGGAGTTTTAGAAAAAGAAGTATTAACTATGATAGAAGAGTAATACAGAAGGAAGCCCTATATGATATGCTAAGGCTGAGGGAAAGTACTCAAGGAAGGACAAACTTAGGATTCAGATTTCATTAGGGTGTGGTTCAGCCCACCAACCCCAGAGAAGTTTGATGGTTAGGCCAGCCTAGAGCTTCTTTGGAGCTGCCTGACAGGCGATTGACCACCCTCTGGAGTGTAGGCATTCAGGAGTGGGGAGCTGCTAACCTGTAGCATAGTGTGCAGTGGGAGTCTGGGTACCAGCATGGGCAGGAAGCTTTTAGACTGTGTTACCATGTAAAGAGGACCGCAGAAAAGTTATTACTAGACCAAGGCTGCAAAGTCACATAAGGACTGTGTTCTGCCCCATGGCTGGGGTCGGCACCACCAGATGTTCTCACACCTATACCACCAACGCCAGCCTACACCTAAAATGATTGGAGAGCCTCTACTGCAGTGTTCTTTCAGCACCCTCTACCGAGAGAACTTAACATCATACTTACTTTAAAGGAGAACTACTTAGAAAGTATTCTGTTGTTTATCATAGAACATATATTGAAGGGTGCATTTGGAGCTAAGAGGCAATAAAATGATAACTGACACACAAATATAAAGCACTGAATGGTCATTTGCAAGCTTTCTCTGCCAGCATTTATCTTCTCTACCTCCAGTTCACTGGATAGCCTTTTTTTCTCCGTCACTAGGTAGAATCATTTTTTTCTTTATTCTATTGATCTACCTGCTGTAGCCTTCGTGCCCCTGTTCTTGGGATTCCATTTTGTTTCTGGAGCATCTCGTCCTCTGAGAACACTATTTCTTCTAATCTCTCCATTTAGAATTAGGCCTTTCTGGGGCACCTGGGTGGCTCAGGTCAAGCCCTGCGTCCTCAGGCTCCTTGCTCTGCAGAGAGCCTGCCTCTCCCTCTCCCTCTGGCCCGCTCCCTTTCCCCCCTCATGTTCTTTCTTTCTCTCTCAAATAAATAAAATCTTTAAAAAAAAAATAATTAGGCCTTTCTGAACATTCTTTCCCATTTCCCTGGTAGCTGCTTTCCTTTCTAAAAATCATCTTTGGTCTCTCTAATTTATCTTTTGGTCTCTGTGATTTTGGCATTAGCACTTGGTTTCAACTCACTTCTCCACTCTGTAGAGATTGGATATTATAGGAACAATTTTTAATCAGCCCTGGTAATTTTTTTCACTTTTAAAATGTCAGTATTTTAATATACTGAGACATTTTAACATAGATCAAGCTAGTTTCAGTGGGGGAAGGGGGGATGTGTTTTGTCACACACATATACTATGATGTTGAATTCAAAGCAGTCTTTCATTAATTAGTCTAATAGAAGTCAGCCTGATAATATCTTTAAGTGCTGTAAACTAGGAATGTTTTCTCTTTCCTTCCTCTCCCCCTCTTTTCATTCCTGTGTGTGTGTTTGTGTGTGTGTTTGCTTTACAGTTCCCCCAAAGATTACATGTCACCTATAGTTTGTTTTAATGTACTAGTAGAGACTCATTTTAAAAGTAAATTCCTTAAGATCAGGTATATATATAGTTCTTAAATAAAGACATTTTGCTCTTGGCATAAATAAGTATTTAGAACTTGTGTTTTTGAAATTTAAAATTCAGTTTTCTGAACCAAACCATTATTTTCAGAGGAACATATAAACTTATCTGGGAATTATTTCTTTGGTTAGTTTTTTCCTTTAGACGGTAGAGATTTGTCATTTTTTTGAACCTTCCCTTGATTGTAGGTTCTCGTTCTGGTTCAGGGTAATTGAGAATTTTACTGACATATCCTAGAAATTATTATAGGACTGTCAGTTTCTTGAGGATATAGATTATTTATTGATTATTGTTATTGGTTATGGTATATGAAAATTCCTAGATGATAGGTTTTCAAAAATGGATGCTCATAATTAGAATTATATAGAAAATCAACCATATGTAAAAATGTAGATTTGCTGAACAAGTTTATTTAGTTAAAATCTCAAATTTGCTGATATTAATCATTTTAAAATAGAAAATAAAGCAAATAGAAAAATACAGTTTTGCTTCTTCTAAGATGATTTTTACTGAAACCTGCATAACAACAACAGAAAAATCAGGGCTATTCATAAAATGTCTGACTGTTGCCCAGTGTTCTAAATGCATATATTAAGTGGATCTGAAATCTGAATAACCTCTGTACTTTTTTTAAGTATATAACTTTGGCTTTTTGTAGTACAAGTGTACTAAATATTTAACTTTGTTTGAATAGCAGGAACATTTGTAAACATTTGCTTGTTTGTGTTTTAGGTAAAATCTGTAAAAACTGGGTCAGTTTTTTGGACAATGTGCTGCTGCTTATCGTATTTCTATATGGTAAGGATTCATATTTGAAACTATATTTGAAACTATATGAGGTCTAGCAAGTATTCGGAAATTAGACCAATTCCTCTTCTTCATCATTTTCTTCTCATCTGGACGAGTTCTTCCCTTCCTTTCTCCTGAAATTTTTAGGATCCGAATTTTAATGTATTCCCATTCATTACTGCCATCCTCTTCTCTACTCCCATCCTTGGGGTGTGTGGGAGGGCTAATACTCAAGCCCTCAGATATATTTGCAGGAAGTGAAACAAAAATTTTCCTTTTCAAGTGTATAATTTATCTAAATAATGTTCCTATCTTCTAGGAAAACTTACCTACATACTTTTTTCAATAGATAAGATTGGGGTTCAGAATTACCTCTTCATTCTCCTGCCTTTTTTCCCCACAGCACAGCCTATATGGTAGTCTTGTGCTGAAAATTAGTGATAATTTTAGGTAGCTTTTTTTCTGATTTTAAACAAATATCATGAATTTGTGCATCCAAATTATCCATGCCCCTTTTAAAATGGTTGAAGCCTGAGACACATTCTGTGCAGTTGTACCCACGTACTAGCAAACTCATTCTCTTTGAAGCTTACATTAAAATTTTGAAGGTAATTTGAAGTCCTTCAGTTAGGACTTGTGCTCAATCAGAGTAACATTGTTTTTGGTGCAAAATAGCATGTGACTGAAGCACTAAACTGATATTCTTATATGCATTGCACACTGAAGGCAGGTAGTTCATTACAAGTGGTCCTGAGATATTTTAGACAAGGGTAGCATCGTTACAATATATATGTGAATGTCTAGTCTCCTGCTATGACTGTTGGTAAAATGGCTCTTCTAAGCTTTTAATTATTAGAGTACACCTAAAACTTTGATACTGACAAGAGCTTATTGCCTATTGAATGTACTCAAAAAGGTAATACTATTGGTTGAGAATAAACCTTATCTTTAGAATTTTTATGAATTTAGACCAGAGTAGGGATGGCTGGCTGACTCAGTTGGTAGAGCATGCGACTCTTGATCTCAGGGTCGTGAGTTCAAGCCCCACTTTGGGCATATAGCTTACTTAAAAAATAAAGAATCACATAAAAAAATTAGACCAGAACATACTCATTTATTCTGATTAAATAGGCTATTCTAATTTTATGATACATGCTAAACATTAAAATGGAATCTTGATTTGTAATCCATTAGTAGGAAATAATTTATACTCAAGGTAGCACTTTTGAGTATCTCAAAGCATATCCAGATTATCTGAGTGTTCCTTGTAGTTCACTTGTTGGCTGATGCTAACATTGATTGTTCTTATTCTCAGTCAAGTGTCTTGCAATGTACTTATCAAAAATGGGGGAAGTAAAACCCTTTTTTTCTTTTAAAAATTTATGATCTATATCCCAAGAATCCTTACCTTCATGAAAGACTTATTACTGATTCACAAATTAGTGTTCTTAGAAGTGTTCTTAGTTTAATTTGACCATTTCTCCAGTGAACACAGAAAAGCATGTTGGATTTATGGGATTGTGTTATTTTAATAATCAAGAAAAATAAGTAGAAATAGGTTTTTTGTAGGTTATATAAATCAATTTTAAGCATATCTCACAATTGCTAAGAATCCTAGTGTTTATGTCTATTCATTATATATTTAGATTGTCATGACAAATAAAACTTACCAAACATCTTAAATTATTTAACTTTGCATTTCTTAACTCCTAGGTTTCTGCTTGGGGTGGCTATGTGTTTATCATTAACCTTATTCCGCTGCATGTATTTGTGTTATTACTGATGCAGAGATACAGCAAGAGAGTCTACATAGGTAAGTGATCTGACTTTTGAAATTTCAGCTTGTAAGAGATGTTTCATATACATTCTCTTCATTGAACAGCTATTTCTGTTTGGCCATATTACCCATAAGAAGGTAAAAATAATTTCATATATTTTTTTGCTCTTTTTGTATTAATAAGGTGGGTCAGGCATTTTTACCTAAGTGCATTGTTACCAACTTTTCCTTGATGAGTTTTTCTTTTGTTTTTGTAGAAATTAGTCTACACATACTAGATTTAATATTTGTCAGCCTAGCCTTTTTTGGGGGGGAGGCGGGAATGGGCATTCTATTGTGAAAATCATTCATATATATGTATTGTTCAGATTTGGCTTAGTCACTATGAAATTGAACATCCTCAAAGTAAACAGTTTTATAAACTTTTGAAAGCCCTCTCTGTATAATATATGGCAATCTTAGTCCATTTGGGCTGCTAAAACAAAATACTACAGGCTAAGTGGCATATAAACAACAGAAATTTCTGGTGGCGCCTGGGTGGCTCAATCGTTAAGCGTCTGCCTTCGGCTCAAGTCATGATCCCAGGGTGCTGGGATCAAGCCCCACATCGAGCTACCTGCTCAGCGGGAAGCCTACTTCTCCCTCTCCCACTCCCCCTGCTTGTGTTCCCTCTCTCTCTGAGTCTCTCTCTGTTAAATAAATAAACAAAATCTTAAAAAAAAACAAAAAAACAGAAATTTCTCACAGTTCTGGAGGTTGCTGGAGAGTCCCAAGATTAAGGTACCAGAATGGTCACATTCTAGTGAGGGCTTCTTTCCTGGTTCACAGCTGGTACCTTTTTGCTTTGTCCTTACCTGATAGAAGGGATGAACTAGTTCTCTGGACCTCTTTTAAAAGGGTACTATTCCCCATAGCCCACAGAACCTTATTACCTCCCAAAGGCTACCTCCTAATACCATCACCTTGGGCATTAGGTTTTAAACTTAAGAATTTGGGGGGTGGGGGGATGACACACTCATTCAGACAATAGCATAGACTGAACCTTTTTTCTATGAAATCTTTTTCTCTCTAGGTTAAAACATGTCTTTTGAATAAGATGCTTAATGATAGATGTCTCAAATCTTAGAGCTCATTTTCTATGACAGAACTTTTATGTGTTGAATTAATCAGAAGTTGTGGTCTGAACCCAGTGTCTTAGTAAAATAATACAATTCCATTATGGTAATGTTGTTGGTAAGCAGTAACACAAAAATATAAAGCTTATTTACTTAATTAAAGAAAAAAAAACCATAGTAGTTTGGCAGTTCCTCAAAAACTTAATCATAGAGTTCCCATATGACCCAGCAGTTCTATTCCCATGTATATACCCTAGAGAATTGAAAGTAATTATTCACACAAAAACTTGTACACTAATGTTCATGGCAGTATTCATTATTTCTAATAGCCAGCAAGTGAAGACAACCCAATGTCCATCAACTGATGAATGGATAAATGAAGTATGGTATATTCATACAGTGGAATATTTAGCCACAAAAAGGAATGAAGTACTGATACATCATGAGCCTTGAAAACATTATGCTAAGTAAAATAAGCTAGACGCATAAGGCCATGTATTGTAGGATTCTTTTTATATGAAATGTTCAGAATAGACAAATCCTTACAGACAGAAAGTGGGAGACACCTGGCGGCTCATTCGGTTAAACATCTGCCTTCAGCTCAGGTCATGATCCCAGGGTTCTGGGATCAAGTTCCACATCAGGCTCCTTGCTCAGTGGGGAGCCTGCTTCTCCCTCTGCCTGATGCTCCCCCCTCCTTGTGCTCTCTCTCTCTGACAAATAAATAAAAATATTTTTAAAAAGAGAGAAACAGAAAGTAGGTTTAGTGGTTACCAGGGGCTTGGGGAGTGGGAAGAGTAACTGCTATTGGGTATGGGGTTTCTTTTGGGATGAGGAAATGTTCTGGAATTAGGTAGTGGTAATAGATACAACTTTGTGACCATAATAAAAAAAAAAAACAACCACTCAATGGTACATTTAAAAGGGTGAATTTTATAGTATATGAATCATATCAATTAAATTCATATGTAGTCATTTTTATCATACTTTATTACAGTCACTACTGAAATTATTAATATATATTGAGTGCTTATTTTACACCACAAACTGTCCTGAGTTTTTTACATGTATTTAACTAATTTTCATAACCACACTGTGTGTAGTACATACTGTTACTATCCTCATTTTTACAGATGGAGAAACAAGGATATAATATGTTCAAGATCATGTGGGTAAAGCTTGAACTTATGGCTACATAACCCATGATGCTAAAAATTACTGTAACTGTGTGCCTACCATATAAATAAATACCTTACTGTTGAAATACATCAACCTGTGATACATTTCTACTCTGAACACACTGTAAACAGTCTTTGGGATCCAGAAAGGAGAATGATAGATTCAACTATAAGTTTCAACTTCCTGTTTTAGAAATATATAAGGAAAGGATTTTTTTTAAAGTTAAATGGTAATGGGGGGAGCTATGAGGTTATTTAATTTAAAAACTTTTGGGTCTTGAAAATTTTTTTTTTTCCCCTAAAGATTTATGTATTTATTTTAGGGGGTGGCAGAGGGAGAGAGAGAGAATCTCAGGCTGACTCCCAGTCGAGCACAGAGACCAACTCAGGGCTCAATCCAGTGACCCCAAGATCACAACCTGCACCAAAATCAAGAGTAATATGCCCAACCACCTGAGCCACACAGTTGCCCCAGGTCTTGAAAATTTAATGGTCAGGGGATTAGAGTGGGCAGCAGATTAAGGGATAGACTTGTTAAATGTCCTTGAATCAGGGAGAGGAAGAAGAGCCAAAGTAGTCAGAAGTAGCAAGATAAATACATTGTTAAAGAGGTCAAATGAAAGGATTTTCTACATAAAAGTTTAAAACATGAGCAGTGTCCAATTCCTTTGAGTATTAGCACTAAGATCTAGTAGGGTGAGAATTAAGAAAAGACCTTGTATTTGATGAATAGGATTTCTCTGGTAACTTTACAAAAGTACTCAATACTGCTTTAGTTGGTTCTTGAAAATATTTCTTCTTTTCAGGGGGAAGAAAAATAAAATAGTTTGGGCATATTATATATATGTGTGAAGTTAGATTAGTGAACGCCTCAGGTAATTTCATAGTATTCAAACTCTACACCATCTTCCTTGTTCCTTAATCGCTTATTCCATTCATATAACTAAGAGTATTTTAGGTGATTTTTATGCTCTTTCATAGTTTACTTCTAAGTGGATGGAAAGTGATGGTATAGAACAGTCAGTTCT
This sequence comes from Mirounga angustirostris, assembly GCF_029215605.1. Classification (NCBI taxonomy): domain Eukaryota; kingdom Metazoa; phylum Chordata; class Mammalia; order Carnivora; family Phocidae; genus Mirounga; species Mirounga angustirostris. The sequence continues at coordinate 144,150,955 of NW_026991709.1, forward strand.
CTTTCTTTATCCTAAATGTATCAAGATTTAAGTTCAGTTTGGGGCGCCTGGGTGGCTCAGTCATTAAGCGTCTGCCTTTGGCTCGGGTCGTGATCCCGGGGTCCTGGGATCAAGCCCCGCATCGGGCTCCTTGCTCCGTGGGAAGCCTACTTCTCCCTCTCCCACTCTCCCTGCTTGTGTTCCCTCTCTCGCTGTGTCTCTCTCTGTCAAATAAATTAAAAAAAAAAAAAAAAAAGATTTAAGTTCAGTTTAACCTAATGGTCCTGAAAAATATGAAAGCATTATAAAGTATATATACAGGTTGTCCTCTGATTTTACCACATAACATCCTTTGTTTGTAGTTCTCTCTCCTTATGAGTAGAAACATTTAAAGAAATAATGATTGATAAATGGCAAACTCATAACCATACATTTGATTGAGTTCTCAGTATCAAATTAAATGAAGTAAAAATGAATCATTTGAAATAATTATGAAAAATGGTTTTCCCTTTCAGTAAATTTTTTGCATGAGTATTTAGAATCTGTTGGTAAGCCAAGGAAAACTCAAGTTTGTTCATATGTGGAAAGGGGGGCACATGGAAGATAATGTGGTTGTATAGGGTAGGTGTGGCACAGGAGTGGGGGGAATTGGGGGGTTAAGGGATAAGAAAAGCCCCTACTACTTGAAATTTGGGTGGGGAGGAATTGTTGTATAAAGTTAAATTATTTTGTGAAGTTATATTTTGTACTTGGTATATGTCACTATATTGGGATATGAAATACGTTACAAATAGGATTCTGATGTTTTAACAAGAAAAAAGAACACCCGTATCTTATTTTGCATTTATAGAAAGACTGGTTTGCAGGTATCACCTAACACTAATGGGATGTGAAGTTATTTAGCCTTTATAAAGTTTATCACACTTTTTATCATGAAATTATTAAAGATATGAAGACATATTTAGGGGTGTTCACTATGATGTAAGTTATAATTGTGAAAATAGTTTAAATGCCCAGGTTTAAATTTTATTTTCTCTATTGGACATTTAAGTTACACTTAAATTGTAGTGTTGCCATATCATGAAATATTATGGCATCATTAAAGTTGGTATTTGATGATATAGGAAAATGTTAATAAAAGGCAGGAAGACAATAAGGATTACTACTGATATTTTTTCTTCATACTTTTCTCTGCTTTCCAGATTTTCTACAATGAGCATGTACTGAATTCACAATAAATGAGACTTGCTTTTTCATTTACAGGAATGTGAATTTTATCTCTGATGGTTGTTAAGGGTCTCATTAAATTAGAATAATAATTTAATGAGAGGGAAGAAATTAGTTTCTAGTATTGATAAATGATTTTTAAATGTCACTGAGGAATTTGTTTATTGTCTGTTTTATTTTATTTTTATTTTTTTTAAAGATTTTATTTACTCATTTGAGAGAGAGAATGAGATAGAGAGAGCATGAGAGGGGGGAGGGTCAGAGGGAGAAGCAGACTCCCTGCTGAGCAGGGAGCCTGATGTGGGACTCGATCCCGGGACTCCAGGATCATGACCTGAGCCGAAGGCAGTCGCTTAACCAACTGAGCCACCCAGGCACCCCTATTGCCTGTTTTAGTAAGGTCATTTGAGTAAGGAGAGTAACAGAATCACTTTTTTTTTTTTAAACAGAATCACTTTTTTATCTAAAATGTATTTTTATGGTAATATTTACTGGTGGAACCATCATATAAAGAGTTAAGTATTATAGACATACCATATATTTTAGTTCTGTACAAATTATTCTAGGATTGTAGAGTTTGTGAGTGAAGAAAGAGAATCCTGCTATTAAGTGAATTAAGACTAGGAAAGCACCTGGCTGGCTCATTGCATGGAGCATGTAACTCTTGATCTCAGGGTCATGAGTTCAAGCTCCACATTAGGCATAGAGCTTACTTAAAAATTTTTTTTTAATTAAAAAGTAAAACCAAAAAATAAAAGTAAAACCATAAATTTTAGGCATCATATTTATACTTGGCATATATAAACAAAATATATCTAATGCTAAACAACAGAAAAACTTAAAAGAAAAATTGCATGTAAAAATTCTAGGATACAAAAGCTGGAAGCACTAAAATTTAGTTTGTCCAATTTTACCTTTTTTTGGAGGAAATTTAAGCAAATCGGTTCATTAGAGAATTAGATATTTAATAGATACTACGTTTTGTGCCAGCCATTAGAATGCACAGATGATCAAAAGATGGTCTTTTTCTAGGGAGCTTATACTATACAACATAATTTCATTATTACAATGTAATTATAGCATATTAACAAAATGGAAATGGGAAGGAGTCTGTGAAAATCAGTTTTGACTTTTGAGTTTCAGGAAAGTCTTGTTAGGCTTTCCAACTGACTATGTCCTGAAAGTTTTAGAGATAAATCTTGATCTTGAGAGGAGAAAATAGTATAGAAACAGACTTACAGAGGGTTTGTGATGATGTAACCATAAATGAGAGGTGCCATAATGGGGTAAGAATATGAACTGCAGAGCCAAATTAACAGGATTCAATTCCTGGTCTAGTCACTTACTAGTGGTGCAACTTTGGGCAGATTACTTACTTTCTTTATGCCTTAATGTCCTCATGAATCAAATGGAGATAATTGCCACCTTGCAGAATTTTAAGGTTAAATGAAAAGTGCTGTTTAAGTGTTTGCCTCTTGCTGTTGATGTTAAAATTATGAAGGAATAATTAGACAGGAAGAAAGAATTCCAGAGGCTGAGAGGTGATTATAAAGACTGAGGATATCTAAAGATTGTTTCTTTTTTTTTTTTTAATGAAAATAAACTTTCACTACAACTATTTTTGATTATGAGAAAAATAGCAGAGAAATAACACTGGTCTGTTACATAAAGTACCAAATAGCAACTAAAACACAACTTAATAATAGAGTGGTGTGCTTATTTTTACTTATAATTTTAAAATATAATGTATATAATTGAGAAAGTCCAATATTACTACAAGGCTTATAAGCAAAATCAGCAGGTCTTTTTTTCCATTTCCTTGATTGGCTCGCTCCCTAAATTCTTATCTGAGACAGCCACTTTCAGTTCTTTCAGTGGTTTCTTTTGCTTTTTACCACTAATAAGCTTCTAAAGGGTTCCTGTCATCAGTTCCAACGTGTGGGGGTGGTTTTCCCACACCATCAAACAGTTCTCTGACACCAGCAGAGTGTCCTACCACTCAACTCAATTCTGATACCATCTATCCTTAGGTAGCATCAGATGCCACAGGTTAAGGTTCAGTCCCACAAGACTGGCCTCTGCTTTATATGCCAGTCACAAGTCCAGGTTTGTTACCTGTGCTTCTGACCATATGGCTGTGAGTCAGAGGTTCCCATGATCCCCTCCTTGGTTTGACTAATTTGCTAGAGTAATTATAAGAGTACAGGTATATTATAAAAGGATGTAATTCAGGAACAGCCGGATGGAAGAGATGCATTGGGCCAGGTATGGGGAAGGAACATGGAGCTTCCATGCTCTTGCCAGGCACTCCACTTTCCCCAAATTCCACTTATTCAACCTGAAGCTCTTGGAACCCTGTCCTTTTGAGGTTTTATGGAGGTTCATTACAGTCATGATTGATTAAACCATTGGCCATTGGTGATTGAATTCAATCTTTAACCTCTCACCCATCCCTGGAGGTCAGGGGGGTGGGATTGATATTCCAACCCACTAATCATGTGGTTCCCTTTGGCAGCCAGCCTTTATCCTTATGTGAGATGCAAAAGTCACCTCAGAAACATAATAAAAGACACCTTAATCATTCTCATCACTTAGGAAATTCCACCGGTTTTAGGAGCTCTGTGCGAGGAACAGTGGATGAAGACCAAATATATATTTCTTCTTATAAAACATAGTAGCACAACTTGAAACTCCTATTTCTTGGTATTTATTTTCCAGTATCTACCCTTTTAAGATTTAGCTACCATCGGGGCGCCTGGGTGGCTCAGTTGGTTAAGCGACTGCCTTCGGCTCCTGGAGTCCCTGGATCGAGTCCCACATTGGGCTCCCTGCTTGGCGAGGAGCCTGCTTCTCCCTCTAACCCTCCCCCCTCTCATGTACTCTCTCTCTCTCTCATTCTCGCGCTCTCAAATAAATAAATCTTAAAAAAAAAACAAAAAAGATTTAGCTACCATCATTAATTTCTACTTAGACACAAATACACTTTCCTATCTCTGCTCCTAAATGCATTCTTGTTAAAAATAAAATCTGATATCTGCTTAAATAGGGAAGACTACCAGTTTTATTTTTTGAAATATATAGAATTCTTTGTTTTGGTAATGTCCCTTGAAAAACACTATGACAGGCTTTAATTTTGTTGGCTTAAGATCAGAAACAGCTCCCATTTGTTCACATGAAGTTTAACAGGTAAAGTATTTATGACACTGACTCTTTATTATCTGTACTAATACTTATCTTTATTAACATATTCCATTCTAAGGCCTTAGGAGTATTGTTAATCAAAGACTATAGGGCAATAGCGTACTGAGGTAGATGCATGGGGTAATTGATGGAATAGAAGAGAAGTGTCATTCCTGGTCTTGCACATAACTTCTATTGTCTTACAGGGTAATTTTCCCAAGAAATTAGAGTTACCTGCATTTTACAGTTAAATAAATGAAAACTCAGAGAAGAAAAAAATTAGACCTAGACATAGAATAATTTTTTCTAAAATGACATCTCTAAATCAGCTGAGAATTAAAAAAAACAACATAAGAATTATGTTTCTTATACAGAAATACAATTTTTTTCATTGCCAGTAACAATTGATGGGCTAGAAATACTAAATATCAAAGTGGTGTCTTTCCCTTTTATGCTGATACACAGTTATAGGTAATAGAACATCTTTAAAACCTACTCTAAATAGTAACTTTCATTATAAAATAACTCCTAAAAGGGATTCTGTATGTAAATAAACTAAAATCATTTTGATAGTTTTGATCTGAGATATTGAAAGTAATAAAGTATAAAAGTTTTATATTTGTGGCAGATAAATTTTTACCACAATGAAAGATTACATTTATAGCCTATAAATAGATTTTTATAAGGAATGAATATGTCCATATAACACTAAAGCATGATTTTCCCATGCTACCTAGAATGTTCAATTTGTCCATGATGTTTTATCTTGAGTTAATTGGTTTGCCTTTCTTCTTTATTGTACCTTCAAGGGAACATGAGCCAAGAGCAGACAGACAAACAGGGACTACCATAACTGCCTAAATTTAGCAATTTGTCCCCCCCCCCCAATTTTTGTATGAAGTTTTCGTTTTAAAGTTCTTTTGCAGTATTAGTTCAATAAAGTGAATTTTCCAGATGACTGTCCTGTAGTAAGCATTGAAACTAATTATTGGAGGAAAGGGATGGGGAAATTTTCCTTAGCCTAGATTATAATACTTAAGGATTCCTTTTACAACTTTTTCAGTGGGTACTTTAATGGTTATTTGGGGGGAAATTTTATATCTAGGTGTGCACTTGAAGATGCTGTTGCTTCTGCTATCTGTATTGTTAATATTATTTAGTTTGCAAAGGGTTAGTCTTCTGCTGTCGTCTTATTTTAAGACCCAGGATATATAGAACAAGAGTCTTACCTATGATTTAGCAGTAATCATTAGCTTAATCAAAAAGGTTTCTTCAGTGAATAGAAACAACGAATGTTCATGTTCTACAAACTAAACAGAAGCAGTGAATCATTTTATACTCCCATCTAGAAGAACAGATCTGAGATTTCCTTTAAGGATCTGTTCTTACTGAGAATCTTGTTTCATAGTCCAGAAGACTTGCTTTTGTGTAGTATAAATTAACAGATTCTTCGTGGTATTATTTAAATGAATTTAGAAACCTAGTTAGCAATAGTAGTTGACATTAAGAGATACATTAAGAAGAACCTAAACAAATTTAGTTTTTTAGTGATAAAGTGATTTGTGACTCTGCATGGTTTAAATTCTTTGTTTTGTTTTACTTAGTTTATGAGTGAATTAAGGTTGCTGATATTTGTCTGTTACTGCTTCTTTGCATATTAAGTTTAGTAACTAATCTTAGCTCTAAAGGAGTTAATTATTTAAGGGTCCTGGGATCGAACCCTGAGCCTCAGTGGGGAGCCTGCTTCTCCCTCTTCCTCTCCCTCTCCCTCTGTCTCCCAGCTCGTGCTCTCTCAAATAAATAAATAAAATCTTAAAAAAAAAAAAAAGCCCACAAAGGTTCATTCTCTACATAGTGATGGGCAGTGTTTTTGGAAAAGAAAAATTATTTTCCTTATATATGTTTGTTAATCATTAAGAAGAAGAATTCATATTTTTATGTGGGTTTTTTTGTTTGTTTGTTTTAAGCTTTAATTCATATAAGTTTCTTATCATTCTTCATCCTGCTTATTTACCCAGGATTCGCAGTAACCAAGTAGTAGAGTATCTTTATGAAAAGGCTTCAGCAGTCTTACAGTCCTTTAATCATATTTGTTAATAATAAAGCAAAATTGGTTGGATTTTCAAATATTTCCCCACGGTGTTTCTTTTGGTTAATACTGTTTTGGTTGAGAGAAAAGAAGAATGGCAAAGGAATATTTTGTTAGCCCTTTCCATTAAATATCAACCAGGAGATAAAGGAACTCAGAAATGCTACGGTGATTTAATGGTGGATCCTAGTTTTGTTTTGTTTTGTTTTTATTATGTTAATCACCATGCATCACATCATTAGTTTTTGATGTAGTGTTCCGTGATTCACTGTTTGCGTATAACACCCAGTTCTCCATTGAGTACGCGCCCTCTTTAATACCCATCACCTGGCTAACCCATCCCCCACCCCCCTCCCCTCTAGAACCCTCAGTTTGTTTCTCAGAGTGCATAGTCTCTCATGGTTCATCTCCCCCTCCGATTTCCTCCCCTTCATTTTTCCCTTCCTGCTATCTTCTTTTTTTTTTTAAACATATAATGTATTACTTGTTTCAGAGGTACAGGTCTGTGATTCAACAGTCTTAACAATTCACAGCACTCACCATAGCACATACCCTCCCCGATGTCTGTCACCCAGCCACCCCATCCCTCCCACCCCCCACCATTCCAGCAGTGGTGGATCCTAGTTAATGGAAATTTATTATTCACAAAACCTTTTCCAACTTTAAGTAAAAGGAAGTACAACAGTATCTTATAAGTATAGAGTACCATCAACATAAGTCTTTGCTTTGTCAGGGAGAAGGTACTTAAAGGTTATTTTGGGGAATAACAGGAGCTTCTTGACAACTTAAAATTTTAATGGAGCTTGAATCAGAAGTTTCAGTACCTTTTATAGAACAACTCATTTGTGTGCCTTAAGGACAGCAGTTTTCTGTTTCATTTTGGCCCTACCCCTTGGATAAAAAATAAGGTATTTTAACAGTGAAAGATGTTTAGGCTCTGTTTAGAAGATTAGTATTTGACCCAAGTCAAAGAGATTTTCTTTGGCTGGAAATAATCAAACAGAATAGTATACCTTGTAAAATATCTAATGGCAATTTTTTCTGGAATTCTTCGAGTACATTGAGAACATCATGTGCAGTAGTGAATGCCAGTAACTGTGCTTCCACAGGATGGCAGTGTGGTAACATTTTCATGATGTAATAAATGATTTACAACATTTTTGGCATTGTGCATTTTCTTAGAGATCACTACTTTGGTGGAAATCTTTGTTCTTCTGGTTTAAAGGGTAAAAGAAGTAGGTTAACATGGATGGATAAAAAGTCGTGCTGGATATGGATAGTAAGTAATTTGGTCAAGTTTCCTTAGAGAGTTCATAGGAAGAATTGGGAATGATTGCTATCTGTGAGTTTGTGTTGTTGAGGTCTTCTGAGAACATTAGAGAATGACAGAGATGGTTTCCACTGCCTCTTCAGTGCTGATGTCAAGAAGAGATCTCTCCCTCCTTGAGTTTTTGTAGAGTCAGGCTTTTTCACCGATGTGACATGTACTTGCTTCATTGTATTGTAGTTATGTACATCTCTGATTTTCCCAATTAGATGTCTAACTCTTAGAGGATGGAATTGATCTTAATAGCTTTTTTGTATTCTTAGAATGCCTTGACCATAATGACATAAAGTTTATATTTGAATGAATTAATTAGGTAATTTTTAAACACACTGTTAGATGCTATTGTACAAAGCCTGGAGGAAAATGTTTTCACTTTATAGTGAAGATTTTGTTTATTTTTAAGAATTGAGAGTCACTTCACTATTTCTTTCCACCCAAGTATATCTAATTCTTATTTTCTGTGTTTTAAAACATAGCTCTGTAAATGGAATTTAAATTGAGGTACAGAAATGCATATTTAATTTTACAGAGTCAAGGAGAAGGACAATATTAAGCAAGATGAGTTTGTGATATTTTTTATTACCTGGCAAGCAATCCTGACTTTTTTTAATAGAAATATTTGTCTGTGTAGTAAAAAGTGCTGTGAGGAGGAACATATATCCCCCTATGTAAACATCACAGGATCAGTGATCCAAAAAATATAAAATTAGGGAAAACATGAATCCAGTTCTCTTAGAAGAAAATGGTGACTTTGGATTATTACATATATCATTTACCAGCTTTGTATCATTGGTGCATATCTAATATGGATAAGGGCATTCAAAGGTAAAATATTGTTGAACTTACTTCTTTCTATTAATTCATTTTTTTTTTTATATTAACCTATGTTTACAAAGTAATACAAATTAAAGTCCCACCTGGTCTTTTATGTTTTCTGAGATTGAGGTTCTTTTTCTTGAACAACTCTCCATCACTCTTATTAAATAACTTGAATTCTAGTGCATCTGTTTCTATATGAAGAGTTTTTTCTTTACCAATGACAGTGTCTCTGTGGGGTTGCATAAAACCACCGAATTGAGAATATTAGGAGGTTTATTCTTCTTTTTGAATAAGTCTGGAAATGGGCAGATCCCTGAGAGGAAACTTCGATAGTTCCCAAGCAAGTGGTTGCTTACGTTTTTACATTGCCAAGCATATAATAGTCCAGTTTGAAAAGAGAGAATGTGAATATGTTTATGTGAGCTCACCATACATTTTAGTGATTATTTCTCGAAAATGTGACTTAAAGAAGTAAATGGGCTAGAGACTTTCTACTTTTTATTTTTTTCTAAAACACAAAACGTATTGCTTTTGCAATTAGAACAAACTAGTAACTCATAGAGACAAATGAAGATTTGTGTTTAACTTGCACTGGGATGGGGGAATGGGGAGCAGCTGCTTAATGAGTGTGGGGTTTTCTTTTGGGGTGATGAAAACATTTTGGGACTAGAGAGCGGTGGTATTTGCATAACATTGTGAATGTACTAAATACTTCTAAAATGTTCACTTTTAAATGATTATACATAAATATCTCAAGTTTTTTTAAAAAGGCTTTATTTTTTATTCATCATGTGCCATTTATCATATTTAATACAAATTTTGTGACAGTATTATAACATTCAGTGTTCATTAGTGTTTATAAGAAAGAGAAATCTAGCCTAAGAGGCTATGCTGTTTGGACATAAGTAGACTTAACTATAAATAAAATACATAAATGACATAAGGTTTTCCCAGACCTGGCCTCTTTAGTGTGCCTCTGTGTGTTCAGTATTTGTCTAGGGTTTGATTTCTCGGCAGTAGGTGTCTAGTAAGGCCTGTTGGTCATAGAATCTTAGGTTATTATTGTAAGGGTGGGGGTTGATCTACAAATCTTTTTGTCCAAACCCTCATTCTGTAGTGAGAAAACTGAAATTTTTTAAGTAGGTGTTCAAGATCAGGATCACTTGTTTCCATTTTTTTCTGTTTCTGCCTCAGTGACTCTTTGCCAGTGCGTCTACACAACACTGATAGAAACATGCTGATACTAGAAATCCCATTAACCAAATTGATTGACAGTTTGAGTCACATAATAAAAGACTTTTATGCATTTGTGTTCAAGTACCTCACTGAGGATAATTCCATTCCATAATTAATATTCCTGGAATGTGCATTATTAGGTGGACTACTTTTGTAGTCTCCTCTAGACAACCAGTTCTCCATTATCTTGGGCATATTGGAAACTGTTCACATACACTGGTCCTTCCTATTAAATTTACTTGAGCTTCTTAGCCCTTTTCCTAACACTGTAGTCATCTCTTACCATACAGCTTGGGAGACAACTTAACATTTGAACCATTAGCCCATGGTTTACCTTCCATAGATGGGTTTCTTTTGAAAGCAAATAAACATTCTTTCTCAGCTGAGTTGGAGAGAAGTGTATGCTGAATGCTGTGCTACATACAATGTAGAATATGGATAGATAAACTATAACAGTTCTCTTCCTAAATACACCACAGTCTTTTTTCCTAATAGCGTAGTTTATTTGCCAACAACTATGGACTGTGTTTCATAAAATAATGTGAATAAGCTTCTATTATAAGTGGAATAATTTCATGTTAACTTATTTGAGATGGGTTTTACCTTCATTTCTAAATAACTTCCAATTATAATGATTCCTAATTCTAACTTTCTCTGTAATGAACTTAATCAAAATAGTGATCTGTGAACACCTAAATGCAAAACAAGTTATTACACAAATTCTAATCCCTCCGCCATGTCCCTACATTTATGTTTATATAAGCCAAGAATATTATAGTTTACTCAATGTCAAGAGCAAATAGTCTTCCTTTATTAGACCCTAATAAATTCAGAAACTAGTCTGTTTTATGGCTTGACTTTTGTATACTTAGTCTTTTTCTTCTTTTATGACCGAAAACTTGGTGAACAGACATGGTGGGGGTTGTTTCTTACTGAGAGGTACTGTGCAAAGTGTCAGACTATAAAAAGGATGTGGAATACTTGAGAGTTTTTGAGACGATAGCTATTTATGTATGATGAGGATCGGTATTCTTTAGGTCATGCTTCAGAGTAATGCCAATAGGAATAGTTTTTAATTATTTATTACATAGCTTCTGGGGCATGTCAGTTATTATTGATAGATTGAAAACTTGATTCCATTTTAGGAAAAGGAAAGCAGCACCAGTCTTCTAAACTGTTCTAAGTGATATTTTACAAAATAAAGTACTTTAAAGATTGGTAGAAAGAATTTTCATGATTTATAATATGTGATTAACCAGCAAATATATATCAAATAGAGCAGTCATTTCAAGATTCTATTCTTAAAATAAGGTTAGTTAAAACTTTGCTAAAAATGTGAGCTATTGTATACATTTATGTTTGAAGTACTTAATGGTAGTAGTAAATTATCCTTGTTTCCTATTTTGTCTTTTTAGCATATAGCACTTTCTACATTGTGGGTTTAATATTATCCATGCAGATACCCTTTGTGGGATTCCAGCCAATCAGGACAAGTGAACACATGGCAGCTGCTGGTATGAAAAAATACGTATTTTCCTTTTTCTAAAGAATATATGAATGTATTACCAGCCAGTCTTCAAGAGAATTAAGGGTTTTTTTTTTTCATTTTCTTTTTGATTTTAATTTTCATCATACGGTTCTAAAACATTGCCACTATAAAATATGAAGTCAGAGTTTTATTGAGACTTTCTGATACTGTGTTCCCAAATGTGCCTATTTTCCCGGCACTGTTGTTTTGAAAAGGGGAAATATTCCTTTTTGCACAATCCATGTTATTTGCAAATACTAAATAACATATGCTTGGTTTAAACAAATATTAAACAGTGTATCTACACTGAGTGTACTGCATTTCAGCAAATTTAAATGGAGCATTTTATTTTTATGTCCCTTATATCTCCCTAAAATATTTTATCTACTAACTGAAATTAATGACTTTTGTATTGATTATGAAGTAATATAATTCCTTTCCATATGAGCAGACTACTTTGCCATTATTAATCTAGGTCACAATTAACAAGATAATGGGAGACCTTTGAATAAAACTTTAACAGAGATTCTTAACACAAGGTCCATGACACCCACAGACTTCCTGTGGGTAGTTATTTTATTTGCAACATTTTATAAATTATCAGTATATTTAACTCTGATATGATATTCCATAGCTTTTATGAGATTCTAAGTTAGAATCTTGAACTCCCGCCCCCAAAAAGTTAAGAACCCACACCTTACTGTTACATAGCATTTTATGAATACTTTTACTTACATTTCTAATTTGATATTATAAAATTACCAGGTAGTTTTATATGCAAGAAATGTATATCCAGTTTTGAGTATATAATCCTTTATAGCAATGTGTGTAAAGATACACAATCACCTGACTTTTTCTGTTACATGGGTTATTATATTTCCTAAAATCTAAATCTATGATTATACTTAACTTTTAATCATTCTAAAATGGTTAAAATTCTAAAATTCTGAAAAATAAATTTTTTAAAAGAAAAATCAATATGCCATATGGGTTTAGGATTCTCTCATGTCTTTTAGTTTTACACCTAGTGCTTTTGTATTATGTTTTGTCTATTTTAACAATTAAATACTTTCTGCTCTTACTGCTCTAATTTTATCTTAGCACTCACCCTTATATTTAGTAATTTAGAATCTTATATAAGTGTGTAACTAAGGTCACATCCTATCACTCAATCATAAAGAGTAACTATCAGGATTATCCTGGTCCAAGTCATTTGTATCCTTCAGTAAATCTAAGGACTCTTTTTGTAATGACAATTCTATTTTTTTTACCCCTAGAAAACCTGTCACTAAAATATGGGACAAGGGGGAATTTAATGGATTAATAGGCTCTAGTTATGGAAATGAATGAGATTTTTCGTATCTGGTCCATATATAGGGATTCTGATCATTTTTAAAAATGTAAAACAATTTTTTAAGTGTTTTTGACAAAGGAAATGTTGGTTAGATGAAATGACTAGGCTTTGATATGTATGATACAGGGTATTTTTAAGAAGCTCTTTAAATTAACCTTTTTAAGTATCTTTGGAAAAGTGCTTTGTTGATTATTTATATCACCCTTTTCTTTAATTAGGTGTCTTTGCATTGCTGCAAGCTTATGCTTTCTTGCAGTATCTGAGAGACCGATTAACAAAACAAGAGTTCCAGACCCTTTTCTTTTTGGGTGTATCACTAGCTGCAGGTGCTGTGTTCCTTAGTGTCATCTATTTGACTTATACAGGTAGGTGTCATCACCTGTAGACTGTGAATCTTGTCTTTAGATTATTCAAAAAGGTAATTATTTTACAAATTTTGTACATTTTCTATTTATCCTGGTTAGGTTAAATACTGTGGTGGTAGTCTTTATGAACAATATGAGAATAATAGTCAAAGGTTCTAAAATCTGAAGAGCACTACAAATTGTAATTTTTTTTTTAAACTGCATCTCAACTTTAATGCTTCAGTCCCAGATAAATACACTTTCAAGCATCCTTCTCTTGATAGATAAATAGCCCCAAAGTACTTAAATTCAGAGTTTCCAGTGTTACCTACTGTAAGCTTGCCATTACTCTGTGTGCATACACTCTCTTTCCAACTTTTAAACACTCAACCAAATCAGTTTCCATCTGCGTCTAGATTCCAAGTGACTTTCTAATCCTGAACTTCAGTAGTCCTAGAAACAAATCAGATTCTCTCTAAAGGCATTCCATCTGTCAAATTAATGTACTTGCCTAGCTCAAAATCAAGAAGGATTAATTGACAAGAGTGAAGGCAAGAATGTTTAAAATCATCTTTGTACTTTATCTAAATTTGGATTAGATAATTTAGACATCTTCCCCCTTTTTAAATTATCAAATGCCAACTTAATGTCTTAGCTTTATTTTACTAGTCAACTAGAAGTTTAAAGGAGAATGGGAAAACTTTCTATAATTTTATCTATCAACTTGTATTTCTCTGGAAATGTGATCTCCATGGATATTTGTTTTTATATAATTACTAATTTTATCTGACTGCCAGCTATATGAAATATGTTGTCACCTACAAAAGAAAACTGAAATTCTTTTAGTATTAATTTACATTAGTCCATAACAATCAGTTAACATAAACAATAAAAAGGCAGATTGATTTCCTCTACATTTTTCCTTCCAAGGTTACATTGCACCATGGAGTGGCAGGTTTTACTCATTGTGGGACACTGGGTAAGTGCAGATAAGTTATTTGCCCTAATATTATTTTAAAATACCTTTTTCCTATGTTGCTGTATTTCAGTATCTCTGTCAGTACTTGGGCAACATTTCTGACGTACCTAGCATATGCTAGTTTAAAAATTTTGAATCATCCCTTGGAATTTATCTTTGTTTAAAACTCCTGTTTCTTAGACTGCACCTTTAGTATGATATATATATATCATACATTTCTGTTCTACATGTTCAACTCCTTATTTTAGTTTTGTTTGTCAAAACATTGCAGGTAACATTGTGCCCTTTTAATAATTGATTTTTGCTTTTAACCATTCAGTTTCCATCTTAAGTAATACTTAATTTTTAATTCTTAAGGTGCTATGTTATAAACCCATATGCTGTAGTTATGAGGAAAAAATTTAACTTTTTCCCTAATAACACATTAAGTTCTTGATATTTTTAATCTGTCAAATACACTAGAGGATATTTTTGCATTTTTAAAGAGTGCTATTATAAAATGAATTAATAAAAAATTTTGGTTTTAAATTAGTCAACCAGTTCAGTAAAACTTTTTGTGTCTAAAATGTTTTCCTAAGGATAAGAATATAATCTGTTGATGATAGTTTCTCTCTCTTCCCACTCTTTGTCTTCTTTATTACTCCCTATGTGGCCCAGTAAACCTACCAATAAACAACTTATTGATGGGGCCTGCTTGACACAATACCAAAAGGGCTCATGCCCAGGTCTAATTAAAGGCGTAAGTAAATTATGTATAAATGACAAGCTAACATTTAGACACCTATTTCAAGAGATCAACCTGTGGATCTCCGAAAAGTTTGAAGGAGAACGCTAGTTGTAGACAGTTATTCTGATGAGGTTAAATTACTAGGTCAAATTTTTATACGTCATTCTTATTTAATTGACTATTTTGGAATCTCAGGGCTGGGAGCAATTTGTCCTGTCCTTTCAGTTTCCCTCCCCTGCCTTTGTGCCATCTTGTTAAGAAAGGTATTGTGGCAATATGGTATTTTACAGGATAAGGTATTTCTGCTAGTAATAAGTCTAAAAGATGTGAAGCTTGTTGATAACAAACATAGGAGCTAAGCAAAACTGCAGAAAATTCGTATTTGAACAAAGATTTTTGTATTAAAAGTCAGAGCCAACACTTTTATAACTGACTTTAGATAAGTCTTCCAATTTTAGGAGTGGCATATTGGTTTTTAGTTTACCAGTGTAGACCAGATTTATTTCCATTTGTAGGTTACATTGGAATATACTTTCAAGCAAGAAGGGATGGGGGATAGGGACCATATTTATAGTCAAAGGAAATTTCTTCATCTAAAAGAAACTCCTGTTTTATTTAATTTTAAACAATATTAACTTTTTAAATGCCAGGTATGCAAAAATACACATTCCAATTATTGCATCAGTGTCTGAACATCAACCTACGACTTGGGTATCTTTCTTCTTTGATCTACATATTCTTGTGTGTACCTTCCCAGCAGGCCTATGGTTCTGCATTAAAAATATCAACGATGAAAGAGTATTTGGTAAGAGATTTTTAATAAATACTTTGATTTGGGACAATTATTTATTTTCTTTACTGAGGTTATTATCACTTTAAAGTTTTATTTTTCTTTGCTTGAGTCTATGCATATTCAAGATAAATTTCCTCATTTTGCGTGTTTAGTGAAGAAAAATTCAGTCAATTTGCATTATATTTACTCATATTAAAATGTTTTAAATTAATTTAGAACAGTTATATAAAATTTTCATTCAATTGAGTATGTTTTCTGAGAGATGAATGTTACTATAGTCTGTGGCTGAGAATTGGAAATTATAACTTTGTTGACAATATAGTCTTTATTTTCTGAATTAGATCTGGTTAAGTAGGAAGAAGTTCACAGCCTCATCCATTGTCCATATTTCAGTGTAAAGTCATTTTGTAATGGAGTAGGAATCACCTTTAAGTTAACATCCTCTTCACTGATAGATTTGTGTTTATTTCAAACTAACAAGGTGGTATTTTCAAACTATTTTAAAGCCAAGTGTTTAAGATTTGACATTCAAGATATAAGTAGACAAAATAAGCAGATAGTAAAGACCTTTACATGATTAAGTCATCACAAGAAGTATGTGTTAAAACCTGAAACTTTAAAAAAGATTTGTAACATGCACACTTGAACTTGTGCAGGTATGATGTATGAACCATGAGTGACACTCAAATTACTATTCTAGAGTAAAGTCGGGAGAGAAAAATAGCACCTGCATGAGTTATAACCGAGGATAACATTCATTTTTGTCCTGTTTATATAGATTAGTGACTTTGGATAAGGTCTTGTTAATATTCTGTCATTCAGAAGAATGATAGAATTAGCTTAAACATTTTGCCCACCTCATTAGTCAGCACTCCCAATCCCAGGTATATACCCAAGAGAAATAAGTGCGTATGTCCAACAAAGGACATGTTTAAGAATGTACATAGCAAATTTATACATAATAGCCCCTAATTAGAAACCTTCCAAAGGTTATCAGCAGTGGAACAGACAAATAAATTCTGATGTATTTGTACAATGTAATATAACACAGCATTTAATAAAAGAATAGCATGGGTAAATAAAAGAAGCTAGTACAAAAGAGAACATTTTTATATAATTTCATTTTAAGAAGTTCAAGAATAAAGAAAACCAAATTAATGCTTTAGAAGTTCAAATAATAGTGATTACCTTTTTTGTTAGCGAGGAGGGAGGGCAGCTATTAACTGGGAAGAAGCATGAGGGTTCCTTCTGAGGGAGATATACAAATGTTCTATATTTTGATATGGGTAGTAATTACATAGGTGTGCACATATGTAAAAATTCATTGAGCTGTACACTTAAGAATATGATATAATAAATCTTTGGTCAGAAAAAAATTTAGTTTCAAATGAGATAAGAGCTCTGATGACCACTGACTTTCTAAAGTCATAGAGCCTTTAGCCAGAATTGGTGGAGCCTTTCCCTTGGTTAGCACATTATCTAGAAGGCTTTGACTGTTAAAAATTACTTTCAAAATTTAAGTCTCGTGGCAATAACTTTACAAGTTCCTCCTTTGGTTAATAAATTACATTCTTTTCATCCCATTCCTACTTTAAAGCAGGCTTTATGCCAGATATTTGCATTGGCTTTTCATAGACTGTTTGATTCTGTAAACTTACTGTGCCTAATAATACAATTCACCAAGTATGTTTTTGTCTATTAGCTATGGATTTTCTAATGTGTGATGCTATTGACAAGTACTAAATTATCATCTTTCCCATGATAATTAAATGTGAATCATGATATATTAACCTAAAACTGTTGATATGTAGTGTTCAGTCAGCTTGCCTTATAATTTCTAAATATGACTATTAAATCAGTTGGTCTGTATTATCAATTTAAAAACAATTAGCTCTTTATGGATGTGTGTCTCTTTTTTAGCTTTGACTTATAATGTAGTATTAAATACTGAATTCAGTTTTCTGTGGACATTTTCTGAAGTGTTATAAGCGAACTTGTCTTTGCAGTTGCTCTGTATGCAATCAGTGCTGTCTATTTTGCTGGAGTGATGGTGCGGCTGATGTTGACTCTGACTCCGGTCGTCTGTATGCTGTCTGCAATTGCCTTCTCGAATGTTTTTGAGCACTATTTGGGGGATGACATGAAAAGGGAAAACCCACCTGTGGAAGACAGCAGTGATGAGGATGATAAAAGAAACCCAGGAAATTTGTATGATAAGGTGGGCATCTAAGGCCTTTAAAAATTTTATGTGCTTTATTTTCCTACCATGGTAAGAACTATACATATTAAGAAAAATGATTAAACAAGGAGTTAGACAACCTGTGACTATTTGCCTCAACATTTGGGCCCTGTTTGGTCTTTTGGTCTTTTAGCTTAGAATAAGCAAATACAGTGTAATCAGAGAAGAAATTCTCTTTTTTTGTTGCTCAGGTTTTATCTGAAACCCCTCCAATTTAGAGAGTTAAAAACCTCGTGCTCTACTTAATTACACAAAATTTAGCACACTCT
This sequence comes from Mirounga angustirostris, assembly GCF_029215605.1. Classification (NCBI taxonomy): domain Eukaryota; kingdom Metazoa; phylum Chordata; class Mammalia; order Carnivora; family Phocidae; genus Mirounga; species Mirounga angustirostris. The sequence continues at coordinate 144,169,045 of NW_026991709.1, forward strand.
AAACCCTTCTGAAACGATGTGTACAAGCATTAATCCTTTAGGTCCGTATTTTAAACTTTTTAAATATTTGGTTGATTGAAAAGTAAAGGGAATAAAGTGCGTTTAAAACAAAAAAAAAAGCTTCTTGCGCACCTGGGTGACTCAGTTGATTAAGTGTCTGACTCTTGATTTTGGCTTAGGTCATGAGATTGAGCCCTCCATCAGTCTCCATGCTAGGCATGAAGCCTGCTTAAGATTCTCTCTCCCTCTAACCCCCACCCCACCCCACCCCCCAGCTTGCATGAGTGTGTACACATACTCTCTGTCTTGCTCTCTTAAAAAAAAAAAAAAAAAGCCTCTAGTTTGTTAGTAACAGGTGGCTGTCCGGTATAATGTAATTTACTTTTAGCCTCTCACATAACAGCAGGATTATATTTGGTGCTGGTATAGAAAAGACTTGTAAGAGCACTTGGCTTGGATGACCTTTTTTTTTTATCCCATGTTACTTATTTTGATGAGCGGGGCAAAAAAGAACCTTTCATGAAAAAATACGGAATGTTTCTGAATTTGCGTGTCATCCTTGTGCAGGGGCCATGTTAAACTTCGCTATTTGAATATTCAGTAGGTTTTTAAATACCAGTAAGCAATGAGACTTCCCATTATAAGTATTAACTTTGAAGTTCTTCTTTTCCTTTTTATAGGTCCCATAGAATTTATGCAGATTTGTGTTAATAAAGCACATTGTTGCTTTTGTGGTTGTTATGTTTTGTGGTTTTTTAAAACTAGCCTTGCAATTTAGAACCTGTGACTCAGTTTTTGGTGGGATTTTCTTGTTGTTTTCAAAAATGTAATCTTAACAAGATTGTAATCTTAACAAAATAACAAGCCTGTTATTTTGAGGCTTTGGTAATTAGAAGATCATGATAATGCAGGTTTTCCCTATACTAAAGTCCTGCAATCTGAATTATAGGTGGACATTGCCATTTTCAGGATAATAAATTCAGATTTTATAAGAAAAGGTTGCCAGAATGAGGCCAAATATTTAGAGATAACCAAAGTTATCGCCTTTGTCTTTGTTTTGTTTTCTGCCTTTGTGTTAAGTAAAACATAAGGGCACCTGGGTTCAAAAGTTTCATACTAGAAGTATTTTGCTTTTTGATCAGCTCCTGAATTGGGTATAGTCCCAGAAATCCTTCTCATTCACATTTGACTTTAAAATCTACCTTGATAACTTTTAGAAAACATATCACCCACACAAGAATACCTGATGGTTATACATTTTCCTTCTCAAAGAATTAAATTGATTTCACATTTTCCCTGAATGTCTTAATGACACAAGTGAAATAATTGATTTGTTTAACCAGTTTTTCTATTTTCAGGCAGGTAAAGTGAGGAAACATGTAACTGAACAGGAAAAAACTGAAGAAGGATTAGGTCCTAATATAAAAAGTATTGTCACCATGTTGATGCTGATGCTACTGATGATGTTTGCAGTCCACTGTACCTGGGTCACAAGCAACGCCTACTCCAGTCCAAGTGTGGTCCTGGCCTCTTACAATCATGATGGGTAAGAAAGTAACTTGGCGGGGCACCTGGGTGGCTCAGTCAGTTAAGTGTCTGCCTTCGGCTCGGGTCATGATCCCGGTGTCCTGGGATGGAGCCTACCATCGCGTTGGGCTCCCTCTCCCTTTGCCCCTCCCCCTGCTTGTGCTCTCTCACTCTCTTCTCTCTCTCAAGTAAATAAAGTAAAATAAAAAGAAAGCAACTTGGCTATAAAAGGATTTTTTTACCTACCCTTTTTTTCTGTCTCAAAAGATAGAATTCAAAGATAGAATGATGTTTGTGAGGCTCTGCGTTTGAATCCACCATGTTTTTCTTTTACCTCCCTACGGACACTTCCACCCCAGAACTACTAAACCAGAATCGCTTTTTTTCAAGATGGCCAGGTGATTTGTGTGCATATTACAGTTTAAAAAGCACTAGTCTAGGTCTTCATGGATTTTTCCCCCCTGTTGTTGAGGCTTTTAAAATGTGAAATTACCTAATGGCTTAGCCCCTCAAGATTTTAAGTGACCCTCTTCACATTTAAGATCTTATTTAAAAGAATATTGTGATTCTTTTCAGCACCAGGAATATCTTAGATGATTTTAGAGAAGCTTACTTTTGGCTAAGGCAAAATACAGATGAACATGCCCGAGTGATGTCTTGGTGGGATTATGGCTATCAGATAGCTGGAATGGCTAACAGAACTACTTTGGTGGATAATAACACCTGGAATAACAGCCACATAGCACTGGTAAGCATTTGATAAACAAAAGATTAAAAATTACAAATCTTTATTTACTACTTAGCAGTCAGGCTTCATTTTGTGTTTGAGTAGGGAAAATGTGGGTAAAAGTATTCTTTGCTTGCTGAATTCTCAAAATAATATTTCACACATTTATTCAATAAAGTGAATTCAAGGTATGCTAATATACTTTGTTTTTAAGAATGGTGTCTACTTATTTAAATATTCAGAATTGTAGGCTGATTTCTGGTATATCACATGATAAACTTAGCTCACTGAAGAATTAGGTAAAATCTGAAACTTTTAAGTATTATTTAACTTTTATTTTCCATTTTTAAAATTAAAATTATTTGCAAGTATATAAAGCCAAATGTACTGCATTTTTATGGGCATGTAAATTACGTTCACTCTATTAAATAAGTAATTTGCATAAATTAAGGTAGTCACGTTCTTTAAAGATTTTAAATAGATAATGGATGTTAAACAAATGAGTTCTATTTGTATTAGCATTGTAGCTAATCATCTGGTAGACAGAGAAGAAGAAAACATTTGCGTCAGCTAGATTGCTGGTCATCCCTGGCCTTGAGGTTATGAGAAATTGTATTTTTTTATATTAAAATATTAATTTCATGAAGCTTAATTATTAAGCACAATATTAGAACATGTATTCAGATGTTGACATTCCTGCTATAATTGGTTATAGTAAGTGAGGTGCTTATAGATCTTGGTAAATTTGTTGAATTTATAGCAGATCATCTCTTTAGAAAGAATTCCATGTAAATAAACTCTTGAGGTGCATTCTGTCCAATGTACATTCATTTTTATTTTTAGTGTACTGTGGGACTAAGTACACACATTGTCATTTTTTATTCTATAGGTGGGAAAAGCTATGTCTTCAAATGAATCAGCAGCCTATAAAATCATGAGGAGTCTGGATGTAGATTATGTTTTGGTTATTTTTGGAGGAGTTATTGGCTATTCTGGTGATGACATCAACAAGTTTCTCTGGATGGTTAGGATAGCTGAAGGGGAACATCCAAAAGACATTCGGGTAAGAAACTAGATCATTCTACATGTGTGAGAGACAGCTGTCAGTGTCCAAGTAATTTTCTTATCTTGCTGATTGTATTGTATTTGTTTTTATCATCTTATCCCCTAAATTAGTCCCTTACCCTGACTTTACTGTTTTTTGAAATAGTAAAGCATTGAGCATTTTTCCAGGTTTAAAACTTTTGAAATTCATTGATACGACTGTTCTTCCCTATGAAACTGTCCCCTCTCAAGACTCTTGCTTTTTACTCCTTTATAGCCTCTCAGTTCTGCCCTTTCTTTCCATTTACATTGCTTCCACTGTGATACGAACCCTAATGATTATAAACCTGAAATGGGACAGTAACCTTGAGATTGCTCTCTTTGCCTTAATCTTGTTTCCTGTCCCTATCTAACATGACATTGATCATATCATTGTCCAACTTAAAAGCCTCAGTAGATTAATGGTCTTGAAATCAGAGAGATAGGAGTTAGGACTAAAACCCTGCCATTGTCAGCTTGGTGATATGGGCAGCTTATTTTTGGCCAGGCAGCATTACATGTTTGAAGCACTAGGTCACATTCTTGGGTTCTGGTGTTATAATGGTGACTAAGGTAGCATAAGATTGTCACTAATGGGGAGGCCAGGAATAATTAATTTGTGGTGCTGTTATGAAAATTTGTAGGGATGTAGATGAAGCTCAGCCTAGGGGTTGGTATGAAATAATCTCTGTAATGAAACAATGGTATAAAATCCAAACTCCTTCACTTGGAATGTAAACCCCTTAATACGACTTTCCTTTCCTTTGCTGGCCTCTTGTCCCTCTATCAACTTTTTTCCATCCGTCAATCTACTCTAGCCTGTGAAATTTGCCTTGTGGTTTCTTTCTTTGACTTATGTGATACCTCTGTTTATATACTCTCCTCTTTCTTGGAATACTTTCCCTACCACAGATTTTCCATTCTCCAGAAGCCCTTCTCTGGTGCATCTGTGTGTTTATCATCAAATCACATGTAGCCTGTTTTATTAATAGATTCTAAGGTATCTCTCCCTCTCAATTGTGAGCTCATAGAGGATGGGCACCCAGCATTGTGGTTACATGATGAAGGGACAAAAGATGAGAGTAAGATTACCACTGACCCAGAATAAAAGAAACTTTTGGGAAAATGTATGTATGTGTGTCATGTGACAGGGATGAAGTAAAGCTCCCAACTTTCTGTTCAAATGTAAATGGTGTGATGTTTTCCCTTAACTATTATTTTAAAACACTACTTCATTGTATTAATCTTAATTTTTCCAGTATGTGATTTTCATTTATTTGCTTTAGCAGTGTTAAAATTGTGACATATGATAGATCCAGTTACCATGCTTTCAAACTGGGTATTTTTGAACTTTGAGAATAGATAATACATTCACATGGTTCAAAAAATAAAATATAGGGGCGCCTGGGTGGGTCAGTCAATTAAGTGTCCCTGTCTCAAAGTCCTGGGATCAAGCCCCTCATCCGGGTCTGCACAGTAGGGAGTTGGGGAGTCTGCTTCTCCCTCTCCCCCTACCCCCAACTCGTGCTCTCTCTCTCTCTCTCTCTCTCTCTCTATCTTAAATAAATAAATAAAATGTTATTTTTTTTTAAGATTTTATTTATTTGAGGGAGAGAGCACGAGTGGCAGGAGGAGTAGAGGAAGAGGGAAAAAGCAGGCTCCCTGCTGAGCAAGGAGCCTGACAATGCAGGGCTCAATCCTGGGACCCCAGGACCATGACCTGAACCACCCAGGCACCCCATAAAATCTTTAAAAATAAATAAAATATAAAGAGATATACAATAAAAATTTATCCCCTCCTCCAAGAAAAGAAAAAAAAAGTCCCATGTTTTATTTTCTTATGATTCTTATTCAAGCAGGTAACTAGTAGCGAAGTATACACTTTGTTTTTGCTTTCTTCACTTTGCAATATATCTTGGAGATCTTCCCATATTAGAATATGTGGAGAGCCTTCTTTATTCCTTTATTGCACATCTGCACCTAAAGGAATGGTATTATCCTCACCCACCACCATTCAAGGAGCCATCCTGAGGTCCCCTTCTCTGTCAGATTGCCTCTCCAAGTGGTTGTTCGGTAATGTGTGTGCACCATGATTTATTTAACCTTTCCCTCTTGATGGATACTTAGGTTATTTCCAGGTTTTTAGCCTTATAAACAGTGGTGTAATAAATAACTTCCTATACTCATTATTTTGTCCATATGTAAATATCTCTGTAGGATAAATTCCTAGATGAGAAATTTCTATCTAAATTGCCAATTGGCAATTTAGAGGTTAATTTATAAATTTTATGTAATCCCAATAAAAAATACCACAGTTTTTTAGACATTTCTCCTCCCCAACCAAAGAACTGATTAGAGTTCATAAAGAAAAATAAATAATTTTTAGGAAAACTCTGAAAATGTGTAATGGGGTTGAGGATGGAGCAGTTGGAGAGATTTAGCCTACCTGGTATTAAACCATGGCATTGGCACCATTCTTTTTAAATAATTGAGATTTTATAACATGGTTTAAAATCTGCCCTCCCTCATCCAACAAAGACTTGTTCTTTTCTTTTGTTTTCTTAGATACTCTTGTTTATTTTTTGTAAATGATTTCTAGACTCAGTTTAAAAAAAACACCCATGATAGTTTTTGCAGGTTTCTTTTAGGGGTCATGTTAAATTTATGAATTAATCTTCTAATACCGTATTTTTTTGAGATAACTGAATAATGGCTTTTTGAAGATACCTCAAGAGCTACTTCTTATGGGGAAATGAGAGGGGGAAACTGGTGGCTTTGAATGTGTTAAATTGAACTGACACAGAAACTTGATTTCTTTTTTTGTAGGAAAGTGACTATTTCACCCCACAAGGAGAATTTCGTGTGGACAAAGCAGGATCCCCCACGTTGTTGAATTGCCTTATGTATAAAATGTCATACTACAGATTTGGAGAAATGCAGGTTGGTTATATCAGTTTTCCTATAATCTTTATTCAAAGGAATATTTTTAAAGTAGTCTTGTTTGCCTCCAGAAAACAGGATAATGAATGTTTTAGTTTTGCTGTAAAGAAAAATATGCTATCCAAAGATTCCACACACCCCCTTAAATTCAGATTTCTGAAACTACTATGTAAAAAGTTAGGGGGGAAATTTTTTTAGAACAAAGACTTCTTCCCAAAATATTAATTAACACTAGGCTCAAATTCAGCCTTCGCTTGCCATCTTACCTTTTGATCTCATGCTTTTGGAAGACATTTTTCTGTAGGGGAGAGGTCTTCTAGGTAGGAAACCACATGATCGTAAGTAGGCTACTTTGCTGTTTTGTGGGGAAAAGCCTGAAATTAAAGAGTCAAGTTATATAGTCACTTCAGATATTCTATCACTGTTCTGTTATCACAGCTAGCTGGGACTATCTGGGTAAGAGTTTCCTAGAATATTAGAATGATGTGTGTACAAAAGCTTAAGGGTCCCCAAAATGAGTGCATGTGCAAAGAGGCATTGTGACAAAAAGAAAACAGTGGACTTCCTGCCATAATACCTGGGTTTTAGATCTGGCTCTGTCAGGTTATGTAACCCTTGGACAAGTCACATCCTCCCTGGACTCATTTTTTTCCTTGTCTTTATACAATAGGTGCTGGACTGATGAGTTGATTTCTGGGGTTCTTTATAGCTCTCTTAGATTGTATGACTATAATGCCAAGTTAGACCTTCATACTAAGATTTCAGTGAAAACTGCCTGATTTCATATTGCTTTCTGGTTGATACTAGAAGGGAGAGGAAAAATTGCTTGTTGAACTTTACGCAGGGGTCAAGGTAATTACTATTCATTCGGAATTACTCCATAGGTGGCTTTTTTTCTGTTTCTGTTTCTTTCTTTTTTTTTTAAAGTACAGTTGGCAACATAATACTACACTAGTTTCAGGTATACAGTGTAGTAATTGGACAAGTTTAGACATTGTGTTCACAAGTGTAGCTACCATCTGTCACCATACAATGCTATTACAGTACCATTGACTATACTCTGCAGGTGGCTTTAAAAAAATAGACAATAATTTTACTGCAAGATTTAGGGTTTTGTTTGTGTTTCGGTTTTCTTTGAAGGCAACTGTGTGGTCTCTAAACTCATGTAAGAAAGAAGCACTTAAACCATGATAATTAGCTCTCTCAGAAAATGGGTCAAAGATTAGTTTTTCTGGTCATAATGATGGCATCAAAAGACTTTTTCGTGTGTGTGTCCTTTAAATTTATCAACAGTTTCAAGTCATGCTTCTAGCATGCGTTCATTCTGATGTCTTCCCTATTCAAAATAATAAATGTTTAAGACATGAGTACAACTTTTCTTTCGTATAGATATGCAAGAACAAGTTCCGCCCTTATGAGCATTTGTTTTTGTTTTAAAGTTGAATTTGCTTACGCTCTTTGTGAACATAAACTTATTCTGAGAATTTCTTAAAATCTTCTCCCCTTCCCCCATTTTTTCCTTTTTTCGTTCCTCATAAATCCTCCCGTGGTTTGGCTTTTCTAACTTCCTTTATAGTTTCCACTTTCTGGATGTAGTATCGCTGCTTACTTGTGCATTTATTTAACAAATAACACTGGGGAGATAAAGCCACACTCTGAATAAGATAAAGTCATCATGCAGCTTACATCCTGGTGGAGGATACAGGTAATTTTAAAAATAAATAAAAAAACTTTAGCAGTGAATGCTGTAGAGTAAAAGATGAGGAAACAATGGGGGAGACTTCTCAACCACCAATTTCCAGAAACTATTTCCCTGAATAGATGGTGTTTGGGCTGAGACTAAAAGATAAAAAGGAGCCAGCCTAGCAAAAGAGCTGAATGAAGAACTTTCAGGCTGAGAGAGTAGATAGAGCAAGGCCCTGAAACAGAAAAGAAGTCCCTTCTGGTGTGTTTCTCTGTTACCTATAAAAAGGGCTTTGATGGATTTCCTTTGGTTGGCTGTTTTCGGTTTTTTATGCCCGTAGGCTGCTCATGTACTCTAAGGGTTCAGTGAAATTCTAATTCTGCTCTATTTAATTTCTCTCTTCCTCATTTCTTCTTATCTAGTTAGCAACATATGAGAAATGTTACGATATATTGCTCTGATTTTGTTTTCCTAGTTTAAAGGGAGAGTTTCGCTCTGATTATAACATTTACTATCTTCTAATACTGAATGTTTTCCAATACAGTTAACATCTCATACTAATGCCACTTTTGCAGCTGGATTTTCGTACACCCCCAGGTTTTGACCGAACACGTAATGCTGAGATTGGAAACAAGGACATTAAATTCAAACATTTGGAGGAAGCCTTTACATCAGAACACTGGCTTGTGAGGATATATAAAGTGAAAGCACCTGATAACAGGGAGACACTAGACCATAAACCTCGAGTCACTAACATTTTCCCAAAACAGAAGTACTTGTCAAAGAAGGTAGGTGCCAAGGGAAGTCATGTCTATAAAAGGGTAACTCAAAAGTTGGTTGGTTTGTCTGAAAAACAGTTACTAAAAATTACTAATAAATTTTCATTTGTCTCTCCTGTCTTTGAGGCAAGAAAGAAGGCCCTCAAGCCCTGTCCCTTCCGATATTTGACGGGGTTTGGATGTGTATTGTGGGGGTTTTTTTGTTTATTTTGTTCTGAGATTAAAGTATACAAAATAAAGAAGATACAGTTTTATACAAAAAAAAAATTTCATTTGCCACATCTGTGTAGACTATAGCTTATATACAAAGTATCAAACTAGCCTATTAAGGCCATTCCTTTCAAACTGAGCACTTGAGATATCCAAGCAGCAGCCTTTTCTGGATAGCATTGTGATTATCAGTGAACCAAGCTGAGATTTTCCAGAGGCATTCTGGCTTTAGTTTTGGTCATTCCCATTAGTAAGACTTACTTGAAAGTAAGATATATCTGTGGCCATCACTTTCCGAACTTTTGTGAAAGTAAAAATGTGATTGGTTTCTCATCTTTTGGTCAAAGCAAATTTATATTGCATTTTCATGTTCCATTCTTTTTTTTTTTTTTTAAGATTTTATTTATTTATTTGAGAGAGAGAGAATGAGAGACAGAGAGCTCGAGAGGGAAGAGGGTCAGAGGGAGAAGCAGACCCCCCCGCTGAGCAGGGAGCCCGATGTGGGACTCGATCCCGGGACTCCAGGATCACGACCTGAGCCGAAGGCAGTTGCTTAACCAACTGAGCCACCCAGGCGCCCTTCATGTTCCATTCTTATTATGTTGCTACTATATTACTCACTGAGTAAAGACCAAGCCTGAATTAGTAGAGTCTTGAATTTAAAAAAATCATTTATCTTAAGATAATTATTTTTAAATGTAATTATCATGACAAAGGTTGTAGACGGGAATTATAATGATGAGACTATTCTAGTCCTTTTGTAATAAATATTTAATAAGATATGAAGTATTTTATTGAAGGTCATTATTGCTCACTTAAGCCAAATAGATCTAATCTTTGCTGTAATAGGCTAGTAAAAATGAGTATTTATGTAGGTTGCTCTCTATGGGAGATGGGAAATAATGAGCAGTCAAGTAAAATATTAAGGTTGTATTTTAAGGTACTACTCTTATAATACTAATTATTAGACCCATTTCAGTCTTAAGTCTTGAAAAATGCTTAGGTTTACATTACTTGGATGAGTTTTTTTTTTAATCATTAATGCAGTTGTCTTTCCCTTTGCATTACTTAAAATATACTTAAAATATATTCAAAGTACAGATTATTTCAGTGTGTATTATAAAAGGGCTAAATATGAATTGTATGATATATAAATAGAAACTTTTTAAACTAATACTTTCTGTCAGATATAAAGTGCCATATCTAGACTGATATATTTAAATATGTTACATGGAGCTGACATGCATGTGTTAGTCATATCAAATTCACTGAACAGTATTTACATCAAATGACAGATCAAATGATCTGGTTTTTCATAGCCATGTGGGCGGAGAAACTGGTGAGTCCCATCAGTGCGGAAGTCAAAACAAATGCTGCTAGTCTCAAGGCACTTACTCCTGAGACATCTAAGCCCAGTTAAAGTCTACCCTGTCTGAGAAACAAAGCCACTGAACTTGCTGTCTAACTGATGATAGTGAATTTTTTTTTTTTTTACAGTCCTCTGATAGTGAATTTTCTTACTCTGAGCTCTTTTGTCTTCCCATCATTTCTCTAAAATCAGTAAATGAATGGATAAATAAAAATTAGTGTGCCTTGTATGCCCAAAACATACATTCTAGTAGCCAACAACATGGATTTTGAATTTCAGGTTTCCATGTCTTTATATTCTGTTTTATACTAGCACTAGAGGAATATTTGCTTTCCTCTCCCCACCCCAGTTTTTATTTTTGGGGCTGTATAGTCATTTGAGGACTTATTCCTGCTACTACAAAGCTGACAAGGCTGAGGCACTAGGAATTGTTATGTAGTCCAGGGCTGGATAAAAAGACTTTTTGGCATGGGTCACTGAGGTCTAGTTACATACTTACATAGACCGGGGGCATTTTACAAGGTCTTATAGAAAAGGTTTCATGTTAGAAACCTTTAGGTGATGATGATAAGGAAACTAACACTTTGACCTGGTTTGAATCTTTTTAAATTGTGCCCTCTGAAGTTTTTTTACTTTTTTGCCTTTATAAATTAATAATAAAGTAACATAAATTATGGACAAGTTAGCAGAAGCTAATTTTTATAACCTTAGGAAGGACTGCATTTTGCCTTTTATTCTTGTGCCTGTTAGAAAAAAGTTATAAATTGTTTTAAACTGACATCATAAATTACATGATCTAGCATTTACCCTGAATTTCTGAAACCACCTGCAAGAGTTTTTAAGTATTTAAGTCTTCATCCTCTTCTAAGTGCTTTAAATTATTTGTTTGCAAAAAGTATTTGCTCTTCTCAGTATCTGTGGCTGTCAGAGTGGTAGACACGTGGTCTGTCTGATTTGTCTTCTAAGAGTCTAGCGTAGCAAATATTTTTGCAATAGGTTCTAACAACATTTGTAGTGATTTGTTTCTTACACCAGAAAACATCTGTTGAACGTATTTTAGTGGGATCCTGAAGTGTTTAGAAAAATGTTATTTTTTAAAGATCTATGAAACTCAGTGTTACAGCTTTTTTTTCTTGGTGTTTGGTTTTTAAGTTCTTATGTTTCTACCTAAATTGGGAGAATATGCCAAGTAATTTTATCTCTTTCATTTTTGTAGATGGTTATAATCATCCTCATCATACACATAATGAAAGTTCCTAAGTTAATTTGTATTTCTGATACACATACACAGCTAATTCTTGGAGGCCAAACCAGGAGCCATATTAACATTTCCTGATTCCTTAGTCTAGTGTCATATTCTATCATGCTTGGAAATATGAGTAGTAATTACAGCTAAGCATTTAGTGGTTAAGAGGGGAGGAAGAGTTCATTTACCTGATGGTAAGGAATATATGATATGCATTTGAGGCATGCTGTGGTAGTGCTTTCATCTTAAAGCTAGGGACCTAGTCCAGTTTACCTTGGATCTCTCAGCATACTTCGCATAGAACTATTATTGGTGCTCATTGACTGTTCAAGCAATCCAGTCATAGGACAAACTAAGGGTTTTATTAAGGCAGTCTTCATCACAATGCTATAAACCATGTGTGTATATATTTTTTAATCTGTGGGAAACCTACACTAATATCATCTGTTCTGTTTTCTTTTTTAGACTACAAAAAGGAAGCGTGGCTACATTAAAAATAAGCTAGTTGTTAAGAAGGGCAAGAAAATATCTAAGAAGACTGTTTAAATACACTGTTCTGGTTCCTAACTTGAAGCGCAGTTGTCCTTGTGTGAACCGGTCTTTGCCTTTAGCTCATGTCATGTTTCACAACAGAGGGTACAGAACCATCACTGGTCCAGATTAATGTACAAAATTTTCTGGCAATGTCTGACTTAAAAAATAAAATTGGCTTATTGAGAACAGCTATTTTCTATTTGTAGTGTGAAGCAAGACAGAGCACTGCTGTAAATGTCTAACAGCAGATTTTTTTTATTGGTACATATTATCCTTCAAATCTGAGAATTTGGACTAATTGCACCAAAGAACCCTCTAATTTGGTCCCTGGCACATGCATACTTGTCAATGTTTTTATTTTTTACAAGACCTACATTTTATTTGAATTACCCAAATAGCAATATGTAAAATACAAATGACAAAATGTGATGTGAGTTTCTTGAACCAGTAAACTAGTACAGGTCTGAAAAAGAGATATTAGAAAAATAATTATACTTCCTTGAACTATATTTATTTTCATGTTTCTCCAGTGCAAAGATTGTTTCATCAAATGTACATTTTCTGTTGCTTACTGTTTGCTCTGTCAAAGAAGCTGCTGTTTCAAAGATGGACCTCTGAGTAACTGATTGATGCAAATAGTCTTTTATGTTGACACATTGCTGCTGTTAGCAGTTGTTTTCACCAGGTACTTAACAGAGCAGATCTCATGCATTGTTCATTCAAGGGCTAAATTTATATCCTTTGGAAGGCATGGCAACTGCACAGAATGTTGCTTACCAGGATGGGGTTTGGTATCACTGAGATTAGCACTATGTTTACATGCAAAAGATTAAGGAAAAAACCCTTAAAGTGGACAGGTATCCAAAGTTCATTTTCTGTGACTCTTCAAAATGACAAAGGATTTGTAAACTTTGCCTGGATTTCTTTCATTTTATAATAGTTTCCTCCATCACAATGATTTTATCCTCTGCTCCATTTATTTTTTTAATCCCTGAAGCATTTGATGAAACACTCTTTAATGCTATATGCATTTTCTTACTTTTATTAAAAATGTGACAATTGTCAAAAAATGCACTAAAATATAAATGGAGATTGAACATGTTCATTTTCCAGCTTATAGGCAACTTTATATAGACTTGAAAATTTTCTCCAGTTGTTTAGTAAAAGTGAAAGAGAAAGGGTTTTTCCTGCCACAGAATATAACTTTTTTTTATATAAACAAGCGTAACTTACCACTGTTTTTTGGTGGAAAAGTGCAGAATAGTATGTACCTTTTATGAAGAAAAGTGTAATTTACAATATTCAGTGAGAATGTTACTGCTGATTTTCTTTTCCAAAGTGTAGAATATTCTTTGATTTATAGAAGTCATTTTTGACCCAGATGATGGTTCTTTTACAGACCAATAAAATGGCTGAACATTTTCACAAATAAAGTGTAACTAAATCTGGATTTCTGATACCTTGTCATTTGGGGGATTTTATTTTACTTTATTGCTTTAAAATTCAATGCAGAGAAGTTGTTGACTGTAGGGGAAATAAAGTTAATTCAAATTTTGTGTTAAGTGTTGTCTTTCATAAAAATTTCATTTTTGAAAGGAGTTTCAGAGTACTGAACGCATAATTCCTTCCTTGTTCACTTTTACAAAGATTTTAGAGAATATGTGTACAGTAGTCCTCCCCCCTTGTTTGTGGTTTGGCATTCCTCAGTTTCAGTTTCCCGCAGTCAACGTGATCCAGAAGCAAATGATCCTCCTTATGATGCATCTTAGAAGGTCAGTAGTAGCCTAACTCACATCACAATGCCTACATCATTCACCCCACATCATCTCATCACGTAGATATTTTATCTCACATCATCACGAGAAGGGTGAGTACAATACAATAAGATCTTTTAAGAAAGAGACCACATTCACACTAACTTTTATTACAGTAGATTTTTGTCATTCTGTTTTGTTAATCATTGTGCCTAATTTATAAATTAAACTTTATTATAGGTATTATGTGTAGGAAAATACAGAATGAATGTATAGGGTTGGGTACTGTCCACATGCTTAGGCATCCACTGGAGGTCTTAGAACATGTCCCCCTCAGATAATGGGAGGACTGTTATAGAAAAGAAGTGCTAAATTACTTCAACCTCGACCTACTATTTTATTTTCCCTTCTTTCTACTCAAGAATTAAAATCGTATTTTGACTTTTTATGAATGAGTGAAAGGGAGAGGGGGAAGATACCTAGCCAAGTAGGAACTTTATCTCCTTTAAATGAGGATAGGTCTTTAACAAAAGCCCTGCTCCATAAAGTATATAACCAGTCAAGTCTTCATTGTAGAATTTTCTGATTAAAAGAAATTATCTTCCACCTTTCTCAGTTTTAGGGAACACCATTTTGGTTCAGTGGTTCAGTAAAACACCATACTGTAACCCCATGTGTGGTTTTACTGTAGCACAAAAGTGAAATTATAGTAGTTTAAATACATTGCAATATACAATAATTGGCTCAGAATATTCTTTAAATCTCTAAATTCATGTGTGATCACTAACCCCATACATCACAGAGGGAGGTATTAAAGATCATAGCTTTGAATTTAGGCTATAAAACAGCTTTTGTTTTTGTCCCACGTTTTAGAATTGAAAAAGTTGAGTGCTTTGGAGTATAAGTGAGACAGCAAATCCAAAGATAAAATTCAGTTTTCAAACTTACATTATTACCTACTTGAGTTTGCATTTGTAGAGATTTACTTCATTTGAGTCTCTAAGCCATGACCAAGAGGCCAGAGGGGTAGATAGTATAAAAGCATCTTCTAGCGTATTACTGTTTTCATAACTAAAGGGCCATAAGATGAGATTTGGAGCTACTGCACGTTCTTCCCTTTTTTTTTTTTTTTAATTTTATTTGTGGCAAAAAATATATAACAATTTACCATCTCACAACTGTACATTCTTAAATGTACAATTCAGTACTTTTGAGTACACTGTCATGCAACCAGTCTCCAGAATTCTCTTCATCTTGCTGGAACTGCTGCTGCTTGATGGGGGTTTTGTCAGACATCTACCTTGCTGCCCATAATCCTCAATTAGGGTACTTAGGTGGAATAGTGGATAGATGGAGAGCTCAACAGCAATTACAATTGAGATGGTAGGAAATTGAGACAGACCATCCCTAAACAAATGTCAGATGTTTAATTCTCTTGAAATAAACTTCTGTTACTGTGAAATGTAACACAGAATCACAAAAACTATACCTTAGTTAATTACCACAAAATGAGCAACTTTGTAACCACAACTCAGGTCAAGAGAACAGAATTGTGCCAGTACTCCAGAAGTTTCCTCATGCTATAACCCAGTCACTGGCCTGTCCTAGTCCCCCCCCCCCCCAAAGGTAACCACTCCCCTAGCTTTCATAGTAATTACGGATTTCTGATTCTAATACTTAAGTATTTCTCTCTAAACATAACTGTTTAATTGCACCTACATTTTAAACAGCATAAATGGAATCAAAGTATTTTTTGTATTCTTTTCCTCAGTTTTTATGAAATTGATCCAGAATGTTGCATGCAATGTTTTTATTTTCACTGATAAATAGTATTCCTTGTGTGTGTCACTTTCTTTCTCTTCACCCCACTTCACACTGTTGTTGGTAGATATTTGCATTGTTTACAGGTTGAGGATATTACAAATACTATAGGAATATCCTTTTGCATCTCTCTCAGAGCATATATGCATACATTTTTTGGTGGGTATTTACCTAATAGAGTAGAATTGCTAAGTAGGATATGAGGGTTCTTGTAATTCTCATATCCTAATTAGCCCATATTAATCTAATTTTCCCTTTCTGGTGGGTGAATAATGATTTCTCATTTTGTTTAATTTGCCTTTTCCAGGTTATTGGTGAGGATGGCCATTTGGAAATCCTTTTATATAGGTTTTGATTCTAGTCCATTTTTCTGGTTTATTATTTGTCGTAGTTCTTTATCTTGTATATAGGGCCCTTCATCATTTGGGTTGCAAACTGCCTAAGAATTTATTATTTTAATGTAGCCTTATTTTTCAATCTTTTGTATGCCTATAGCTTTCTATACCCTGTATAAAAAACCCTTCTGAGATGTGAAGATAGTCTCTTGTATTCTTTTCCAGAAAGTTACTATTTTGTATTTAGCTTTGTAGTCCGTCTGGAATTCATTCGTTGAGTAGTGTGAACTGTTTTTGGATGCTTTTTGTTTTGTTTTGCATATGTATATATAAATATGCACCATTTCTTGAAAAAAATATATACTTTTCCTACACCTTTGCAGTACTCCTATGCAGTATAAATCAAGTGTCCATGAGTCTCTTTCTGGAGTCTGTTACATTACAGAGAGTTCTTACCTTTGGGTCTTGACTTACTGTAGGCTTAAGATAACTAAGATACAGTAAAGCAAGTCCTTCTCCCATCCCAACCTTGTTCTTTAATCTTCCTTGGTTGTTTATGGCCCTTTTTTGCTTTTTTATATAAATTTCAGAACCATGTTGTTAAGTAACACCATAAAAAGAAAGAAAAATCTTGTCAGGCTTTTGATTGGGCATTGAAACTGTAGAATAATTTGAACACCTTTGAAATATTGTGTCTTCTGTCTATGAACATGGGATATCCTTCAATTTAGGGCTTGGTCATCTTTAATTTCTTATTTCCAGTTTTTAAATAGGCCTTGCACATTTTCATAATTTTTATTACAGTATATGTTATTTTTTGATGTCTTACAAAATTTTATTTTTCAATTGTCAGCATATAGGAAGTTTGGTTTTGTATGTTGAAATTATACTCCACAACCTGTTAAATTCTAACAATTCAGATTATTATAAACGTGCTATCATAATTGAGGAATAATGGCAGTTTTCTCTCTCCCTTTCTAGTGGTTACATTTTTTTTTCTTATGCTGCACCAATAGGACATCTAGTATAGTACTGCATAGAAAAGGTAACATTTGTGTTTTGTCCTGTCTCATATGGGAAGTTTTTTTTTTTTTTAAGATTTTATTTGAGAGAGTGACAGAGATAGCGAGAGAGAGAGCGCACAAGCAGGGAGGAGAGGGAGAAGCAGACTTCCCACCGAGCAGGGAGCCCGACTTGGGACTCGATCCCAGGACCCCAGAATCAGGACCTGAGCTGAAGGCAGATGCTCAACCTACTGAGCCACCCAGGCACCCATTTTTAAATTTTTTTTAAGATTTTATTTATTTGAGAGAGAAAAATAGCGACAGGAGAGAATGAATGAGCACAAGCAGGGAGGGGAGGGAGAAGCAGGCTCCCCTCTGAGCAGGGAGTCTGATGTGGGGATGCTGGCTCAGTTCCTGGGATCATGACCTGAGCCGAAGGCAGACGCTTAACCCACTGAGCCACCCAGGCACCTCACATGGGAAGTTTTTGGTATTTTTCCATATGCTGAGTTTTTATCACGAATGAATCTTATCAAATGGGCTTTTTTTTTTTTTTTTACTGAGATGATTCTGATTTTCCTCTTTTATTCTGTTAATGTAGTGAATTAGAGACTTTTTGTTCACAGTGTTAAACTAAATTTGCATGCGTGAAATAAAAGTGTTTGATAGAATTTGCTAGTAAAACATTTGGGCCTAGATTTTTCTTTGTGCAAAGGTTTTTAATTACTGATTTAATTATTTAATAGACACAGGATGATTTGGTTTTTTACTTACGTCAGTTTTGTTGAAATTGTGTTTCTCAAGGAATTTGTCCATTTCATCTAAATTTTCAAGTTAAAATTGTTGCTCATGTCCCTTAATTTTAATGTTTGCAGATTCTATAATGATGTCCTTTTCATTCCTAACATTGGTTTTCTTTTTTTGTCTCACATCCCTATGTGTTTCTGTCTCTGTTCTCTCCCTCATTACCATGCTCATTTGCTTTGGCAGTTTTAAATCAATTTTGTTAATTTTTTTTCCTTTCAAAAACCAGTTTATGGCTTTGCTGACACTTTCTACAGTATGTTTTTTATTTCATTAATTTGTGTCAATTTTCTTCTATTTCCTTGGACAGGAGGTGTTCTTTTTAATGTGTTGATTTCTTTTCCCAGTATATGAATTTAAAGTTATAAATTTACTCCAAATGTAGCTTAAGTTCCATTCTCACAAATTTTTGATGTGAACTATTATTCAGTTTAATGTATATTTTAATTTCCATTGTACTTTCCTTGAACCATGGGTTAGATGTACATTTCTTGATACTCAAATGTGGTGATTTTCTAGTTACCCTTTTATTATCTGTTTTTACCTTAATTGCATCGTGGTCAGATACTCTGACTTTAACCCTTTGAAAATGGTTGAAATTTGCTCTGTGGCCCAACATATAGTCTACACAGGTGTGTCTATAAATGTCCCTGAAACTTACTACTTGCTGAGGATGATGTGTTAAAATTGTAGGCAATTAACAGGTTTGCCTAATTGTCCTTGAGCTGTCAATTTTTCTTTATGTGTTTTGAACCTATATTATTAGGTGTTATATACACTTGGAACTTTCTTGGTAAATTGAACCTTCAGTTTTTTGGGAATACCAAATCTTCAGTAACACTTTTTGTTACAGCCTATTTTGTCTGATAAATAAAATAGTGTTTTATCAGCTTTATTAAGATGATTGCATGATGTATCATTTTCAGACTCCTAATATGTCCTACTTTGGATTTGTTGAGCTTGTTGGTTTTCAACAGCAAGGTTTAAAATTCTTAGTCATCTTTTTTTTTTTTAAGATTTTATTTATTTATTTGATAGAGACACAGCGAGAGAGGGAACACAAGCAGGGGGAGTGGAAGAGGGAGAAGCAGGCCCCCCGCTGAGCAGGGAGCCCGATGCGGGGCTCGATCCCAGGACCCTGGGATCATGACCGGAGCCGAAGGCAGACGCTTAACGTTAGTCATCTCTTTAAATATTGCTTCTCCCCCATTCTCTTTGCCTTCTGAGATTGATTAAACACAAACCCTCTTTATTTGGGTCTCTCCTTTTGCTCCTCCATTCTGTGTATTTTCTCCTTAAATTCTCTCATTACTTATGGCTGATCTGATGTTAAACCCATTCACTGATTTCATTTTACTTATTCTGTTTTTCAGGTCTAGAATTTATCCCATCTTTTTTTTTTATGGTTTAGAGCTGACCCAATGACATTTTCAATCTTTTATTTAACATAGTGGGCATAGTTGTTTTAAGCTTATATGAATAAATCCATGGTCTAGAGCTCTGTGGGTCTTGTTTCTATTGTGTGGGGGTTTTTTCCTGTCGTTCATGTGATCTTATCTCCCAATGTGCAGGCCTTTTTATGTGTTCTAAACATATTGAAGAAATTGTATGAGGAAGTTCAGGCCTAGGTTGTTTCCCTTTCTAAAGAGGATTTGGTTTCTGCTAGGTTATCTAGGAAACCAGCAAGCTAGAATGATCTTAATCCAATTTAAGGGACGATATACAAAGCTAGCCTGCCACCCCTAGGTAAGGGCTGGCTCATTATTCCTACATTGAAACTTTTCAAGGATGATACCCATGCAGATTTAAATATCAGCATTTATCCTCCTAGTTCTGCAAAGTTACTGAAATTATTGTTTGGTGTCTCCCAATTTCCAGGAGGAAATGGCACCAAATGCTAAGCTTCTCTCTCAGGATTTCCATCTTTTCCTAGATTATGGGCTGGTGATTACTATCTTAGTTCTATGAAGTCTTAAAGCAGATGTTATGTCTTGTCTAGCTTTTCTACTTGTCCTTAGCCCAGGAATTGGCCCAAACTCCCTAATCCACCACTGTCAGGAATACTTTACTTAGAAAATATGGAATTTTCTTGGAGAGTTATTCTTAAATCTTAAAAAGAACCTGGAGGTCATATCAAGTCTCTGCTTCTGTGAAATTGGCTTCAGTGAAAGCTGGAGATCAAATGGGAACCAGAGTGACTAAGTGTGACAGTGTGCATTCTCTTATAACCTCAGTACACTCTCTTAATTATTCAAACAAGCTAGATAGATAAAACATCTTCTGTTCTTTGCAAAATGAGATGAACATGGATCAGAGCCCAGGTGTATATCCTGCTGAAGGAAATACATACTTTTTTAAATGTTTTTATGGCCCTATTGACAAAAGGACTACACTAGCAAACATTACAGAAGGCAAGCCCACTTTCCATTTTGTATCTTTCAGTTATATAGAATTAACTTTTAGGTTTGTAATCTGTTGAGTTACTTTCTGTATATGGCTTGATGTGGGAGCCACATACAAACTATATACTAACTGTAAGTCTTGAAATCCGGTAATGTGAGTCCTATACCTTTGTTCAATGGCCTTTTAATACTTACCCTAGGCCCACAAACACACACTGGGTATTTTGGGCAACTCAGTATGTATCATCACCTAACCTGCAACTATCTAGAGTTTGTGTAGTTCTTAAGAAGAAATCCAAATGGCAGTATATGTAAAGGAACATACTATCAGGTTAGCTAAAATGCGTCAAGTAAGTTAGGATGTACAAAAAGTGTCCCATATTGTTGGTGGAACTTAAAACTGTTCAGACCACTCTGAAAATACACATTCCCCATTTCCCAGTAATTCTAAGTCTGGCAAAAATAATAGCTGATAGCAGTATGTTCATATAAGGGAATAGTATAAAATGAAAAAGAATGAACTACATTTATAAGAAATAACTGATCTTTTTTTTTTTTTTTTAAAGATTTTATTTATTTATTTGAGACAGAGAGAATGAGAGGGAGGAGGGTCAGAGGGAGAAGCAGACTCCCTGCCGAGCAGGGAGCCCGATGCGGGACTCGATCCCGGGACTCCGGGATCATGACCTGAGCCGAAGGCAGTTGCTTAACCAACTGAGCCACCCAGGCACCCCAAGAAATAACTGATCTTAAAAATGAGTTAGACTAAAGGATTATATAACATGATTTCATTTATATACAGTTTAAAAAAAACTAATATATAGTGTTTATGAATGTATTTAGGAATGTAATAGTGTTAAAGCTATAAGGCAATGTGATTATTTTTTTGTGGAGGTGGATGTGATTATTTTTTTGTGGAGGTGGAAGGATAATTTGGGGGCTTTGATTACAAATGGGTAAGTAGAGTGGTTCTGGAGTGATGACAATGTTCTGTTTCTTGAGTTGGAGTGTGGTTACATGTGTCTGCTTTATTACACTGTACATTTGATTTTTGTATTGTGCGTGTATTATACTGCACACAAAATGAGAGCAAAGTTGCAGACTAGGAAGCTCCAGGCGCTCATTTGTTTCATGAAAGTGTTAAAACCAAACCAACTTTCCCAGAAAACCAGCAGTGGTCGATAGCACTGAGTAAATGTCCAATCAAGACAAAGTCACATTAAAAAATGTCATGTTTTTATTCAACCTTTCTCTACGCCGCCCCCCCTCCCCCACCCTTGTGGCATGGTCAGGAGAGAGGAGCCTCCCAAGCTCCCAGTGATCTTTCTCAAATAGCAGGGAACAGGACAGACCTTATTTTCAACACTGTAATGTATCTAAGGCTGCCTGAAAAACTCGTCTGGTTTTCACCTAACTTGGCTCAGGGAAAAGTGTTATAGGCTGGGGAAAGCTGCAGGGATACTACAGACCTGGAGATGACCAGGCAAGAAATTATGGGTCCAGGAACGAGAACAGCTAAGGCCATGTATAAAAGGGGAATAAAAAAACAGCACACAGCCCTAAGGAAGACATGGCCAGAAAAGACCTGAGATGACCTTAAATCTCCCCCTGGGCTGATCCCAAGGCTCAGACACTGCAAGTTAATGAAGGTCTTTCTGGCACAGAGCCAGTTTGAAAAGACTGGAAGAGATTTATTTTTTCAGATGCCTAATTTTCAGCAAAAGATCACAAGGCATGTGAAGAAACAAAAACGTGGCCTATTCAAAGGAAGAACATAATGTGACAGGACTCATCCATTAACAGGCATCAGACACACTAAAGACTTTAAACCAGCAGTCTTAAATATGCTAAAAGTAAAAACAGTCAACAAACTAAACTGAAAACATGAACAAAGAATATCAACTAAAATAGGAATTATCTTTTTAGAAAATCAAATTCTGTGGCTGAAAAATGAAAAGTTGACTGGGGGTTTAACAACACTGGAACAGAAAAATCAAGAAAACCAGTCAACTTAAGTTATTTGGTCTCAGGAGAACAAAAAATTTTAGAGATCTGAAAACTGCCTACAGGCCACCATTAAATGGATGAAAATACATTATGGGAGTCCCAGAAGAAAAAGAGAGAAAACTGCAACAAGATTTGAAGAAATTGTGGCAGAAAATTCCCCAAATTTGAGGAAAGGTAGGAATCTACAAATTCAAGAAGCTCAGTGAACTCCCAAGTATGTTAAACCCAAAAGAACCCACAGACCACACTGAGACATTATAATCAAACTGTCAAAAGCCAAAAGCAAAGAGCATCTTGGAAGCAGCAAGAGAAAAAGTGATTTATAACATAAAAGCGATTGGATTATCAGTGGATTTCTCAGCAGAAACTTAGGTCAGGAAGCAGTAGTGCTGAACGAAAATAACTATAAACCAAGAAATCTAGAAGTTAAGAAGTAGTTAAGAAATTTCCACATAACAAAAGCTGATGGAGTCCATAACCACTACCCTTGCCTATAAGGAATTAAGTCTTTTAAGTAGAAATAGAAGGCTTTAGATAATAACTCAAAGGCATACAAAACAATACAGGTAAATACATGGGCAAATACGAAAACCAGTATTATAGTTTTGGGTCATAATTCCAGTCCTGTAATTCTACAGGACTTAAAAGTGCATAAAAATAATTGTAAGTCCATGGATACACATACAAAGATGTAATCTGTGACATCAGTAACAAGGGTAGAACTGTAAAGGAGTAGAGTTTATGTGACTGAAGGTATTAATTTAAAATGGATGACTATTACTTTAGGACGTTCTGTGTAATCTCTCAGGAACCACAAAGAGGACTAGAGAACACAGATAAAAGAAAATGAGAATAAAAATGTAGCACTACAAAAAATTAAATACAAAGGAAGATAATTGAGGAAATGAGAGACAAATGAAGTTGGAAAACATAAAATGGCTAAGTCCTTATCTGTAATTAATTTAGATGACATTCACCAATCAAAGGCCAACACTGGCAGAAGAGATTATGCTGTCTACAAGAGACTCACTTAAGATCTATGGAAACATGCATTCAAAGTGAAAGGACAGGAAAAATATTTCATGCAATCAGGATTGGCTATACTAATATCAGATAACGAAGTCAAACATTTATAAGACACAAGGTCATTACATATTGATAAAAATTAACTTGCTACTATAACATAAACATAGAAGCACCAAATATCAGAGCTCCAAAATATAGGAAGCAAACATTTACAGAATTGAGGGAGAAATTGCCCTACAATAATAGGAGACTTCAATCCCCCACAATCCATAATAAAACAACTATGCAGGATCAATAAGGAAATAGAAGACTTGAACAACTCTGTAAGGCCAGCTGGACCTAACATGCTTATACAGATGGCTCCACCCAGTAAGAGCAGAATATTCATTTTTCTTAAGTGTGCATGGGACATTCTCCAGGACAGACCCATGTGCTAGTTCACAAAACAAGTCAATAAATTTTAAGACAAACCATACAAAGTATCTTTTCCAGTCACTATTCAATGAAACTAGAAATCAGCAGCAGAAGGAAAACTGGGTAACCCACAAACATGTGGAAATTAAACAACACACTCTTAACCAGTGGGTCAAAAAAGAAATCACAAGAGAAATTAGAACATATCTCAAGACATAAAAATAAAAGCACCAAAATGGGATGCTGTGAAAGCAGTGCTAAAAAGAAATATATAGCTGTAAACACATTTAAAGATCTAATACCAACAATCTAATTTTGAACCTTAAGGAACTAAAAAAAATAACTAAACCCACAGCTAGCAGAAGGAAGGAAATATTAAAAGACTAGAGCAGAAATAACTAAAATAGAGAACAAAAGTACAAAAATGAAATTAAAAACCGTTTCTTCAAAAAGATCAACAAAATTGACAAAGCATTAACTAGACTAAGAAAAAAATCAAATGCAAGTGGGGCCATTACAACCAATTTTGTATAAGTGAAAGGCTTTTAAGAATAAATACCATGAACAACTGTACATCAATAAATTGGGATGATCTAGATGAATTATACATCAACAAATGGAACAAATTCCTAGAAACATTACCTATCCAAGACTGAATCATCAAGAATCAAAATATGAAGACCTGTATCCAGAAAGAGATTAGATTGCAATTTAAAACCTCCTGAGAAAAGCCCAGGACCATATGACTTCACTGGTGAATTCTACTAAATATTTAAAGAAGAATTAACCACCAATCCTCAAACTCTTCCAAAAAACTGAAAAGGGAACACTTCCTAACTCATTCTATGAAGGCAGTATCCTGATACCTAAAGCCAGAAAAGGATACTACAATAAGATTATAGATCAGTATCCCTTATGAATACTGATGCAAAAAATCCTAAGTAATAGTAAATTCAACAACATATTAGAAGTATTACATATCATGACAAAGTGGGATTCTCTGAATGCAAGGATGGTTCAAAATATGAAATCAAAGTTATACACCACACTTCACCAGAACAAAGGGAAAAACACATCTCAATATGATGCAGGAAAACCATCTGACAAAATTCAACAAATCTTTCATGATAAAAATACTCAACTAGGAATAGAAGGAAGCTATCTCAACATAATAAAGGCTATATATGAAAAACACAGCAAATGATGAAAGATTAAAAGTTTTTCCTCTTAAGAATCAAGATACCAGCTTTGCCACTTCCTTTCATGTATTGGAAGTTCTATCCAGAGCTATTAGACAAGAAAAGGAAATAAAAGTCATCCAGGTTGGAAAAGTAGTAGTAAAACTGTTCACAAAAGATATGATTTTATATCTGGAAGACTCTAAAGATTCCATACAGGGCGCCTGGGTGGCTCAGCTGGTTAAGCGACTGCCTTCAGCTCAGGTCATGATCCCAGAGTCCTGGAATCGAGTCCCACATCGGGCTCCCAGCTCAGCAGGGAGTCTGCTTCTCCCTCTGACCCTCTCCCCTCTCATGCTGTTTCTCTCTCTCTTGCTCTCAAATAAATAAATAAATAAATAAATAAATAAATAAATAAATAATCTTTAAAAAAAAAAGATTCCATACAAAATTGTTGGAATAAATATAGCAAAATTGCAGGACACAAAGTCAACACATTAAAATCAATTGTTCCTGTATTCTAACAATGAACAATCCATAAAAGAAATTAAGAAAACAATTCCATTTGCAATTGCATAAGAGTAAAATACTTAGCAATAAACTAAGGAGGCAAAAGTCTCGTATAGGCATACCTCAGACATACTGCAGTTTCAGTTACAGACCTCCACAACAAAGCAAATTATCTCACTAAAGCAAATCAAATGACCTTCCTGGTTTTTCAGTGCATATAAAAGTTACACTACACTATTAAGTGTGCAACCGCATAGTGTCTAAAAAGCAAGGTACATACCTAAACTAAAAAATACTTTTTGCTAAGGAAATGCCAACCATCTGAGCTTTCAGCAAGTCCTACTTTTTTTGCTGGTGAAGATCGTGCCTTGTTGCTGATGTTGACGGCTGCTGACTGATCAGGTTGGCAGTTGCTGAAGATTGGAGTGGCTGTGGCCAATTTCTTAAAATAAGACAAGTTTGCTGCATCGGTTCTCTCATGAACAATTTCTTTGTTGTATCTAATGCTATTTGATACCATTTTACCCACCAGTAGAACATTGTAATCAATCCTCTCAAACCTTGCCACTGCTTTATCATCTAAGTTTATGATATTCTAAATCCTTTATTGTCATTTCAACAATTTTCACAGCATCTGTGCCAGGTATAGGTTCAACCTCATGAAACCATCCATAAGATTGCTTGCTGATCTGTAAGTAGCAACTTCTCATCCATTAAAATTTTTTCATGAAATTACAGCAATCCAATCACAAATTCAGGCTCCACTTCTATTTCTAGTTCTCTTGCTATTTCCACCACATCTGCAGTTACTTCTACTTGAAGTCTTGAACCCCTCAAAGTCATCCCATGAGGATTGGAATCAACTTTCAAACTCCCGTTAAGTGTTGATATTTTGACCTCTTCCTATGAATCATGAATGTTCCTAATGGTGTCTAGGATGGTGAATCCTTTCAAGGTTTTCAATATACTATGCCCAGATCCATCAAAGGAATCACTATCTATAGCAGTTATAGCCTTACAAAATGTATTTCTTAAATAATAAGACTTCAAAATTAAAATTACTCCTTGATCCATGGGCTGCGGAATGAGTGTTGTATTAGCAGGCATAAAAACGTCTTGTATATTTCCATCAGAGTTCTTGGGTAACAGGTGTATTGTCAATAAGCAGTAATATTTTGAAAGGAATCTTTTTTTTCTGAGCAGTAGTTCTCAACAGTGGGCTTAAAATATGCAGTAAACCATGTTGTACTGATGTGCTGTCATCTAGGCTTTGTTGTTCCATTTCTAGAGGATAAGCAGAGTAGATCTTAAGGGCCCTAGGATTTTTAGAATATAGTAAATGAGCATTGGCTTCAACTTAAGTCACCAGCTACATTAGCTCCTAACAAGAGTCTCAGCCTGTCCTTTTGGAGGCCAGGCATTGACTTCTCCCCACTAGTCCTAGGTGGCATCTTCTTCCAATAGAAGTCTGTTTCATCTACACTGCAAATCTGTTGTTTAGTGTATCCACCTTCATTATTTAGCTCGGGTCTTCTGGATAATTTGCTGCAGCTTCTACATCAGTATTTGATGCTTCCCCTTGCACTTTTATGTTATGGCTTCGATCTCTTTCCTTAAACCTCATGAACCACTCTCTGCTAGCTTCAAACTTTTCTTCTGCAGCTTCCTCACCTCTCTCAGCCTTCCTAGAAGGAGAGTTAGGGTCTTGCTCTGGATTAGGCTTTGGCTAAAGGGACAGTGTTGTAGCTGATTTGACCTCCTGTCCAGACCACTAAAACTTTCTCCATATCAGCAATAAGGCTGTTTTGCTTTCTTATCATTTGCGTTCATTGGAGTAGCACTTTTAATTTCCTTCAAGAACCTTTCCTTTGCATTCACAACTTGGCTAACTGGTCCAAGAGGCCTAGCTTTTGGCCCCTCTCAGTTTTCAACATGCCTTCCTCGCCAAGGGTAATCATTTCTAGCTTCTAATTTAAAATAAGAGATGTGTGACTCTCTTCTCCTTGAACACTTAGAGGCCATTGGGAGGTAATTAATTCCAATATTGTCTGTCTCAGAATAAGGAGGTCCAAGCAGAGGAAGAGAGGTGGGGAGGTCAGATGGTTGGTGTAGCAGTCAGAACATACACAACTTTTAACATTTATCCAATCAGCCTGCCACCTCACTGGGTGCAGTTCATGGCACCCCCAAACAGTTACAATAGTAAGATCAAATATCAGTGATCACAGATCACCATAACAAGTAAAATAATGAAAAATATTAAAATATTGCAAAAATTACAAAATGTGACACAGAGACATAAACTGAGCAAATGCTATTGGTAAAATGGTGCTGATAGCCCTACCTTAAGGAAGTCTGCCACAAACCTTCAACTATAAAAAGCAGTATCTGCAAAGCACAATAAAGCAAAATGCAATAAAATGAAAACTGAAAACCACAAAATATTTCTGAAGAAATGGAAGATGAAATAAGTAAATGGAAAGATTGCCTGTGTTTATGGATTAGAAGACAATATCGTTAAGATGTCAATATTGTGCAAGGTAATCTACAGAGTCAGTGCAACGCCTAACCTATCAAATTCCAGTGATGTTTTTAACAAATCTAGAAAATTCCATCCTAAAATTCATATAGAATCTCAAGGGACCCCTAGTAGCCAAAACAATCTTGAAAAAGAAAAAAGTTGAAAGTCTCTCACTTCCTATTTTCAAAAATTTCAAAAAGCTATAGTAATCAAAACTGTGGTACTGGCATAAAAACAGATATCTAGACCAATGTAATAGAATGAAGGGCCCAGGAATAAGCCCTTGCATCTTGGTCAAATGATTTTTGTTAAGGGTACCAATACCATTCAATGGAGAAAGGAGAGTCTTTTCAACAAATGGTCCTAGGAATACAGGATATGAGGTTGGACCCTTAACACCATATACAAAAATTAACTTAAAATGGATCAAAACCCTAAACATAAGAGCTTAAAATATAAAACTGTTAGAAGAAAACATAGTGGGAAAGCTACATGGGGGTGCACCTGGGTGGTTCAGTTGGTTAAGCATCTGCCTTCGGCTCGGGTCATGATCCCAGGGTCCTGGGATTGAGCCCCGTGTCGGACTCCCTGCTCAGCGGGGAGAGTCTGCTTCTCCCTCTCCCTCTGCCTCTCCCCTCTCAAATAAATAAATAAAATCTTAAAAAAAAAAAAAAAAGATGAAAGAAAGAGAGGAAGGAAGGAAGGAAGGAAGGAAAAGAAAGAAAGAAAAAGAAAGAAGAAAAGAAAAGCTCCATGAAGTTAGATTTGTCCATGATTTCTTGGGTAGGACAATTCAAAGTACAAGCTACAAAAGAAAAAGTAGATAAATTGGACTCCGCCAAAACTAAATACTTTTGTACATCATGAACCCTATCAACAGGGTAAAAAGGCAACCTACAGAATGGAAGAAGCATTATATATCTGATAAAATTATAAATCAGAAAATATAATCTGATAAAGAATATCCAGAATTTATAAAGAACTACAACTCAACACACAAAACCTAATTAGAAAATGGGCAAAGGACTTAAAAAGACATTTCTCCAAAGAAGATACAGAAATGGCCAATAAGCACATGAAAAGATGCTCCACATCACTAATCATTAGAGAAATGCAAAGCAAAACCCCAATGAAATGGCACTTCACACCCTTTATGATGATTATTATAAAACAAAAAAACAAGTGTTGGGGAGGCTGTGGAAAAATTCAAACCCTTATGCATTGCTGGTAGGACTGCAAAATGATGGAGGCACTGTGGAAAGCAGTATGGCAGGTACTGGAAAGTTAAACAAGGAATTTTCATATGATACAGTACTTCTACTTCTGGATACGTATATCCCCAAAAGAATTGAAAGCAGATATTACTCAGATATTTGCACTCCCATGTTCACAGCAGCATTATTCACAATAGCCAAAAGATGTAAACGACCCAAATGTTCATGGATAGGTAAAGAGATGAACAAAATATGGTATATATACATACAATGGAATATTATTCAGTCCTAAAAAGAAGGGAAATTCTGATGAGCTTTGAACACATTATGTCAAGTAAAATAAGCCAGACACAAAAGGATACGTGTAGAATGATTCCACTTATATGAAGTACTTACAGTAGTCAATAAAAACAAAGTACAATGGTCGTTGTTAAGGGCTGCAGAGATGGGGGGATAGGAACGCAGAGTCATTGTTTAATGTGCAGGGAGCTGCAATTCGGGAAGATGGAAACTATGGGCACAGATGGTTGTGCTGGTCACACAATACTGGGAACATATTTAATGCCAATGAACTGTATACTTAAAAATTGCTAAAATGGTAAATTTTACGTTACATACAGTTTGCCACAATGAAAGTATAAAACAAAATGTGAATTCGGCAAAAAGGAACAGAAAAGCGAACAAATAGAGTGACTCATAACATAGATTGACCTATAAACAAAATGTTAGCTCTGACAGGCAAAGCCAAGCCTGCTCTTTATAAATCCACAGAGCATGTGTGGAGGTTTCAAAAGAAAACAATTACTCCAGAGATCAGGACAGTGGTAGTGTTATCGCTGTGGTCAAGGAGGGGGATACAGTTTTGTAAGGACACAGATGTGGCGTTTCAGGTACTAGCAAACTTGGGGGTCTTTCCTTAGGCACTGGGTACATGGGTGCTTATTCTTGGAACTGTAATATATTTCATATAAACCTTCTGTATATATTTCACAATTTTTTAAAAAGGCAAATTGAACCCTCTCCCGCCCAAAACAGGAAAGAAAGCGAACCTTGTCCATGTTTAATTTCCCAGATGGTTCCTACTTTGGCATAACATAAGACTGGAAAAATCTAAACACACCACAGTGATTATTTTGCAGTCTTCTCTTGAAGATCTTCTTCCTCAAAATAGCATCTATTCTGTTTTCCTCCTCAGAAATAAAATGGTTCCACACACTTTATTCTCCCAGATGTCTTAAGACTATGAACCTGAACAGGCCTACTACATTAGGACTTTGGCCAGTAGTAACTTCTCACAAACCATAAAATTCACTAGATAGGAGTTAAATGTTCATATCAACTTGTCAGAACATTTCCATAAATAATGTTTATCTGGTAGATTTTTTTTTACTGTGTTTAAAACACCGTTTTGATCTAAATATGATTGCTGTTCACATCAAATTAGCAATATCTAACCAATAAAATCTGAGCTCGTTCAGAACGGCCAGTTCCAACTGAAATTTTGGATCCCTAAAAATAAAATACAGACACACAGATAGGTATAGTACTTAATCGAAATATATTGTCTAATATCTACAAAGTGAACAATTGGTCTTAAGAAAGCAGACAAAAGGCACAAAATCAGTATTACTACAGAGAAGCATTCATGCTACTGGATTTTTATAAATATTCTGAGTGGCACAGTAAAAAATAAATTAAGCATTGAGCAAAAAATCAAATACTTCATTTTTTCCTTGCTTTATATTCTAGTCATGTCTTGACCTCATTTGTAAAGGCTGAGGACTGAAATTCAGCTGAAACCATGGAATGCTTTTGCAGGCTTTATGTATGTGTCATTTAATCACAGTGGTTTTCTTGCCGAGTTTGGGTCAAACAAGAGAGGTGCACTTAAAAAAAAAAACCCACAGGAAGTTCTTTTCTCTTTCCCCAAACGAAATACAAAAATTGAGGCTATGGTTGTGCAGTTTTGTATATGCATGCGTGTATTTAACTTCTAAAGCCCTTTTTCATCACAAAAGTAGTGAAGTCTTCATCTGACTTGTTTTCTACTGTAAAAGCAGCAGCTTCTGAAAAATGTCTAACGCTTTGCGCAGGAGAAATTGTCAGAAAGATTCTGGGGCAAGGACACGGGAGGCAAATTCCAAGATGGGCCTGCTTCTCCCAAAGATGCTCCATCTTGGAAGGCTCTGGGCATAAACCTTTAACAGCTTCTTGCCCACTCACCATTCAGCAGGAAATAGCTTCTCTTTCTTAAGGACAAACAAAATGCTCAAGTGGGGACAGAGGTGAGAATCACAACACTAATTGTGAAGTGACCACCACCTACACTTCTCCCAGGAATGAGCCACTTTCCACCATAGGGACCTCACCTGGGCCAAGCCAATTCACCTCTGTTTCGACAGGAGCTGCCTACACGGGAACACTTTTGTGAGTGCAAAACATTTTTGGCAAAGTGAAAAATAGAAAACCTCAAACCTCATTGATAAAAAGGAGCTCATAGTTACCCACTTAAATCTCGGTAAGTGCAATATTTACATGTGTAATAATACCTAGTAGACATGTGTATATAGTGCATGTGCGTGAACATACCGTACTGAGAGCTCACACACAGACCTGTGTACACACACATGCCCCAAATGGCTCTTGAATAAACTCAATCCCGGAGTAGTTTGGTGGTGCATTTTTCACAGTATATCATTTCTCTCCCAGGTACCATTTCTTGAATGACATCAAGAGGTCTTAGTGAATACCAGCAGAACCTTGACACTTTAATTCCTACTAACACAGGGCTACTTCTGAAAGCTCTACACCTCCACCCCATCAGTGCGCCTTCCAAAGAGGCTTGAAGTATACCCAGCCGTCACCCTGGAAGAGAAGGAAGGAGACATTTTATGAAGACCTCTCAGCTGGGCAAGGGGAGAAGCAAAGATATTTCCCCAGACTCTGCTCTGTTAAAAGCCGAGGAGCAGGCAAAGCAGTGCTCCCTCAGCAGCCGCTCAGAACTGCCATTAACGCAGCTCACAGCGACGCCATGCTGGTGGTCTCACGACCCCTCCTCGGCCTGGCTGCTTTGTAGATACCATAAATCTTCACATCTTGGCATTTCAGGAGGAAACCCCACAAAATAACCAAAATAACGTAAGAAGGGGGGCTTTGTTGGTTTATATCACGTAAGATTAATTGGCCAGAAAAGCCCTTCGAAACAGTGGAGCAAGAGAGAAAAAAGCAGACAGAAGAGAGAAGGCAAGGCCTGCCTCTGAGGAATTTGCCCAAACCAGTGATTTACAGCCCACCAGCCTGGAGGGGAGTGCCTAACCCAATCCGCACACACAAGAAATGATACCAAGTATCAGAGAGAGGGCAAGAATCAAAATGGCATACACAATCTGGGGTTTACCTAGAGGGGGATGTACTGAATGGTAACGATTCTGGTATTGGGATGATTTTTGTTCTTTACATACCCTCAAGCTTTCTATTACGAACATACTGGCTTTTTATTAAACCCCAGAAGAACTGTATGGGTTTCTGGGGGTTTTTTTGTTTGGTTTTGTTTTGTTTTGTCATCTTTTGGGTTTTTCTATGTCCAACTTTTCCCAGAAGCCAGGCAAACTAGTTGTCTCAGAGAGACCAGATCCATCTCACAAAAGGATCCTTGACTGATTTTGTGATGGTTAATTTTGTGTATTAAACTTGATTGGCCATGGTACCCAGATTCAACATTATCTCTGAATGTGTCGTGAGGGTGTTTTCAGATGAGATAATAAGCACTCAGTCAAGCTGATTTCCCTGCCTAGCGTGGCTGAGCATGATCCGATCCGCTGAGCAGGCCTGAAAACAAAAAAAGGTAAAGGAAGGAGGAATTCAGCTCCTTTTTTTTTTTTTTTCTTCTGCCTCACTGCTTGAGTTGGGACAGCTCATCTCCTGCCTTTGGACGCAACTGAATTCTACCACTGGCTTTCCTAGGGTTCAGCTTGCAAACGGCAGATCCTGAGGCTTTTCAGCCTCCGTAATCTCAGGAGCCAATTCCTCATAACAAATCTCTACGTATTTACATCTCATGCTTCTGCTTCTGTTGTTTCTCTGGAGAACCCTGGCTAATACAGATTCGCCTCACCTAGGCAAGGCTTCCCAACGTGGTTCTCGCTCAGAGCCTCATAAGGCAGTCTGCTCAAGCAGGCTTCCTGCCTGAACCAGAATCCAACCTTGAAGTGTCGGAGTTCCTGCCTGTGGGGAGAACAGCAGCTGCTTCTGTCCCTGACCAGA
The DNA here is from genome assembly GCF_029215605.1 of Mirounga angustirostris. NCBI lineage: Eukaryota > Metazoa > Chordata > Mammalia > Carnivora > Phocidae > Mirounga > Mirounga angustirostris. The sequence continues at coordinate 144,202,397 of NW_026991709.1, forward strand.
AGTCCACCTCAAAGCTCCTAACTCACCCTGCCGCCTGCCTGCTACACAGAGTAACCCTTCCTTGTAGCTCAAGTCAGACGCAAGTTGCACCTGGGCCAAAAAGCCTCGACGTACTTCGATGGGCTCTCAGGGTTGCACCTTGCTAAAATTCCTTGCTCCCATGTGAATATGTGATTTCTCACTTCTTGTGAAGAACGGGACGGTCTGTGATCGCCTGGGGGCTAAGTGGCCTCCACTCCCTTTATGGACTCCTGTGTCCGCCCCAGTCCTCACGGGTCCTTCTCTCATTGATGCTGCCAGGCTCCTGAGGGCCTGCATTCAAAACTGTGGCTGCCACACTTTCGTTATTTCTAATCCTGTTCTCAGAAAGCTTCCCAACTGCTCCACAAACAACCTGAAAAGCTAAGAACCTCAACGGGGCCCAGGGTACCTTGCCCGATTGCCCAGGGGGTGGGCAGCCTGGTGGCTATTACTCTTCCAGTGTCGCTTTCCCGGGTGACAGCAGAGGTACTAAGGACCCAGGACTCATGCTGGCCTTTCCTGGCATGTCCATCCCCTTTGGTCCATTCGAGGTGCTTCACAGCTAATTTGTTACTGACAATAAAGTAGCAGGGGGTGTGGTTTTGGTTTTGTTTTTTTTAAACAGGACAGCATCCAGATCTCCACCCCATTCATTCCTTGCACTCCCCGCCAGGCTGATGGGCTACTCTGACATTAGATGTCAGAGGGGAAGCGTCAGGCGCTCTGTTGTGCCCCTAGGATGGCCTGGCCCAAAGCTGGGGCTGAGCAAAGCCACCCCAAACCTTCCCAGGACCTCCCGTCCCCCATCCTCATCCATCCAAACGGCTGCATTGGCAAGACAAACCCATGCGCCCCTCGCTTGGGACAAGTCCCCAAAGGCAGGCGGCAGAGTTACCTCCTGGATGAAATACTTGGGTTGCCACGGTGTGTGGAGGTTCTCCCGCTTCCGTTCCTCCACCCGCTGCTTCTCCTCCAGGCGTCGCTTCTGCTCGGTGGCAGCATCAATGTTCCCCAGCCGCAGGTATCTGGTCACCTCCTGCCAGAGGTTCCTGGGGATGCACGGAGGAGAGGAAGTGGTCGGACAGGGGCAACTGGCTTGACAAGGGCGGTTCTCGGCAAGAACTGGGGTGGGGAGGGCATTTGGGCAGGGGGAGCGCATCCCAGGTGCCTCAAAGACCCCTAGAGCCAAGATGAGAACCCAGGGCTAACAGGTGCCCAAGTTTCCACGCCCCTCTTGTCCTCAGCAGCATGCATCTCTCAGGGCTCTGAGTGTCTAGCAGTGGAATCTGGGCATAACAGCAGTGGTCAGCAGTATGAATACCCTTCTGTCACAACTGTCACAGCAGACACACTGCATATCGTGTTTCTAACACTGTCGTGTATCTTAGCTCATTTCACCATCACAACAACCCGGTGGCATGGGTGCTACGTTACCATCCCCATTTTAAAGAGAAAAATAAGATGCACGTAAAGTGACGGGCCCAAGGTCAGCAAGCTGATAAATATGAACAATGGCTGCTGACCCACAGGGGAACCCGGTATTAGGAGTGGTAGGCTGGGGGGAGTGGCCGTGTGTGTTTATGTGGCACGATCCATCACGCGCCCCTGTCTACATGGAAAACCACTTCTCTGCCTCTTCATTCATTCACTGCAGAAGGCAGCCTAGAATGGCTCCTGTCTAATGGATAGCTTTGCCCCCCTCGGAACGTCCCAGGACCATCCCTGATTCATACTCTGCTCTAGAGGCGGAGGAAGGGGACTGAGGTAAAGCAGGATACCATCACCCGTGCACTTCCTCATGTAAATGCATCCGGGCAGTTTGGGATTTTGCATAAAAGGAACTATCAGTACTCTCAGCTGCCAGGACTCCCTCCCTGACTTTGGGGAAAAGACGCCTCGGCAGCCAGGAGTAAGCAAACATTCCATAATTAGATCCATGGCCAGGGAGCACTCCCACAGTACCCTTGGCCTTGTCCACAAGAGGGCCAGGACAGCGGGAAGCACAGAGTGTTGGCATGATGATGCCGAGAAAAGGCGGACAAGGCTGCCAGCAAAGTGGGGACAATGAGCAACCCCTTCTGAAGGGGATCAGAATCAGGCAGCTGACAAGGGGCGAGCTCCTGCTGTAAGCTCAGCCTGCCCACTGGACCTGCCCTGAGTCCCACCATACACAGCCCCAGGGAGAACAATGCTCTGGCTTCCATTTTACATCAGGAGAAACTTCTAGAATTGACTGTAAAGCTAGGTCCAACTGGCCAAAACAGTGAGGGGAGGGGAGGAAAGAGTGAGGGAAGGGTGCTGGGTCAAATCATGGCCGTTTCATCACCCACACCCTCCACACACATCTAGAGCTGAGGGAGAAGCTGGGCACAAGGACATCCAAGGTGGGGGTGCTCTCAAGGGCAGGAGCTCCCATGATGAGTCTCATCGTAAGCTAGTGGTCCCAAATTTAGAGGGCAGAGCCCTCTAAAAGAGGTCAGCAAACATTTTCTTTAAAGGGCCAGAGAGCAAACATGGTAGGCTTTGCAGGCCATATGGTCTTGGTCGCAACTGCTTAAATGCTGTGCAAAGGGGCAGCCACAAACAATACGTAAATTAAGGATCATGGCTGTGGTTCCCCAACATGTTATAAAAATCAGCCATGGGCTGTAGTCTGCTAACCTCCTGGACTAAAAACTTTCAAAAGGCATATTCTAAGAAGATTCTGCTTCTGTACCTGCATAAACATCCCTTTAAGTGGCTGCAGTACATTCACAGCATGGAGTAGACCTATTAACTGGGACGATACTCCATAATTTACTTTAACCATTTTCCTCTTGTTGGACAGGTAGGTGGTTTCTTCTTCTTCTATTAGTTTTCTTTTTTGAAAAAAAATACCCAGTTTTATACTTAAAACCGTTTCTGAATTTAAGAATTCTCCCTCAGAAGAGATCCCTACAAATTTAATTTTGGACTACAAAATTAAAGTGAATTCATGAATCTGAAGCCAGGGACCCCTGCAGCTACCCTGCGCACACTGTCACTCTAAGTGGAGGGTACAGAGTGTCAGTTTGATCCCATTCTTGCCACTGCTGTGTTGTTTTTTTTTTTTTTTTTTTTTTTTTTTTTCTTTTTTTTTTTTTTTTCTTTTTTTTTTTTTTTAATTTTTTTATTCTTATGTTAATCCCCTTACATTACAACATTAGTTTTAGATGAAGTGTTCCATGATTCATTGTTTGTGCACAACACCCAGTGCTCCATGCAGAACGTGCCCTCCTAAATACCCACCACCAGGCTAACCCATCCTCCCACCCCCCTCCCCTCTAGAACCCTGTTTGTTTTTCAGAGTCCATCGTCTCTCATGGTTCGTCTACCCCTCCGATTTCCCCCGCTTCATTCTTCCCCTCCCGCTACCTTCTTCTTCTTCTTCTTTTTTTTTTTTCTTAACATATATTGCATTATTTGTTTCAGAGGTACAGATCTGAGATTCAACAGTCTTGCACAATTCACAGCGCTTACCAGAGCACATACACTCCCCAGTGTCTATCACCCAGTCCCCCCATCCCTCCCACCCCACCCCCCACTCCAACAACACTCAGTTTGTTTCCTGCGATTAAGAATTCCTCATATCAGTGAGATCATATGATACATGTCTTTCTCTGTTTGACTTATTTCACTCAACATAATACCCTCCAGTTCCATCCACGTCGTTGCAAATGGCAAGATCTCATTCCTTTTGATGGCTGCATAATATTCCATTGTATATATATACCACATCTTCTTTATCCATTCATCTGTCGATGGACATCTTGGCTCTTTCCACAGTTTGGCTATTGTGGACATTGCTGCTATAAACATCGGGGTGCACGTAGCCCTTCGGATCCCTACTTTTGTATCTTTGGGGTAAATACCCAGTAGTGCAGTTGCTGGATCATATGGTAGCTCTATTTTCAACTTTTTGAGGAACCTCCATACAGTTTTCCAGAGTGGCTGCACCAGCTTGCATTCCCACCAACAGTGTAGGAGGGTTCCCCTTTCTCCGCATCCCCGCCAACATCTGTCGTTTCCTGACTTGTTAATTTTAGCCATTCTGACTGGTGTGAGGTGATATCTCATTGAGGTTTTGATTTGGATTTCCCTGATGCCGAGCGATATTGAGCACTTTTTCATGTGTCTGTTGGCCATTTGGATGTCTTCTTTGGAAAAATGTCTGTTCATGTCTTCTGCCCATTTCTTAATTGGATTCTTTGTTCTTTGGGTGTTGAGTTTGATGAGTTCTTTATAGATTTTGGATACTAGCCCTTTATCTGATATGTCATTTGCAAATATCTTCTCCCATTCTGTCGGTTGTCTTTTGGTTTTGTTAACTGTTTCCTTTGCTTTGCAAAAGCTTCTTATCTTGATGAAGTCCCAATAGTTCATTTTTGCCCTTGCTTCCCTTGCCTTTGGCGATGTTTCTAGGAAGAAGTTGCTTCGGCTGAGGTCAAAGAGGTTGTTGCCTGTGTTCTCCTTTAGGATTTTGATGGACTCCTGTCTCACATTGAGGTCTTTCAACCATTTGGAGTCTATTTTTGTGTGTGGTGTAAGGAAGTGGTCCAGTTTCATTCTTCTGCATGTGTCTATCCAATTTTCCCAACACCATTTGTTGAAGAGACTGTCTTTGTTCCATTGGACATTCTTTCCCGCTTTGTCGAAGATTAGTTGACCATAGAGTTGAGGGTCCATTTCTGGGCTCTCTATTCTGTTCCATTGATCGATGTGTCTGTTTTTGTGCCAGTACCATGCTGTCTTGATGATGACAGCTTTGTAATAGAGCTTGAAGTCCGGAATTGTGATGCCACCGGCTTTGCTTTTCTTTTTCAATATTCCTCTGGCTATGCGGGGTCTTTTCTGGTTCCATACAAATTTTAGGATTATTTGTTCCATTTCTTTGAAAAAAGTGGATGGTATTTTGATGGGGATTGCATTGAATGTGTAGATTGCTCTAGGTAGCATTGACATCTTCACAATATTTGTTCTTCCAATCCATGAGCATGGAACGTTTTTCCATTTCTTTGTGTCTTCCTCAATTTCTTTCATGAGTATTTTATAGTTTTCTGAGTACAGATCCTTTGTCTCTTTGGTTAGATTTATTCCTAGGTATCTTATGGTTTTGGGTGCAATTGTAAATGGGATCGACTCCTTAATTTCTCTTTCTTCTGTCTTGTTGTTGGTGTATAGGAATGCCACTGACTTCTGTGCATTGATTTTATATCCTGCCACTTTACTGAATTCCTGTATGAGTTCTAGCAGTTTTGGGGTGGAGTCTTTTGGGTTTTCCACATAAAGTATCATATCATCTGCAAAGAGTGAGAGTTTGACTTCTTCTTTGCCAATTTGGATGCCTTTGATTTCTTTTTGTTGTCTGATTGCTGTGGCTAGGACTTCCAATACTATGTTGAATAGCAGTGGTGATAGTGGACATCCCTGCCGCGTTCCTGACCTTAGGGGGAAAGCTCTCAGTTTTTCCCCATTGAGAATAATATTTGCTGTAGGTTTTTCATAGATGGCTTTTATGATATTGAGGTATGTACCCTCTATCCCTATACTCTGAAGAGTTTTGATCAAGAAAGGATGCTGTACTTTGTCAAAAGCTTTTTCGGCATCTATCGAGAGGATCATATGATTCTTGTTCTTTCCTTTGTTAATGTACTGTATCACATTGATTGATTTGCGGATGTTGAACCAACCTTGCAGCCCAGGGATAAATCCCACTTGGTCATGGTGAATAATCCTTTTAATGTACTGTTGGATCCTATTGGCTAGTATTTTGGTGAGAATTTTTGCATCCATGTTCATCAGGGATATTGGTCTGTAATTCTCCTTTTTGATGGGGTCTTTGTCTGGTTTGGGGATCAAGGTAATGCTGGCCTCATAAAATGAGTTTGGAAGTTTTCCTTCCGTTTCAATTTTTTGGAACAGTTTCAGAAGAATAGGTATTAATTCTTCTTGAAATGTTTGGTAGAATTCCCCTGGGAAGCCATCTGGCCCTGGGCTTTTGTTTTTTGGGAGATTTTTGATGACTGCTTCAATTTCCTTAGTGGTTATAGGTCTGTTCAGGTTTTCTATTTCATCCTGGTTCAGTTTTGGTAGTTGATACATCTCTAGGAATGCATCCATCTCTTCCAGGTTATCTAATTTGCTGGCATAGAGTTGCTCATAATATGTTCTTATAATTGTTTGTATTTCTTTGGTGTTGGTTGTGATCTCTCCTCTTTCATTCATGATTTTGTTGATTTGGGTCATTTCTCTTCTCTTTTTGATAAGTCTGGCCAGGGGTTTATCAATCTTGTTAATTCTTTCAAAGAACCAGCTCCTAGTTTCGTTGATCTGTTCTACTGTTCTTTTAGTTTCTATTTCATTGATTTCTGCTCTGATCTTTATGATTTCTCTTCTCCTGCTGGGTTTAGGCTTTATTTGCTGTTCTTTCTCCAGCTCCTTTAGGTGGAGGGTTAGGTTGTGTACTTGAGACCTTTCTTGTTTCTTGAGAAAGGCTTGTATTGCTATATACTTTCCTCTTAGGACTGCCTTTGCTGCATCCCAAAGATTTTGAACAGTTGTGTTTTCATTTTCATTAGTTTCCATGTATTTTTTTAATTCTTCTTTAATTTCCTGGTTGACCCATTCATTCTTCAGTAGGATGCTCTTTAGCCTCCATGTATTTGAGTTCTTTCCGACTTTCCTCTTGGGATTGAGTTCTAGTTTCAAAGCATTGTGGTCTGAAAATAGGCAGGGAATGATCCCAATCTTTTGGTACCGGTTGAGACCTGATTTATGACCTAGGATGTGGTCGATTCTGGAGAATGTTCCATGGGCAGTAGAGAAGAATGTGTATTCCGTTGCTTTGGGGTGGAATGTTCTGAATATGTCTGTGAAGTCCATTTGGTCCAGTGTGTCATTTAAAGTCTTTATTTCCTTGTTGATCTTTTGCTTAGATGATCTGTCCATTTCAGTGAGGGGGATGTTAAAGTCCCCCACTATTATTGTATTGTTGTTGATGTGTTTCTTTGCTTTTGTTATTAATTGCCTTATATAATTGGCTGCTCCCATGTTAGGGGCATAGATATTTACAATTGTTAGATCTTCTTGTTGGATAGATCCTTTAAGTATGATATAGTGTCCTTCCTCATCTCTTATTACAGTCTTTGGTTTAAAATCTAATTTGTCTGATATAAGGATTGCCACCCCAGCTTTCTTTTGGTGTCCATTAGCATGGTAAATGGTTTTCCACCCCCTCACTTTCAATCTGGGGGTGTCTTTGGGTCTAAAATGAGTCTCTTGCAGACAGCATATCGATGGATCTTGTTTTTTAATCCAGTCTGTTAGCCTGTGTCTTTTGATTGGGGCATTTAGCCCATTTACATTCAAGGTAACTATTGAAAGATAGGAATTTAGTGCCATTGTATTGCCTGTAAGGTGACTGTTACCATATATTGTCTGTGTTCCTTTCTGGTCTATGTTGCTTTTAGGGTCTCTCTTTGCTTAGAGGACCCCTTTCAAGATTTCCTGTAGGGCTGGTTTTGTGTTTGCAAATTCCTTTAGTTTTTTTTTGTTCTGGAAACTTTTTATCTCTCCTTCAATTTTCAATGACAGCCTAGCTGGATAGAGTATTCTTGGCTGCATATTTTTCTCATTTAGTGCTCTGAATATATCCTGCCAGTCCTTTCTGGCCTGCCAGGTCTCTGTGGATAGGTCTGTTGCCAATCTAATGTTTCTACCATTGTAGGTTACATATCTCTTCTCCCGAGCTGCTTTCAGGATTTTCTCTTTGTCTGTGAGACTTGTAAGTTTTACTATTAGATGTCGGGGAGTTGACCTATTTTTATTGATTTTGAGAGGGGTTCTCTGTGCTTCCTGGATTTTCATGCCTGTTTCTTTCCCCAAATTAGGGAAGTTCTCTGCTATAATTTGCTCCATTATACCTTCTGCCCCCCTCTCTCTTTCTTCTTCTTCTGGGATCCCAATTATTCTAATGTTGTTTCGTCTTATGGTATCACTTATCTCTCGAATTCTGCCCTCATGATCCAGTAGTTGTTTATCTCTCTTTTTCTCAGCTTCTTTATTTTCCAGCATTTCATCTTCTATATTACTGATTCTCTCTTCTGCCTCATTTATTCTAGCAGTTAGTGCCCCCATTTTTGATTGCACCTCATTAATAGCCTTTTTGATTTCTACTTGGTTGGATTTTAGCTCTTTTACTTCTCCAGAAAGAGTTTCTCTAATAACTTCCATATTTTTTTCAAGCCCAGCTAGTATCTTTAAAGTGATGATTCTGAACTCTAGATCTGACATCGTACTAATGTCTGTATTGAGTAGGTCCCTGGCAGTCGGTACTGCCTCTTGTTCTTTTTGTTGAGGTGATTTTTTCCGTCTCGTCATTTTGTGCAGAGGAGAATAGATTAATGAGAGAACAAAATGCTAGCAGAGTAACCACGTCCCCAGAAAATATACTCTAAACAAATCAGAAAAGACCTGAAGCAGTGGGATAAGAAGGGGAAAGAGAGAAAAAAAAAAAAAGAAAAAAAAAGAAAAAGATAAAGATAAAAACAACAACAAACAAAACAAAAGAACAACAACAAAAGAAAAACCAGAATGTGATCAAATATGATCTATATGGTATATAGATCAGTGCCACACACTAGATTTGGGGTGTGTTTTGGTCTTTTAGAAGAAAGTGTCTCCCAAAATTTTAAAGAAAGAAAAACTTATATATGTACAAAAATAAGGGTTGATATGATGAAGGGATGGAAAATGACTGTAAAAATGGAAATTATAAAAAATTTTATAAAAGGAATTGATAAGAAGTTGTTTGAAAAAAGAAAGAGGATTTAAAAAAAGAAAAAAGAAAAAAAAAAGGGAGAGGATGTGATCAGGCAGGGGAATAGAGAACACCATATACTAGAGATTTAGGGTATATTTTAATCTGTTAGAAGAAAGTATCTCAAAATTTTAAAGAGAGAACAACTTATATATATAAGCCAAAAATATGGGTAACTACTATGAAGGGATAGAATATGACTCTAAAAATGAAAAATAAAAATGTTTTTTTTAAAAAAAGGGATTGATAAGATGTTGTTTGAAAAAGGGAAAAAGAAAAATTCAAAAAGAAATAAAAAGACAAAAAGACAGTTAAAAAAAAATTAAAAGACTAAGGAATCATGGTAAAAAAGCCGTGAATTCTATGTGCAGTAGTCCCTTAGCGCTGGAGTTCTGCTGTTCTCATTGATCGGTAAACTTGGTCTTGGCTGGCTGTTCTCGCTGATCTTCTGGGGAGGGGCCTGTTGCCGTGGTTTCCAAATGTCTCTGCCGGAGGCGGAATAGCCCCGCCCTTGCCCCCTCCCGGCTAAGTAATCTGCTCGGGTTCGCTCTCCGGGGCTTTTGTTCCCTGCGAGCTTTCCGTACAGCTTTGGAGGCGGAGAGTGAAAATGGCGGCCTCCCAATCTCCGCCCCGGAGGAGCCGAGAACTCGGGCCCGCTCCTCAGTGAGCCCCCAGAGAAAAGTCGTCAGTCACTCCCGTCTCCCCGGTCTGCAGCTGCACTCCGTGCTCAACCGGCCTGTGACCACGCGTTTCTATCTCTGGCACCGGACCCGGTCTGGAGTCTCCAAACCCAGCAGATCCCTGCGGTGCACTCCCGCGCGGCTCCTCCCGGGGGAGGAAGGTGAGTCTCCCCGGATCGGCCGCTTGTTGGGTCCCTGCTGGAGGAGCAGGGGCCCGACTGGGCCGCGGATCGCGGTTAATGGCAACCCCAGCTGAGAGCCCGCGCCTGGGCTCCGCCTCTGCAGCCGGCTTCCCTGCTGCGTTACCTGGGAGCTCTGCTGCCCTCAGGCACCCCCGGTCTTTCTGTGACCCTGAGGGTCCTGAGACCACACTGTCCCGGAGGGTTCCACCCCCCGCTGAGCCACCAGAGTGACGTCCCTCGGCGGAGCTGACTTTTAAAAGTTCCGATTTTGTGCTCCGCGGCTCTATCACTTGCCAGAAGCGGCCGACGGAGGCCCCTCCCCCGCCGTCTATCTTCCCGAATATCGCCTCGGATTCACTTCTCCGCACGTCCTACCTTCTAGAAAGTGGTCGCTTTTCTTCTGAGACAGTTGTTGCTCTTCTTTTCTTCGATCTCCTGTTGAGTTTGTAGGTGTTCAGAATGGTTTGATCCCTATCCAGCTGAATTCCTGAGAGGAGACGAAATCCAGGTCTCCTACTCCTCCGCCATCTTGCTCCGCCCCCCCTGTTTTTTTTTTTTTTTAATCCTGTCGCTAATCTAGTGAGAAAAACAGTCTCTCATGGCTTCTAGGCAGTTCTTTGAGGACCAGCAACCCCGTACCGACCTCTGCGATCAAGCAACAGACCAGCTGAGTGGACAAACTCTTTCAGGACAAGCATCAAAAGTCTACTGCAGACTATCCTCACAACCCACCCCTACTTACAGAAGAACTGAGCTGAAGGCTACAAAGGATCTACCCCAAAGCCACATGCAGTGAGACATTCAAGTAAGAACACTATGCCTGGCCCATTTCTGTTAGCTGAGCGCACAGCGGCTTCTTCTCTGTCCTTAGGGTCAGGTGCTGCGGAGAGCCCAGCCCCGAAGAAACACCCCGCCGGGTCCCCACCTGGACTCCATGGGCCCCTGCTTCTCCAGGGGTCTGATCTTCTTGGGGTACACTGGCAGTGTGGTCGTGTCGATGACCCTGGTCTCTCCACTGTTGTACGTGAACTCTAAGGTACCGTTCCATTCCCCGTGGGCTTTACAAACAATGGTGTTGGTTGGGTTGTGCTTCACTTCGGCCGTGACCCTGAATGAATGAATGAGTCAAATGAACACACTTTGCGAGATTCTCAAAACAGAGGCTCACACTTGAAAAGCTGTACTCACATGCAGAGATTCTTTTTCATGGGGTTGCAAGGGGGAGGGATTGCGTTTTGCCATTTTGCTTAAAGACTAGCTCTTAAAATGTGACCTACTATTCTTGATCAGAGAAAGCAAGCGTTGGTAGACAAACTGGTGAGGGTCTGTAGGTTAGCTGATCGCAATGCAGCAATGCTAATTGCTTAATTTTGATAAACACACAAAGGTGGTGTGTTTTTTATTGGGGTGGAAATCAGGCACTTCAGTAGAAACAAAGTATATACTTCTCCCTAAAATCGCATTGAAGAGTGCTACATTTTAACCACCAACAGGGCCTGAGAGTACACCCACAAGGGCGGGCCAAACAGGACTGCCCCCAAGCGGCCTGAGATCCCAGGGAAAAGGAGGGAACCCTTCACCCTGGCACCTGCACATTCCTCTGAGCGAAGGCGGGGCAAAAACCGCGACTCTCGGCACTGAACGCCATCCTCCTCCCAGCAGCAGCTCCGAGGGACCACCTTCACAAGGGCCTTTGTGGAGGTCTGTGCCCTCCCCTGCTTCTCCGGCCTGGCCCGAGGGGGCTCCAGGTCTGCAGCTCCGGGAGAAAGCTGACCCCAGCTCCCTCTCCACCTGGAAGCTTGACCCGCGGTCAGAGTCGCGCAGTGCCAACAGGAAAGCCCGCTCCGAAGCCGCCAAGCGTAGGAAGGAGCTGGGCTCCTCTCTTTCTAATGGCCCAGCTCAGGCTGAACCCAGGGTTTTCAAACACAGGCTTGGAAGCTCTGTCCCTGAGCCTGAGCACAGCCATGGCTCCTGGGTGCCGAGGCCAAGGCTCACGGGCAGCATCAGGAACCTTCTGGCTGCATGCAGTGGAAGGCTGCTAGTGGGGTGCTGGCAGGGCTTTAATAAATGGTTCTCCCCGGGGAAAAACACCTGATTTGTAGCATCTGCCATCTTCGGGGGTGCCCTCCACAGCTGATCTCAAGCTACTGACAGGGTCTGAGGGACGGTGGAGCCGTGGAGAAACAAACGCACACCGTCAGCTCGTGCGAGCCAGCGCGCATGCCTGGGAAACAGCCACTGAGGGCACCCCGGTTCCCGGGGGGCACCCGGACACCTCGCGTGAACGCCATTCGGAACAACACTTCCCAGGAGAAAGGGCCAAGATGGGAGCCTGCTTATACGGTGATCTGTAACCGCAGCAATAAGAACAACTTAAGGCTCCCCTCGAACAGCAGACTTTTCCTTCAATTTCCTAGGATCAGGCTTCCCCAGCTTCTACAGTGGTCCTGATTTCATAGATGATACGGGGTTCGGGATATTTCATGGAACCAACCTAACACGAAATGAGCTTTCAGGGGCGCCTGGGTGGCTCTGTCGGTTAAGCGTCTGCCTTGGGCTCAGGTCGTAATCTCGGGGTCCTGGGATCAAGCCCCACGTGGGGCTCCCTGCTCAGCGGGGACCCTGCTTCTCCCTCTGCCCCTCCCCCGTTTGTATTTTCTCTCTCTCAAATAAATACAATCATTTTTTGTTGTTGTTTTTTTAAAGAGGTCTCAGGCAGCGTCTGAGCTCACAGATGAAATTGCTTCAGAGCAGAGAAATGGGCTGTGGCCTCAGAAGGGAGAGGTTATCTTGAGAAATGGAAGCAGCTTTGATTCCCTGCTGTGGGTCCTGTGACTCGATCACCGAAGGATTTCACTGGAAGAGTAGACTGGGGAGGACTTCAAAAAACTGCCACGGGAAGGGGGGCGGTTGGTGGTGGGAAAGAGGCGCCTCTTTTAAACAAGATCTGTTAACTTAGAGTTTCAGCTCCTCCCAGGGTGGAAAGCCCAGCTCCCTCTGGAGCAAAGAAAGTCAGGGCATCAAGTGAAGGCAGACACACAGCCCCTCCGCGGCCGCCTCCTTCCTACCTGTGCACTTTCCCTCCGTAAAAAGGCTTCGTGTGGAATATCACCGTCGCCGAGTAGCCGGTCTTCGCACAGCTGATGCTGACTTTGCCTCCGAGCTCCACCCAGGGGATGGTGAGAATGGAGCGCGCGTAGGCACTGGGCAGCGTGAACACGTACTCCTCCCCGTGTTCCAGGAGCTTCAGCACACCTCCAGGGAGGCAGGAGGAGAGAGTCAGGCACACAAGAAGAGGGCAGCCGGGGATCAAAAGACGTCGAGATGACAGACCCAACAGCCTCTGGCAACCGACATCGCGTCTCCCACCCCTGCAAAGGTCGGCTGCTCACTGGCCACGTATTTAGTTATTATTCCCTGCCCTCCGGGTTGCCAGACCTGCTGCGAATACAACAGTGAGCAGACCCACTTTCTTCCTCCAAGGAGAACAGGAAGGTGGCCATTAATCACCAACTGTGACGACGGCGGGAGGGCAAAGTGCCCAGTGCCATGGGGGGCCTCCGAGAGTTGACCTCGAAACAGAGTTCTCCCTAAGGAAGGGACGTTTGGACCGGGTAAGAGTTGCGAAGCTAAAGAGGGGAGGGAAATAGTCCAGGTAGAGGGAAGACCATGTGCAAAGGGCCTGGGGTGGGAAGGAGCCTGGGGAGCAGGGAAGGGCTGAGGGAAGGGCCCACGTGCACAAAGGGAGGGAGTAGGTGTGCAGGCTGGCCAATTCGGCAGGGGCCAGACCTTCTTTTAAGCTTTGAAATAGCATGCGGGGCGCCTGGGTGGTTCAGTGGTTAAGCGTCTGCCTTCGGCTCAGGTCATGATCCCAGGGTCCTGGGATCGAGCCCCGCATCGGGTTCCCTGCTCAGCAGGAAGCCTGCTTCTCGCTCTCCCACTCCCCCTGCTTGTGTTCCTGCTCTTGCTCTCTCTCTCTGTCAAATAAATAAATAAAATCTTATAAAAAAAAAACAAAAAGCTTTGAAATAGCATGCAAAGGAGTTCTGCCTTTTCCTGAGAGCAGCACAGACCTCCACGGTTCTCATGAAGCTAGAGAACTCAGACGGGACACTGCTCTCAGCAGCCCAGGGCAGGCATTAGCCACACGGGCAATGTCCCTCTAGATGAGGGCTTCTCCAACGCAGGCTCCAAGCATTAGGTGTGGACAAGTCTTAGTCTTCTGGAACAATGCAAAATTGTGTGGGTTTGTCTATTTTCTAGGGAAAGGGGCCACGGTTTTTGTCAAGTTCTCAAAGGCTGACATGACCAGGCTTTAAATGCACCAACTCCCAGGGCTGGGAGCCTAGCTGTATCCTGTTGTACAGTTTATGTACCACACAAGGTGCTGTTCTGTGAGGGCTGAAATCCAGCCCTTGCTATGGCCTGGCAGGCTGGGCACCCACAGTCGAGGGGCAGCATTTCGCTGCACCCCGAAGCCCAGACAGGCTGGCAGAGGTCCCAAGAACCAGGCTACGGGCTGACATGTGTTCTGTGCAAGGAACCTTCTCCACCTCCCACTCCAGCTCTGGGGCTCAGGGACCTGCACACGGCCTCGCCTCTCTCCCAGCTCACTCCCAGCCTGGCAATCAGCAGGTGCACTGTGCGTCGCAGGAAGGAGCGTGCTGCCCTTTCGCCCCTCCCTGGCGGTGGCCCCTGCCCGGCCCCCTGTGGGTCAGTGGTGCCCATGTGTGTTGGCACTTTCTGGCTGCCAGGCATTCCTGCGGGCTTCCCACGCATTATATCGGTTAAGTTTCACGATGACTCCACTTGGCAATAATTGTCATTTTCAAGTAAGGAGGAGGAAATTGAAACTCAGGTTTCAAGTAATTTGGCTGGTCAGTACTTCCCTCTCAGGCTAGACAAGCATCTGTATCAACTAGAGCTAGAACGTGCCCAGTAGAGACAGCGTGGTTCTTAGTACTGATGAGCTTGCCCGGGGGCCTGAGGACAGATGGGGCTGAACTGTACAGAGGAGTCCTGAATGCTGAGTTGCTAAAGTCAGCGTGAAGGCGCATACAACTATAACTCAATTTACCCTTGACATCCCCTTACTCGCGGATGTGCTACCGTCTGCAGATTAACCGACGACGCTCTTCTGGAATCAGCAGAAGCCCTCTCCGTTACCTCCAGTAAAGTCAGTTCTGCCAACCCACAGAAACAGAGAACTGGCCTGCAAATCTGGAGGGACACGCTCAGGTGTGTGTAGGGGTCTCGAGCACCCCCAGAGTGGAGGGATGCTCACACATGTGGGGCACATGCAGGAGCTGAGATCATCAGGGAAAAACAGATTTGTGGGTCACTCACGATCACGTGGGCAGGACAGGAGGACAGATATCATGGCAGCATTTAAATCTCAGTCAACCTCTCTCCCTCCTTCCCCCACCCCCAGGAGTGTAACTGAATATATGTAACATAAATGCACAAAGAGCACGGCTCTACCACCACGCCAAATATACCGAACATCAGCGCAGACCTCCTCCCCACTTCACCACCTTGCCTGAGCGCTCATAACTGAATTAACGCATCTCCCTGAAAGTAAAGCCCCCAGGCCATCGAATGCTCTCCCGCAGACCCTCGTCCCTCCTCCTACGGGGCGGTGAGTAGCCTCCCCAGGTGGCCCGAGGCCCTGCCCTGTGAGCACAGGGACAGTGTGTCTGGCAAGAGAATTACCCTTTGCTGGCTCAGTTCCGCAGGACCCTTGGAGGAGAGCAGCTGGGGCTGACACACTTTTTGTTTCGAAGCCCACTTTGTGTGTCTGACTTCCTCATGTTCGGCTGCTTAAGAAGACAGCCCAGAGCAGGTGGAAAATCACAGCTAATACCAGACACAGGTAGGACACCAACAGGCAAGAAGAACTGGAGAGAGCAGAGAGACCGAGGCCATCTTGGGCTTTCCTCTCTGCCCCAGTTCTACCCACAAGCTTCCAGGTGCTCTGGGGCCAGCCACATTCGCATGGTCTCTGGGCCTGTGGCAGCTGGGAGAGGACCCTGGGTCCCTGCAGAGGCGCTGCCAGGCCCTCAGCCAGCCTGCCTCTGAGGTCCCGGACAAGAGGCTTCCCTGTCCCCCCATCCCCGGCCTCTGTGCTAAGGGACTACTTGCTCGTAGAACCCTTCCAAGGTGGCCAACGTGTCCTCAAGAGCCCCACCTCAGCTCCGATGCCTACGGTGTCCCTGGGTGGTCAGCCCTGCCAGGCCTCAGCTGGGAGCGCCCTGGAGGCTCGCGCCCAGCCGCCCAGCCCCCCAGCAGCCTTTCTGCAGGCCAGGGCCTCACATCCTGAGCTCCCCTTGCTGCACCTTCCTGGCCTCACTCACCAACGTAAATCTTGTGGTGTGGGGTTCCACAGCTGATACTCTCTTTACAACATAGTCACATGGATCCTGTGCCCCAAGTTTTCATAAAGAGCTGGATGAGATGGAGATCTCGGGGGGGGGGGGGGCGTCAGGGGGTCCTTCCAAGCCCTCAGTCACTCAAGCAGCCTGGCAACCTTAACTTCTCTGGGTCTCAGTTTCCTTATCCATGACACAAGGATGTGTGAGGTACCTCACAGGGCTGTGGTGAGGAGCAGAAGGCGATTCTAGAGCTCAGCTAAAAGCATCAGCCTGGCACACAGCCAGGATCCTGGAGGCTTTATATCCTAACTACTCCTTGCTCTCTGGGGTGGCTTTCTTGGTGGGTGAACTCTAAGCTGCGGTATTTCCATTTGGGAATAAAGAGTGAATCACAAAGGCGCAGCAGGCTGCACACGGCAGGTGAAGAGATAGGTGGGAGGCATCCTCTTCCTACTCATCTTTAGAAAAATGTCTTGCAGGGGCACCTGGGTGGCTCGGGCAGTGAAGTGTCTGACTCTTGATCTCAGAGTCATGAGTTCTGTCCTGCGTCGGGCTCCACTGTGGAGCCTACTTAAAAAAGGAAAAAAGAAAACGGAAGAAAGAAAAAGGAAAAAGGAAAAATCTCTTGCAAACCTGAAGTCCACAGAAATCAGTGAGCCCCAAAGCTGAGTTGGTAGGAAAACACAGGGAGACCACACTCCTTTAGCTCTTCTCTAAAAATCCATAAATGTGTGCTTTCTCATTAATCACCTGCAATTATGCCTTCTCAGTCCTAACTCTTCTGTCAGGGCTGCATAAAAAAAAAAAATCTGTCCCTAATATGAAATAAAGACTATATTAAAACTAGACTTACAGATGGGCTCACAAATGAAAGTTCCTTTTTAATGAGCCTAAGAGCTCGGAGAAGCCAAAAAAATGCCAAATAATCAATACTTCCACACCGTGGTTAGTCTTCAAACTGCAAGATTTCCATTTTAAATCCCACAGATTGATTTACCAGTAAACATAAGGCAAAGCATTAAGATTTTCAAACTGATACTTTAAAATAATTTCACATCCACTTTCATTCTGAGGAACCAAACTATTCCAGTAGGACGCTGTCTCTGGGAAGCCCCGAATGGCAGAAAGGAACTCGGCATGGGTCTGCAGGCCCGGCAGCGTCGGGACTCCCAAGCACCCAGCCAACCTGGCGTTCTCTCACTAGAACTAGCTAGAACTAACTGCCTCTTCCCACAGACTCAATTAAGAAGCCATGCCATTTCCCGGGCTCTGGCTCTGGAGTTTTGGGGGGGGAGCAGGTTGCAAGAGCAGCTGAAAGTGCCTCGGCTCCCCCACAGGGCGGGTGATGAGCAGAGGGGTCACATTCCCCGAGGACCAAACTGCCGGGTGGACTGAACAGTGTCTCAATTAGGGGTGTGAGTGCCAGGGCTGAGGGACCTGGGTGGGGGCGGAGAGCAGTCTCTGAGCTGCGACCTAAGTGAGTTCAAGGCGTAATGAAGCATTGTATAATGGCATTTTACTGTAGCCAAATATGGCACGGCCTAAAGGCAGTATTTTAAAAGATAAGCCCATGTATTTACATACAAAAATTTCCTGTGGACCCACTAAAGATCTAATTTTTAAAATGAGGGGGTGGAAAAAACATTACTTCAGACCCAATCAACAAAGTCATGGAATGTGCTAGATCGGGAGGAGGAATTAGTGAGGAAAAGAAAAACATCCTGGCTTCCCATCCCCCCAGCCCCCCAAAGGAGCTCTGAATACAGGAACGGGAACCTTTTGCTCCAAAATTTGGGGACTCTTAAAAGTATTTTCGGGGGGGGGGGGGGCCTGATTGGCTCAGTCAGTTAAGCATCTGCCTTTGGCTCAGGTCATGATCCCAGTGTCCTGGGATAGAGTTCCTCATCGGGCTCCCTGCTCAGTGGGAAACCTGCTTCTCCCTCTCCCTCTGTGCTTTCCCTCTCTCTTGCTCTCTCTCTCAAATAAATAAATAAAATCTTTTTTTAAAAAAAAGTATTTTCTGGGAAAAATAAGGCTCCTGGGTGTTACAGAGTGCACATTTAATTAATATGAAAGGGGGATGTAGCTTCTGGAAGGATTTGGGGAAACTTAAGGCCTCACAAGAATGAGCCAAGGGTCTGTCCCCTGACCCTTCCCAGGTCCATCTGCAGCAGGAATGCACTGGGGGTGGCCAGAAAGGGCCATCAGGGAGGGCCCTTCCAGAGTCTCTCTCCAGAATTTTCTTTCTGATTCCAGCATTCTACCAAGAAGTTCTAAGTAGAATTTTCGAGCAGCAGATTCTAATTCTACTTCAGGGATGGCTACAGTGAGGGCCTCAGGAGAGGGTGTTATATGATCTCCCACCCACTGCATTAAGAGACTCATCCAGCGTGCCCAGAGCTGTGCCCAGTGAATTGAAGGCCCCAGGCCCTATCTGCCGCCTGTTGGGACAGGGGAGTGAACACCCTGAGACACTCTCACTCATCAACCACCAGCAATAAGACAAAGTGAAGATGTTGGCTCACCTCAGGGTGCGGGGAGTGAGGGACATGGTGGGGGCAGAAGGACCCACCATTCTCAAGTATAGTTCCAGAGGAGAGGAATGGAGGTCATGTATGCGGCTGGGTGAAGGAAGGAGCCCCAGCCCAGGACGGAGCAGGGTAACAGAGAACCCAGGGAAGGGGAGAGAGGCGCAGAATGTGCTGGAAGGGCCGGGCTAGCACGACAACACAGTCAGACAGGCAACACAGCTGTACACAGCCTCCTCACCAGAGCCCACTCCTGACGTGGATGGCTGGGGAGAGACTGACTTTCACTGACTGAGAATTCCCTGGATTCCTAGATTTGCAAATCTTCACCTTTATGGAAAATTTCCAGATCTTTGTCCAAAGTCAAGAATCCTGACTCCCGGGCCCAGAGACTGGGAGGCACCTGCCCTGTATTCCTATTTAAGAATCTGTGGTTTTGCCTTGCCTTGACCCAGAGCAGCAGGTATTTCTGCTGAGCACAGGGGAATCCCCAGAAAGGCACTTGAATACCTCCTCTGTGTACCTGAACGTGCATTTGGCTTTATCGGAAGATTAGCCTGGCCAATCACCGACTGAAAGTATGTGTGTGGG
Source organism: Mirounga angustirostris (assembly GCF_029215605.1). Taxonomy (NCBI): domain Eukaryota; kingdom Metazoa; phylum Chordata; class Mammalia; order Carnivora; family Phocidae; genus Mirounga; species Mirounga angustirostris. Next base: position 144,221,606 of record NW_026991709.1, read on the forward strand.
GGAGGGAGGACGAGAAAAGAAACAACTCGTCTGTCTCCCCCGGCCTGTGCCCCCGGGTCCTCCCCGCTCCCAGCTCCTCTGTTCCACCCAGCATCCCTGGGGACGCAGGTCCGGCCCTGTCCACCGTCCACGGACTCACACCTCACTCAGGGAAAAGCCCGGGTTCTTGTAGCCCCCGAGCCAGCCCTCATGGCCGGGCCCCTCCTCTCTGACCTGTCCCCTCTGCTCCAGCCACAGCAGCCGCCAGAAGTTCCTAGAACAGCCCCGCCTCACACGCTCATCCCGGGCACCCGAGCCTCCTGCTCTCTGGGCCTGCAGCGCCCTTCCTCCAGCCATCCACACGGCTCCTCTCTATCAAAGGCTGCATTCTGGGGGCGCCTGGCTGGCTCAGTCGGTTGGGCGGCTGCCTTCGGCTCAGGGCATGATCCCAGGGTCCCGGGATCGAGCCCCGCATCGGGCTCCCTGCTCATCGGGGAGCCTGCTTCTCCCTCTCCCACTCCCCCTGCTTGTGTTCCCTCTCTCGCTGTGTCTCTCTCTGTCAAATAAATAAATAAAATCTTAAAAAAAAAAAAAAAGAAGCTCAATCATGTTAACAAATACTATGTGTACCAAGTGAGGCAGCACAAAAGTGCTATAAAGACAGAACAGAGGAGGGGGGTCTGGGTGGCTCAGCTGTTAAGCTTCTGCCTCTCACTCAGGTCATGATCCTGGAGTCCCGGGATCGAGCCCCACATCGGGCTCCCTGCTCGGCGGGAAGCCTGCTTCTCCCTCTCCCACTCCCCCTGCTTGTGTTCCCTCTCTCACTGTGTCTCTCTCTGTCAAATAAATAAAATCTTTAAAAAAAAACAACAGCGGCTGCCTTCTCGGGGAGGTCTGCCCCAGGAACAGTGGTGGCCCCCACTCGCCGTCCCGCCAGCGCCGGTCCCCGGGGAACTTGGCCGGCACGTGCCCCAGACGTCAGCTGAGCGGCGAGCCTGCCACCAGGAACGGCACCACGCCTTTCCCAGGTGAGCCAGTAACCCGGCGGACTGACTGACCCGCCCCGTTAGAGAGCAGGGAGGAAACACACTGGAAACAGGTCTGTAGAGAAGGTGCCGGCCATCGGTGCGCGCAGCCGGTGGGGGGACACGAAAGTGGAAACAGCCCCCACGCTCCGCCTCCTCCCGCAAACAAACATTTCGCCTTCCTGTGATTCCTGACGTGGGAGACTTAGGATAAGGAATGAAGTGAAACAGGATGAGGTCTGAATCCGCATTTTTGTTTCTAAATCAAAGGGAAGACTCCACCAGTACAAACCAGGGGGCATGAGGTGGGCCTTTGGCAACTGGCAGAAGGCCGCCATGCCATCCCATCCCATCCTAAGGCCCCCCTGCCCTATCCCCATTGCTCCCGGCTTCCTCCCCCTTGCTTTATTTTTCTGCATAGTACCTCACACCTTCCCACACAACCAACATAATTTCATTTACCAGGAAAACAGAAGTAGAATGGAAGCTGAATGAGAACAGAGATTTATTTTGGGGGGAGAGGTCTATTTTGTTCACACAAGGATCCATAGCCCCTAACACAGTGTCTGGCATCTAGTAGGTACTCAATAAAAATGCCCTAAGTCAATGAGAGGTATTCTTAATCTCATGGACTCTTGGAAGGGCTTCCAAGGAGTCATGTACTCCCTGAAACTGAAGACTAAATTTTGGGTTGGATTTTTTTCTTTCCCTTTCTCGAGAAGAGAATCCATAGTCTCAGAGTCTCAAAGGAATTGTGACCCAGAGAAGTTGAAGAACCATGAACACAGATGCCTCAGTTTAACAAGGATTATTATAGGTTTCTTCCAACAATGAATAAATTTCATTCATAGCTATTTGCTAAAATAAGAATGTGCGATCCACGTGTGGTGTGATTACATTGTTCTTGCTTCAGAAATCTCTAGCAGAATCCAGAGATCTGCCTTGGGAATGTTTATGAGCAGATTCGGAATAGGCAGCCCTATTATCCTTACTGTCTGTGAGCCAGAACACAGGTGAGAATGAACAAAAATGTGTTTTCACAGATTTGGAGCCAACTCTTAATATTCATGCAGAGCTGAAAATAAAAATAGTACGTAAGGGGGGCCCCATACACGCATAATGTGTAAAGATCCAGGTGCATCCCATCTACTCTGCAACCTTGGCCCCACTGGGAAATTACCAGGGCCTGGCCCCAAAATAACAAAACCCGTCCCTCTTTACTACTCAGCCACCCCCAATCCCAAAACAAAACAAACACAAAGAATTCTACACACACAATCATCAATCATCTCTCAGGGGTACCAACATCACCGTGTAAGAGCCAAGCTCCACCAAACGTACAACATGGCTTACCTTCCCCTATCATGGAGACCCCCACGGACATGCCCATGAACTTGCTTTTGGTCCATACGTGAGTGTTGACGCACAGTCTCTTCTCCTTGCACTCACAGTAGAAGCAGGAGATGGGTGGGTGATGGGACACCTGCTCGGCCACAAACCTCAGTTTGTAGCTTTTGGAAGGGTCCTCGGCCATCGGGTGTTCGTGGCCAGCAGGAGAATGGGGAGCAGTCCTCTTTGGCTTGACGCTGTCTTTGGGGACCTCCCAGGAGCAGTGAAACGTCTCACCGATGATGGGGTTGTAGGGCTTCTTGGCCAAGGCCCCCTTGCGGCCCTCGTGGAAGGCCGTGAGATAATACTCCACGAAGCAAATGACCCTCTCCTCCGGTGTGGCCCCAGCGGTGACGGCCAGTAGCAGGTCTGGATGCGCCATGAAGTCTGCGTACATCTCCAGCAGGGACCGCTTCTCCAGGATGAACGTGGGAAGCACCACCTATGTTCGGAAGGAGACAAGGTCAGACAGGAGAGCCCGTGATTCCATGAAAGAGGCTGCCACCTCCACCAAGCAAACCCTGATCATGGCTTCAGCCAGGCAAGGTTTCTTTTGCTACGGACACAAATGACAGATCAGGGGAAACAGTGTCCAAGAAAACAAGATCGGAGACGTGGCTACAGGGGTGGCAAAATGCCAACCTGCTTTCGTGGACAAGATGGTTTGGAGCGGCTCTCTTCTCTGCTCAGCTGGACTGGAACGGTGGTCTCTGCCTCCCTCTCCACCCTTGTCACTGTTCTCACACAAAACCCTCTTTTAGGGACCCGGGCTCAGTCGTTAGGTGTCTGCCTTTGGCTCAGGTCATGACCCCAGGGTCCGGGGATCGAGCCCCACATCGGGCTCCCTGCTCGACGGGAAGCCTGCTTCTCCCTCTCCCACTCCCCCTGCTTGTGTTCCCTCTCTCGCTGTGTCTCTCTCTGTCAAATAAATAAAATCTTAAAAAAAAAAAAAAAACCCTCTTTTACTCCTCGTTAGAGATGTGAAGAAAAGAGCTCAAAGGACTTTTTCCTTTTCTTCCTGACATCAGACACAACCAAGGGGGGTGCCAGTGTGTCCCCACGAACAGAGACCCTGGGGCTTTGCTGGTGCCGCATCAGAGGGGGTCCAGGTCAACCAGCACACACCACCACTGCGAGTGTCTACTTGGAGATCTCTGTTAGCAGAGTAGCATACAAATCCCGACATGATCAAGGGAGAGCAGGAGTGAGGAAAGGGCCCCTTGGCCCAGGTCTCTGGGAGGGAAGGCCAATTAGTGGGCCAGCAAATGTCCAGAGAGCTGCCATCGAGGACAGGAGCCACGTGTGAAGAGTGCTCTGCAAGGCTGGCCCAGAAGAAATAAGCAGAAGTGACCAAGAAGTGAGCTGGCGTAAGTGCGTACAGCATCTTCTGGTACATGGACTGGCACAGGGGCTCCTCCTAGGTTTGTTACTGGTACCACTACTGAAGGGGAGTAGAGATTGGGATGATTCCGTCGGGGACAAGACGGGGACTCCTCGTGGGTCCAGACTGGCCACGTGGTCATCAGGGGCCCTACAACCCCAGTGAGGAGGTCAGGTAAAGCCAATGAAGGCCATTGTGAAACTGGGCTGGAAAGCAGGTCACTCATCACTATCATTTCTCACTGCTCGAGAGTGATCTTAAAATGACTTTCGTTATTGGGTATTAATAGTCCACCCACTTGGCTGCAAGGCATAGCTCGCTTTGACGTTCTCCTCCTCGTGTGGAATCACGGGGGTGGGGGCACAGGAGATCAAGGCCATGCAGCTGGCTTATACTCCCTCCTCACGACTGAGTCTGTCCTTCCTCCATACGGGCCCCAACTCCTGAGAAAATATTCTTTGACCGCGAATGTCAGAAGGCTTAGAGATCTGCAACCCCACCTCCACCTGGGTTTGCTCAGACCCTTCCTTGCAAAAGATGTAAATAAAATGGAAGAGAGATGTCCTGAAAGAGACAGACAGGCAGACAGGAGATCAGCAAAGCATAGAGGTTTCTAAGGAAACTGGAAAAATCCCAGCCCACTGGAGAGGTGACTCTGGTATCTTTTTTTTTTTTTAAGATTTTATTTATTTATTTGACAGAGAGAGAGCACAAGCAGGGGGAGCAGCAGAGAGAGAAGGAGAAGCAGACTCCCCGCTGAGCAGAGAGCCCAACGCAGGGCTCGATCCCAGGACCCCGAAATCATGACCTGAGCCGAAGGCAGACACTTAACAACTGAGCCACCCAGGCTCCCTGACTCTGGTATCTTTATTAACGCTTCTGAAATATTGTGTTCGAGGAAAGAGTACGTACACATGTCACATAAAAAAGCAGCCAGATGTAAAGTTAAACATGTAACACCATGATAAAAAGACCCCAAATGTTAACATGTATTTCTTGCTGTTAGATTTGAGTGATTTTTACATTTTTTTTTAAGATTTTATTTATTTATTTGAGACAGAGAGAATGAGAGAGAGAGAGAGCACATGAGAGGGGGGAGGATCAGAGGCAGAAGCAGGCTCCCGGCCGAGCAGAGAGCCCGATGTGGGACTCGATCCAGGGACTCCAGGATCATGACCTGAGCCGAAGGCAGTCGCTTAACCAACTGAGCCACCCAGGCGCCCTGATTTTTACATTTTTTTCTGAGTATCTTTCCGCTTTCCATTTACAATATACTGGAAGAAAAATACATCACTTAAAACACAACTATGAAGATCAGTGGAGATTTCTGCATTTTCTTTCAGCCAAAACTTGACAACACTGAGGACCTGGCTGCCCAAGGATCTAAGCTGGCCATGTAAAGTACATTCTGGCTCAGAATGGCCTTCACAGTCCACTGTGATTACGTCCTACGTCTTTTGTGGGGACAGGTCATCATTCACCGGCCATCACTGTGCGTCTGCTCTTCCAATGGGGCTCTCAAGGGCCCAAATTCTTCCCATTACCCCTGACACATCACAGGTATCTGCTTCTGGCTAACAGCAGCCTTTTCTTTCCCTCGGTGGACTAGGGAGGTAAGAATTCACTGAGCAGAACAACTGGGATGGCTGGGCCATCTTCACCTACTGCTGCTGATTAATTAGTGGGGGGCAAGGGGGCACCTGGGAGCCTCAGTCGGTTAAGTGTCCGACTCTTGATTTTGGCTCAGGTCACGATCTCAGGGTCCTGGGATCAAGCCCCCCATAGGGCTCCATGCTCAGTGGGGAGTCTGCTTCTCCCTCTCCCTCTGTTCCTGCCCCCCACTTGCGCCTGTATGCGTGCTCTTGCTCTCTCTCTCTAAAATAAACAAATCTTTAAAAAAAATAAGTGGGGGGCAGGAAGTGGCACACAGGAAAGGGGGGCGCACAAACCCCACCTTCTGGCCCATTCTACTCCTCCTGGAAAGACTAGGTAATCCACCTGTCCAAAAATTATTAATTACCACCGGGAGAGAGACCATCGGCAAGGAAGAAAGGCAAACACAGCACCCCCCATCTGGAAAAGTGCGGCTATGGCTTCCTACCTGGCTTCCCTGCTTTTTGTCAGGCCCACCTTGATTTCTATTCTATACCACAGCCAGGCCCATCTCTCTAGAATCTCTACAAGAGATAAATGAAGTCCATTCTGGCCCCTACCTCCCTCACATTCCGCCCCCAGCCATCCCCTTACAAGTACCCACCCCTCCAAACACACACTCAAATCCTGTTTTTCCTTTTCTGCCCTCCTCCTGCCTTGTCTGAATGATGGACAGCTATTCCGCTCAAGGGTAGCCTCCTCGGTGAATCTTCTCCTGACAGCTCCCGGTCCCAAGGCTAAACCAACAACTCCCTCCTTCAGATCCTTGCCACACCCCACACATCTCCACTGTGGCATTCACAACGCTTGTTGTGATAAACAGCATTACTGGGGGGCTCCTGGGGGGCTCAGTCGGTTAAGCATCTGCCTTCGGCTCAGGTCATGGTCTCAGGGTCCTGGGGTGGAGCCCCGGGTCATCGGGCTCCCCACTCAGCAGGGAGTCTGCTTCTCCCTATGCCCCTCTCCCAGCTCAAGCGCTCACCGCACTCTCTCTAATAAATAAAAATATTTTAAAAATTAAAAATAAGAGGAGCAAGATGGCAGAGGAGTAGGAGACCTGGATCTCGTCTGGTCTCAGGAATTCAGCTGGATAGGGATCAAACCATAATACCTACGAACTCAACAGGAGATCGAAGAAAAGAATAGCAACAACTCTCTGAACAGAAAAGCGACCACTTTCTGGAAGGTAGGACGTGCAGAGAAGTGAATCCAAGGCGATATTCGGGAGGATAGATGGCGGGGGAGGGGGCCTCCATCAGCCGCTTCTGGCAAGTGACAGAGCCACGGAGCACAAAATCGGAACTTTTAGAACTCGGCTCCGCTGAGGGACATCGCTCCAGTGGCTAAGCAGGGGGTGGAACCCTCATGGGACAGTGTGGTTTCAGGACCCCCGGGTCACAGAAAGACTGGGGGTGCCTGAGTGTGGCAGAGCTCCCAGGTATCGGAGCGGGGAAGCTGGCTGCAGACACGGAGCCGAGGTGCGGGCTCTCAGCTCAGGGTTCTTATAAACCTTGATCCGCGGTGCAATCGGGCCACTGCTTCTCCAGCAGGGACCCAACAAGCGGCAGATCTGGAGAGACTCCCCTTCCTCCCCTGGGAGGAGTGGCACGGGAGCACACCGCAGCGCTCTGCTGGGTTTGGAGACTCCACACAGGGTCGTGTGAGAGAGACAGAAATGCTCAGTCCCAGGCCGGGTGAGCATGGAGTGCGGCCAGAGACTGGGGAGACGGGAGTGACTGACTGCTTTTCTATGGGGGCACACTGAGGAGTGGGGCCCCGAGTTCTCGGCTCCTCCGGGGTGGAGATTGGGAGGCCATTTTCACTCTCGGCCTCCAAAGCTGTACGGAAGGGTTGCAGGGAACAAAAGCTCCTGAGAGCAAACCCGAGCAGATTACTTAGCCCGGACCGGCAAGGGCGGGGCAATTCCGCCTCTGGCAAAGACATTTGGGAACCACGGCAACAGGCCCCTCCCCAGAAGATCAGCAAGAACAGCCAGCCAAGACCAAGTTTACCTATCAATGAGAACGGCAGAACTGCAGCACTAGGGGAATACTGCATATAGAATTCATGGCTTTTTTACCATGATTCTTTAGTCTTTCAAAGTTAATTTTTTAATTTTCTTTTTTTTTCTATTATTTTTTGAATTTTTCTTTTTCCCTTTTTCAACCAACATCTTATCAATCCCTTTTGTAAAAAAACATTTTTATTTTTCATTTCTAGAGTCATATTCTATCCCTTCATAGTAGTTACCCTTATTTTTGGCATATATATATATAAGTTGTTCTCTCCTTAAAATTTTGAGATACAATTTCTTCTAACAGATCAAAATATACCCTAAATCTCTAGTATATGGCTTTGTTCTAGTCTCCTGACTGATCACATTCTCTCCCTTTTTTTTTCTTCTTTTTTTCTTAAATCCTCTTCTTTTTTCAAAAAACTTATCAATTCCTTTTATAAAATTTTTTTATAATTTTCATCTTTACAGTCATATTCCATCCCTTCATCATATCAACCCTTATTTTTATACATATATAAGTTTTTCTTTCTTTAAAATTTTGGGAGGCACTTTCTTCTAACAGACCAAAATACACCCAAAATCTAGTGTGTGGCACTGATCCATGCACCAGCCTGATCATATTTAATCATATTCTGTTTTTTTTGTTCTGTTTTTGTTCGTTTTTATCTTTTTCTTTCTTTCCCTTTCTTTTGCCCCGGTTTTAGGTCTTTTCTGATTTGTTTGGAGTATATTTTTTGGGAACGTTGTAACCCTGTTAGCATTTTGTTCTCTCATTCATCTATTCTCCTCTGGACAAAATGACAAGACGGAAAAAATCACCTCAACAAAAAGAACAACAGGTAGTACTGACTGCCAGGGACCTACTCAATACAGACATTTGTATGATGTCGGACCTAGAGTTCAGAATCATGATTTTAAAGATACTAGCTGGGCTTGAAAAAAGCATGGAAGTTATTAGAGAAACCCTCTCTGGAGAAATAAAAGAACTAAAATCTAACCAAGTCGAAATAAAAAAGGCTATTAATGAGGTGCAATCAAAAATGGGGGCGCTAACTTCTAGGATAAATGAGGCAGAAGAGAGAATTAGTGATAGAGAAGACCAAATGATGGAAAATAAAGAAGCTGAGAAAAAGAGAGATAAACAACTACTGGATCACGAGGGGCAGAATTCGAGAGATAAGCGATACCATAAGACGAAACAACATTAGAATAATTGGGATCCCAGAAGAAGAAGAAAGAGAGAGAGGGGCAGAAGGTATATTGGAGCAAATTATAGCAGAGAACTTCCCTAATTTGGGGAAGGAAACAGACATCAAACTCCAGGAGGCAGAGAACCCCCTTTAAAATCAATAAAAATAGGTCAACACCCCATCTAATAGCAAAACTTACAAGTCTCAGAGACAAAGAGAAAATCCTGAAAGCAGCTCGGGAGAAGAGATCTGTAACCTACAATGGTAGAAACATTAGATTGGCAACAGACCTATCCACAGAGATCTGGCAGGCCAGAAAGGACTGGCAGGATATATTCAGAGCACTACACGAGAAAAACATGCAGCCAAGAATACTATATCCAGCTAGGCTGTCATTGAAAATAGAAGGAGAGATAAAAAGCTTCCAGGACAAACAAAAACTAAAGGAATTTGCAAACATGAAACTAGCCCTACAAGAAATATTGAAAGGGGTCCTCTAAGCAAAGAGAGAGCCTAAAAGCAACATAAACCAGAAAGGAACACAGACAATATACAGTAGCAGTCACCTTACAGGCAATACAGTGGCACTAAATTCATATCTTTCAATAGTTACCCTGAATGTAAATGGGCTAAATGTCCCAATCAAAAGACACAGGCTATCACATTGGATTAAAAAACCAGCCCATCGATATGCTGTCTGCAAGAGACTCATTTTTGACCCAAAGACACCCCCAAATTGAAAGTGAGGGGGTGGAAAACCATTTACCATGCTAATGGACACCAAAAGAAAGCTGGGGTGGCAATCCTTATATCAGACAAAGTAGATTTTAAACCAAAGACTGTAATAAGAGATGAGGAAGGACACTATATCATACTTAAAGGGTCTATCCAACAAGATCTAACAATTGTAAATATCTATGCCCCTAACATGGGAGCAGCCGAATATATACGGCAATTAATAACAAAAGCAAAGAAACACATTGACAACAATACAATAATAGTGGGGGACTTTAACACCCCCCTCACTGAAATGGACAGATCACCTAAGCAAAAGATCAACAAGGAAATAAAGACTTTAAATGACACACTGGACCAAATGGACTTCACAGACATATTCAGAACATTCCATCCCAAAGCAATGGAATACACATTCTTCTCTAGTGTCCATGGAACATTCTCCAGAATAGATCACATCCTAGGTCACAAATCAGGTCTCAACTGGGACCAAAAGATTGGGATCATTCCCTGCCTATTTTCAGACCACAATGCTTTGAAACTAGAACTCAATCACAAGAGGAAAGTCGGAAAGAACTCAAATACATGGAGGCTAAAGAGCATCCTACTAAAGAATGAATGGGTCAACCAGGAAATTAAAGAAGAATTAAAAAAATTCATGGAAACCAATGAAAATGAAAACACAGCTGTTCAAAATCTTTGGGATGCAGCAAAGGCAGTCCTAAGAGAAGTATAAAGCAATACAAGCTTTTCTCAAGAAACAAGAAAGGTCTCAAATACACAACCTAACCCTACACCTAAAGGAGCTGGAGAGAGAACAGCAAATAAAGCCTAAACCCAGCAGGAGAAGAGAAATCATAAAGATCAGAGCAGAAATCAATGAAATAGAAACCAAAAGAACAGTAGAACAGATCAACGAAACTAGGAGCTGGTTCTTTGAAAGAATTAACAAGATTGATAAACCCCTGGCCAGACTTATCAAAAAGAAGAGAGAAATGACCCAAATCAACAAAATCATGAATGAAAGAGGAGAGATCACAACCAACACCAAAGAAATACAATTATAAGAACATATTATGAGCAACTCTATGCCATGCAAATTAGATAACCTGGAAGAAATGGATGCATTCCTAGAGATGTATCAACTACCAAAGTGAACCAGGAAGAAATAGAAAACCCGAACAGACCTATAACCACTAAGGAAATTGAAGCAGTCATCAAAAATCTCCCAACAAACAAAAGCCCAGGGCCAGATGGCTTCCCAGGAGAATTCTACCAAACATTTAAAGAAGAATTAAAACCTATTCTTCTGAAACTGTTCCAAAAAATAGAAATGGAAGGAAAACTTCCAAACTTGTTTTATGAGGCCACCATTACCTTAATTCCAAAACCAGACAAAGACCCCATCAAAAAGGAGAATTACAGACCAATATCCTTGATGAACATGGATGCAAAAATGCTCACCAAAATACTAGCCAATAGGATCCAACAGTACATTAAAAGGATTATTCACCATGACCAAGTGGGATTTATCCCTGGGCTGCAAGGTTGGTTCAACATCTGCTAATCAATCAATGTAATACAATACATTAACAAAAGAAAGAACAAGAATCAGATGATCCTCTCAATAACTGCAGAAAAAGCATTTGACAAAGTACAGCATCCTTTCCTGATCAAAACTCTTCAGAGTATAGGGATAGAGGGTACGTACCTCAATATCATAAAAGCCATCTATAACCTACAGCAAATATCATTCTCAATGGAGAAAAACCAAGAGCTTTCTGCCTAAGGTCAGGAATGCGGCAGGGATGTCCACTATCACCACTGCTATTCAACATAGTATTAGAAGTCCTAGCCACAGCAATCAGACAACAAAAAGAAATCAAAGGCATCCAAATCAGCAAAGAAGTCAAACTCTCACTTTTTGCAGATGATACGATACTTTGTGGGGAAAACCCAAAAGACTCCATCCCAAAACTGCTAGAACTCATATAGGAATTCAGTTAAGTGGCAGGATATAAAATCAAAGCACAGAAATCAGTGGCATTCCTATACACCAACAACAAGACAGAAGAAAGAGAAATTAAGGAGTCGATCCCATTTACAATTGCACCCAAAACCATTAAGATACCTAGGAATAAATCTAACCAAAGAGGCAAAGGATCTGTACTCAGAAAACTATAAAATACTCATGAAAGAAATTAAGGAAGACACAAATGGAAAAATATTCCATGCTCATGGATTGGAAGAACAAATATTGTGAAGATGTCAATGCTACCTAGAGCAATCTACACATTCAATGCAATCCCCATCAAAATACCATCAACTTTTTTTTAAAGAAATGGAACAAATAATCCTAAAATTTGTATGGAACCAGAAAAGACCCTGAATGGCCAGAGGAATGTTGAAAAAGAAAAGCAAAGCCAGCGGCATCACAATTCCGGACTTCAAGCTCTATTACAAAGCTGTCATCATCAAGACAGTATGGTACTGGCACAAAAACAGACACATAGAGCAATGGAACAGAATAAAGAGCCTAGAAATGGACCCTCAACTCTATGGTCAACTAATCTTCAACAAAGCAGGAAAGAATGTCCAATGGAACAAAGACAGTCTCTTCAACAAATGGTGTTGGCAAAACTGGACAGCCACATGCAGAAGAATGAAACTGGACCATTTCCTGACACCACACACAAAAATAGACTCAAAATGGTTGAAAGACCTAAATGTGAGACAGGAGTCCATCAAAATCCTAAAGGAGAACACAGGCAGCAACCGCTTCGACCTCAGCCGAAGCAACTTCTTCCTAGAAACATCGCCAAAGGCAAGAGAAGCAAGGGCAAAAATGAACTATTGGGACTTCATCAAGATAAAAAGCTTTTGCACAGCAAAAGAAACAGTCAACAAAACCAAAAGACAACCGACAGAATGGGAGAAGATATTTGCAAATGACATATCAGATAAAGGGCTAGTATCCAAAATCTATAAAGAACTTACCAAACTCAACACCCAAAGAACAAAGAATCCAATCAAGAAATGGGCAGAAGACATGAACAGACATTTTTCCAAAGAAGACATCCAAATGGCCAACAGACACATGAAAAAGTGCTCACCATCGCTCGGCATCAGGGAAATCCAAATCAAAACCTCAATGAGATACCACCTCAGTCAGAATGGCTAAAATTAACAAGTCAGGAAACGAAAGATGTTGGTGGGGATGCAGAGAAAGGGGAACCCTCCTACACTGTTGGTGGGAATGCAAGCTGGTGCAACCACTCTGGAAAACAGTATGGAGGTTCCTCAAAAAGTTGAAAATAGAGCTACCATACGATCCAGCAATTGCACTACTAGGGATTTACCCCAAAGATACAAATGTAGGGATCTGAAGGGGTACATGCACCCCGATGTTTATAGCAGCAATGTCCACAATAGCCAAACTGTGGAAAGAGCCAAGATGTCCATCGACAGATGAATGGATAAAGAAGATGTGGTATATGTATACAATGGAATATTATGCAGCCATCAAAAAGAATGAGATCTTGCCATTTGCAACGACGTGGATAGAACTGGAGGGTGTTATGCTGAGTGAAATAAGTCAATCAGAGAAAGACATGTATCATATGACCTCACTGATATGAGGAATTCTTAATCTCAGGAAACAAACTGAGGGTTGCTGGAGTGGTGGGGGGTGGGAGGGATGGGGTGGCTGGGTGATAGACATTGGGGAGGGTATGTGCTATAGTGAGCGCTGTGAATTGTGCAAGACTGTTGAATCACCGATCTGTACCTCTGAAACAAATAATGCAATATATGTTAAGAAAAAAAAAAGAAGAAGAAGATAGCAGGAGGGGAAGAATGAAGGGGGGGGAGTTGGAGGGGGAGACGAACCATGAGAGACTATGGACTCTGAGAAACAAACTGAGCATTCTAGAGGGGAGGAGGGTGGGAGGATGGGCTAGCCTGGTGATGGGTATTAAAGAGGGCACGCTCTGCATGGAGGACTGGGTGTTATACACAAACAATGAATCATGGAACACTACATCAAAAACTAATGATGTAATGTATGTTGATTAACATAACAATAAAAAAAATTTTTTAAAAGAAGACCCAAAATAAAAAAAAAATTAAAAATAAAAGCATTACTGGGATAGTTTGAGAAATTTTTACTGCGGGCCACATATGAAATAGTATTGTGTCAACATTACATTTCCCGAGTGTGTCAAGTGTGTCGTGTGGGAGAATATCCTTGTCGTCAGGAGATGCACACTGACTGATGCAAGGGAGAATAAACATGTCTGCAACGTACTCGGAAATGGTTCCTCCAGAACCAGACATACACGCATATATGCATGTGTGTCTGTGTGGCCGCAGAGCAAGAGGAGAGGGAGAGAGAAGTAGATAGAGTGGGAGAGAGGACAGAAGGGAGAAGAAAAGCAAAGCAGCAAAATGTGAACAACTGGCAAATACTGGTAAAGGCTACAGGGCAGTTCACTGTATTATTCCTGCAGCTCTACCACAGATTGGAAAATGCGCAAAATAAAAAGATGGAGGGAAAAGAAGGAAGGCTCCTCTAGGGATGCGATACCTGAGAACTCATCAATTTTCAAAGCCACCCTCTCCAAACTGCAGACCCAGGGAACGTGCTCTCACGGCCACCAGCAAGTCCAACCCACTTGGATATATATTCTTTTTTTTTTTAAAGATTTTTATTTATTTATTTGACAGAGAGAGATATGGCGAGAGCAGGAACATAAGCAGGGGGAGTGGGAGAGGGAGAAGCAGGCTTCCCCGCTGAGCAGGGAGCTCGATGCGGGGCTCAATCCCAGGACCCTGGGATCGTCACCTGAGCCGAAGGCAGACACTTAATGACTGAGCCACCCAGGCGCCCCTTGGATATATATTCTACAGTTGAAAATGAGACTTCAGCTTTGTCAGAGCTGGAAAAAGTGGGATACCCGGAGAGACGGAGGAGGATAGATCGGGAGTGGAAGAACGATTTCTTCTTTCATCTCTTGTCGGGTCTGTCTTGTTGGTGTTTGTGCGGAATGCCACATCAATGCCTTTCAAAACCAGCACCCTGAACATTTCAGGCAAGATAACATGCTTTTCACTAAAGCAGATTTCTCTCTCTCATACGATCTCCCTGCCTTTTGTGCGTGTGTGTGCGTGCCTTTGCAAATAAGTCACTTCATCATCTGTTCCGTGGGCAGTGGACACTGGGGACACAGAGCCAAGAAGTGGCGAATGCTAATTGGGCTGTCTGCCTCCAATGGGGACATGAGTGATGGCCCAGCTGTGCAGACCAACAGCATCCAAATGGCTGGGATCCCTACTGCAGATTGATTGAGCCATCAATAAGGGCTGCCTTTTCTCCCATTAACATAATTAAGACAATGAACTACTTTGGGGAAAGAAAAAAAAAAAAAGAAGATCTGCATTCAGGACTCAGAGAACAATTAATTACATTTAAAGTTGCATCACTCTAGAAGTAACTAATCTCCAGGCTGGGCTCTTAGAACTCTGAAATAATCAATCACCCACCAAGACAATGAGAAGGTCCAAAGAAAGAGTTAGAGTCTCTTCCCCCGAAACAGGGAACACAGCAGGCTTCTGCAAAGAAAGGCCAAGAGCAGGTGCAATTTTCTCCAAAGAAACATCCATTAACTTAATAACCCTGAGAATCATCTCTAGAACTCTGTCCTGAGACGGGCGGACCCACCCAGGGCCAAGGAGGCGGCACAGAGAGGCTGAAACCATCCACCAAGACTAGTTTCCTTTAAGGAAACCAGGGGACGTACACAAAACTCCAACCTTACAAAATAAAGGGTAGATAATCCAGCTGCCAAAGGGTTCTTTCCTTAGCCAACAGGATGCTCCCTTGGCTTTCCTTAAATGCCAGCTTCCGGGGCGCCTGGGTGGCTCAGTCCGTTAAGCAGCTGCCTTCAGCTCAGGTCATGATCCCAGGGTCGAGGGATGGAGTCATGCGTCAGGCTCCCTGCTCTGCGGGGAGTCTGCCCCTCCCCCCACTCGTGCTCTCTCTCGCTGCTCTCTCATAAATAAAATCTTTAAAAAAAAAAAAAAGGTGCCAGCCCCCTTCACATGACTTCACAGTGCTTGGAACATCATGAAAGGCATTCACTGAAACTTTCGTTGGGTGGGAAGAGTCTGAAATAAGATGTTACTTCTTCCAAGAAGATGTGTACTACATAAAGAGAGCTACAGCTGTGAAAATCAACTCCCGGGTTCCCTCAGAGTCCCAGATGTGGGCTTGCAGAAGGGAAGCAGAAGCTGAGGGCTGACATTCATCTCTTGGTGGCTATGGCCTCATATACTTGGGCAGGCTCATCTCTCTAAGGCTCAATTCCTCTGCTCTAAAACAGGGAAAATAAGAAGAGCAACCTTGTAGGGGTTTTGTGAGTATTAAATGAGTGCAGAATCAGCCCTGTGCCCACACAGTACGTGCTCATGCGGCTGGTGGCTGTTATCATCGGGGATCTGCATCTTCACCTGGAGACTCGGGCAAGCTAAGAACAGGGTAGATCAGACACGAATCTGTCAAAAATTTTTCAGTGACAAAGCTGAAGACTAAAAGTAAGTCTCAATGACCAGAGCAACCCCTGGGACCACCTCTGGTGTGTCTGTCTGTAAATACTAGATTATTTGAGAAAAAGGAGAAATAGTTGTATAAAACAAAGAAAGTGTGGTAAGAAGGCATGAATGTTTCAAACTTAAACGAGATGTAGAACTCAAGCCAGGCTCAGTGCTTTGGGCTTCACATTATCTTGTTTGGTCTTCTGAATCCCCTGTCAGCAGATAGGACAATTCCATTTTACAGATGAGAAAACGGAGGCCCAGAAAGGCTACATAAGTAGAGAGTTGGAATGTGAACCAATTCTGCTCAGCTGAGGCCTAGGCTGGATCCCTCACTGCCCCCAGGCCCAAAGATGCACCATCACTCACTGGGAATCTCCCTGGAAAAGCAGGATTGAAGAGCTCCTGCCAACAGCACAGGGAGGGAGGATGGGAATGACACACACCGGCCCCTCCACAATATAGATGCATCCAGACAAGCTTCAGGAAGCCAGGTTACTACTGGGTTTTCTACTAAAAGGCAAGCATTTCAGGAGAAGGAGTGGGCTTTACTTGACAGTATATTAAAAACAAGCTTTGGAGGGGTGCCTGGGTGGTTCAGTCGGTTAAATGTTTGCCTTCAGCTCAGATCATGATCCCAGGGTCCTGGGCTCGAGCCCCACATCAGGTTCCCTGCTCAGCGGGGATCCTGCTTCTCCCTCTGCCTCCCCACCTCCTACCCGTGGGGCTTGTGTTCTCTCTCTCTTTCTCAAATAAATAAATAAAATCTTAAAACAACAACAACAACAACAAGATTTGGAGAGAAGAGCCAAAGGCATCGGGAAGGGAAGCAGACACGATACTTGGGCGAACGGGACACTGTGTACCCACAGTTGTGCTTGTGGGGGGTTCATTTCCAGGGTTTACCCTGGCTCTTCTGACCTTCCTCATAAAAACTTCCCCCTTGGAAGGAGGAGCTGAATCTAGCAACACCGATCTTTGGCATACCATGACTAAACCTGGAAATTTAGCCTACTAAAACCATCAAAGGAGAAAACTCATATGCCCAAGACATTTGCGACCTCATGCCAGGATCAAGAAGCCACAGAGACACACAGGACCCTTCACCACTAGTTGCTGAGGACGTCCAAGACCATGTAGCAACTCGGTGGAATGTTATGCGGCCAGTCAAGAGTACACAGGGAAGGACAGTGTTCTCTTCCTCAAGCCCGCGGGTGAGGACACGACTGTTTGCTGTAGTGGGATTTGTGGGTCAACAAACCCCAACCATGCACGGGATCTCCACCTGGTTTTACAAATAGTGCTACCGTAACCATTCAAGCGATTCTTTAGGAATCGTAGAAATTGACGAATTATCTCGGCAAGCCTCTCTCGCAAAGTGAGAATCTTGTCTTACGTAATTACTAATTGCAGAAAGAGTTAGGGGTCCCTGGGAAAAGAAAGAGGGAGACCTAGCTTTCTTGACATAAGAAAGGTCATTTGAGGTGCCCCCCCCCAACCCTGCCACCTTGTGAAAGAAGGTAAGAACGGCCACTCTTGGGCCAGGAGATAGCCTTATCAGAGACGATAAATCAGTGGTAAAACTCCCAGGCCAGGTTCAGAGGTAAAGGTGGACTGGACGCACATTCTTGAGTTCTCTTTGTAGGATCTAAAGTCCCCTGAGCACTCAGACGCCAGCCCAAGAGGAGCCAGAGATTTGGTGATGATGACCCTGTCCGCCCTCTTGACTTTGACCTAAACTCGGTCATCTTAAGGGGACTTCTGCCCCAATCCCACTGTCTTTACCACTGTGCAAGTCCCTTCGTGAATGTGTATGCCCCCCTTAGCTTAAAACTGCCCCAATTTCATTGTTCAGGGAGACACTGCTTTGGGAAAGATCCCTGGTGTTCTCCTTTATTTGTGGCAAGTAAAATCCTTCTTTTTCCTATTCTTTGGCTTGACACTCACCAAGAAGGGAACCCCGTTTCGGTAACAATGGGATAGGCACTATGTACCTTCAGGGTCAGGGAACTCCTCACCTGAGGAGAGCCGATCCCCCCTCCCTTTGTCTTGTACTAGTTTTAACCACAATCTCTATCCCCAAAACTCCCACCTACTCTGTGGAATCAGCTGTGCCATCTGGAACAACACAAAATCCACTGTTCTAGAAGATCTCCCTCTCACTTGATCCCATAAAATTGGAGTTTAGGCTAACCCCCCGCCCCCAAGGAATCCATGTGGGTCACCTTGCTACCCATAACTACCACCATCCTCCATAATCTCAGTTCCAAGCATGCCACTCTCCACCCAGTCCCCCTGAGGTCCCACTCCACTCTGCCTCATCCCAGCCCCACCAAGAACGACAGCCTGTTGACCCTGTTCTGTCCCCCACCTCCTCACAGCCTCATTTTCCACCACACGGGTGTGGAGTCCATGGCCCCACCTTACACTTACCCCTCTGATCCCTGCCACACACCCCCCTTGCCCTGTGGATCTGCCACTTTCTCCCACTCGGGTACAAACTGGGTGAACCTCAACTCTGCCATAATCCAGCTCCTCTCATTCTCCATGCCTCAACCTGCGGCTCAACCTCCCTGGAGGGAAAGAGGCACCTTTCACATCCGTGACCGACAGCAAACTTAAGTGCCCCTGTGGGAGGGTGTAGCCATCCTCCTATCTCCCAGGTCACCCTGAGACCATCACTCCTTTCCTGCTGCTATCCTCCAATCTCTCACATGAGCCCACTGCTTCTGTGGGCACGGGGACAAGCGTGATGACCGTGTGCACACCATCATCCCGAGCCAACCCTCCTGCGGCACTCACCAGGCCCCGCTCGGACGCCCTCAGATGCCGGGTGCATGCAGAGCAGCCCCACAGAAGGTACACCTCTCCCAGGTTCACAGTCAGGAAACTGAGGCACTCAGCCTAGGGAACTCAGCTAGGCTGCCACCCTGACAGTCCGGCTCTCCAGCCAACGTCCTGGGCTTTGCCTGCTCCCCGGAGGCAACGGCCGCGCTGTCCCATTGAAGGGTGACCCTCTGCCTGGGCTCTGGGCCCCACGCCCTCCTACTACTCGGGTTCCTACAGCCACCACCCCTCCCCTCTCTGTTCCCGCTGGCACCCAGACACCTTCAGAAACCAAGCCTCCCAAAGTCCAGGTCCGCCTCCAGGTTCCACCCAACCCTCTGCTCTCCCTTTACTATATTCTGAGCTCTTGCAACAGCCATTTCTCCGCTCCGCCACCACTGGTCTCTCCGATCTCCCTGGAGCCCACCCCCCATCAGGCCTCAACAGAAACAAACGCAACGGTCTATCTCCAGGCCTGATCTTTCTGGACACCTCCCCAGCGCTTGCTCACAGCTGATGGCTTCTCTCTCCTGGAAGCACTCTCTTCCCGTGGCTCCAGGACCTCACACTCCTCTGGTTTCTGTCCTACCTCCCTGCCTGGCCCTTC
Source organism: Mirounga angustirostris (assembly GCF_029215605.1). NCBI lineage: Eukaryota > Metazoa > Chordata > Mammalia > Carnivora > Phocidae > Mirounga > Mirounga angustirostris. The sequence continues at coordinate 144,240,999 of NW_026991709.1, forward strand.
TCAACCTCCTTTCCTGGATCCTTCTCATGCCCCCAGCCTCCACATATTGCAGAATCACAAGACTCAGGCCTTGGACATGCCCTACATCTCCACTCACTCCCCAGAGGAACTCATTCCCATCTCCTGGCTTCCAACACCCTCTGTTCCTCGTTGGTTCTCGACCTTGTAGCTGAACCTCACTCATACCCCTCAGACTCTATACCAACTGCCTCCACACCCTCCCTACCTGGATGCCTAACGACCTAAGAGATCCATGACGAATTCGTGATAGCCCCCAGCCTGCTCTTCCCGTGGTCTTCCCCGTCTCCATAAGGGCGGTGGCCTTCTGGGGCACTGGTGGCCTCCAATGAACCCCAGCTCCTGCAGAGCACACTTGTTTTAATCAATACAGAGCAAGTGACACTGTACCACTCCGGAGCCTAAGTTTTAAAAACGCTTCTCCGCTTCACTCTTGTCCTCATGGGAACTTGCAGACACCCTGCAAGATGCCTGGCTCCCCAGCTGGACAGACCATGTGGGAAGGATACACGAATAGAGATCCTAAGACTTCATAGAGAGAGGGAGGGGACCAGCTGTCTCAGCCACATCCAGCCCCCCACCGACCCACCAGCAGACCAGAGACCCGCGAGTGACCATGGACAAGACCAACAGCACGACCGCCCAGCCAAGCCCTGTCCAGACTGCACAGCTGAGAACAAACAAAATGGCTATTCGAAGCCACGACATTTGAGGTGGTTAATTCCTCAGCGATAGGTCACAGAAACAAATGTGGCTGAATCTAGTGTTTAGTCTTCCAGTGGCTCAGGTCAGAATCCCAGAGTCACTCCTTACCCATCTTTCCCTTACACTCCACATCCAATCCATACGCAATCAGGACACCCGTATCCTGTGGGGACATCCGAACTCTGTCACTGTCACTCTGCCATCATTTCTCACCTCCTCCCTGCGTCTACCTTTCCCCCCGTTGCCTGCAGCCCACTCACCCGCACCCCAGTTTACCTTCCACGAGAGGCAAAATAATCCTTTACAAGAAGGGCCACTGTGCTTTTTGCTCAAAACTCTCCAGTGGCCGCCATGTCACTCAGAGTAATATACCAAGTCCTTACGGTGTCCTAGGAGTACGCCCCCACTTCTGTCCTGCCAACTCCATTTCCTGCCAACCCACCCAGTTCATTCTTGAGTCATCCCTGCTCACCCTCAAAACACCAAACAAGGGCCCTCGGACGCCTCCACTGCACAGTCACCTGGCTGAACCCCTCATCTGAACCTTGTCTCTGGTCCAACGGTGGCCGGGAGCACCCACCCTGAGCAGCACCTCGAAGAGGGCCTGTCCCCCTCCCCTGAACTTCACCTTTCACCCTCCCGCCAGGCTCTGCTTCTTTGCACTGTTCTCAGCTCTGGACTCTCCTCTCTCGTGTACTGTCTGCCTCCTTCCGTCATCCCACGAGCTCTGGGAGGGTGTGGATGCTGGAGGTTTTGTTCACTGGTGCACTCCCAGTGTCTATGGAGCGTGCAGCTCCATAAGTATGTGAACGTATGCATTACTCGTGGTCATCTTTTATATCCCTGGAGAGCAGGTTAAGAAGGTCACAGATCTCCTGGCTCCACCCGGCATTCTGTGGCCCCGCTCCCTGGAGGCCAGGCGGAGCACAGCACCTCCTCTTCGTGGTTCTCACCTACATCAAACCCTCCAAAGCTTTCTTGTTGCCCTCAGGATCAGGTTCGCCCTCCTTCACGTGACCCACAAGGGTCCACAGGATCTGACACTGCTACCCACTCCAGGTCCGGCTCAAGCGTGCCACTCGTCAGCACACGTGGGACTCCAGTCACACTGCCTTGTGCTCTCCAGCTTTGCCCATGCTGTTCCTTCTGCCAGGAATGCCTTCTCGCTCCTTCCACTACTGCCCATCATCCTTCGGCCTCAACCTAAATGGCCCCTCCTCAAAGAGGCCTTCTGTGGCCCACCATCTTTCTGTGGTTCCTTCTTTGTCTCTCCTTTTCCTTTCTAGGCTACCCACAATTTGTGGAAATGGAGCAGGTCATCCAGCGGAGGTATTCACCAGCAACTTGGGGTTGTGGAAGCATAGCTGAGGGAGGAGGGCAGCCAGGGGTGCTTTTAGTGGGAGGACCAGCTGCATATTTTGTGGGGGCAAAGTGAAAAATGAAAATGAAAATCCCCTTATTCAAAGTTATTAAGAATTTCAAGAGAGGACGCCTGGGTGGCTTGGTCAGTTAAGCGTCTGCCTTCGGCTTGGGTCATGATCCCAGGGTCCTACAATCGAGCCCTGTGTTGGGCTCCCTGCTCAGCAGGGAGTCTGCTTCTTCCTCTGCCCCTCTCCCTCCCCAGGTCGTGCTCACGCTCTCTCTCAGGTAAACAAATGAGTTAAAAAAAAAAAAAAAGAATTTCAAGAGAGCAACAGTAGAACATTCTATCCAGCATGGGAGCCTCTGAACATGGGGGGCTGTGTGACTCCACTAGTCACACGCCCATGAAACTGGCCCTGTCTGGTGACCACAGTTAATCAACTCAGGCAAAATGTTGCATTGGACGCCCAGCCATGCTGGTGACTTGTGGATGTGTCAATACTGGCCACCTCCTCAAAGATGGGGCGGTAGACTTGTTTCATGGAGAGTGACCAGAGCTCCATTCTTCAGTCAAAGAATACCCAGGGTGCCTGCTCATCAGATGTTGTAATTGGGCTAAGTTCATACACTGACAATCTGGCACAAGCTTAACACCATGATATGGGCAAACGCCAAGAAGAGAAAAGGAGACAGTAAGCAAAGAGACTTTCATCAACCTTTCTATGATGCAACAGAAGGTTTACCTCTTCCTCTCACAAGCATTTCAGCTCATTAACTCTTCCCTTGGTTTTCGAATAATAGCTTCTTCCCAGTAAATAAGTTAATGAACTACAGACTAGAAAAGCTTTCCTTTCAAAGAGCCAACTGAGTATTGGATAAACGTAACAGTTGCTCTTTTAGGAATAGACCGTGGTTCCCAAAATGCAAAGCAATTATATCCCAACAAAATAATAACAGGAGATGCACGGTTCCTAGGATTTATTTTAAAACAAGAGAGCCATAATGTGAGGTCTCCAAGACATTCAACCTGCGTAATAGAGCCCTCTCAGTATTTTATTGTGTTCCTCCACACCTGACCTGGACAATTTCAGTGCCTCTGACATTCTCTCTCCTATGTCATTCATGATTCTACATCAATGTTTCACAAATATTTTTTAATACGATCCGCAACGAGAGTATGTTTTACATTGTGACCCAGTACACATGCATCAACAGAACTGAAATAAAAATTTTATCAGCAGTACACACTGAGATTTTCCATTGGGTTTTACTTCATTTTTTAGAAATAATCATCTGACCCACACATTGGTTTTACAACCTACTAAATGGGTCATGACCCACAGTTTGGAAATGTGGTTTTAGATCATACTAGCATATATTATTACCCACATTCCTTCCACCGGATCTTAACTCAAGCTCTATCTGAAGTGTCCACGAATCCACAAGAATAAAAAATAAGTGGCTTTTAAAAAGGCAAGCATTTAGGGGCGCCTGGGTGGCTCAGTCGGTTAAACATCCGACTCTTGATTTTAGCTCAGGTCATGATCTCAGGGTCGTGGGATTGAGCCCTGCATCAGGCTCCACACTCAGTGGGAAGTGTACTTGAGACTCTTACCTCTACCTCTGCCTCTCCCCTCCCCTGCTCTCTCTCTCGCTCTCTAAAATAAATAAATAAATCTTTAAAATAAACATATAAATAAAAAGGCAAGCGCTTAAATGATTCCTCTAGCAAAAAGGACAGGACCATTCTAGAGCTAGAAGGCTGAAATGAAGGGAATTAGGCAAGGTAACACAAAGCGGGTCTTCAGGGTGTGGTGAACAGATCCAAGCAGAGGGCAGAGAGTGGTGAAGGCAGGAAACCTTCTGAGGTCAGGCCTCCCCAGCATGGGGCCACCATTTTCTTTAAAGTGCCACAGTCTCCCAGAATATCAGACACGCTCACATTCAAACACAGAAAACATTCTGCGGAAAAGGCTTTTCTGTCTTCTTTGAGGCTCCCAACTCCTCAGTCCCCCGTAAGAGGTCAGTCACCATCTTGTCATCTTCCTCTTCAAAGAATCTCTCACACCTGCCCCTTCCCGCCAGGTTCTCTGGCCTCTGGCACAGTCTGAGGTGAACCCGTGGTCTCCAGACCTGTCACAGCAGCCATACAACCCAACCACCCTCAAGGCGGCTTCCACAGGGGGTGCCTTCAGTGGCGTGGACCATCTCAAGCATGTCCACATTTTTCTGGCTGGCCTTCAGGTTCTAGAACCCTCCCCATGGGGTCTCTCCCGACTCGTCGTCCCTCTACCACACCACACAGTCTCATCACACAGGAAGCGTTTGGTAAGGTTAAGAGTGATGTCGCACCTATTACGAGTCCAGCACGGGGCTGGGGCCCTGCTTGCTCCCTTTAATCTCACCACACCCTTCCAGGGAGGCATCAGGATTCAGTATCTGGCTAGAAATGTAACCAGGTGGGCACCGTCCCCCAATGCCACCATACAACCCTTCAGCTACGTACAGAATTGCTTTCTCTGCTTGCCTCCAGAATGAAGCCACCGCTCAGGGTGAGGGAGGATCTCTACGGGCCCAACAACTCACCTCCAGTAGTCAGGACACCGGGTTCTCTTGATGCTGGCCCCCAGGAAGAGTCAGCTGCACTTCCACCAAAGAGCAGGTCTGTTCCCTTGCAGGTGGGTAATGGGATCTGAGTTCCCAACAAGGCTGCCCTTTGGGGACTAGCTGTTAAAGCTAATACCAACTGGCAGCAGGTTGTGGCCAGGCACACAGTGGCATCACTCCCGGGGCCGCCATTTTCCTTCCTCCCGTTTTTCTCTCTGGGAGAGAAATGCCAATATGCCTCATCTGTCTCTACATCTTCAATCTTCTCTAGAACACAGCAGGAAACAAAGAAATCTTATCTTGAATTTTCCCTATCATCTCCTGTGCTTCTTCTGATGCTAGACTAGCAGCTTCTCTAGAAGGTCAAATGTGACGCTTATGCTCTGAGAGGGGCATTTACGTAAAAACATCCTTTCAAATTATCCCTTGGAATATCCATGCTCGGGTGCCATTCTGGCCTTTTTCCCACTCTCCTTCCCCAGTCTCACCCCGGCGAAGAGAATGTGAGGAGAGGAGGCTTGGGGGTGGGGGGGTGAGGGGAGACAGAACCCAAGCCATTGGCTGCACACCCAGTGGGACATGCCAACCTACCTTGGTCAAATCCATTCCTAGTTTGAGCTGTGAAATGAGATGGAGAATTATACTCCGTTGATCCTCCATGACGCCCAATTCTGTCTCTTCCTTATCTTCAGTGTCACTTTTTTCATCTTCGGACAAAACCAGTTCAGGGCCTGAGTTTGGCTAAAATTAGATCATTGATAAAAATCACCAGCTGGTCCAGCAGAAGTTAGAAGCACAGCGTAGGGACCTATACACTTAGCAATGATGGAAGGGGCCCAATCCTGCCCCACAAGGAGTTTCTCTGGAAGCCAGCCCTATTAGCCACAGGGTGAAAGAGGACTCTTTCGGGGTGTAGGCCCTTTTTGGGATGCTTTAGCTATTGTGCATGCCCATTCATTTTCCTCATCATCCCCTATTAGTGAACTTTCTGGTCTAAAGACTTCCCCCAACAAAAAAAAAGTTTCCCACCCTTCAAAAAACTATATGGGTATGAGCTCCCTTATCTGGACTATTCCCATACAATATTTTCCTTTTAATTTACACAACCCGGAACACTTTATATCTAACGTAAACTTTTCTGTTAATAAGCAAAAGTCAGATACCCCCAGGACAGACTGAAATTACCTTGGTTATGAGAAGATTTACTCTGAGACTCTTTCTACTCACATCAATTAATATCACTACAGCAAGCGTAAAAAAAAGTCTCAGAGCTGGCATTAATTTAGGAAGGGAGACAAAAATAAAAATTTAAGGAAAAACACAGAAATTTTATAATGCTGAAACTCATGCTAGCCAACAGACCCTGCTTTCGTCAATGCAAGTTTATTAATTCAATTGCTTGATTCTGATTTTTTCAATTACATAGTTAACAAGCAAGTTAATGAGCAGAATGTACAAGAGGGATTATGGAGCACAGCATTTTCCAAGACCCCAGTATCAAGAACTCTGGCTATCATGTAACGTTGTCCTTGGGATTCTACTGAAAGAAGTAACCCTATTCCCCACTCCACATTTACCTGTGTTCTTATGGTACTTGTTTACAGGTAAGCCCAAGCACTCTGCAAAAACATTACACAATGGTTTCTAATTACCAATGACAGGTCAGACCAATGAACTTGATATACAGAAATGCAGGAGCTTGAGGTTATTAGTACGAAAAGGATACAGACTTGCCCATATGTCTATGCAAAAACTAATGATTTATAAACCCCATTAGGCAGAATCATCTCATTTTATCTAAAGGTACTTCCAACTTCCAACACCCCAAGGTTATTTTAGTGATTAAGGTGGTTGTGACTGATCAGCCTAATATACACGTGCTGGCCATTCCTTACCAACGCTCTGCAGAGAAAATAAGATGCTCTTCTTCCCTGGGGTAGGCATTTAAAAATTTCCATCGAGATAGACATTTTCCATGGACATACTTCTCAAATTATTCTAAATCACCTCTGAATAACCCCAATTCTGGAGAGATAGTTGGGAAGACCTCGGTGAAGCCCACAGGAGTAGGCTTCCCCCCCAGCCAAGAGTTGCGTGTTCCCCCATTGTGTGCCTCATTTCCAGCCTCATCGTAACGTGTGTTGTTTGACATCATTAGAAAATTGTGTTGCCAGGATACACTGAAATAACTGAGGACCTGAACCCCATCCTGTTCCACGGGAGACTCACCGGATGAATCTGGATTGGGGGAGTGGACTGCACTGATTCTGTGCTGGGACGCTGGAGAAGGAGGGGCTCCGAAGGCCACCCTGCCTCTCCTCCAGCTTCACCTCTTCGACACGCACCTGCCACGTATCAGTGCTGCCACCAAGGCCACTGAGCCGGAATGGCTGAAAGGCTAGGAATAGCAGGGTCATCTTCCCACCAACCTGTCCCCCCTGACGCTTCCTTCTCCCTCCTCTGGATTTCAGTGTTGAAGAGTATGGTGGTCTCATTTCACTGGGAGTTTATAGTTCCAACCAGACACCACCAAAGTAAGAAAGCTCAGACCCAGTCCCTTCCAATGGCAAAGGTGCTGCTCTTACCACTTCTTCTGTAGTGACCTGGTGGGTAGGGCTCTGTGTTAGTAGACTTCCCCTCAACGCAGGGGTGGGCAGCTGGGGGAGGAGAGGACAATGCCCCGGGCATCTTGCTTTGGGAGGAAAAAGGACAATCAAAAACAAATCAAGCTATCAGCATTCACCCACACTGGGGGAAGAGGGGATGGTGGTGTGCAAAGTCCTTGGCCGTCTCCACAGGAAAGGGAGCCGCCATCTTGAGTGCAATTATTCCTGCCTGGAATTAGTTGTTCTCACCGAGTACCAAAAGCAGACTAAACAAATCAATTGCTCAAGTGAGGCTGCCATAAGCTTTATGAAGCAGAACGACCCTTTCTTCTGAAAACATGATTTCCCATTTGTCCACACAGCAGCACACAGGGAAATCTCCATCCTCCCCACTCAACTCTCACACCTGCTGCAACATGTTTACAGGACCCCCCGGGACCACACTTCCTCCTGCTGTCTGCCTCACTTGGAAATTAAACCCAGCTCGTCCCGGACTTCGGGTAGCCAGGAAGTCTTTCTGCAAGATCCTGCCACGTGATACTAAGTACACACATCAGTGTGCACACAAACCTCCCCAGGTCTTCCTCTTCGATCCAACATTACATTTCCTCTGTGTCTGGTGATGCCTCTCAGAGACGCTGGCTCGAGCAGAGAGAATTAAAGCTGGTGCACGGACCCCAGAAGCTGACTCACTCCAAGGCGACCGGAGGCCAGAGCTCGTGGGGACCTGAAGTCCTGCCAACGGAAGAAAGGCCGGGAGGAGCCCAAGACACATCACTGACTTGGGTCCCCAGCAAACTGGCTAAGCGTAATCAAGGATCGCAGTATTTCTCTCTCCCAGAGCTTCTGAGAATGTGCCTTTCTTCTTACAGTATGATTTGCAAAAACCCCTCCTACCCAAACTCAAGTGAATAATCAGGGTTAAAAAGGGAGGGGGGCACCTGGGTGGCTCAGTCGGTTGGGCGTCTGACTTTGGCTCAGGTCATGATCTCGGGGTCCTGGGATCGAGCGAGTCCTGTGTCGTCAGGCTCCCTGCTCAGCAGGGAGTCTACTTCTCCCTCTCCTGCTGCCCCTCCCCCTGCTCATGCTCCCTCTCTCTCTCAAATATATAAAATCTTAAAAAAAGAAAAAAACAAAGGTGGTTTCATTCATCACGTTGTTAGTGAATGTCTTAGAGGACACCCCCAATTCCACCCACGCTGGAACTCAGTCTTTTGCAGAAAGGTGAGACCACCCTCCGTTGTGGGTCAAAAAGGAGGGCAAGAGGAGAGAAGACAGGAGGATTGAACTGGTCAACCCCATGAGAAAGAGGTCAACTGACAACATAAAGACAGCTCCATCAGCATCCACAAAGCACCCACTATTAACTGGCGCTGCAAGAAACTCAGAATTTGAAGAACAAGGCTTTGTTGGCCTTTTAAAGGCAGAAAAACCCATTCCCTGTTAGGGTCAAGAGTTTGTCGATTCTGCTGGTCTACTGTGAAATCCAAAACATCAATAAGGTCACGGGATCTATATTCCATAATCAGGCCCATGTGCCCCTTCCAGATCCTCACCCTCCCACTCGCAGCACTCTACTTCTCTCCTGGGGTCCCCTGCATGCCCGAAACCCTCCAATCCCTCTGGATTTCTGCTTGTAAAGCTGTGACCACTGCCTCGAGGTGCTCCAAGGTGGCAGAACAGTGTTTCTCGATCTCAGAAGAAAACGGAAAATGAGAAATGGTTTTATAAACACTGAGAAAGTTCACACGACTTACTAAGCAAGAAGAATCATCAAATTCCCCCATTCCCCAGAGATCTCTGCAAATGAGCCAGCCCAGTCATAAAAAAGGTATGCCAACTTGAAGACAAAATGGAATCAGAATATGTTTTAAAGAGAAGCAGGCCTTGGAAAAATGAGGTTTTTAATAAAAACAAAAATTAAAGTCAATATTTCTACCACATGAGCACCTCAGGGCATATGGTGCTACTAAAAATCAAGTGACTCATACCTATGAGCAAATAGGGGTAAGGACAAGTACATTTGATGGACAGGAAAAAGCTTCATGGCAGGCTGGGGCTTAGGGACACTCCTCCGTGTGTCCACAACAAGGACTTTTGCCCCAGAGCACGGGTTCTGAATCTGGGCACTATGGACACCCCCCTAAAGGTACTACCACTACCCTTCATATTTGATACAAAAATTGTGTGTCTGGGCATTTTCTGGAGAGGAGGCCCATGCTCTCTTTGGATTCTGGAAGAAGATCTGTCCCTGGGCTGACCCTGGGCCTCTCAAGGACCAAAGGGTCTGAGACCACGTAAGAGAGATGGGCTCTCAGGATGGAATGTGTTCTAGTCAGACAGTCCCAGCATCTGCAGACGTGCTCCTGCCTTTAGGCACAGACCTCTACTTCTTCCCTGGTTCAGGGCAGCACATCTGTGAGGCACCGGCCGGGGGCCAAAGCCAGAAGCAAAATCATGACTCAGGTTAGACGGTGCAAGGGAAACACTGAACTTTGCTCCCACATCTTCTTTTTAACACAAATCTTAACTCTGCAATACAAATACAAATTCCAAACAAGACGGAAATTCCAATCCATTTTATTCAATACACACATGTAACTGAACTACAGTTTGGGTCAGTTCCAGGAAAAACCATGAAAGAGACATTCATCTTCCAGGCCCATTCATTTCCCTGTCACAGGCCCCGCTCCACCCCTGCACCCGCACCTACTCCCCCTCCCCCGCTTCCTGAGATAAGTGCATGCAACCCAGCCTTCTTTCTTCACCACCGTCTCTCCTCCTTTCTTCACTGGCCCTCAGAGAGAGCTGAGGCCGACACAAGCAGTTTGATCTATTAATGTCCTCTTTATTTGTAAATGCCTAATAACTTTAGCGTCTTAACTCAAAGGGCTGAATCCTTAGATTTGAGGCATTATGAGAGAAGGCTAGGTGGCTACATGACCCAACCTTGAAAGAAGACTTTTTCCCGTTGAACAGGGAGTAAGGCCATGCTAGAGCCCTTAAATCACAGACATGCAGGTATGAGGGGTCTACTCTAGCGAAGATTAAGATGGGCACCTACTGCCATCTTTTGCCCAAATAAGTGTTCTAGAATAGGCATTCATTAAGTAGATAATCTCTTCAACAGAAAACTGAGTTCAAGCAATCTGCAGCTATCCGAAAAGTCTACTTGACCAAGGATAGAAAATAAAGGCAGCTAGAGACTGAATATCAAATTCTACTCCGTCAGCAAGCACACTGAGGCCCAGTGTTTTGAGAGCCTGGCATCTCTCCCCACACACTGTACCTCGGCATGGAGGCACGGGACGAACTGAGTCACACCGAAGACCCGAGCATTGTCCAGATATCGTCTTTACGGGAGAAAGGGGAAAATCCAGCCATGTCAGAAAGAGTATCTGATATTCTGAGGGTCACAGAAAGCCGGAAGGTGGGGGCAAAGACCCAAAGCACCACCCTCAGATATCCACCCTCAAATGAGAGAAACGTCATGAGGGACAGCAGCAGGGCGAAGGAGCAACCGGGCAATGAGGTGTCCTCCTTCAGACCCTACCTCTCACTTCCACAACGATGCACAACATGCAACACTGGCCACCAGCACAAGTACGCCTCCGTTCACTGGGGGGGTAAAGAGTCAACAGACAGTGGTTTGCTGGAAAATGAGAAGTTCTAGAAAAAATAGGAATGGCAAGTTGAAACAAGGGATTAGAGGCTAGAGGGGCAGAGAGGTTGGGAGAGTAGGTAAATGGAAGAGAAAGGAGATAAATACAGTGAATACTGGAAGACAAGCCCGGGGGTCTGCATGTCTAAGAGGTACAAGTGCCCAGGGACCAACTACTGAAACTAATTTCTGTTCTAATGATAAAGGCATTACTGGTGTGGACGACCTTTATGGAATCCACAAAGCCAAGTATTAAGTCCTTTTATCTCTAGTCATCTTTCTCATCTCAATATTTATAACATATTCAACCAAATTATCATAATCATTCCTTGATCGTCATTGCGTATGTTCACATTAGTAATATTTCACATACTCAGAAGTCCAATCTAACAGTACAAGGCGAGGAAAACCGGCACAGCCATATTCGAAGACCCAAGCCAACTTCATACACAAGTCAATACCATCAGTATAGTGCAGGGCATACAAAGATGGCCAGCAGTCCAGCAAATTCACCTGGCATTTTTGTCCCTCATTCTACGATAAGACAATTATATCGCACGACTATCAAGTGCAAGGCACTATCACATGCTTAGAAAAACTATTTCCCCCAAGGGCACACACATACAGTTTTGTCATATGAATGTAACGTGGCTGCTCCTAATGACCTACTGTCCTTCCCACACTCAGCACAGGTGGGATTTCTTCCCCGGAAGAGTCTCTTTTGTGCCTGTCTCCAATTCCCAAAAAGCAGGCCATCTTTGCTGAGCGGAGGGTCTCTCAGTTGAATGGACGGACGCTCTCCTCTGGTCAGAAGTCATGCCAAAGAGCTTGATGTCAGACATACGTCTTCAGGTGATGTCTTGTACACCTGACGCCCCTTGGCCCTGACGCAGGGCGGCTGCTGAAGGCTAGGCTCCTCGCATGTACGATCTTCTATGTGGAGCCACATCCAAAGCCAGGTGACCAACCGTGCCTTGAAGGCCACCACTGTAATTAGGGGACCTTATCTTGCCATTCGGAGGTAGGTACAATGAGGCCACTGGGCGAGGAGGGGGAGCCCGACGGACGAGTTGGCTCTGATCCTTAACAGGTTCAAGTACAAGCACGTCCACACAGCAGGCTGGTCCCAGCTGCCGTTTTGGAGATGCTGAGTTGGTTGCCACTGACATCACAATCCTTCGGCCGCCTCCCAGGGGACGCGCTGGCTTTCTGGCTCTAACCACACATACACACACATTTGCCACACTTGGCTCGCACAGACTGGAAGGACAGATGCTCTTCCTGAGCAAAGGGGCCGACCTGCAGAAAGGTTCATTTTCAATAAAACACAGCCTGGAAAGTAGAAGGAAGTCACTTCTGGGGAGGGGGAGAGGATGGGTGGGGGGGCCGGGGGGGAGACATTCATCGTCAGCCAGCATGATCAGGCACGATTATGCCAAGAGGATGCAACAGGTGTTCCTTTAAAAAATACCGGCGAGAAGCGTTCATCGCAAACATCGGCCCTTTTCTCATTTCCATGTAGCTGCTCGGAAACCATTTTTAAATGAAAGCAAAAAAGAAAGGAATTGGGAAGGATGCAAAGCGAACCTTTAAAAGTACAAAGAAACAAAAAACCAAACCGCACACCGCCCCGTAAGGAAGCAGCCGCAGCTGTGAAGGGGGAGGTGATTATCTCGCAGCTGGGGCACCGGAAGCAAGCATGCCAGTGACCGTCCTGGCGACCACGTGCAGGCATCCCGAGGCCACACACCACGCGTCGGCTCCTCCAGCCCCAGCGGCCACCGGGAACAGCGGGAAGGGCACACGCGTGACGAGAACGCCCAAGAGCCAAGCGCTGTGTCGCGTGCTTTTATGACACGATCTCAATCAGCAGAAGTTGGGCGCTTTGCAACCCAGTCCAGCACTGAGTTACTGGCCCGGCCAAGAGCTCGCCAAGCCTGGGGTGACAGCGAGGCCGCGCCGGGTTGTGGGGCGCCAGTCCACACGGCCCAAGCCACGCAAGCAGCACAGGCCCATTTCCAAGCCCACGGACAGCTTGTGAGCACCGGGGTCAAAGGCTCGAGAAGGAAAAGGAAGAGGGCAGGGAAGCCGAGAACATAATCGCCACAGCTCTGGGAGGCAGCGAAGCCAGAGAGATGGCCCCGATATAAATCCTGAGTCCACTACCTTCCACCTGTCAGGCTCCGTCTGCTCATCTCTGAAACGGTGACGGGACTACCCACACCTCAGGCGGCCGCTCACGGGCCTACAGAAGACAAAGCACAGAGAGCGCTGAGCCCGGAGCTGGGTCCCCGGGTCAAGCCCAGTAAGCAGCCACTGCGCTCGGGAGCCCGTGGCTGACCCACTGGGGCACTGGTGGGCACGGTGATCTAGAAGCCTCTGCCACAGCACCCGCGTCCTCCGAGCCAGCCCTCCAGAAGCTGGGTGATGCTGCTCAAGCTCCTCTGCCAGGTCATCCCCCGCAACAAGGACCCAGAGGGCTCTGGGGCTGTAAAGGTCCAGGTCCCCCACAGAGCCCATGGCCCTGCCCACGAGGGAGCAGTACTTCTAGAATCTAGGGTTGCCCCCGGAAGGGATCCGTAGAAATTCCAAAACAAATCTCAGCCACGGGCCACATGCAGATCGGAGAACCACAGGAGACAAATACCAAGCAGCAGGGGCAACAAAGCAGAGCACGCGTGAGCAGTGGGCTGCCATCGCAGGTACCTGAGCTCTCTGAAAGACCCAGGAAAGGGAGGGACGAAACGCGTGCCAGGCCCATTCCAGCCTCCCTAGGTTCTGGTATGAGGAAACGCAGTTTAAGACATAAAAGACCTCCTGCAGATGGGCTGAATGGGGAGCAGGCACCCGAGTTGCAGGAGTTACCATCACCCTGACTGCCTCGAACACCCCCATTAGTTATTGAAGATAGAAGGATGCTTAAGACCTGGTGTCTGCATTTGACAAGCTGGTAAACTGCTTGAGGAGTGCACAGATCTTTTTTTGCCCCCCGGCCCTGGGGGGATCCCGTAAGCTCCACCTCCTCCTTGGAGACTTATTTCAACCACGCTTTGCAGCAGCAAGAGGTGGTACCTCCATCCTAACAAGGAACTCCTTAGCTCCCTGTAGGCACCCCATCTGGCACTCATCAACTGGATTTATGCAACTGCACATCTGCTTTCCCATTGGAACTGGAATGCCAGATCTCTCTCAGTAGAGAACATTGATTATTCGGGCTGGCTACTTAGCGCTCCGGGTTGATCCGGACCTGGAAGCCACCTCTGGGATCCGGGAGAAAGAATGCTGTGATCAGTTAGTACCATTGGCCAGGAATTGAGGAGTGGACAGTAGTGGCCTTGCAGTGGCCTTACCCTAGTGTTTTGAAACTGCTTCGTGACAGTCTCCCATTAGAACTCCTGTCCAATTCAGGTTTTCAGTTGTAGAATCTCAAGACAAAGGCTGGTTTTTATAACACATGCTCAATAAAAAAATGTGTTAAGGAGTAAGTGAATAAAACTAAAGAAACAATGGGGACAACTTGAGCATGCAAGGACAAAATCCAGATTTAAAATGAAAATGACAGGGGCGCCTGGGGCGCTCAGTTGGTTAAACGTCTGCCTTCAGCTCGGGTCATGGTCCTGGGGTGGAGCCTCGCATTGGGCTCCTTGCTCAGGGGGGAGTCTGTTTCTCCCTCTCCCTCTGATGCTCCCCCACTCATGCTCTCCCTCTCTCCCTCAAAAAAAAAAAAAAAAAACAAAAACAAAAACAAAACTTTAAAATGGAAAAGACAGCCAGTCATAAAAGATCACATATGACATGGTTCCACTTATAGGAGACGTCCAGAACAGGCAGACGGATGAAGACAGAAAGCAGGTTAGCAGTTGGGCAGGGGCTGGGAGGATGGGCAGAATAAGGGGTGATAGCTAAAGGCTACAGGGCTTCTTTTGGGGGTGGTGAAAAAAAATTTTTTTTTAAGATTTTATTTATTTGACACAGAGAGAGAGGTGGGGAGAGAGAGAAGCAGGCTTCCCACAGGAGCAGGGAGCCCGATGCAGGGCTCGATCCCAGGACCCTGGGATCATGACCTGAGCCAAAGGCAGACGCTTAACTCACTGAGCCACCCAGGTGCCTAGGGGTGATGAAAATGTTCTAAAATTGACTGTGGTGATAGTGGGACTTACCTGCAAAAACACTAAAACCCATGGAATGGTACATTTTAAATGAGTGAATGGCATGGCATGTGAATTATATCTCATAAAGCTGTTATTAAAAAATGAGAATAAAAATATAAATAAAAGGACACAAAATGGAAAGCCAAACAACAAGGGCAGGAGGAAGGTTGTGGCCTGGGTGAGCAGAAGGGCAGACTCTGAGCTGAGTGTCACCAAAGGGCAGTGCTTAGGGCAGCCAGAGGAAGGAGGGAACATTCCAAGAGAAGGAGCGGCATGATGACGTCCGGACAGTTTGGCTGAGCGGGACAACACATGGTTTAAACTTATGGCTCAGACTCATTCCCTTGGGGAGCCCACCTGACGCCATGGCTTTCCACCATTTATTCACCAATGACCTCTAAATTTCTACCTCAAGCTCAGCCTTCTCCCGAAACTCTAGCTTCGTGCATCACCCGCCTGCTCACCATCTCCCCACCCCCCCACAGCCATCTGCGGGTAGGCAGAATTAACAGTCTCCCCTGGAGGTCCATGTCCTAAGGGGCCTGTGAATGTTACCTTCTGTGACAAAATAGGCCTTCTAGAGGTTGTTAAGGGCCTCGAAACAGGAACAGAGTCCTGGATTATCCAGTATAATCACAGGAATCCCGGAAATTGGAAACCCTTCCCTGGCTGTGGTCAGAAGGTGAGCATGGTCAGTGAGATGTGACAACTGCTGGCTTTGAAGACAGAGGAAGGGGCCACAAGCCAAAGAAAGCAGGCAGCCTCTAGAAGCCAGAAAAGGCAAGGGAACAGATTCTCCCCTACAGCCTCCAGGAAGGGTCCCTCCTCTTCCTTCGTGCAGTAAATAGGCATGTCAGGCTCTCCGTGAGGCACAGTAGAGGAATATGGAAAAGATCTTAGTCCTCTTGGAACCTGAGGCCTTGCTGGGCAGACCGTGGTTTGGTTTTGGGGTTCCCCTTGGGGGATCACGCAGGGGGCCCAGGGAAAGTAGTAAGATGGTGGCAGGCGGATAAGGAAGTGAGCAAGCATGGAAGGCAGCAGGTGAAGCCGGAAGCGAAACTGGACCTGCCAGAAATGTATGCAGATGGAGTTACTAGTAGGCCGTGGGCAACATAACACAGCACAGAAGATTCATGCAGGCGGGAAGCATTCACAGGGGAGAAAGCCAACATCATCTCACCTTCCCTCCTCTCAGATCCAACACAGACCTTGGAAGAGCCCCATCAGCATCCTGACATCTCCATTTTGCTCTCCGCACTCCTGCCTAGTCATCCAGACTTGAGGCCCCCGCAGGTGCTCGGACACCTCCCAGCACCACACCATCTAGACATCTAGCTGGTCAACACATCCCTTCCTGCTCGCATTTCTGCCACCACACCCTAGATCTTAGACACCTAACTGTATGATCCTACCAGTGTGCAGATTCTCCTTCTGCTCCAAACATTCCCCTCTTACACGTTGCCTTGTGTTGCACCACTAGAATGTTCTTCCCCAAATACCCTCTTCTCCGTTCGAAAGTCTTCAGTGCCGTTCCATGGCTCAGAGAGAACTGCTATCCAGTCAGCCCAACCTGTAAGGCTCTCCTCCACCTACCCCTTTGTCCCTTTCCCTCCTGCTCCTCACCCGAACTCCCTCCTGCCTAGACAGTTTGACGGCACCCTCATGGCACCCCCTAACCTCATACTGCCCAGCACAACAGCCACTGGCCACATGGAGCTATGCAAATCCATTAAAAATAAGTAAAATTTAAAGTACGGTTCCCCAATGGCACTAGCCACATTTTAAGTATTCACCAGTCACATGTGGCTAGTGGCTACCATATTGGTCAGAGTACAAACATTCCCATCATCGTAGCGTGTTGTATTGGATAGGCTGCTCTATGCTTTTCACGCCCTCCCCGTTCATTTCTCTGCTTTCTACCATTTGTTCTTTCTCTGCAAACACAGCCCCATGCCTTGATATGGACTCCAATGACCCCAGGTCGTTAACAGTCTCTCCCTCCTCTACAGCCCTTTGGGTAAGCTTTGCCACGGTCACTCACAGGCCACTGCCAGGCCTATCTTTCCTTAACTTCTTGGTAATCCAAAGCTCACGGAGAAGAGGTCATTTTGAAAATCTGACATTCCTAATAAAGCACACAAGGACAATTTTACAAATACAGTCGCCTCAGAAACAACATGATGAAGGAGTGATGTACTGGGGGTAACCAATAGTATTAAAAGGACTCTGGACCTAAAAACTTAAAGGAATTCTACTATCTATGATTTGCTTCTTTTGTAACCATGGATGCACACCAAGAATACAACTCTGACTTTCTATATCCATGGTTTAAATTATTATTGATTTATGCTTTGTGCTGGGTGATGGATTTCTTCTGATTCTGCAGATGGTAAATACCTTTATTCAGAGAGTAAACACAATGAAACTCAGGTCGATGGCACCACGTTAGCGATGCTTTCAGACTCCACACTTGACGCCACCAATTGCTAGGCTGCCTAGTTTTTTCCACAAGTTATACACGGTTATGGGCTGGAACTCTTGAAAGAGACAGGAAAAAAAGACACAAAGCAACGAGGATGTGCAGAGCAGCTGTAGGAGAAGCTCCGAATCAGGCCTACATAATGTGTGGTTTCCGGACCTGCAGCCTCGGCATCACTGGGAACTTGACAACAAAGACGATCAAGAAAACCATCAGAGATAACCCAGGCTAGGGGCCCATCCCAGACCTATGGAATCAAACTCTGGGGCCAAGGAGTCCAGAACTGTGGATGTTTGGGGTTTTTTGGCTTCTATTTTTTAGTTGAAGTATAATTTATATATGGTGCAATGAGAGACCTTAGTGTACAGTATAACATGGCTTATGACAAATGTATCACTTTATATCCAATTCATTTTTTTTTTACCATCTTAACTATTTTTAAGTAGTAACGGTGTTATCTGTATGGACGCTGTCGTGCAACAGCTTTCTAGAATTTTTTCAGCTTCCAGACTGAAACCCTACACCCACTGGATAACTTCCCATTTCCTCTCCCATGGCCCTGCAGAACCTGTGTTCTGCCAAGCCCTCCAGGTGCTTCTGGTACGTTCTAGCGGTTGAGAAGCACTGCTCTAACCACCGCAGGCCACAGGGGTCAGCAGAGACAAGCAAGCAGGCCCCCAGGAAAGACTAGCAGGAGATGGACTATTGGCCCCTCTGGTTCTCCAAACCCAACCCCAAGCGCCTCCTGAGCACACGGCACCGCCTGAGGCGCAAGGGGACCCAAACATGGACAAATGGACAACTGTTCTCAAAAAACTGCGTAGGCACACGCTGAAGAAACAAACCGTCTTTCTCAATGTTCTCTCAGGTTCTGGAAATTCCACTTGACAGCCTCAAAACGGAAATGGAAAGCTATAAACTTTGATTGGAAGAGGGTGATTATATTTTCATCAGTGGCCCCACCAGGCGGTCCTTTCATTCTGACTCTGGATTTCATCCGTCCATTTTAATCATTTATGCCTCTCATTTAGAAATTCCCAACTGCTTCTTTCCGACGGAAATCCTGGAAGGGTATGATAACACAAAGGAAATAACCAGGGGCACTGCAAACCACAGAATAGTTTTGATTTACAAGTCATTAAAAGCACGAGGCATTTACTGTTCTTTGCAGGCAAAAAGGGACTGCATCATGAATAATGGAAAAAGCAAAGGGCATTAAGGACTCCTCCGCAGATACTGTTCTCTCCAGCCCACACTGAGGATTTCCTGGGACCCGAGGCACATATCAGTACATACACCAGTGCACCCCGGCCTTCCAGGATCTAAATCGTGCCAAGTCTATACCATTTCACTCCAAAAGGTCGAGTTTCTGGATTACTATTTCCTGACTCTCAAAAGAGCCAATGATTTAGTGCTAGAAGCACATCAAGAGCTAGGAATTTTAGAAACAATGCAAAGCTCGGGCAATTTTAGACTTTTCGTTTTTCTTAAAAAGAGGTCTGGTATATTTCCACTATATCCAGATTTTTGTAAATATTAACGGACGGGAAAGCATCCGGGAGAAACAGGCAGTAGTGTTTTGTAGGAGAAAAGAAAGAAAGAAAGAAACCAGAACAAAACCGCCTCCAGCTCTTCATTCTACGATGGGGAAGCACCAATAAGGCCCTATTAAAGCTACAATCTCTAAATCCCACTCAGTACCTTCTGGCTCAAATAGCAGGCATTTTCTCTGCTTCTTAATTTGCATTATGTATGTCCATTTTTCTAGCCACTGTGACTGAGGGTATTCAAAGGAGGTTTCTTTCTACTTTTATTCAAATGTGAATTGATACTTAGAATCTAAGAGGGTAATTGTAACAATTCATATTTTCCCCCTATTATTCCACTGCCATAAAATCCAAATGAGGCTTACTATGTCTTCTGCTTGAAAAACTGTCACATTATCACACTCTGCATTGCCCCATTTTCAAATGCTTCATTCAGTGACAACTTCAAAGACAAATTTGTGAGACAGCTGTAGTCACCCTAGGGGACCGTGAACACGTGTGGTGAGCGCTATTAATGATCAGAACTGTGGGTTATTGTGTTTAGCACAAAAAGAAGACAGTGAATTTTAAGGTGTAAATGTACTCTGGCGGGACCCACACTCTTCTAAATACTAAGTTCCTGTTTTCATTGGTTGTTTTGTTTTGTTTTGTTTTAATGATTACCCTGATGCAGTTTCCATTTCTCTAGCATAACCTAGCCTGCTATGCGGGCTCTTGAAGCTAGGTTTTCCGTTACTTGGGTAGACATTTTGACAAATGTTGTACTCCTGTGCACTAAGTCTTCATCCCATTCATGAAACAAACAACCCTCATGCAAGTTTAAAAATAACCCATGGTATGTGATGTTTTGCTTGAAATTGATATTTAACTGGTTACTTTATCATGCCATCCATAATCTAAAGTCTTTAGAACTAAAAAAAAAAAAAAAAAAAAAGTTTAACTTCTGATATTAAGTGCTTCATTTTTGAGAAATAAACCACTGTTGTTTTTTCCAAGTTAATAAGTATCCTGCATAAAACTGTCTTAAAAACCAGCAACGTCAGACCCTGGATGGAGAGAGAGGGTCCAAACCAGAACCACTGTCAAATGAGTCTATCTATACACATTTCCACATTTCCTTCACAGCAAGGAGTAGGACCAGGGAGAAGGTGAGGGTGGGGATAACAAGGGCTCTACGTAGTCAGTAGTCTTTATGAGAGGACCATTTGGTTCTTGCTGGATGATGTTTCCAAGACAGACAAGCGTCTATCTCGGCTCACGGCTATTCCCATAGCTACTGTACCTCCCTCCCAAACAGAGCAACATGCTGGCTCATCCTGGTGGTGTTCCTAGACAGCCACACATACAATTCTGGAGCCTCATTTGAAACTAACACTAGATTACAAAAGGATGTAATGAGAGTCTGACTCTCAACCCAATTCAAACTAAGGGATCCTTCACAGGAAAAGATTCTGCAGTGGTGACTGTAACCGTAATTGCTGCCACTACTTCTCATATCTGAAGTGCACCCAAGATATGGACAAAATACTTGCCCCACATTATGAAGAATTAATTGGCTTAATATAAAAAGAACACTTATAAAATATTAATTAGAAAGTCCAAATGAATTGAAAAATGTGCAGAGGCTGTGAACAAGATAAACATTAATGGCTAATATGTGAAACATATTCTTCACTTCATTCATAAGTACAAAATAGAAAGTACAACAAGACACCATTTTTCTTCTAAAATTAAAAACCAGAGGGGAGCCAGGCTGGCTCAGCCAGTGGAGCGTGCGACGCTTGATCTCGGGGGTCATGAGTTCAAGCCCCACACTGGGCACAGAGCTTAAAGATAAATATTAAAAATAAAAAAAACTGGCAAGAAAACAGGCACTTGATATTCGTTTCTAATGGCAAAAGTACAGGAAAATAGTAGCCCTCGCACATTGCTGCAGAAGTATAAATTCGTCTCCGTCTTCGAGAGCAATTTGGTAATACTGAGAAGAATTTTTAATTCCCACATTTGTTGACTGAATTCCACTTAAACTCCACTGCTAGACAGTTCCCCTATATGAGACATAGTTGTCTTAAGTGTGCAAAATATGAGCAGAACCGTATTTGTAAAAGAAAAACTGGACAACCTAAATGTCTCTCAGAAGGTCTGATTAAATAAGGCACAGGGTTCCCCGAATCATGACACAACCCTAGAGTTGACTGCTCTGTAGCTGTTTAAAGGGATGCAAACAATCTTCGTATACTGACATGGGAGGGTACTGAAGATGTATTGTTCAATTAAAAAGCCACTTTACCTACACACGTTATCTGTAGTGTAATTTCATAGTTGTAAGAATTCCTATATATATATATAATATGTATGTTTGCTGTGCAAACTCCCCAGAAGAGAGACAGTAGCCCCCTGCTGGAGGCAGCATCTAAAGAAGAGTTGAAACAGTGGACTTTTATTTCTGACTTCCTACAAAAGCCTCTGCTATTATTTTTATGGCAACAATTACGTTGTTTCACAATAATTTTTTTTTTAAAGATTTTATTTATTTATTCATGAGAGACAGAGAGAGAGAGAGAGGCAGAGGGAGAAGCAGGCTCCCAAGGAGCAGGGAGCCCGATGCGGGACTCGATCCCAGGACCCTGGGATCATGACCTGAGCCGAAGGCAGACGCTTAACCATCTGAGCCACCCAGGCGCCCCGTTTCACAATAATTTTTAAAGTCCTCCTCCTTCCACTGCCAACCTAAGAACTGTATAAACTGTCAGAAATGACCACAGGCTTCCATGTCTGGTTTAATCCTGAGGCCCTGGGGAGGCCGTGGGAGTCGGTGAAGGCGTGAGGGCCAGTGGCCAACTGGCAAAAACAAGTTTGAACTAGTTTCACTGTGTACAAAAAGCAAAGCCAGTGACTTCTTCTAATAGCACAGCCAGCTGAGCGGACTGCCTTCCGCAAAGGAACAATTGAACAATGTGCTCTACTTGGAGCCAGAGATCGATCTCAGGTTGATTTCCATGGTATTTCTAATGTATTTGGTGAATGCCAACTAATGCGCTTGCTGCAGTGGGCTGATGAATGGCCCAAAGACATCCAAGTCCTAATCCCCAGGATGGTGACAATGTCAGGCTACTTGGCAGTAGGGCATTAAGGTCGCTAGTCAGCTGAACTTAAAGTCGGGAGATTATCTTGGATTATCTGGGTGGGCCCAACATAACCACAAGGGTCTTTAAAAATGGAAGAGGGAGACAGAGGAGGGAAGTCAGAGGTAGATAGGACTATGGAAAGAGCCAAAGAGAAGAAATATTCTTGGCCCAGAAGAGGAAGGGACCATGAGCCAAGGCAGGCAGACAGCCTCTAGAAGCTGGAAGAGCCAAGGAAATGGGTTCTCACCTAGAACCTCCAGAAAGGAATGTAGTCTGCCAACAACTTGATTTTAGCCCACTGGGAGAGACTCGTGTCCCAGACGTCTAATCTACAGAACCGGAAGATGATAAATTTGTGTTGTCTAAGCTCTTAAATGTGTGGCAATTTGTTACAGCAGGAATGGGAAGCTAAAACAACCTGCCTAGACTTCCTTTATTTCTCGACACCCCAGACTTCCTCTGGTGGGCAAGCCTGGGCTACGCTGCGGAAATCAGCCCACCTGGGCATCTCACCCTACAGATGTCCAGTGACCTGGGCCCACCCAGGGGCCCAGCTAGCTGATTTTAGGACTTCCTCAGAGAGAACCCAAACAAGACACCAGCAACAAAACTGTCTTCATGGTTATTAAATTAGCTACATCGGGAGAAGCCATATTTGAATAAGTTATTAATGAAAGCCCTTTGTAAATCATGCCTCACCATACAAATATACTTGTTGTCATTTACATGCAGACTACTCTTTTGAAAGACTAACAAAAGAGAAATGAATCTCCCTTGAGGAACCCAGGATAAGTCAGGAACACATATTCTTAGGGGTTTCTCAAGACACTCATATCCACGGACAGGGATTTGCAAAGAACAATGTGAATAAGGGCTCACCACTGAGTACCTACTATGTACCAGGCATTGGGCTGAACACTGAAAATATGTGATCTCATCTGATTCTAACATTTCCATCAGGAAAGGACTCCCATCATTACCACTGACACTGCCCACACCCCCATGGCAGTCAGTGAAGGGGATAGGTTTCAGATCGCCCTGTCACCTCCACAGTGGGCGTCCTAGAGAGGCAGCCTGCTACCCCCATCAGGGACAGCTTAAACTGACATCAGCTTGATGCCAAAATGCTCAAAAGGAGGAGAATATTAGCTTTATTCCTATGGTCCTAGAAATGCAACCATTAACATACCTCCTCTCAAAATACCCCTCAGACTTTCAAAAACTTTTTATTCATCTCAGCCAAATTATCTAGAACAAAATCTCTCATTGTCTTTATTTTTATATATATTTTTAAGTAATCTCTATGCCCACTGTAGGGCTTGAACCCAAGACCCTGAGATCAAGAGTCGCATGCTCCACGGAGCCAACCAGGCGCCGCGTCTTTTTTTTTTTTTTTTTAAGATTTTATTTGAGAGAAAGCACGCATGCGCACAAGAGGGGGGAGGGGCAGAGGGAGAGGGACAAGCAGACTCCCCACTGAGCAGGGAGCCTGAGGGGGGTGGGGCTCGTTCCCAGGACCCTGAGATCATGAGCTGAGACAAAGACGCTTAACCAACTGAGCCACCCAGGCGCCCCTCATTGTCTTTATTATTATTTTGTACTTTATGTTCTACTGACTGCTTCTTCAAGGAATCGTGTTCAAAAAGGATATAAATCAAAAGCTTGCTTCTGTGACGCAGGCACTCTGATGTTTGTAAAGGCTTTCTGGGAGCAACCGCTGTGACACCTCTCCCTCACTCCGCAAGGCACAGGGGTCCCCACTCACCTAAGTGCAAACCATGATGTCACAGAGCAGCATCTAAAATGGGTGCCTATTTTCCCATTATGGGAATTTCTATATAAGAGCTCATTCTAAATAAAGTTTTTAGCTCTAAAAATGCATTCTAGCAAAATACAAAAAGGCAGGTAAACGTAAAAGTGGTCCCTTTCCCCTGCTTCCATGTCTTTTTCTCAATTCAGAGCATGAAATTGGTATCAGTCTACCATGAGAAAACTTCACAATCCCCGATGGAGTCCTTTTCTCCCTGAATTACATAATATATTTCTTTTTTTTTTAAGTCAGAACTACAAGCTGGCCCTGCATTTCAGTACAAAGGCCACTGAAAAGAAAGATTTGGAATCTGAAACACATTTTCCAAAATATAACATCATTCATGGAAGAGGGCCATTTCCAGAGTGACCCACAAAGCTCTTTGAAGCTCATAATGTGGCTTACGTACTCTATGTTCACCAGAAGGAGTTGAGATTTAATACCTCCGCAATATAAATTTTAAAATAACTCTAAAAAAAACAAAGTTACATACATTTCTTATTCTTTTGAAAGGAAAGAAACTTGGGTGAGATCGAGGAAAATGTAAAGAGAGATGTGGGACACTCTGAAGAACACTCCCATGGTTTTAAGGCTATCCAGTTCTCCAGTATGTTGAATTTCATTTCCAAAAAGGTTATGGTCTCCTTTTCCTCCATGTGTCTGTCTTTCTGCCACTCTTCTAATGCTTTTTCACAATGAGACCATTTGCTGGGATAAGCACAGCCAGTAGAGAGAGCCAAATATGACATCGGGACAGTCCAGCATCCACTTAGCTGGCTGCAGGGGCGAGGTGGGGTGGGGATGGAAATGACGGAGAAAAGGGGCCGGGGCGTCGGGGGAGGGGTGGGAGTGCACTCTGTCAGAGGAGAAACAAGATGGTGGTGACGGGGTGTCACATGACACCTGAGCACGCTCTCACCCCTCAGAGCCCACCATATGACCCTTGTGGCTCTAATATCTTCAAGGGCTAAGGTCCTGAGGTGAACTGGAGACAGGATGGCCAGCCAACTAGTTACTGGTAAAGTATGTTCAAGTGTTGGAGTCCTGTATCCACAGAGTCTGAAAATCACTACCAGGACTTAGTGCTACAGCTTTCTTATTCATGCACACACACACGCAATCTACATTCTGCCTGGTTAGTAGCTCACACCTATCTTCATTACCAAAAACTTAAAAATATACAATCTTGATTTAGCACCCAGTAAGCCCCCGCATACTGTGTAGTACTAGGGTATCCACAGCCATCCACAAAATCCCATTCAAATTGCAAAAGGGATACAGAACTCATTGATTAATTCAGGCAAAGCCCAGAGTATATGCGAGAAAAGACTGTACTCTTTTCTTCCATAACATTCTTTCCCCAAGATCATAAATCTCAGAGCGTTGACTTTCCATCTTAGGAAAGTGAACGTCATCTGAGGCAGAGGATAAATCACCTTGAGAATAGTTATTCACTGTGGGCAAATAAAAATGTAAGCCAGGCAGATGGTGAAAAGCTCATTTCTCCTGGTATAATTTTATGGGAGCAGGCCAGCAAGGGGAAAAGCGGAGTGGGTTGTGAAATCTGGGGCCACGTTTATAGGAGGAGAGAAAAGACCCCCAAAACCAGAATACTAAAAATTATCATACCACATCGCTACAATCTCTTCAACTCTTCACCGCCGGTTCAGATCTGACTTCTTCCCTTCGTGGTCCCAGCAGTGAGAGGAAGGCAGAGAGGAAAAAAACCCTACTAAACACGGCAGGGTTTTATGCCCATTCATTCACCGGGTTCAAAGCGCTTAATCCTCTGACTACTGCTGCAGAGTAGATTAGACTATACCACTCGGGGCTGGTTTTTTCCACAGGGCTCCAGCTCACAGCTGTCAAATCCAAGATGGCTGCCTCCCCAACAGTCTGGGCGCAAGTGTTTATGTCACAAAGCCACATGGACTTGGGGGGGGGAGGGGAGAGAAGGGAGGCAACACGGTGACCGCAACACGGTGACCACTCCTAAGGCTATCCCCAAAGACCTGCTTATTCCAGTGTTGAAACTCAATAAAAGTCTTGAGACACACCCTACGGGCCCCCCAGAAAGTAGAGCTGGGACCTTCTGCTACATTTCACCTCTCTCTTATATAAGTAACACCCTAGGGCGCCTGGGTGGCTCAATCAGTTAAGCATCTGACTCTTGATTTCGGCTCAAGTCATGAGATCCAGCCCCATATTGGGCTCTATGCTCAGTGGGGAGTTTGCTTGAGATTCTCTCTCTTCCTCTCCCTCTGCCCTTGCTCCCCTTCACGATCTCTCCCTCTCTAAAAAAAAAAAAAAACAAAAACAAAAAACAACAACAACAAAAACAACAACACCCAATCAAGAAAACAAAACCTTAATTACCACCCACAAAAAGGGAGAGAGGAAGAGAAAGAGAAGTAGGATGGAAGAAGGAACAAGTCCTTGGAAAGGGAGCATAAACTGAAATTAATCCCCCAAAGCTGCAGAGGGAATCACACCATCATGCCTTGTAGTAGGAGAGCTCATTAATGCCACCAGAAACCAAGTTCAAGGAGCCCTTGAAAAATGCACACAGGGCTTAGGTCTGTGTGTGATGGTTATATTTGCTGTTGATTTGTTAAGGAAAAAAAGGCCGAAAAATGTGGAGTTTTTTTACAAGACCAAAAGGAGCTCTTAGCCACGGGAGGCAGAACAACCACAGCCTTCGAGAATACCATAAAAGCACGTCTTCAACTTCCATCACATCTTACAGATGGTCACCTTAATTGCTACAGGCCACAGGCAGACTTGTAGCCACATACCCCCAGGACCTACATCGTCTTGGCACACTAACCTGGAAATGTCCCTTGGCTAAAAACCATTTCTCCTGCTTCTCGTCTCAAGATATTTTAAAAAATAATTCTAACTAGTGTGAAATATGCAGGGAGTTAAGGAGCTGCGTATCTTAGTCCACTCAGGCTGCCCTCACAAAATACCATGAATGCGGAGGTGTAAACAAGAGACTTGATTTTCTCACAGTTCTAGAGGCTGGAAGACAGGGAGCAGGCTACCAGCATGGCTGGGTTCTGTGAAAGTGCTCTTCCTGGCTTGCTGAAGGCCCTCCTCTCCTGTGTCCTCTGTCCTCTTACAAGACTACAGTCCTACTGGATTAGGGTCCTGGATGAGGGCCCCACCTATGACCTCGCTTAACCTTAGCTGCGTCCTAAAGACACCACCTCCCTGATACTGTTTTGGCTAAATACACAAAGGTGAGATTGCCGGATCATACGGTAATCCTATTTTTAATTTTTTGAGGAACCTCCATACGGTTTCCAGAAGCTTATATCTTTGAGGCCCTCATGAGTTGCTATACCAAACGTGGAAGTACTTATTGGCAGAATTCTTGTGTGAGAAGACTTCATTTATTGCTTGAGCCACTAATTGTTGGATTCTCAGTTACTGTATCTACTAGATACAGGAGATGGTCTGGTGTACGGGAAAGGCACTGGCTTGGGAGGCAGGAAGTCCAGATATCCATCTTGTCTCCCACAGGCCAGCTGTGTGGACTCCTGGCAAATTAGTCAGCCACTCCAGTTTGGAGAGTAGTCACTGGACCCCTAACAATGCTTCTAAGATTTAGTGATTCAAAGGCCATGATTCAAAGAGGAAAAAAGTCTGTTCTACAGAAACTGGGAAGGAGATACAATCAAACTCCCGTGGGGCGTGGGGGAAGGAGGGGAAATCGTATCACCCACAAACTTCCTTGGAACAAATTCTAATAAACGTGATCAACAACATTTCCTGTGTAGCAACCATCTGAAATTCAATTTTGTGGGCTTATCACAGAATTCCATAAAGTGATTTTCAATTGCTATAAGTCAGTGACAGCTGTCTCACTCCTTCATTAAACGGTTGGAATCAAATAAATATGGGTCACATATTTTGAACAAACACATAAGACTCAACATTTGTGTTAATTATCCAAAGGAGCAAAACAACCTATTAGCTTATCTTCCAAAATCTATCACCATCCCATGCCTGATAAACACCCTCAGTCACATCTATTTACACATTTATATATCATGGAGATGAAGAAGAGATGATAAAAATGGGTTGAGGGGATTATAAGGGCCAGGCTTCAACTTGAATGTCAGAGGATTTCAAACTGCCAGCATCCTATGTCGTTAAGTGGTTCAAAAGTTCATTGTTAAAATGATAAATCCACCAAGGGCATGGAAATTCTTCTTGAGGAAAATTCAGCTGAATCTTTTGTATGTGTCTCTCTCCTTTATTTGTAAAACAATCTCCTCCCTTGAGGAAGAGTGGGAGAGATGATGACATGCTTACTTAAAAATTCAATTTTGCAATTTTCTAACTGAAGCTCATTTGTCTAAATGCTAGTGGTCAGTACTTGGGGGCATTATGAGAAGTCTTTCTGAATCTGCTAGATTTGGGGGAGAGTAGGGTGTGTGGTCTCTTAATAGCTTTGTTGCCACTGTAGTTCAGACAATTAACTAGGCAATGTTTATAAAGAACAATCAACCCAAGGGTCGCCAGGAACTGACGGTGTGTTGTTGTTGTTGTTGTTGCTGCTGTTGTTGTTGTTGGCGGGGAGGGGCAGAGGGAGAAAATCTTCAAGCAGACTCCCAGCTGAGCGTGGAGCCAGACACAGGGCTCTTATCTCATGACCCATGAGATCATGACCTGAGCTGAAACCAAGAGTCAGATGTTTAACTGACTGAGCCACCCGGATGCCCCACTGACAGCATGCTCTTGAGGCACAAGCTTTAAAACCCCTCTGTTCAGGGGCGCCTGGGTGCCTCAGTTGGTTAAGCAACTGCCTTCGGCTCAGGTCATGATCCTGGAGTCCTAGGACCGAGTCCCGCATCGGGCTCCCTGCTCGGCAGGGAGTCTGCTTCTCCCTCTGACCCTCCCCCCCTCATGTGCTCTCTCTTTCTCTCTCTCTCTTATTCTCACTTTCTCAAATAAATAAATAAATAAAATCTTTTAAAAATAAATAAATAAATAAAACCCTCTGTGCAGGGTCTCCAATAGAGAGATAAATAGAACTGACCCTCCATCTTCTCCCTCCAGACCAGGGGGTAGGTATATGGGCACCAAATATCTGTCTTATATGATTAATACAACACTATATTAAACGTTTCCCTTTTTCTATTTTATCCATGGGGGATTCAAGTAAGTTAAGTTTACCAAATGTTCTTCATCTGGTGAAAGGATAAACAAACTCTGAATCCAATGGATACTATTCAGCAATAAGAAGGCATGAACCACTGACTAATATAACAACATGGATGAATCACAAATGCATTCTACTAAACAAAAGAAACCCTACTAAAAAGGCTACATACTATATGATTTCATTTAAATGCCATTTCAGAAAAGGCAAAGCTATATGGACAGAAAACAAAAGAGGACTGCCAAGGGCTTAAGTATAAAGGAACACTAGGGAATTTTGGAAAGTGATAGAATTATTCCATATTTTAATGGGCTTAAAAGTGATAAAACTGCATTTTAAAAGGGTGACTTTTATTATTCCTGAGTTATGCCTCAATAAAACTGACTTTTAGAAATCTTAAGATTCTGTCCCTTCAGAAAGGTAGGTATACACAGTCACATTTGTGATTGTCTCCATGTCACCCTCGGCTTTCCTATTCCAATGGCTCACCCAGTCTTGATCCACAGCAGGAAACAGAAACCACACCAGGTATTTCAATCAGAAAGGGACTGGGTATGGGAATTAGGTGCTTACAGAATCTCTGAAAGGTATGGAGGAGCAACGTCCCCTTTCAACTCTTTATTTCAAGGACACACCCCGGTAGGTAGTCATGATCCCAGTGTTGGGAAGTGGCCGCTGCTGCCAACCCAACAGCTTGTCACGTCCGCATAGGTGGGCCTAAGGCCCCAGGACAATGCATCTGGTCCCTGCGAGTGCCTCGGAACACCCACATCCCCATGACCTTGCCCACCAGCAGCACCAGCAGCACCAGCAGAGGAAACTTGGTCTCCATCTCAGCCTTCCAAATCTCACACAAATGCATTTATGGGACCTGTCATGCATTCAGAAACCTAACTGTAAGAAATTCTTGGACATGCAGTTGTTAGGTTTCCCATCAGGAGGGTGGAAATGAAGGTCAAGAGAGCCAATCCCAGTATCTCCCCATCACAGTTCTCCCTGTCCTGGTACAAGGCATTCTTCCCCAAAGATAGCACAACAAAAACCTTTTTCTGTCTAAATTTAAATTTCAAATGGTGCTAAGAGACTTGAAAAATTGTTCTGCTAATGGGTAAAACCAAGATCCTAACTCATTTCATTATGGAAGAATATTTCATTTTCCCATATAGTTAGTTCTAGCCCCAGCAGAATAGAATTTTAAGATCACTGCACTTGATAATAGAGCCAACTACAGTTCTGCTCTAACTCATGTATTAAATACACATTGGTCTTTGAGTTTTATTCTGCTGGGAATTAAACAGATGAAGCTTGAAAATGCATTAATTTTCCCGGTATCTGTAAGCTGTTTTACAGTAAAGCCAGCACTAGGGTAGGGAGTTTGACACTGTGATTTATAACAAGAAATATATATATTTGGTTTTGTCCCCATTCCTGGCATAGTGTTCCTAAAACTCTTGGAATTCCTGAAGGGATGAGAGAGATGAAGGTGTCTTTTGTTACATTAATGAGTGACCTTTAGAAGCCCCTTGGGAACCTAAGGATGGTGACTGTCTCCAGTGGAACTAACACGATGATTAGAGGGGTGCAACTTCCAGTCCCACCCCCTGACTTCTGGGGAGGGGCTGGGGGAGGTGGAGTTTTGTCACCAACAATTTAATCAATCTTGCCTCTGGAATGAAGCTTCCATAAAACCCCAAAACAACAAGGTTCAGAGAGCTTCCGGGTTGGTGTACTTGGGGAGGTGCTGGGGGGGTTGCTGGGGAGGTCATGGCAGCTCACGTGCCTTCCCCAAGCATCTCTTCCATCTGTTCCTGAATTCTAATCTTTTATAATAAACTGGGAAGTGTTTCGCTGAGTTCTGTGAGCCACTCAAGCAAATTATGAAAACCCAAGGAGGGGGTCATGAGAACCTCTGATCTATAGCCCATTGGCAGAAGCACAGGTGACCTGAACTTGTGATTGGCTGAAGGTGTGTGTGGGGGGGTCGAGGGGCAGGACAGTCTTGTGGGGCTGAGCCCTTCACCTGTGGGATGCGAAGCTCTCCCCAGGGAGACCATGTCAGAGTTGAACTGAACTGTATGATGCCAAGTCTGTGTCCAGTGAGAACTGGATTGAATTAATTGCTTGCTGGTATTAAAAAAGCACACACCCATCGGAGGGAGGTACACCTTGTATACCCTAATTATTGCTTCTAAAGATTTAAAACAAGCAGCAAACCAGAAGAAAATAGTTTACTCAGTTAAAGTGCCACAATAACTACAATCCTGAGTTTCACTGGTGATCACTCACATAGTAACCCATTCTCTATACTGAAGGGTTAAGGAACATATTCACAAGGAATGTTTAGCCTCTAGGAATTTCACTTCACTCCTTCTTGGGTTATCTCTCCAAATTGTGCAAAAAGGAGGCAATGGAAACATTTTCCTTTTTCTGACAGGAAAATGATTGGGTCAATATTGCTAGCTTCCTCAGTTCTCAAAAGAAAAACAAAAAAAAAAAGTGACAAAGCACAATGGCCTAAAGTAAAAATAGTATCCAACCAACACTAGCTGTTGGGGTTGTGAGAAGCATCTACCACAGCAGTCATTGGAAAAAATGGAAGGAGTCTCAAACTCTCCCTTCTCCGAAAACCATCAAAATACCATCATGTCCCCATAAGTCCTCCCTGCTATGAGGACTTACCTACCAATACCTTACACCGCTCTGACTGGAGTAAAGGTAATACGACAACCAGAAATTGATGCTGTTTATAACGTAAGGGTAAAAAAAGTTCTCCCTAGTTCTTCTCTTTCAAAGTATTTTTAAAAAGTTGAACCTGGAAGCTAGTCCTTTCTTGTGGACAATTATATACTCTTCTGTCAATGCCAGTGACTGGAAAGGCAAAGAGAGCAACAATTTTAAGTAAAAAGGTCAGGCCTGGCCTCTCGAGCTTCAGCATTAGAGGAAAAGCAGAAAAAACACGCAGAAGGATTCCCAGAATGGGGGTGGACACCAGTCCTAATAAGTAAGCTTCTTAGGTTATGGCTTCTGTTGGGTTTTGCCCAAGAAGGCTGCTGGGAATGAGATCCTATAAAATTGTTACTGAAGATCTAATAACTTACTTCCCTACTCTTAATTCTTCCCTAGAGCAAGATTTTAAATGTATTTATTATGACGTGAACCCCAAAGGTTCTCTGCCAAGGGAATGAAGGATATTATCGTAGTTTTCAACTCTTGAGCGGCTAAGCACCTCACCCTCAAATGCCAACTTCCCCCGCCCCCCGCCAGCTGCCAAGGCTCTCAAAAGAGCAATAGGACGGTGGGGCTCCCACCATTTATTCTGTCACCAACTTACCTGCCAGTTCACCTACACATCAGCTGCGAGTGTTTCAAACTGAAACTCCTGGTACAGGCAGAGGCAAGTGCCTTTGAGAATCTCACATCCCCTATTCGTTTCATACCCTGCGAAGGCACCTTATAGATGCTAATGGAACACTTGTAGGCAGGATGACCCTACCTCTGTAAGAGCCAAGCTACCAAAGTCCCTGTCCCAGAATATGATAATGTGAAGCTTGGAAAAAACTTTCAATTGATAACCAAGACCACTGGACCCAAGCAGCTGCCTTGGGGCTCTCGACCTTCCCCAACAGATTTTATGAGCACCCTACATTTTTCAGGCTAAGGGGATTTCAGTTAGAATTAAGAACAACCTCTGGGCGCCTGGGTGGCTCAGTTGGTTGAGCGACTGCCTTCAGCTCAGGTCATGATCCTGGAGTCCCTGGATCGAGTCCTGCATCGGGCTCCCTGCTCAGCGAGGAGCCTGCTTCTCCCTCTAACCCTCCCCGCTCTCATGTACTTTCTCGGTCTCTCAAATAAATAAATAAATCTTTAAAAAAAAAAAAAAAAAGAATTAAGAACAACCTCTAACGCGTGAGTCAGGTATGGCTCAGCCCAGTTCACAAGGTCCCGCAGAGAGAATGCGTGCATCAAACAGAAAAGAAAATATAGAAGTTCCCTTGCGACACAAAGTGAAATCGACAGGAGGACGCGCTGTGTGTGGCTCCCTTCCAGTGGTCACTGGGAGGCACGGTTAGTCGGGAGAAGCTTGTGGGCAGGGGGCAGTCCACGGAGCCTGCCGAGGCCTGGCTCATCGGGAGGCTCTGCAGGGGCCACCGCCCCCCCACCCGCCCCCGACCCTGACCCGGCAGGGCAGGAGTCCCCGCAGCTGGAGGGGAGGCCCAGGAGTCTCAACCATGGCCCCGGGGACGCATGCAGGGGTCGAGCGTGTGAGGCAGGCGCTGATGTTAGCACGAACCACATGAAGAAGCCATTATTCAGGGGAGCGACATAATATATTGTAACTGCTCCCAGCATGTCAACAGGTATCATTTTAATGCGTGCGTTTGAATTTCTCCCACTTGAAGTTAAAATGACTCCCATTTCAATGAAAATAGGAGATTCCTCATTGGTAGGATCACATTTCAGCCACGGCAGCTGCCAGACACAAGAACAGAAGTGCCAGGCGTGCCCAGAGCCGATTTTGTCACTCCAGGCAATGTGTCCATTTTATAATTTGTCTCCTCTTCAAACAAAGAGATGAGCAAGTTACAAATATAATTACTACATTTCTGAACAAGCGAGAACACAAGCCACACGGGTGCAGAGAGAGAACTAACGGCTCGCTTACCTCGGGCTCTGGCGGCAAGCTTTGCTCTTCTGCAGCGGAGTCTGGTAAAATCGCCCAGGTTATGTTGGCACTGGTTGATGGCAAAGAGCCAAGGGTCCCATTTTTCAGCTGCTCTGTGGAATGTGACTTGGGCCCGTGCCATCCCAGGATGTTCTCTGCAATAAAGACCGAGAATGATGCCAAGTATGTTCCAACTTAAACATTTACAGCTCAAGAATATGTGTACCCCACTGTATAAGGAGACGGACTTGAAATGGGCCCAATTTGAAGCGGACTATGGTAAATTTAAGCAGGCTTGTTCTGAACGAGGTACCAAGTGTGGATTTGGATCTATTTATAAACTAGTTTCTGTATGATGGCAGTACCAGAATTATTACCATAGGCTGTTTCTTTCCCCATCCTTGGGCAAAAAAAAAAAAAAAAAAAAAAAATCGCATTCACCAAAGCCAGATTTTCTTAAAAGTGTTTTTCTTAATTTTTTAAGAAAAAATATTTATATAAAGATATTTATCATTAAAACATTAGAATAAACAACAAGGCAAATTTTATCAGAAAGGAGCTGCTCAAATTGTGGTTTAATTGCCAATCGGCATAATGACCTGCAAAGTTGCCGGCATCATGTGCCTCGCCACCACCCCCCCCAACCCCCCGCCCCGGGTAGATGTGGCTGCTAGGGCAGAAGTCCGGAAGCCCCAACACGAAGGACTCTTGTTCATTCCATTCTAGCAAGAAACACGTTTATAAACACCAGTCTGATAAACCAAAGGCATTTTACTAATCCTCCCTCAACCCTGGGGGGAAACAAAAAAAGACTTCTTTAATTCTAATACTGTTTATTTAGGAGTCAAGTGTTATTATAGACTCTCTAGGTATGCTTATTAGTGGGGACAGGAGTAAACACAGGGGATTCCTTTATCAATTCTACCACTGGAATAAGAATAGGTCTCAAACTCAGCTGACCCTCCCCCTGGAGACTGTGTTCTCCATCTAAGAGCAAGGATAAGGGATGAAGAAAAGGTAGGCTGAAGTGGATACTGCCTTACATGAACTAGAACTTGACCACGCAGGGTCTCTGAAGTTCCATCAGTAATCCTATCCGTTAATTAGCCTTTTCGTTAGAGTTACTCAAAGAAAAATTGACAAGTATCCCAGACTCTCAACACCTTGGGAGACTCTGGTTGATAGAAACAAAATAACAGAGCCAGTTGAGATGGCTGTATGCATGCTGAGTGTGTATGCTACTATCCAACACAAGCATATTTTTATGCAGAATTTTTTTTTTTTAATGTCAAGTGTTAGATCACATAGCTGTGGCTTAAAAACCTCAAGTGGCTTCTCATGGCAACTGGAACGTAATCTAGCTGCCTGGCTTGCAAGACTGCCCGGTCTCATTTCACTTTCTCCCCAGTGCTCACTGTGCTCAAGTCATGCTGGTATTCTTTCCATTCCTCAAGTGAGCCAAGTTCATTCAGGTCAAGAGCCTTTGTGCACACCCTTCCATCTGCTCCAAACGCCACCCCTCCAGTTCTTCTACATGGGGGAGAGGTCTCCTTCATAAATCCAGGGGTTGACTCAAATATCACTTGCACAGGGAAGCCCCCTGGGACCTCCCCAGCCAAAGCATCGCCCCAAAGGCACCCCCAGCCCCATCAGTCAGTTTACTGTCTTCACAGCACTTAGCACTATCTGAACTCACCCTGCTCATTTGTTGGTCTACTGTGTTTCTCTCCTCCCTAGAATGTCAGCTCCTGAAAGCAGAGACAATACTGCCCTTGCTCAGGGCTGGGTCTCCAGAACCTAGAATATGGTCAGGCAAAGAGTATGCACTCAATAACTATGTGCCAAAATGAATGAATGACTATTAAGATTTTCACAGACAGTAAATTTCAAAAGGAATGTGCATTTCACAACCTCCTAAAAGTTAAGAAATAAGAAACAGCAAAAAGAGAGAAAGTAGAATGGATGGTGGTTGCTAGGGGCTGGGGGGAGGGGAATGGGGAATTAGTGTTTAATGGGTATGGAGTTTGTTTCACAAGATAGAGTTCTAGAGGTTGGTTACACAGCAATGTGAATGTACTCAACACTCTACTGAGCTATATACTTAAAAATGGTTAAGGTGGTAAATTTCTGAATATGGGTGTTTTACCTTTTTTAATGGCAAAATAGCATCTATATTATCAGTTCTTGATATCATTTTTAAAAAGGTGAAAACTCACAATACTAAAAACCAAAGGCTGAAGGATGAGCTAAGACCAGACTTGGGAGGAATCCCCATAAATAAAAAGGCGGATGGGGCTGGACTAAGAAAACCAACCCAAGGTTCAAGACACCAGAATCTGCCATGAGAAAGGTAGGAAGAGACTTCTTACACCTGTCCTGCTGACCAACTCCTTATCAGCAACTGCAAGTTGGATTCAGATCTTAAGTACTGAGCAGCTGTCTTATCAATACAGGAGTACTACTTTTTCTAAAAAAAAAAAAAAATTATGCAAGTAGTAAATTTCCTCTAGAGTAATTAGGAAAACTTAAGAAGCACTAAGGAAAAATAAGATCTGCTTGCCTAGGTGATTGGGACAATATTCCCTTCATTACTTCTACACCTCAACTCTGTCCCTCCCTCCCCTCCATACCACCATCATTCAGAGATGATAATCCAGGAGACAATGGGGCAGGAAGTAGAGTCCCACAGGCAGTGACACACTGCATTCAGGAATAGACACAAACCAGGACAGGAAGAGAGAAGGTAGCAATGCATGCTGGGGAATGTAGTCTTCTGGATACTCTATGGATTCAGCATATCAAAGAATCAGTGAGTGAGGACCAGAGAGAAGCCCATCCTAGGCCAATCCAGGTGCTCTATTAAATGATCACTTAGGGCACCTGGGTGGCTCAGTTGGTTAAGCGACTGCTTTCGGCTCAGGTCATGATCCTGGACTCCCTGGATCGAGTCCCTCATCGGGCTCCCTGCTCAGCAGGGAGTCTGCTTCTCCCTCTGACCCTCCCCCCTCTCATTCACTCTCTCTCTCTCATTCTCTCTGTCTCAAATAAATAAATAAAATCTTCTAAAAAAAAAAAAGATCACTTAGTTTGGAAGTCTGGCTAGGCCTGCCTCATTGGAGGATGTAGGAGGAAAATTCTAACAGAGTAAATGAGATAGGGGCGCCTGGGTGGCTCAGTCAGTTAAGCGTCTGCCTTCAGCTCAGGTCATAATCCCAGGGTCCTGGGATCAAGCCCCATGTCTGGCTCCCGGCTCAGCAGGGAGCCTGCTTTTCCATCCCCCTACGCCCCGCCCCGCCACTCGTGCTCTCTCCGCTAGCTCTCTCTCAAATAAAGAAAATTAAATTAAATTAAATTAAAAAACAGAGTAAATGAGATAGATTATATAGAGCTTGGGAAAAGAAGTGGAATCCTCAGAAAGCTTAGAGGAAGAATCCATCTCTGAAATTTCTCATGTAAGGCCTTTGGCTCAGGTCATGTCTCAGGGCCGTGAGGTTGAGCCCCTTGTCGGCCACTGTGGAGCCTGCTTAAGATGCTCTCTCCCTCCCCAGCAGAGAGAGAGGGAGAGAGCATCTTAAGCAGAATACACAACAGAGATCCAAGAGACCCTGATGGACAGAGATCAGGTCAATGGGACAGAAACAACAAATAATGGCAGAAGAAACAGACTGAGCAGAAGAGAGAGCTTGGGTGCGCTGGTAAAGTCTACCACTTTCCAGCAAAGACAATGGGGAAAAGACACATCTACACACAGCTTGGAAATCTTTTTTTTTTTTTTTTTTTTGGCTTTTCATTGCTGGAATTTCAAACTCATATGAAAGTAGACTACAATGTATGGCCTAGCTCATGAAGTTTGGCAATATTTTTGAATAATAAAAATCAAGAGAATATTTTCCCAATCATTTAAGGCAGAAAAGTTAGACTTGCCTTAAAGGAAAATAAACTAGTTTTGAATTTTGCTACAACACTAGATGTCAGAAGGTGAACAGGTGAAGAGAGGAATGCAAACAAAAGTCTACAGATTTGGGGGCGGGGTGAGGGGCCAGGGGATAATGCTGTCTGCAGCCAAATGATCTTTCCTCTGCTAAGAAGCTCTTTCGAGGTAGCAAGGACTACTGTATGCAACTTACATGTGTTAACTCATCTAATACTAAAAATGACCCATGAGGTAGGTCTTACTATTATGCCCATTTGTCAGATAAAGAAATAGAGGCACAAATAGCTGGTAAGTGGTAGAATCAAGATTAAAACTGAGGCAGCCTGGTTCTAGCACCCAGACTCTTAAACTTTACACACTGTATGCTTTCCCGGAGCACCTCAGAGACTCAGAACTAAGTTTCCACCCTCTGTGGGAAAAAACTACTTGAGGACATGTACCAACACATGAAGAAAAGAAGCAGAATCAGGAACTCAAGGCTGGAAAATTGTGTATTAAAAGGACTGAACCCCATTAAACACAGAGCAGAGCAGAGCTGCAGTGTCAGGGGAAGTAAGAAGGACACTCCCCTCGGGTGTAAATTTTAAAGTGGCACCAACAAGACACTCAGTAATCAGGATAAATGACATTTTCACACAATATTTTTAAAACCAAAATTAATGGAAAAAGTCTTGCAAGACTCAGTCTCCCTTGCCTCGCTGCATTGAATCCTGTCTTAACTTAAAATTTTGATATTTTGTTCATCCTGGATTATTTCTGCATTAATTTTGGCTCAGAAATATGTCATTAAAGGATCATTATCTTAATTATTTGGCACCCCTTAAATTTGTGCTCAAGGTGAGTGCCTCATACACCTCACCCCAGTCCGAGGCCTGATAGTGAACTGAAATAATTTTTCTAAACATGGTTACATGACTGAGTATTAAATCAAAATTATTTTAAAGAGATTTAATCATTACCACATTAAGTATTAAATTAATATTAAGATATTAACAATAGCCCCCATATTATATTACCAAAAATAGGGACGCACATCAGAGAAACAGGAAATTAAAGTATGCTGAGTTTTCATCACTAAAGGAGAGAGTCAAAAAGAAGTGTCATTCTTGACTTTGATGATTAGAAAAATACAGGTTAAGTTTATGTTTAGTACAGCATTATTTACAATAGCCAAATTATGGAAGCAGCCCAAGTGCCCATCCATAGATGAATGGAGAAAGACAACACACACACACACACACACCCACACACACACACACACACACTGGAATATTACTTAGCCATAAAAAGGAATGAGATCTTACCATTTGCAACAACATGGATGGAACTAGAGAGTATAATGCTAAGTGAAATAAGTCAGTCAGAGAAAGACAAGTACTGTATGATTTCACCCATATGTGTAATTTAAGAAACAAAACAAACAAGCAAAGAAAAAAAAAAGAAAATATAGGTTAAAGAATGCTTATGAAAAACATAATGTTGGGGCACCCAGGTGGCTCTGTCAGTTAAGCATCTGACTCTTGGTTTTGTCTCGGGTCATGATCTCAGGGTCATGGGATCAAGCCCCACGTTGGGCTCTGTGCTCAGTACGGAGTCCACTTGTCCCTCTCCCTCTCCTAATTCCCCAGCTCACAAGCGCATTCTCTCTAAAATAAATAAATAAGTAAAATCTTAAAAAAAAAAAAAAAAAAAAACGGGCACCTGTGTGGCTCAGTAGGTTAAGCATCTGCCTTTGGTTCAGGTCATAATCACGGGGTCCTGAGATTGAGCCCCACCTTGGGCTTCCTGCTCCGTGGGGAGCCTGCTTCTTCCTCTCCTCCCCGCTCGTGCTCTCTCTCGCTATCTCTGTCGCTATCTCTCTCTCTCAAATAAATAAATTCTAAAAATTAAAAACTAAAAAAAAAAAAGTAACTGCTACTAAAATTTATATACATATTGTTCCCGAAACACTAAAGATGATGAGTCAAGGAAGTACAACCTATGTAGCAAAATAAAGAGAAACCAAGAAAAGCCACAGGGAAGCAGGAAAACAAAAAGCATAAAGGATTACCCTACCAGGAAAACAAACAGCAGTTTAAATAAATAAATGGACTGCGTTACTCTATTGAAAGGCAGACTCTCAAGACTGTGTCCTAAAACAAACGCAAGTCTAGACCATACACTTCCTTAATTCTAAGACACACCCATTTCCCAAACGCTCCGGAACAAGTTTGGCCTACAGTCAGTATTGTGTCAGATTTCATCTGCAGCTTTTTCCTTCTCAGGAGCACTGAGCACAATGGTGTGTTTTACCACTACTGACAGTTGAGAAAATACGCCACACCTATAGAAATTGACTCAAGTAGGAAGATGGTCAAAAGTAGGTTCTCCAGTAGGAAGGAGGTCTCAAGTAGGAAGAAGGTCAAAAACAGACTGAGACGTACAAATGAAAGGACAACTAGGAACAGACATTACCATGTGGCTGCTGACAAACTGTCAACTCAAGTAGCTGGAGATCCACTGGCTTTCGTTCCCTCCTGGAACACCCTGACGCTCATGAGCGGGGAGACCATGGAAGATGATAGAACAGGAAGGCGGAGGGTGGTCCACCGAATGGCAAATCCAGGCCTTAAAAGAGGCTTTTTACACACACCTGCAACTCCTCACACGACATACCATAGTCGATAGGACAACATCGGGAGGAAGGAAAGCAACTGTATATGGTTTAGTTCCCTGAACCAACTAGAAGCAGAAAGAAAGCGACAGAAGATTTAACTGTGGGCATTAAGACTGGACTGTGGAACTGCTTTCATCTGTCCTTGGCCTTAGCTTCAGCCTTGCTTGGAGTGCTGAGGGCTGCAGTCTCCATGCCGGGGCTAAGAGACCTCTGCCCAGAGGCCTCTGACAGCACCCAACCCTCGTCCTGCAACACAGTGACTTCATGCGTCCTATGCTCAGTAAACCTAAGTCTTCCAAGACAGAGAAAGATGGATATTTACAAACCTGAAGACAACAGAAGGCACATTTACAATGGAAAGCTATGATGTTAGCATCTAACTGCTTTCTTTAGGGAGAATGTGCCACTCAAAATCTCCCTTCGGATAGCTCCAACAACAAAAAAATCCACCCACCTGAAATATTCTACAATGCTAGTTTTTCTTTTTTTTCTCCAATATGCTATTTACTGGAGGAATCATCACGTTTCCATCTCGGCTTTTAACCACAAAATGAGGGAAGGTGACTCGTGTGGGGCACATCCTCACCAGAAGCGGAAGGTGTCCAGAAAGAAGGTGTAAGAGACAGAGACAACAAAGTGGAAAGAGAGGAACACTGGCAGTCTGAAGACATCTCTGGAAAAAAGAGAAGCACAGCAGAAGGAAGAAGGCCACCCAGCCAGAGAGGCCACAAAGGCCTTATGAGAGGCTCACTTATTCACCCTTTTTGCCAACCCCCAAACAGAAAGGCCAACGCAACTGGCTTCTTCTAACTGACAAGCCCCACAAACCTTATAAGAGAATAAAAAAGTTATTGGAAGGACAAGTTAAGAAAAGCACATTAAACTCTGCTCTGGTTCTCCCCTCTTCGATGACACATCTCTTGATCTCTTGTCCTGATTTATGTCCAAGGGCACGTGGGTCACCTGCTGCAATTCCCCAACACCCTGCTGTCACTTGCTCCGGCAGGTCTGACTTCAGCATTTTTCCCAACATGCCTTGCACCGACCACACTGTCAGCATCCAGCTCTTACCTGGCACTAGAATGTATTTGTCTGGTTACAGGTGTCTGCTCTGACTCCTGAACCATGCTCCCCAGATCAAGACCTGCAAGCAAGGATTTAACCAGAAGCAATGCCAACAGAGTACCCTGCACTCCAAACCACTCCAAAGGTCTAGTTTCTCTCCCACACTGGCAACCCACCCAAAGCCCAGACCCTCAAGTAGCTCTCAGCTTTTTCTAACTGTGAGTGAAGTCCTACCCACCTTTCCAAGTAGAGACAGAGGCACGCATTTAGACTGAGGAGAACGGATGCCTGCCTACCGGCCCCCATCTATCATTTGCCTCCATCAAGCTATTCAAGTATATTTAGTAGTTCCCAGGAACAGAACTACAGGAGCTGTGGCCTAAAGGGCAAGTTACTTGATTAATATGAATTACAAACTTCTCCATAAATGGAAATTAAATGAAACATTTCAGGCTACTGTATCTTAGAGATAAGATCAGAGACAGGTCTAGGAGCCCAAAACGCGTAAATGGTGGGCAGACGAACACTGAAGCATTTTTGGGTTTCAGGTCAGTTGCTCGTGTGCTTGAGATGAAATGAGCGTTAAGGAGCAACATTTACAGACAAAGGCTCCAAAGCCAACTGGTTCCCCAGAAGATACAATGAAATGCTATGGAAGATGAAATGCTACAAGCCCACAAAATAATTTCTGATTCAGAAAATTTCTTTAGGAAGAAATACAACAGTGGGAGGGTCAGAAAGCAAAGAAGCCAGGATCAAGAACAATGCGTGTGGATATTTAGTATGCTGTAAGCA
This sequence comes from Mirounga angustirostris, assembly GCF_029215605.1. Classification (NCBI taxonomy): domain Eukaryota; kingdom Metazoa; phylum Chordata; class Mammalia; order Carnivora; family Phocidae; genus Mirounga; species Mirounga angustirostris. The sequence continues at coordinate 144,283,356 of NW_026991709.1, forward strand.
ATCTGTGCCTCCCTGCCCATTGAACATTTAAAGGAAACCCTGATGGAGTTTCGCTGTAATGAGATTTTGATTTCCATCAAACCAGGATGGCACTCCTTAGATACAAGCATTATGCTTTTATCCGTGGGAGTCAGGCTGCTGTAACTATTGTCAAGTTCAAGAGCCCTGAGATTCCAAACAAAGACATTTTGTGCTGACACTCCCCAGGTTGCCACATTTTCTTCTTCCATTAGCTTGAGATTCCGGAATTCCATTTTAACTGCAGGCAAGTATGATGTTTTGGATGCAGGAAGTAATTCAATTGCTTCCCCCAATGTGTGCCAGAGATTGAAAAGAACCTGCACAATGTTAAAACTTAAGGGGCTGTTATATGAAATTTTTTAGGAGGGTTAAAAGTTAAAAGAAGACAAGAAAACAAAATAACCTTTGTGATACTTCAAGCACCTTCTATCCTCCAACCTTCAGCCAAGTTCCTTGATAAAAATGGTTAAAAGGAGGGGAGGGGATGGGGAGTGGGTGAAGTAGGTGAAGGGAATGAAGAGGTACAAACTTCCAGTTATAAAATAAATAAGTCACAAAAATAAATAAATAAATAAATAAATAAGTCACAGGGATGAAAAGTATAGCCCAGGGAATACAGTCAATAATATTATAATACACTTAGGGGCAGTCAGTTGAGCTTCCAACTCTTGGTTTTGGCTCAGGTCATGATCTCAGGGTTATGAGATCAAGCCCTGCATCGAGCTCAGCCCTCAGCACAGAGTCTGCTTGAGATTCTCTCTCTCTCTCCCTCTGCCTCTCCTGCTCGTGCTCTCTGTTGCTCTTTCTCAAATAAGTAAATCTTTTTTAAAAATAATATTTTAATACACTTACTGTGGTGAGCATTTCGTAATATATATATAATTGCTGAATCACTATGTTGGACCCCTGAAACTAATTTATTACAGGTTAACTATACTTCCGTGAAAAATAAAAATGACCAAAGAAGTGGCAAACAATAGTGATTCATAAGTTTGCTGTCACTGGATGAATAGGTTTTTAATTTGAATATAGTAAATATAGTATAAAAACAACAACAAAAGTGACTAAAAGCAAGGGAGGAAGGACAGTCAAATGGGGCAGGGGTGTAGGAAGGGGCAGGGGAGATACAGGAGGTAACGCTGTACACACAGTTTCAGGGATATTGCTTGGTCCTCCCAGATAACTTTCATTTCAACCTGTCATCCATCACATCTGAAATTTGAAATTCTACCTTGAGCTTTGTCCTTCCAAGCTCTTAAAAACACCATTTTTTTTCCCAATGAAAATCAGGGAAAAAATTAGAAAGCTGCTAGAAACCAGCCCTGCAGAAAGATGTAAGGGAGTCACTTTAGGAATAACAAAATGGTTCAAGTGTATAGTTACCAGTGAAACATTCCTGAATGCACCCATTAGGTTGCAGAGGCTGGAAGTTACGATATTCCGTGGGAGAGATCACGGACGCCTTGAACAGCTCCCCAGTGTAACTCAGAATCTGTGCTCAAGCCCCAATGGGGTCATTGAGACTCAGTCCAGATCTGAAAATATCAAGGAGTCCCATGGGGGGCTGCAACATTAGAGTTTCATTTTTCAAGCTGAGAAGGAAGAGGAAAGATAGAAAAGCAGGTTTGGGCACCTTCACTTTGTGCCTGAATACACACGCACACATCCCCTAGGCTGGATCCTGCACCAAAACCTTTTTCTTTCGTTATGAAGGACATTAAGAGAGTAATTGGCAAAATTTAGTGAGGTCTACAGATTAGGGAATAGGATTGTACTCATGTTCATTTACTGATTTTGACGACTGGGCAGTCATTATATAGGAGACATTATATAAAGGACATTATATATAGTGTCCTTTTTCTTTTTAAAGAAATACATACTGAAGCATATAAGAGTTAAGATACAGCATGTCTGCAATTTACTCTGAAGTGGTTAGAAAGTTATAATATGCTTAGAGAGACAGAGAGAGAGAGAAAAGGGAGATGATGAAGCAAATGCCATAAAATGTTACCACTGGAGGATTTGGAGATGGGAGATACGAGAATTTTTCATAGTATTCTTGTAACTCTTCTGGAAGTCTGAAATTCTTTAAATAAGGAGAAAAGTAAAGAAAATAAATACCTGCCAGTGAGAGAGTTGTGATGTGAGCAAGACAGCGTCACTGGCCCCCGTGAAGGGTCCCCAGAGCCGACTGGTGGTCTGTTCTGGATTAACAAGGAACCCCAGGCAGAGGAAGGCGCCTGCCACACCAGGAAGCACCCGTCTCAGCTACTTGGCTGGGTGGCCTCGGGCAAGTCATTTACCCACTATGAGCCTCAGCATCTCATCTGAATGACGGGCATAATATCATCTAGTCTGTGAAGGTTTCAGAAAAGGTGTAGCAAAGGCCAAACTCTGGCAGGATCGGAGCTCAGTAAATGAGAGTGGGTAGGACAGAAAGAAACTTCTCTGGAAAACCAACATTCCTCTTAAACTCAGTGCAACAGAGGGCAAAGAGGACTTGAGAAAAGCATGAAATACAGACCGTCACTCATAAGCTAGCTTTGCTTTCATCATCCAAGTTGTCTCGTTTCCTCAATAAGTGAACCCCGGCAACAAAGCTCAAGGAGGCTTCTGTTGGTCTCTTCATTCTAATCCTTTGTAATTATATACGACATGGCCAACCTCAAGCTAAGTTCACCTTCATCGCTGAATTTAATCTTCTCTAATATCTTTGAATCTGCTTATTAAGCCCTCCTCCAAAAGGACTGAGGCATCTTCAGGGAGTGTATTATTATCTCTAGCTACTTGATAAAGAGCTAGAAATACTCCTGGCATGTATTGAAGAGAAAGGCTCACATAGGTCCAGGAGGAGGCATGCAGGAGCATGCTCCCTGAGCCATGCGAGCAGGACCAAGCACGGGAAGCAATGTGGGAATCCTTCACCACAGTGTGGTGACGCATCATGGTGGACGCACATCAAGGCGCAGTTAGAAAAATGGATGGCATGGCAATGTATCTCAGAAACACAGCACGGAGTGCCAAGTCACAAGTGGAATGAGATATAGAACAAGATGCCAGCAAGCCTGAAAGGAGTTCCAAAGTACTCATGTAAACACATCAGTTAAATCTTTCACGGGATGTTATAGTTCTAATCAGTCAAAGAAAAAGATATCCCAAACTGGGTAGAGAAGGAGGGAGGGACAAATGGAGAAACAGATGGAATAAATGGAGAGACAGGTGGAAGGTGGATATAGTGGATTTAAAGGAGGAAGGCCACGGGGGAGATCCACACAGACACACAGACACGCACCCCAGATACTCATGGGCAAACCCACCCGCCAGGCGGTCTTACCTGAGGCCCCCGGCTTGTGGCCGGGCTGGCCCACCTGCTGCACACTCTGCTGCAGCAAATGGAGGCACTCCCCGAGGCAGCTGAGGGTGGCAGCGGAGGTAGCTTTCAGGAGGAGCAGATCCTGGTCCAAGGCAGTGAGGGGGCCAGAACCCGGCAGAGACTCGATGGCGTGCACGAGGTTCTTCTGCTGTCCTTCCACCTGGTTCATCATCTACAAAATGGGAAGACAGCAAGGGGGTGAGAGAGGACAGTCCTCCATTCAGTAGGCTGCAGAGCAGCTCTGACACCCGGGGGGCCCAACAAGAGAGGAAAGTGGGGAGAGGAAGCATTACCCCCAGGCTACAGGTGGCGCGAGAGTCCACTCAGAGGGTGTTCGGTACACGTTAGCGCTTTGACAGTGCAGGCCTGGGTGACATCTAAGTAAGTCTCTCCAGAGGCGCACAGGTGCAGCTCTGATCACAAGAGCATTTTAGAAGCCCCTGAGTTAAAAGGGCCCATTAGGGCCATCTGCATGTATCATTTTACTGATCTTCTGAAGGCAAGTCAATGATATATATGTTAAAGGTAGAAGTCTTTGGGACCGTTGTTAAGGTTCTTTCACTCTGAAGGGTTATCGGAGACAGTGGACGAACTGTGGCTTGGCCTCAGAGCGAGGCTAATTCCCTGCGTTTCCTCCAGCCCCAGTGCCTAGCTCCTTGGCAGTCTTTTTGAAGCTCAAGAAACAGAAGTGAAATCTCAGGCTGGCATTTGCATGAGTGAGATCATAGTGAAGCCAGCCATGAACCATTCCATTCCACCCTAAAAATGCTAAATCGGCTGTGACTTGAACACCATGTAAGATGCCAGGAGGAAGAGAAAACCCAGAAACTCTAGAGCCAGCCCTGCGCCACAGTTGAAGCTCTGATGGCCCCAAAGAACCATATTTTGTGTCCTGGACTCAATCCATAAGCTGCAGATAAGCCACAGTCTACTCACATCTTGGAATTGACAAATCAAGGAGAGAGGAAGTCAAGAACTAGAAAAGAACTTGACTGGTTAGCTTGTGAGTTTGATCTCCCTCGTGTTCCACAACTTTCTAAACAAGATCATGCACATGAAGTGCATGCCTAGCAAACAAACAGTCATTCCGGGAAAGGGGAGGAGGCCAAGCAACCCGCCGAGGTCCCGCTGCTCAGCATCAGAGGCTGCAGCCAACTCTTGGTTTCTAGACTCTGGTCCACTGTTCTTTCAGCTGCCCACATGAAAGCCATCCTTAATTTAAGGCCGTAACTATGACTTTGTCCCTGTCTTCCCCAGAAGATCCTTGTTATCCTCACGATGTCACCAGGTGGGAAGAAGTAATAATTCCGTAAGGACCCCTGGACTTGGGCCACAAAACTCATTCCATGCTCAGCCTTATTTTTCTATTTCTCTTTGAAAACAGATACCTGCTATTTTCTATCATTCTGTGTAGTTACCAGCTTTAAAAAAAAAAAAAAGCTCATCCATTGCAATCCTACTTATCAAAACAGGTGCTGTTACTTCAAAAAGGAATTTTTTAAAATCACTGTTAAGCCTATTGCACCGACATGGCTTAGAGATGTCACTTCAATGTGCACATTGATCCTTTGGCCATGTAAATTATTTTTTGCAGATTATAAAGGTTATACCTGGTTCTTCTGGCTCCTAAAAAAGTACCTGGGGGCACAACAGGGGCTCAATAAGTATTCATTTCTGCCTTCAGGTCTTTGCTTAAAAGTCATCTTCTCAGCAAAGCTTCCTGAGCTACATTAATTAAAACTGTATTTCCAGGGGCAGCTGGCTGGCTTTGTCAGTAGAGCGTGCGACTCTTGATCTCGGGGTGGTGAGTTCGAGCCCCACCTTAGGTGTAGAGATCACTTAAAAAAATAAATCCTTAAAAAAAAAAAAAAAAAACCTGTATCTCCAGCCCAACCCTTGGCGCCCCCTCCACCCTCCTTACTAATTTTTCTGCATAGCACTTACCACCTTCTAACCTAACTTGTCATTTACTTATTGTGTTCATTTGGGCTAGTGTGAAAGCAGGGATCCTTATCTGTGCTGTTCACTGATATATCCCAAGTACAGTAAAAATATCTGTGGAATGAATAAATGAATCCCCAGTCTCATTCTTCTCTGAGGTGCAAAGGAACTGATTTTTTGACACAAAGTCTACAGAAATCATTATACTCGATTAGCATAATATGGCTGAAGATTTAGTAAAGGATAATACCTCTATTACCAGTTTAGGTTTACCAAGAAACTGCCAACTGGTTAAATTTAACTTTGCACAAGACAAAATGTTTGTGTGTTCTTTGACAGTTCTATATATAGAACTGACAGAGAGAAGTGGGTTTTGAGCTATTTGTCATAGTCAACATTTCTGTAAATTCCCGCCATAAAATCTTGTCTTAGAAACATGAGGTGTTGAAAGGGAAGAAGAAAACATAATGAAGGTGTAATACATTGTTCTTGAGAATTATGGGTGATACCATAATGCTTAAGAGAAAAGGTGAGTAAAATCAAGCCGTTAACCATATGGGATACACTTGTTTTTAATCAATAAAAAGAACTGTATTCCAATTATATAATATAGAATAAATACTCGTTATTTCACAAGCATAAAATATTATGTAAATCTCAGGTAATAAAAACACAGAATTGACTTACAGAATTTTCTACTCCATTACAACAGAGACGCATGCCCAGAAATGGAATCCACATATCTGCTCTCTGAAAAGTATTCAACGTTAATTGAGAGCCTCTCACCAGTGCCAGAGGCAGGACGGCCTGCTTGGGGGTGGGCGTAGGGGAGCACCTGAACCGGCAGTGGGGGCGATTTGACAGTTACAATGCTTTGACACTGAGTGGTGGCGGGGGGGGGGGGGGACATGCTAAATGCCTCACAGGCCAGGGCACAGTCCTCCTAAAACTTGTCCCCCACTGCTCAAAATGCCAATACCACCCCATTAAGTAACTCTGTGCTAGCTTTATCGATAACCAGGAACCTGATGGATTCCAACGTCTTTCTGGGTAAACTGAGTCTAGCACAGGGCTTGACACACAGTAGACATGCCCTAAAGATTCATTTTCTCCCCCTTTTCCATGTGATACAAAACCGAACTACTGCCTTTAATAACACAACTGATGTCATCTTCACTTCCTATTAGTTTCATCAAGCTCCAAAAGAAATTGAAGGAACCCTCAAAGAGATGAAGGATTCCTAGCCTTGGAGCTGTATGTCACAGTTATTATTGCTCCAAAAGACTGGGAGGCACAGATGAGGAGTCTTCATCAGACTTCGGAATAACACGTTTTAGCTTCTTCCGCAACTAATTTTAATTAAGAGCACCTATGAGAAGATGAATATGGCACTGAAAAGCTGTATGCAACAATACCAACAGCAAATCCTTAAAGCATTCTCTCTCCCTTTCAAGGTTCTTTCTTTCTTTCTTTCTTTTTTTAAGTAGGCTCCATGCCCAGTGTGGAACCCAACACGGAGCCCAAGGCGGGGCTTGAATTCATGACCCTGAGATCAAGACCTGAGCTGAGATCAAGAGTTGGATGCTTAACCCACCGAGCCACCGAGGTAGGTGCCCCTCCTTTGAGGTTCCTATGGGCTTAGCAAGAGAAGAGCAAAGCACAAGCATCAACGAGTAGGCTCACCTACTGCTACCAGCCTTTGAAAAAGTTGAACCACTTACTTTAATTATGTAAGTTTCACATCTGAGCCTTTAACACTTTTTTCTGAAGCACATCAACATCCATCATTTGTGGTCTTTAGGAACAAAATGCCCGTTTCATTTCTTCCTGGCATTCCAGAATCAGGGGCATCACCATCTTATAGCACAGGTACAAAATGGGACCCCAAATGAAATTTCAGAGATCCACCCCTGAAAATGTCAACTCTGAGGTTATAAAATCAACCATATGTAGGTCACGTTGAACTTCACAGATAAGCAAATGTCACAGGGAGGGAAAAAAAAAACCCTACGGCCCATTTTTCATAGTACAAATAATGAATGGTGTATGTACTACAAAATCAAATCACAGGAGTGAATGCTAATAAAACCAGTGGCAGCACATTTTATTGCTTTATTTCAATAAAGCTGTGTAAAAGGAGATTTCAAAAAGGAGTAAGCAAGGCTAGCGAAGAAAGTCTCTTCTAAAATAGGCTCAGGAGGCCATCACGGGGGAGGAATTTATGTGCATCCTAGGAACCATGAACTTTTTGCCAGTGGCAAGCCCTCAGCCTGGACTTAACTCTCTCCTCATGATGAGACCTGAATCACTGGTGTTCTTCACTTTGAAAGGAGCCAATGGATTTGACAAGTTTCAACCCTTCATCTGTATACTAACCCAAGCAATCCCAGTTAACCTAGCTTCAATCCCTGTTTTGCTTAGAGGATCTGAAAGAGAACAGCACATTATTCCTCTGCCTTTATAACTCCCCTGAACAAGAATCAGGTTTCTACCTGAACTGTCTCCCACAGTTGCAATTCTCATTGCCCAAATAGATGCCCATTGGCTTACATTTTTCATGAATTCTCTCTTGGTCAACAACTGAAACCATGATAAAGAGACTAAAACCTAACGTCATCCAGCTCAAAGAGCTCAGATCTGGCTAAGGAGAGACCCGAACGGGGAAGCAGGGGCCCGGGGGCTTCCTGCATCTGATTGTTTCAGACTTCTCAGAGCTGCAAACCTCGGAGCAGATTTTGAGAGATGCCTGAAAGGTCCAGTCCCTCACGGGCCAGATAGCAATGAATACCAGTTCATCCACTAGTAATCAAAGGATCAGCATCAGGCACCTCCTGACATGGACTCCTTATCCTCAAGTTACCAGGGCAGCTTGCTTGGTTGGCAGAGCCTCCTGGGCTCACAGATTCCTGGCACCTTCGGTAGCTCAATCGGTCAGGCTTCAAGCAGACCGAACAATGTGAGCCAGCATCAAGGTGGCCTTGGCTTAGCATTTCCAGAAGCTCCTTTTAAGTCTCCCCTCTGGGTCAGGGGTTAGTCCTTGGCTGACTTAGGCACTTCACTTGGCCAAAGTCCTCAGCTAAGCTTAAAAGCCGTACTTCAAGCATCTTTAGAAGCAATACACACACACACACACACACACACACACCCCTCTTACTGCCTCCCTTAACACAGATTTACTATTCCGCTGCCCTCATTAGCATCACTTTAATATTCCAAGAGCCTGCCACCCCCAAAATGACAGCTCTTTAAAGCAACTTCCTGAAAGATCCATCAACTCTGTAATGGAAACCATCAACAATTTGTACCCTACAATCCTTTGATTGCCTTGCCTCAAAATCCTTGCCTAGTTGTTTACACCAATCCTGAACTGTTGGATCTTGATCTGTACCTAACCCTAATCAAGGCCCTGTACTGTAAACCGAACTTCAAATTCTCAAATTCGGAATTTGCTCTCCCCCCTCGGAGACATGGACAAGGCCCCAGTGGTAAGTAATAAAGCCATTTTGCCTGATCAACAGACTGTGCTACTGATATCTGGAGAGTTGGCATTCCAGCCTCCAAAGACTTCCTCCAAATTCCCAAGCGTTAGAGCACAGGAAGCCTTCGCCTCATACCTGAACAATCTCTTCTCCTTGCTGACTTTCCCACCTGACATCCAACCTTCCACCTGTCCTCCCTGAGCTGTGTCTCTTCTTCCCTCTTGGCACAGCACCTACCTGGAATGATAATCTACCAAGAGTCTCCCTTATTAGGGCAGGGTTCTGGGCCCTCCTGGGACACCGCTCTATGTCCAAACACAGTCCTAAATACCTTATGGACTCCCCCAACTCTCTCAAGTCTTATTATGTGAGCAGAGAGAAAAAGCCCCACCTAGTGGACAGATCTCACCAAATCTACATCTCCCAGTAGGGTTAAGAGAGCGGACAGTGGCCATAAGGGACAAAGATGAGTGGAGGAAATGGGGTCCATCTCCCAAGGTGGGAGGCTGCTTGCCACACAATGAGGTTACAAACAAAGAAGAAAGTTTAAAAACACAGGACGAGAATGGAGACACCGAGATAAGGAACCTAATGCTCTATAATATAAACCAAAGGAAACAAAGAAAAGGGGGTGGGGGGGGAGAAAATATCTCCAAAAAATTGACCTTTATGTCTTTGATGGTCTTACTGCAGGGGTCAGCAAACTTCTGTAAAAGGCCAGACGATCAATATTTAAGGGGTTTTGAGCCATTCGGTCTCTATGGCGACCACTCAACTCGGTCACTAGGGCTTGAAAGCAGTCAGACCACAGGTACACAGAGGAGTGTGACCAGTTGCTCCCATAAAACTAACATCTGACACCTCTCAGTTTTGACATCAGATAATTATTTTTCTCCTTCAAGTTGTGATTTTACTGGTTCTTGGTATGATGGGATTTTCTACTGTACCCTGGACATTCTGGCTATATCACAGTTGGAGATTTTAGGTCTGATTTGAATTTTTTTTCTTAGCAGGCTACAGAATTTATTACGTTTAGCACACAGGCCCCTAGCCTACTTTTATGGCCTGTGGTTTCAATAATGACCTACTTTCAGAGCCCCTGGGGTGCTATCTTGATCTGCTTGGTTTATCTCCTGCCTCAAGGGCCTCCACTGGCCCCTGCTGGGGCTGAGAGGACAGAAGGAGGCTCCCCAGTGCTGGTGCCTCCAGGGAAGAGAGAGCATCTTCAGCTTTCTCCACGAGTGCTTGTCTATGCAGCCATCCCCCCTTGCCCTCAGCTCTGGGTGGTGGAGGGGAGAATCCAGCCTAAAGTCATTGTTATGGCCTCGGACATAAAAGTCTGCTTTCTTTTTAAAGGTATGTTAAGTGCAGACATCCTATTTCTACATCCAAGTTGAAGACTGCTTCATAAGCAGATCTAACTGGCCAAATGGAAGGTTGCTGAGCACCATCCATTCATCTTCTTGGTAACAGAAGCAAGTATTCCTTTTAGAAAATTGACAGAGAAGCATTCATCATTTCTAGATTTTTGCCTACTTTCTAGATGCATACCCACTTTGCTTTGGGCTTCCTGGTGTCAATATGGAGGGTGACCATCACTAAATAACGGAAGCTATGGCTCCAGATTTCTCCATCTACTCCATCCCTGGGAGGCAGGACAGGCTAATGGCATTTTTAACCTCAACACTTTGACACCTGGCCTTTATCATATGAGATGAGGGGGATAGAAACCAAAGACAAGAGTGGTTGTAAGACCAATCCAGAGATGAAGGTGATCCAAAGTCTGTTCTGGTCCCTCCATAGCTTCAGTAGGTGACCACTATCAAGAAGTTTCGGTGCTGCTCATAAATGAGCCCATGCTGGCAAGAGCAGAAGGCAAAGGCAAAATTCTGAAATGTGCACACACTCACTCAAAAAAAACACTTCCTGAAGATGTGGGAGGAGTCTGCTTTATTTTAAGAGGGGGGAGGGGATGAGGGAGGAGGCAGAGAGAGACTCCTAAGCAGGCTCCATGCCCAGTGCAGAGCATGACATGGGCCTCAATCTCAGGACCTGAGATCATGACTGGAGCCGAAATCAAGAGTCGGACACTTAACCAACTGAGCCACCCAGGTGCCCCGAGTCTGCTCTATTTCTTAAAAACAGATTCCTTTCTGTCCTATCTTCACCTTTGGCTTTTCTACAACTATTTCCTCACCTGCCCCAATAATAACTCCACACTGTACACATATGAAATGTAAATTTTATCTTGACTGATTCTTATAAAGCAAACCAATCCTGCCATGTTCAAGAAATCGGAGATAACAGCATTCACAGCCAAAGAAATCTCAGGGTTCTGTTGGTCCCTCACTTTCATTTGCCCAGTGGGAAATCTCTAGTCACAGAGGCCAGGTGTCCTGGCAGAGGTCACCTGTCACGGCAGTCCCCACACTCCAGTGCCCTCTACACTAGAGGACACGATCTTGTGTACTTCCTCCTTTTCCTTTCTCAGATTCTGGAAGTAAAATACTACCTCCTGCCTCAGAAAACAACTATGACAAATTCTCTTCCATGGTTTCTTCCTTACTCCACCCTTTTTCGCCATCTGGAAACAACTTGGGTTTTTTTGTTATTTTGTTTTGTTTTGTTTTGTTTTCTGATTGCAAAAGGCTGGCTCACTCCATCACCATCCCAACAAAATTAGTCAATGAAAATAGTTACAGAGAAGGAAGTAAAAATTACCTGCAATCCCACTTCCTAGAAATAAAAAAGCAATGTTAACATTCTGGTATTATTCTGACTCTTCTAACTTATGCGCACACACATGTTATTTTATTTTAAAAGGCTCATCCCTTATAAACAATTGTGTAACTTTTTATCACATAGAATGCATCACCTGTAATGCCTGGGATTGAGTTCAAAATAATCCAGGTTTTTGGGGGGGTGGGGAGAAGTAAGGATGAAACAATATGGGCTTTGGGGTGCTGAAGCTATTGATGAGGACATGGAGGTTCAATATTACCTTCGCTGATGCTTTATGTTTGAGATTTCTCCTGTCATGTTTTTTTTAAATAGGGGGAAAATGCGTGTTGTTGTTTTTTTTTTTACATTACGTTAGTCACCATACAATACATCATTAGTTTTTGATGTGGTGTGTTCTTATGGGTTGAATTGTGTCTTCCCCCACCCCAAATCCATATGATGATGTCCTAACCCCCAGTACCTCAAATGTCACCTTATTTGGAGACTGGCTCTTTACAGAGGAAATTCAAGTTAAAATGAGGTCATCAGAGTGAACTGTAATCCACTGCTGAACCCAGATGAAGGAGTCCTCACTCTCCCTGGAGACAAGATTGGCCTCCCTGGCACAACACCCATAAACAGGGCTTCTGAGTAGCTCAGAGTAGCTCTGCAGGCAACTCCCTACTCCGTCCGCTTTGTTTTCCCTGAAAACATCTTTCCTCCCCTTTTTTTTTTTCTTGTACCGAAGTAATACTTACCACAGAAGAAATAATCAAAAGAAACAATACCATAACACATCCAAAAGCAGAGAAAACATATGTTAAAATCTTGGCATGTATACTTACATTCTTTTTATGCATGCATCCGTGAATTTTACTTTTTATGAAAATGGTTGCACATCATAATACTGCCTGGAACCCTTTTTATTCCATATACCATGTCAATAAATATTTGAGAGAGAGAGAGCACAAGCAGGGGGAGAGGCAGAGGGAGAAGCAGGCTCCCCACTGAGCAAGGAACCCAATGCGGGACTCAATCCCAGGACCCTGAGATCATGACCTGAGCCGAAGGCAGATGCTCGACTGACTGAGCCACCCAGGCACAATAAATTTTGACAATACTATTTAAAAGACTGCAGACTAATCCATCGCACAAAGGTGGCACAAATTATTCCCCAATTCCCTGCTGCTGGACATTATGAAGAGACCATTTCTTCTCTGTGACAAATTATAATTCAACAAACTTCTGTAAGGCTAAATCTCAGCATAAATTTATAGTGATTTTCTTAAAATAAACTCCTAGAAGAGGAATTGCTGGATTTAACAGTACTCAACATTAATTTTAAATTTTTAATAAATACCGCCGGCTCACCCTTGAAAAAAACCGTATCAGTTTGTATTCCTTCAGCAGTGTGAGAGCCGTCCTCCTTCTCCCTCTCTACAATCTTTTTCTCTTGACCAATTTCATCGACAACCCTCCCCCACCCCACCCCACCCCAAAAACCAGTATCTCATTGTTTTAATTCATTGTATATGTCCCTCTATCACATGAGGTAAAGAAAGATGAAGAAGTTTCCATATCCACGGGGCGCCTGGGTGGCTCAGTTGGTTAAGCGACTGCCTTCGGCTCAGGTCATGATCCTGGAGTCCCTGGATCGAGTCCCGCATCGGGCTCCCTGCTCAGCGGGGGGTCTGCTTCTCCCTCTGACCCTCCTCCCTCTCATGCTCTCTGTATCTCACTCTCTCTGTCTCAAATAAATAAATAAAATCTTTAAAAAAAAGAAGTTTCCATATCCAGCAACAAATAGTAAATAAGCCCTCAAGAGCTACTACACGTTACTACACAGTATGGTGAATATAGACAAGAATATGGTACCATAATCATCAAACTTGTTGATAGACTAGACCTTAATTATTCCAACCATTAAAAAGGAAGGATAATTACATAATGTGATAGAGGTGCTAAATATCGTTACAACGGCAATCATATTACAATACAGAAATGTATGAAATTAACATGTTGTATACCTTATGTTTACACAATGTTATATGTCCAGTACGTTCGATAAAAAAGAAGTTTCCCTCTCCAGTAAAGAAAATTTAAGCAAGTAAGACTAATGGGAGTCCAGAGAGTGTCCCCTTCCTCAGGGTGGAAGCAGCAATGAGGATGGCAGGGTGGTCCCCACCAGTGGGAGGGAAAGCTCAAGGAAAGGGAGCAGAAGGACTACTGGGGAATCACGTGGATCCAGAAAGCTCTGGAAGACACCAAATTTCTCTCCTAAAAGGTCCCAGGCACAATGGAACAATGCAAAACCATTACAGAGGGCCCCAAACCCTCACAGTGCCAGAGAGAGTTAATTGCTTAAACCTTGTCCAACTGCTTCGTTATTTCGTCCCCAAAACCCACCAGACAAGAGAAGGGCATCTGTCCCCCTTCCCCGAGCCGGCCCAAGGCCCTGCGTCTGAACTGATCCCAACACTGAAGCTGAAGAGTAAAGCAGAAAGGTGTCCTTTGCCTTCCCCACATTTCCCCTTCTCTTCTCATGCTCTTCCTTGACCCCTGTATAAAAGTCACAGTAACAGCCGCATCGTGAATAAGAGAAGCAGGGCCATTTCAAATCAGGGGGAAGGAGAGCTCTACAGTGTACAAAAATGCTTTCACACTCATAATCTCCTATCCTCCCAGCTCTGCCCTGGCCATAGGAGCAGAGCTGGTTATTGGGATTCTCCTTTTACACAACGCAGGGGCCCAAATCATAATCCATAAAAATGCAGAGGTCATGACTAAAGTCCAGTGTCCTGGAACCAAACTTCTCCGCCCTCTGCCTCCTTCCCAGGGGACATGAGAACACCACTGCGCATGTGCATGCTTACGCACAGGGTTTGATGCCCAGCCAGCACAGATTTCTACCTAAAAGGGAGTAGATGCTTGGGGAGCAAGCTGGCTGATCCACAGGCCAACTCACCATGAACTGAACAAGAATAGGTTAGACCACAAGCTCTGGGTAAAATCCCCATGGGAAAAAAAAAAAAAAAAAAAAAATGTGATCCATAAACAGAAACTGTAAAATCAAGGTAAGGATTTGTCCTGCAAAAGGCGTGGAAGCTTCACTCAAGTGTTTAAGTTCCTCTTAGATGTTCCCAAATCAGAAACTACTCAACATAAGTCACATAAAAGGTGGAAACTAAAAGGCGGTTTTATTGAGGTCTTCAGAAGTCTGGTTGATCTGCCAGTTCTCAGCAAACGCTAGCCAGTATGTTAGTTTTTTATCTCTTGGAGAATGTAACTTCAGAAACCAAAGATCAGCAAGTATGAAATTAAACCATTTTCTTGAAATTAAACCATTTTCTTGAGCCCACTTTATCTTTGTTTATTCATATTCCACATACGCGGCTCAGCCTTTCTCAAAGAACTTCTAAGTGTCTGGATATTTAATCTCCATTTTGGGAAATTCTTTTATTTTGCAGAGAGAGAAGGCTGTTTTTAAGAATTCCTAAAGAAAACAGGCCAATAGACATCTATATTCTAACTTCAGCTTGGTAGCACAGATTTATCTCAAACCAAGCCTTGTTGGCTCTACCTATTAAATGCCTGCTACTTTCTTTCACAACTTATTGTTTTTAGTTCAAATATCTATCCAGAGTAGCAGACAAGGATATAACAACTCAGTTCTCTTTTCCAGCTAAAATTAATTTCACTAGTGCCAATTATTTTCAGGAAAGAAATGCATCTCCAAAGGACACTTAAAAGGGGAGGGGAAATTGGACAAGAACTTTATGCCTCCAGGCAAATCCTTTATAGCATTTGAGCCTTGGCAAATGGAACTCTGGAGAGACAAATGCATTTATCAGGAATCTGCTTCATTAATCTGACAAGGAAAATTATGTTAAGGGATAAGCCACCAGTAATTAATATTTATTGTAGCTCCACTGAGTAAAAGATACTGCAGTCACCATTTTACAGAAGAGAGAACACAATTCCTGCATGCAAACTGCTTACAATGTAATCCTCAAGGTGCTCAAATAGGAGACTGAATAATGATATAGAATACACTGCGCTTTACCAAAGAGCGAACCACCCCTTGCAGATGTGTGCATTGGAAACTGCTTTCCAGTGATGGAATGAACTGGCATGGATCCATCCCCACTCTTCCTCACTTCCTCATGACTCTGATGTACACTTTTCAAGAAAGTTAAGTGTAAGAGTGTGTAAAGCATGGTCACTATTCATATAAATAAATGCACAAAAAGAACTTATTAAATTATAGTTAGTTCCATAATGTCTAACTCCAGGACACAGCCTACTGACTGAATCAATCCATTCATCCACTGCCATATTGTAGGATGGGACCACAGGACCTTATTCACGGGAGATGCCTGACAAATGTATGTTGGGTAGATGAGTAGAGAGAAGAAGGGAGGAAGGAAAAGAGAAGGCAAGAGAAAGGAAGGGGGAATGAAGGAAGGGAGATGAGGGAGAAAGATGGCAGAAGAGGAAAGAAGGGAAGAATGAAGAGAGAAGGAGGACAGAGCTCCAAGGTTCCAAGAAGTTTTAATAAGCTGGCATGGTTCTCCAGCAAATCCAAAAAAACCTTTCCAATGGCCCAAGTCTGGTGTTACTACTTCCACTCGAAGAATAATGGATATTTTCCCTTTTGTCATAAGACCTTGGAACTTTAGCCTTAATTGTGAGTCTCCTCCAGTACCAATCTCCCAGAGGGAATAGGACATTTTAACTGCACATTAGACGTCTCTGGGCACACAACAGTCCCAAGTTCCTTTCAGTCTCTAAAATAATCTATATGATACTGGAAAAACAAGGCCCCACCTGAATGGGTTCCAGGCTCAACTTCCAAGCAGTCCATGGAATGCCTTTCTCCTGGTTAATTCTTACTCTTTCTTCAGACCTCACCTTATAGGTTGCTTTCACCAGGTAGCTTTCCACCATCATCCCAAAAGGTCATGGTTGCCATCACCCACAGAACCCATCATGGTTGTAGTTAAGTCATGTGTTATGTTATCCATTGGTTAATCTGTCCCACCCTTAGCAGGCTCTGAGCTACATGAGGATGAGGACCTTGTCTCTCAATCTCTCTCTCTCTTTATTTTAAAGAGGTGGATAAGGAGAGAGAGAGAAACTTAAGCAGGCTCCACCCCTAGCATGGTGCCCGACATAGGGCTCCATCTCAGCACCCTGATCATGACTTGAGCTAAAAGCAAGAGTCGGACACTTAACGGACTGAGCCACCCAGGCACCCTAAGGACCTTGTCTCTTTTATTCACTGTTGTTTTCCTAGCACCTAGGACAGGGCCTGGCAAACTGTAGACAAAAAATATTAGTTAAAAAAGAGTAAATGAGGGCGCCTGGGTGGCTCAGTTGGTTAAGTGACTGCCTTCGGCTGAGGTCATGATCCTGGAGTCCCAGGATCGAGTCCCGCATCGGGCTCCCTGCTCGGCGGGGAGTCTGCTTCTACCTCTGACCCTCCCCCCCTCATGCTCTCACTCTCATTCTCGCTCTCTCAAATAAGTAAATAAAAATCTTTAAAAAAAAAAAAAAAAGAGTAAATGAATATATGAGAAAAAGCACCGAGACATCTCCTTTAGGAACTGACAATTTTCTCCACTTCCTGGCATGAAAGAAGCTATGAAGACCTGAATGCTACTAAGAGATGCATCCAGATGAACAAACATACCCAAATTACATCTAAATGTCAACCACCGGGCCTTTAAAAATTGACAAGTGAAAGTAGTCCAATACCAGCTCTGAATGGGTTGATTTTTTTCTTCTTATATCAAGACAGAGAACTTCAGTAATCACAGGACAAGGTTTCATACTTTTCCTGCATTTCTCCCCAGGTCTAGTTGATCACCATCAAAGAGTGTTCAGTAGTGAAGAACAGAAATCCACCCATGCTAGTTCAAGAAGGGGATCTGTTGCATGGATATAGGAAGGGGGTACCCAGAATCTACCAGAAAGGGCTGCTCCCTCTGCCCTTCAGAGATATCCTAATCTCTTATCTCTATAGTCTCTGGCTTTCCCACCTTCTCACTCTCTCTCCTCTTGCTCAATTGAAAACTTCCCCAACCTGTCCAAATCCCAGCAGAGCCATGGCGGAGCCAAATCTACCCAATTTCATAGGTCTGGCTTCCTTTCTCTCTAAATTCAGAGTTGAGAGAAAGTGAATGTGATTGGCTGGCCATAGTTCAGATGCCTAGGCTGGTCCAGTCAGCCAACACCTGACCTACCCCTTCACTATGTGGGCTCCTCCTCACCACTTCTCTTGTAATATTTAACCTAATCTAGGATTGTGACATTCATGAGATATAAGGATATACACTATTTGCAAATATTTTTAAAACTCACTTTACAAGAAAATTCATATATCCAACGGGACATCAGTCAATGCCTTCATCCATAAAAACTTGTCAAATAATGAGGCATTTCCCTAAACTTAATGCTGGTATGACATGAACACCAAAGTTACACAGCTTCCTGACAGTGGGTTCTAGATGTATACTAACTTCTTAAAAATGCTTATGATAAACATCCAGCTCCAAATAAGGCCAGACTATCCCACCTCTTTTAGTGATAGTACTGATGATGTAGGAACTGTTGGGGTTCGGAGCTGACGGCCAAGAAAGAATTCTTGAGACATCTTTGGCGCAAAAAGGTGGTTTTATTAAAGCACAGGGACAGGACCTGTGGGCAGAAAGAGATGTTGCCCTGGGGTTGTAATGGGTGACTGATTATATACTCTCAAGTTGAGAGGGGGATAGGGACAGCACAAGCCTCCAAGGTGTTTTGCAAACAAGGTTTCCAGGATCCTGACGGGTTAGCTATTGTTAGGAAAAGGTCATTTATTACTGTTTAGTAAAAACGCAGTCTTGAGACCCTTCAGATGTATATCAGTGGACCATATGCTTGGAGGGTGATTGCTAACATGTATCTTTCAAGGTAGAGATAAAGGAATTTTCCAAAGGAATTTTTATACGTTAAAGAAGACTTCCAGGATCCTGGGGTGTTGGTATAATATTAAGTGAACATTGCCTTTTGCCCTTAGCAAAAGTATTAACATGGAGGCAGCTGAGCTCCCAGAGGAAGGTCACTCTGCCTGCTTCAAGAACTGGTCAGTGGGCTCTAAGTAGTAAGGAAATTTAATTTTTCTTCTGCCTTTGTTTCCCACATCATTACCACGTAATAATGCAAAACCCACCAGTCTAAAAGGAGTTTAAGAAGAGACAAGGGCTCAATCCACAGTCCTCTCTCAGTTTATACCTTTTCTGATGATTTCCGAAGTCTGGAAAACAACCCAGTTAGCTGTGTTACCTCTTTTCTCATATCAGGTTCACGGGTCTAACACATCTATTAACTTTGTGGAAATGGATCTTGCTACATTAGCCAACTTTCCCTCAAGAGCCCTCTGTAGTTCTCCCTATGCAGCTATGATTAAAACAGTTCTCTTCTTCACAGAAATTTTTCTCTTCCCATGACCATCACCAAACTGGAGACAAAAAAAGAAAATGTCTGGTCCTGACAATGCCCTGGAAAGTATAGGACCCCAAAACAGAATTATGTGTGATTCTCAAAAAAGGTGGTTTGTATACCTTGTCCCTACCTTCTCATGAACACAGTACCCACTTGGGCAACTTGGCCCCTCCTGACTTTCTCTCAGGTGACATCTTGCCTAGAAATCCTTTCCTCCTCATCCTTCACTGTCAAAATCCTACTAGGTTTACAGTGCCTGGATCAAGGGAGTGCCTCTCCATGAAGCGTGCATTTCCCCACAGAGAAGTTACCAGTCACTACACCCCCAATCTTTCCAAAGCCCTCCCATGAGCACCTGCCTTTCTTCCTTGAAGTTCTTGAGGTGTGGGGGACAGCCCCAAGTTCCCTGCACCTAGCTAGTATAGAGAGATGTTGATTAAGTTTTCAACGATCCACTAAATGCATCCTTCAGGCTTTGGGCCATTGCTTCAAGTTTTCAGGTTTGTTTTCTTCCGGTGAAAATGTTCTTTATTTCAGTTGTTCTATTTGTGGCAGAGCTAGGGCTGCCTAATTTTGGCTAATCTGAACATTTACAGAAGGAAAATGCATTTTTCTCCTTCCGTCCAGAAAATACTTAGAAATGACTATCTCCCTTTAGACTTAACTGGGTACTGTTAATTCACCATCTTTAAACTAACCTTTTAGAAAATGTGTAATATTAAGCTCTTCTTCCTGATACCTTCTCAGGATTCCCCACTGTAAAATAAACACATGCTGTAATTCCTTCCATAACTAAAATGTAAATACGTATTTCACTCTTGGGATAAATTGGGTTTATTTTCATGTAAATTTAGTAGCAATAAAAGGTAATGCTCAGCATGAGGAAATGCTGTTTGCTGGCTCCCTCAGAAGATTCTATGTTACCTTCCACCCCACCCCAACGCTTCGAAAACCAAAAAATAATATCTTCTTCAAAATGCAATTCCTTTAGTAGGAAAAAAAAAGAAAAATTTTTAAATATTACTTCAAACTGAAAAATATGCTAGATTTTAATAGACCTGTATTTATTTTAGGAACGATTTCCTCAGCTTGCCCATTGGGTAGATATTCTCTTAAAGGCTCTACAGCTCTGAAAAGCCTGGTTAGGCTGAAGAACAATGACCATTTTTACCTACTCCATTGCTGCCCCCTGCTGACAAAAGGATGGACACCTTTGCCAGACACTGTCCTCTCCTGGGACAAGGGCAGCTATAGACACATTCGCCCACTGGCCTAACGGGTATCAAACCCAATGGAGAATAAGAAAGGGCAAATAGATATGGTTCCCTAAAGGCAAACAATGAATCATGGAACACTACATCAAAAACTAATGATGTAATGTATGTGATTAACATAACATAATAAAATTAAATTTAAAAAAATTTTTTAAAAGAATGAATAGAAGAGACAAAGCATTTACATATGAAATCATCCAAAAGCAGTATAAAATTATACTGTTAAAGTTATAGAGTAATGGCTGTCCAGACTGACAGGATTATGGGGCCAATGAAGACAGAGGCCCCATATATGTTAGTGGTTCCCAACCTTTATACCACTAAGGAGCCC
Source organism: Mirounga angustirostris (assembly GCF_029215605.1). Classification (NCBI taxonomy): domain Eukaryota; kingdom Metazoa; phylum Chordata; class Mammalia; order Carnivora; family Phocidae; genus Mirounga; species Mirounga angustirostris. The sequence continues at coordinate 144,303,981 of NW_026991709.1, forward strand.
TACCTTAGTCAGCATGGACTTCTTGCTTTCAATAATTTGTCAACATAATAAAACCAAAGTACCCAGCAGACATTCATCTAATTCCAGGCAAAAGCAAAGAAACATAGATAACTGCTTGACTGCAGTCAGGTATTTTTAAAGGGTGAAAGCAGCTCATTGACCCCCTAAGAGAGAAGGTTCTAGAATCTGATGAGACCAAAGGCAAGAGAAATGGAGATGAAATTAAATTTCCTTACACCTTATAGCCCACTGATAAATACCTGAGAAACACAAGAGTGTGACATTCCTCAAGGAGCTCGATGGCCCCTTTAATGCTGATGTTTGGCTAAAGACTAAAAGCAACCTTAGCTTGACAAGAGCCAGACCTCCAGCATCCTGTAAGTCTTCTTTAACATATGGAAATCCCTTTAGAGACTGCCTTTATCTCTTTATCTCTACCCCCCTCCAACTTAAAAGTATATAATCAATGTCTCCTCACAATCCCAATGCAGTTCTTTCTGCCCAGGGGTCCTGTCCCCGTGTAATAAAATCACCTTTTTGCACCAAAAACATCTCAAGAACTTTCTTGACCATTCACTTAGCAGCCCCACATCAGAATCCATGAACCCTAAGATTCTTTCTTAATGGGCTTCTCAGGAGGTCTGAGAACACCCACAAAATGTATCACTGACAGGGCATGTGCCTGGGAAGATTTTCCTCAGAGTGAAGAGTCATTGGCTTTCATTAACTTCTCAAAGGGGCTGTGGCCAATAATAAATTAATCAATAAACAAAATTAAGATCTCTAGGCCTAGGGATGCCAGGCTAGGTAGGAACTCCTGGTACAGATGAGGAGAAAGGATGCAGAGAGCACCTCTGGGGGAGACGCCATGTTCGCCCATTCCTGTCCTGAGATGTCCCCGTGAAAGTTTCACTCGAAGAACAAATATCTCCTCTTCTTCTCTGTACGAACTCCACCATACTTTACCACCACATGTCATGTCCCATTAACAGTTTTAAAGATAAAGAAAAGGCAACTCCAACAGGTCATAATCCTTAACCATTTATCCTGTGTGGGCAGTTCTCCTTGACAAACAAGTCAGTCTCTATTTGCAAAGCCGGTTCGTGAAACATGTTTTTTTGTCCCACACTTGCTATGTTACAATCCATAACAACTTATCAGCTAAAGTACCTGCATGCACTAATCTGAGCTTGGCTTCATGGAAAATTAATACATAAAAAAAAAAGTGGAGAGCATGTACAATTTCCTAGTGAATCGGCTTATTAGTGGGGGGAGTGTCTTCTCCACTCCCCCCCCCACCTCCCCAACTTGGAGGAGCAGCAGAGTTCAGGGTCTGAGTGCTCAGGCTCAGGACCAAGAAGCATAACCTTGGGCATGTTGTTCAGTATTTCTGGACCTCGATGTCCTTATCTGTAAAATGGGACTCCTAACAGTGCTTATTGCATAGGCATGTTGTGAGGAATGAATTAGTCAATCATTGTGAACCACTTGGAAATGGTCCTAATACACAACAAGTGTCACGTAAGTGTTTGCAGCTGCTGGGGTTCCCCCCACGGCCACTACCACCGTAATTATTATGGCGAAGATTAAATAAGACTGTGTGTAAAGAACTTAAAATAGCAACAGGCATGTTGGAAATGCTCAATAAACATGAACCATGGTGATGATGAACACCAGGGGAAAAGTGAGCAGATAGGAACAGATAGGGAATTTCTATCCTGTTATTCTAGCCGGGCATCATAACACCAGTGTATTTAAGAAACAACATAGCCCATGGAAGCCATATTACACTTTTCTTGTGGAATCATTTGCCTTCCCTGTTGTAAAAAGCAAACCGTTGATTTATTGATTTATTTTTTTAATTTTTTAAGTAGGCTCCACGCCCAACATGGGGCTGAAACTGATGACCCCAAGATCAAGAGTTGCATGCTCCACTGAGCCAGCCAGGTGTCCCAACTGATTTATCTATTTTTAAAAATAACTTCACCAAATCAATTGTGGTTGATTCTCCTTATTCACAGTAATCAGGTTCCACAGTCACCATGAAAACACTGAACTCACAAATATTGAACGATCACTCTTAAGGGAAATACAAGGGGATGTTCCTTTGAGCCTCGAGTGACATTTTCATCAACGAAATACCATTTGCGTTATAAAGGTCTGTTTGCCAGAAGCTAGCGTCATTAGCATTGAAAACTGGCTTTTCCATATCATTCTTCTCCTGTATAACACTTAGGAGGTAGAGCAAATTCTTGTTATTCATAGTAATTATGTTCTATAAGGTCACCATGAACAGTGAATTAGCAAATACTGAACCAACTAGTCACTAGTGTGCGTGTGTGTGTGTGTGTGTGTGTAACAACACTCCAGCAGGTCTTAAGGGTTAACTCGCTTCAAGTTAACACTCCTTACTTGCTGATCTAAGGCCCTAGGTCTGTAACAGAACTAATTTACTTGGAGATTTGCAGACGATTGGCCTTGAGAAGTGAAGAACCAGAACCTTCCCATGCCCCCCAGGCCAGCAAGTCTGTTTGAAGCCGTCTCAGCTTTCTGATCAGTCCAGCAATTTTTTTTTTAGCAAAATATTCTTTTTTAGGTTACACAAATGATTTTACTAACCTCCCTTTGTGTATCTGTAGACCTTGCCCTGCTTTCCAGAAAGAAGGGAGTACTCGGGCACATCAGGACACAAGAACAGGACCCCCACGCACAACCCCAGCACTGAAAATGTTTCTAGCTGGCCTCAGATCTGCATGTGATCAAGAAATGCTACAGGCCACTGCCCGCTCTTTGCCGATTAACTACCCTAAGCCCCTTTAAGCCCCCCTGGGCCAGGCAGAAACCTCGGAGTGGGCTCTTGGACAAGAGTCTACCTTCTCCTTGGGTTGCCAGCCTCCTAAATAAAGCTCAGATTCCTTTCCAATCAAAACTTGTCTCTTGAGCAATGATCCTTCCTGCGACACCCTGCCAACCTTGGGTTTGGTAACATGCATGCACACGCATATGCATATATACCATAGATTATAACCTTAAATACTAAAAACGACTCATCCTGGTAGATTCTATTTTCTTTATTTTACCAAAGAGAAAATGGGGTTCAGAACTCTTAAGCCACTTGCCTGGGGCCGCCCCACTCACATGTGCCAGAGTTGGCATTCAAACCCCATCCAGCTGGCCCCGGATGCAGAGCTTCCTGCTCACCTCTGTATGAAAGCAGAAGCAAAAGGCAGAACATCGCCTTGTCTGACTTCCAGCTAGGAATGTGTGCACTGGGTGACACGTTTTGGGATGTTTTACAAGTCTGCAAATGACCACAAACGCCTCGAGTATCAATTTGGGGCTTAAAATTAATTGTAGCAAGTAGGAGAATCTGCAAATACAGAATCCGTGAATAATGAGGATAGACTGGATTTTCTTAATTCTTCATTAGTCTCTTGATATTCAGAACGCGTCTCACCTGCAAATTTAACGTGTTTCATGCTGAACTGAGTTTTGAAATGTGCGAACCAGCCAGCACTTAGCTGAGAAGGGCTTAACATTTTCCTGACCCTGGGTAACATGCCCGAATCTTTGACTTTCAGCTCTACAGCAATGCTGTCCATGTATGCTTTTTTTTAACCGGTTGTCATCTCATGAACCCAAAAATTTAGCTGCCTTTCCATCTTTTCCACTGTTTCATCACACACTACAGATGTTACTTTAGAATTTTCCAGAGAGGGGTGAAAAAAAATAATAATTTCTCCAGAGTAGCTTCACATACAGATAAGCGAATTTCCTCTTCCTTTTTCCCCAGATGCACCGTATTTTGCTTCATTAACATTGAACTCACAGCCAACAGCGCTGGAACTCATACCTGAACAAAGCTCATCTAACACATATTTTCTCCATCAGGCAAAACCCAGCCTTCATGCACTTGACACATGACATGCGTCTATACTTGGGGCCCACTTAAAACAGCAATCACCAACAAAAAGGACAAACATGCAAAAAAAAAAAAAGTGGCACTAAACAGGCTATGGAAAGGGAACTCATTTAATAGGAGCGCTGAAGCAAGAAGGCAGAGCATCATCTTGTTCGCCCTCCGCCGGAAGGAGTCAAAATTTTTCTGCAGCTCTCCCTGCATCAGTGAACAGCCAGGAAAGTATCTCGAGCACTTATTCTAGAGTTACAGATAAATTGTAGCAGGGAGGCAAATGTGCAGATACAGAATCCCTGAAAAATGAGGATCAACTAGATATTTTTAAAGTAAAATATGTTTAAAGCCTAGGGCTATGAAACTAACACAAACAAACTCGAAATCAAACCAGAAATACAGGAGATTGCATGTGTGCACCCACCTGCATGGTGACAAGAGACCATCCCTCGCTATTCTCTTTTCATGCAGTTCCAGGCTTCTGATCACCGAGAGAAGAGAGACACTTCATATTCACCGCTCTCTCTGCTTCAAAACGGGCAGCTTAACTTCATTCAATTATTTTAAAGTTCTGTGATGAATAGTAAATTGGGACAGTCTCTACCACTGCAGTTATTCAAGTTCAGAAAAATATACTCAAAGACATGCCCCTAAAGCTTTAAAGGTATTGGTTTTGATGTAGAATAAAGCTTCTCAAATACCTTTTTTACGGGGGGGAGTGTAAAATCATTCTCCAGGCAGCCTTTATACAACAAATTTTATTGGATTTCACAGTTCAAACCATCATTTTAGTTGCTAAATGATGTTCACCTATGGATTCCATTCTGCTACCTTTAAGTGGTGTCATTTTCTCTACAAGTTTACAGAGGCAATTTTTTTTTTTAAGGCTAAAGTTTCTGGGAAGAAAAATGGGATTCATCTTGAGCCTTGGCAGGTTTAAACTGGGCACTCTCCTAGGCAAGGGGACAGCAGTGAATGAACCAACGAAAATCCCTGCCCACAGGAACGGATGTTCTAATAGAGGAAGATAGACTATGTAGACAAGCAAGTGTCCAATGTCAGATGTGATGAGTATTCTGGGGAAAAATTAGGCAGGGAAAGAGCAAAAAAATGGGCGGTAGAGGGCAAAGGGTCTGCCATTTTAAATAGATGGGTAATCTAGGAAATCCTTGCTAAGACCTTTGGGTAATCTAGGAAATCCTTGCTAAGACCTTAAAGTAAATACCTCAAGGAAGTAAGAAGCCCTACACAGAGCCAAAGGAAGAATGTTCTAGGAAGGAAAGGGTGACAGGAGAGCAAAGACCCTGAGGTGGGAGCAAGCCTGGTGTGGCCAACAAACATCAACGCCAGTGAGACTGGAGTCGGAGAGGAAGAAGAGATGGAGAAGGCCTCAGAGAGGCAAGCAGGGAGCTGCAAGTGAGAGCCTTTCAAACTGTTTGTAAAGCCCAGGCTTCACTCTGGTGAGGAGGGGCACATTAGAAGGTTTGTTTCAGGTGGGGTCTATGTACTGTCTTTTAAAGTTTCAATGTTCAGAAAACTCCAAAGAATAGAAACCTACACACCTGCCAGCAAGATTCAACAACTGTTAACATTTTGCCACATTTGCTTTTTGTCTTTCTGGAAACATTTGAAATTAAGTTACAGATATCTTGATATCGTACCCCACAATATTTCAGCATGTGTCCCCCAAAAGCCAGGACATTCTTCTGCTTCTCCACAATTCCACCATCTCACTTCATAAAATTCAAAATAAATCCATTAAATGATCTAGTACATAGTCCACATTCCAGATGTCCCCCAAGGTCCAAAACACTAAGGTCCATATACAGAATTTGGGTTGCTATTCACTGGAGTCTCTGTCCATTTTTCCTATTTGAAGAGAAAAGGCTTGTGGTTTTATGGAGGTCCCACATTCTAGATTTGTCTGATTGTTTCTCACGGTGGTATTTAACCTGCTTCTCTATCCCCTGTATTTTCTACAAACCATAAGGCAGGTCTACAGGTTGGATTAGATTCTAAGCTTGCCAAGAACGTCTTGTTACACGATGTCAGCAGGCACCCCACGTCAAGGCATGCCACCATAAGTGAGGCTAAATGAACACTCCAAGGAGGAACTGTCAGCTACCTTCCTTGAAAGTTACTTTTTAAAGACTTTATTTTTAAAACATCTCTAGATCCAATGTGGGACTCGAACTTACAACCCCAAGATCAAGAGTTGTGTGCTCTAACTGACTGACCTGACGAAGCGCCCCTTGAAAATTACATTTTCACCTTCATAATTCCTAAGTACTGCTTGACATCTTACAAACACACAAACGAAAATCACACATATGCCTTCCAAATATCCCATTCCCCAACAACCTGTACCTAACGGTTTTGGCATTCCTTAATGCTCTTTGCCTAAATCAGTGATTTCTTCGGGAATTGCCAAAAGCGTTAGTTGGCATTCTTCCTTCCCACCACCTGCCACTTTCATTTTCGCTCTCATCACAGCTTCGTGGATTATCTTTTTTTTTCCAAATGTTCTAAACTATTACCACTATTATCTTTTGACACACACCCATGAGCCTCTGAGCACTTCCTTTTCAGGTGCCTTATAATGTCCCAGGCTTATACTTTCCCTCTTCTAGCCTGAATCAACCATCTCACTGTTGGCAGGTTTTGAATAAAGGAAAGACATTACCTGACTTTTAAAAAGAATCACTCCAGCTGCTGGATTGAGAATGTTGTTATAAGTGAGGTCAGAAGCAAGGAGACCAGTAACAAGGCTCTTTTATAGGCATCCAGGCAAGAAGCTGGTAACAGTGGCCGTCATCATAGGGGTCAGATTCTAGTTATATTTTGATGGAAGAGACAATGGTATATTCTTACAATTCTAATGTGGAGTACTAGAAAAAAAAGGAATAAATAACAAAGAATGACCTTGAGATTTGGAGTCTGAGCAACTTTTATTAACACGGGAAGACAGAAGAGCAAGTTTTCCGTGTTGTTTGCGGGGCAAGAGAAAGGGATGTGGAGAAGTTCAAAATTCCATTTTGGCTACATGAATGGAGTTACTTTGAGACACCCAAGTGGAGATATAACAAGGCAGCTGGATACATGAGCATGGGCATGATCAATACCCAGACTGTCTTTATAACCACAACTCCAGAAAAGGTCACCAAGGGGACGACTAAAACTAGAGGAGAGAGGAATTCTGGAGACACGAGGAGGAAACAGCAACAAAAGCTAAGAGGAGTGATGGCCTGTCAGGTGGGAGCAGACCAGGAAAGCACGGTGTCCTGTGTCCAGGACAGTGTTTCAGGAAGGAAGTGGCTGTAGGATCCAGCACCACCGACAGGCCAGTGGCATGAGGACTAGGACAGTGGACCACCCACTACCACCCACTCCATTTACCCCACCTGGAGATCACCCAGGTGAACTTGATGAGAACAAGTTTCAGTGGAAATCGTGGAGAAAAGGGCTATCATAGGATGGGTTTAAGAAAGACCAGAAATACCACAGACAGTCCTTGAGGGGACTCCCTTCAAGGAGAGCAGAAAAATGTCCCTTGAGAGAGAGCATGCAGTCAAGAGAGGGATTTTTTTAAGTGAAGGTCTCTTTGTACACTGATGGGAATGAAGCACAGCAGAATATGCCCCCACAAAATAGGTCACTTTGACATAGGGACTCTTTCAAGCCAAGGGCAGGTGAGAAGAAGCAGACAAGAAAAACTCTCTTCTTTCTTTCTACCAGGAAGGGCAAGATGGTTCTTCATCACCTGACATTCTAGACTCTTATCAGCCAGAGATGGCACTGGAGGAATAACCATCAACCAAACCTAACAAACCTTACTAATTATCCTTGTCATCTCTTAACTTCCCCCATATGTTATCTTTCCCCAAGCTGCAGCCCTTAGAAGCTCAAAGTCCTTTTCCTCTGTCACCTCACTACAAAATTTATTCTTCTTTTGTTAGGATTCTATACAAGCCCCAGTTCTAGCCACTCCTTTCATGAGGACTCCAGCGTGTATGCAAGACGCAGGCCTTAATCTAATTTTTTTGACAAAAGATGGATTAACAAGAAAAAACCCATCTAATTTATAGGGCTCCTGCCAGAGAATTTAGGAGGATAAAAAAAGCCAAGCTTTTTCTCTCTTATAGGAATAGTCCAACAGATTGACAGGAGAGAGAAGGGAGAATCTCCAGAACAACGTCCTCAAGCAGGCGAGAGGTAGGATGAGTGCAGGCATTGGCCTAGAGCAGATGAAGGTAGAATGTTGGGGAGCAGAGGCAGGTGGGCAGGAAGTGGTGCCAAGGAAATTGATGGAGATTCTCTTTTGGTTGCTTTTCTCTTCTCAGTGACACAGACCTGGGATCACCACTTAAAAGTGAAGATGGGGAAGGAAGTGCTGGAGATTCGAGATTAAACTAGGGTTTGGGTTTGGCCAAGGTGAGTACAGCCAGGTGAGAAAGGTAAAGCAATGGAAGGGAGTTTGCAGGGGTCACTTACACTGACAGGCAGATTAAGGAGGAAGATGCTGGAGAGAGTGATGGTGATTCACAATCTCAAACCATGAAGGGATGAGGGAGGGACGGGAGGGATATGGTGTGACAAGAACATGAGATTCAGAGGTGGGTGCTTTTAGGGAAGAAAGAGAGAATGCTCTAGAAGTGGCACAGAGAAACAAGGAGGTCACTTACCCCACCTCCATGTCCTGGGAGGAGCAGAAAAGAAGCACCACCATGTGGGAGGGCTACAGGGGAGAACCATGTTCCAGATAAAGAAAGGTGAAGGAATTGTCATTTTGAGAACAGGTTGAGGATGTAGAGGATTATGTTTGATGATGGAACATGAATCCCAAGCAGCACATGAAGGGATTTCAGGAGTTGAGGAATACAGTCAGAAGAGGAGATATGGGGCCACATCAGGATGCAAGTCAGGAGGCCGGCTTGATGTGAAGTCCTGGGTCTTTTGTGATGGCTGCCACCTTGTGGGTTCATGGGCATGACAGGATTAGACTCAATGGTCTCAAGCAGAGAGGCGTGGGAAAATAGAGTGTTAGGACTTCAGTGGAAATTAATGATACACAGAAGTTAAGCAATTATCCAAGAAGCATGTCAAAAAATCTTCAACATCATTAGTCTTAAAGAAAAGTGCAGGATGTGAGGGCGATCTGGTTGCGACATCTGTCACCCCATTGATCGCCAGGGTTGATTCAGCTGATCTGGCTGGCTAGGCGGGTGTCCCCTTCCTCCCTCACCGCTCCATGTGCATCCCTCCCGAAGCTGCGCACTCGGTCGAAGAGGACGACCTTCCCTGATAGAGGAGGACCGTTCTTCAGTCAAGCGTATACGAGTAGCTGCGCTCCCCTGCTAGAACCTCCAAACAAGCTCTCAAAAAAAAAAAAAAAGAAAGAAAGAAAAAGAAAAAGAAAAAGAAAAGTGCAAAGCAAAACCAGAGTGAGATACCACTTCCCACCCACTGGGATGGCTAAGATCGAAACAGTACAAAATAATAAGTGTTGGTGAGGATGTGGAGAAAAGTAGACACTACTCATGAGAAAGGAAAGTGGTACAGTCACTGGCAATTCCTCAAAAAGTTTAACACAGAATTACCATAGGACCCAGAAATTCCACTCCTGGGTATATGCTCCAAATAACTGAACACTGGTACTCAAAAAAAAAAAAAAAAAAAAAACCACTTGGGCATGCCTGTTCCGCGCAGCACTCTTCACAATAGCCAAAAGGTGGAGACAATTCGGATGTGCATTAACAGATGAATGGACAGATTGTGGTAGAACCATACAATGGGCTATTATTCAGCCATAACAAGGAGTGAAGAAGTACTAACACAGTGTGGATGAACTTCTAAGACTATGCTACGTGAAAGAAGCCAGACACAGAAGCTCACATTATAGGACGCCATTTATATGAGATATGACGGAGATAAATCCACAGAACCACAATGGGTGGCTGCCAGGGGCGAGGCAGAAGGGATAATGGGAACTGACCGCTTAATGGGTATGGGATTTCTTCTTGGGGTAATGAAAACATTTTAGAACTGGGTAGAGGGGTTGGTTGCACAACTTTGTGACTACACTAAAGGTCACTGAACTGTTCATGTTTAAATGGTTAATGTTATGATACTTCCACTTAAACTAAAAAATAATTTTTTAAAGATTTTTTTTTAATTTATTTGAGAGAGAGTGCGCACAAGCGAGCGAGCGAGCAAGAGCATGAATGGGTGGGGGAGGGGAAAGGGAGAGGGAGAAGATGCAGGGCTGGATCCCAGGGCCCTGAGATTATGACCTGAGCCAAAGTCAGAAGCTTAACCAACTGAGCCAGCCAGGCGCCCCTAAAAAATAAACTGTTAAGAGAAAAAAAATTAAGTAATAATTTACCCGTCTCAAGATCAGACTAGCCTCAATACTGAACTAAAAATAAACATTAAAGAAAGGTTAGTGTTTAAATCAATGAATAACAAAGAACACCAAGATTTAGGAGCAAGATGCCACTAGACTAGGTTTTCTCAACACCCAAAGCCTTCTGAAAACTTTCAACTAAGGACCAAACTGTGAAGGGTCTCTTCCAGTTCTGAACAGCATCTTAGGTCCACACTGTGGCTCATCTTTTCTGGATCACAGGAAACTTCCAGCAATGATGGCAAAGCTCAGCATTTTCTGTCCAATTAGTTATTAGAACACAGTGATTTAAATTATTTTTAAAACCCAGTTGTTTTTTTTTATTTACAGAGAAATGTTCCACTCTTTTTGAGATGAGTGAGTGACCTGTTACTGTCCCACTAGCCTGGTGGTCACTTAAGAGTATTTGATTCAAGGGGCGGCTGGGTGGCTCAGTCAGTTAAGCATCCCACTCTTGATTTCAGCTCAGGTCATGATCTCAGGGTCCTGAGATCGAGCCCCCCATGGGGCTCTGAGCTGAGCATGAAACCTGTTTAAGATTCTCTCCCTCTCCCTTTACCCCTCTGCCCCTCCCCTCCTCTCTCTTTCCCTCTCTCTCAAAAAAAAAAAAAAATTAATTAAAAAAAAGAGTATTTGATTCAAATTAGTAGACTCTATAGAAAGTGCTAAAGTCCTTTTCTCTGTAACAGTATATGGCACATGGTAGGCATCTGATTGGAATTTGTAGGAGAGAGAATGAAAGACAGGAAAGGAATCAAGATAAAACTCAGGTCTGGCCAGGCAATTGCTAAAGAAATCATTCAGTGAAGAAATTTCCAGACACGAATCCATTGATCTTACAGCTGTTTCATTAGGCCCAATCGCCCTTGTAAGCACAAATCCAAGGAGGGAGTTTGGGAATGGCAATTAAGAGTTCACCTCAATCATTAACATTGTGTGGGACTCAACAAATCACCGACCTCTCTGAACCGTGCTTTTTTCATCTATGAAATGAAGAGGTTGAACTAAATTAAGCCCAACATGTCTCTCAGTCTTAAAAATCATCCATTCTGGGATTTCTTCATAAGGTTTGTCCCTTAAGCACTGGGAGAGGCTGGATAATTCTTGTTCATTGACAGACAACCATTCCCATATAAAGTCTTGTCCCTCCCTCAATAATTTGCTTTATGAACTTGGGAGAATTATACTCTTTTTTTTTTGAACCTACTTGCTCATTCATTTATTATTATTACATAAAGTTTTAAACATAAATACTCAAAACATCATACAGCAAACATGTGTATACCCCTCTCCTAGATTTTTACCATTAGTTTTTTTAAATTTTTTATTGTTATGTTAATCATCATACATTACATCATTAGTTTTTGATATAGTGTTCCATGATTCATTGTTTGTGCATAACACCCAGTGCTCCATGCAGAACGTGTCCTCTTTAATACCCATCACCAGGCTAACCCATCCTCCCACTCCCCTCCCCTCTAGAACCCTCAGTTTGTTTTTCAGAGTCCATCATCTCTCATGGTTCATCTCCCCCTCCGATTTCCCCCTCTTCATTCTTCCCCTCCTGCTATCTTTTTTTAATTTTCTTAACATATATTGCATTATTTGCTTCAGAGGTACAGATCTGTGATTCAACAGTCTTGCACAATTCACAGCACTCACCATAGCACATACCCTCCCCAGTGTCTATTACCCAGCTGCCCTACCCCTCCCACCCCTCACCACTCGAGCAACCCTCAGTTTGTTTCCTGAGATTAAGAATTCCTCATATCAGTGAGGTCATATGATACATGTCTTTCTCTGATTGACTTATTTCACTCAGCATAACATCCTCCAGTTCCATCCATGTCGTTGCAAATGGCAAGATCTCATTCCTTCTGATGGTTGCATAATATTCCATTGTATATATATACCACATCTTCTTTATCCATTCATCTGTCGATGGACATCTTGGTTCTTTCCACAGTTTGGCTATTGTGGACATTGCTGCTAGGGAGAACTATACTCTAGTGTGGCTTTGGGATGGTGGCTAAGGCTTCTGGACATAATAGAGCCATAAGTTAAGATTCCTAGACTGTGATTCAGAAGGGCTCCACCTAAACTGTTAATCACTGTAGGTAGAGGTAACTTGCTAACAAGTTGGAGGGCCCAAACTTGGCTTCGGAATCAGAAGCTTGGTCCGACCAGATAAGGATGGAAGCAAGAAGGGTGCCTGGGTGGCTTAGTCAGTTAAGCATCTACCTTCAGCTCAGGTCACGATCTCAGAGTCCTGGGATCAAGTCCCACGTTGGGCTCCCTGCTCAGCAGGGAGTCTGCTTCTCCCTCTCCTTCTCCCTCTGCCTCTCCCCCCCACCTCCTGATCATATGCGTGCTCTCTCTCAAATAAATAAATAATCTAAAAAAAAAAATACTTATGCAAACTGAGAAAGATGAGAAAATGTTACAAAAACATTAAAATAGGGTTTTTCTTTATTTTTTACTGTCACATTATTACATTTTTTTCCTCCGCAACAAAGATGATTCTGGAATCAATTTTAAAGTTGTTGATCAGTCTACATCTAGACTTCAGAGAGGCCAGCAATCTAACATTGGCAGGTCTACATATATTATTTTTCTAGATCACCAACATGCATAAAAATAACAAAAGTTATTGTGCCAAGTTTTATCCTCTGGAAGGATCACTTGCCATGATGTTATTTAATAGAAGGAAACTTTGATCAATTTGGAATAAATGTCAAAAGGAGCATCAAAGAAATTACAGAAGAATGATTTTCCTCAGTTCTTTTTTTTTTCTTTTATGTAGGCTCCATGCCCAGTGTGGAGCCCAGTGAGGGACTTGAACTGATGACCCTGAGATCAAGACCTGAGCTGAGATCAAGAGTCAGATGCTTAACCAACTGAGCCACCCAGGTGCCCCCTCAGCTCTTAATACAACCTAGACCTTTGCAGAGGTCCATCTGCTAGCAACAGATAGACACAGAATGTTTGATCTTGTTTTGCAAATTTGGGGTGAGGTGGAGAAGAAAGTTGGAAGAACTAAAAATTATAGATGATCCCAAAAGCATATTACATCTCATCACTCATTTTCCCCTTTTTCTCAACATCTAAGTAAATAAAAGAAAAAAACACCATTAAAAAGAGGCTTTGTAGGGCGCCTGGGTGGCTCAGTTGGTTAAGCGACTGCCTTCGGCTCAGGTCATGATCCTGGAGTCCCTGGATCGAGTCCCGCATCGGGCTCCCTGCTCGGCAGGGAGTCTGCTTCTCCCTCTGACCCTCCTCCCTCTCATGCTCTCTGTCTCTCATTCTCTCTCTCTCAAATAAATAAATAAAATCTTTAAAAAAAAAAAAAAAAAAAGAGGCTTTGTAGAATTATAAAAGCATTATATAGACATAGTAGGAAATCTGGAAAATACAGAAGAGGGTGAAGAAACAAAACTCATCTATATCCCCATTAATTCCAGAGAAAAATCAACATGTTGGTGTATTTCCTTCCAGTTTGTTTTGTTTTGTTTTGTTTTATGTGTTTTGAGTGAAATACTGTTAGGTGTAGTTTCACAACCTGTATTGTGTGGTCTGACAGCTACCATCCACAGATTCAATGGAAGGCACACAGGGGGCAGGAAGAGGTTGTGGACATCACCAAGGGGTCATTCTTCCAGTCTTATTTAAATGAGTCCACCATGGGGCAAGTAGCCACCTCAGTATTTTGGGGAAAAGAAATGAATTCTGATTTTCCTTACCACCTGAACACAGCTTGGAAGTAACTGCAGAATCTTCCCATAGGGTACAAGGCAGAGAGGACTGAGGGTGAGATAAGCCCTGCGTGGCAAGGAAAGGACAGGGAACTTAGCGCCTGCCTGTGGAAGGAGTGGGAGGAGCCACACTGACAGCTGGGAGCACCAGGACGTTCCTTACTTCAGCAAGTGGAACTTAGTGATATAAAACTATAAGCAGGACCCCTCGTGCACTGTTGGTGGGAATGTAAATTCATGCAACCACTGTGGAAAACAGTATAGAGGTTCCTCAAACAATTAAAATAGAAATGTCATATGACCTAGTGATTACACTCCTGGGTACTTAGCCAAAGAAAATGAAAACACTACCTGGAAAAGATATATACACCCCTATGTTTATTGCAGCATTATTTACAATAGCCAAGAAGCAGCCCAAGGGCCCATCAATAGATGAATGGATAAAGATGTGTTTTATTAATTTCGAAGGGTTACATTTATAAGAAGGAAAAAAAGAGAACACAGAATACTCCAACTCAGTCCAACATTTATATATATATATATATATATATATATATATATATATCTCAAATATATGGTATATCTATCAAATGGAATATTACTCATCCACAAAAAAGAAAGAGATCTTACCATTTGAGGCAATACAGATGGACCTGGAGGGTATTATGCTAAGTAAAATAAGTTGGAGAAAGACATATACCATATGATTTTACTTATATGTGGAATAAACAAAAACAAAAACAGATTCTTAGATACAGTTTTAGTGGTTGCCAGAGGGGAGGTAGGGATGGCCAAAATAGGTGAGGAGGATTAATATTATTTTATTACTTCCAGTTATAAGGTAAGTAAGTCATGGAGATGAAAAATACAACATAGGGAACATAGGCAATAATATCCTAATAACGTATAGTGACAGATGGTCACTACACTTACCATGGTGAGCACCAAGTAACATACAGCGTGATCAAATCCCTATGTTGTACACCTGAGGTTAATATAACACTGTGTCAATTGAACTTCAATAAAAAAAAAAATCTCTAATGTTGACTTTAACGACAAAACTATGAGCATGTGTGACCTTTATTAAAAAAAAAAAACTAATTTTTTAAAAACCTGTAAGCAACACACTTACCAAAGTAAAAATGACAGATGATCAATCAACATGCGACAGTTTTCAATCTCACAAGTAATTAAAGAAAACGCAAATGAGAACGAGATGCTTTTTTTTTTGTCTGCTGAGCAAGTTGGCAAAAAATCTTAAAATATGATAATCCTCAGAGTTGGCAAGTGTTCAAACAAGTGAGCAGTCAAAATGACTGCCAGCCAAGGGTGTAAATTAGGATGACTTTTCTCCGGGCCATTTGGCAGTATGTTCCCAAAGCCTTTAAAAGACCATTTGTGTGCAAACCCCTGAGTATGTGCTCGACAAGAAAGGTGTCCTGAGTTACCCCCCGAATAGTTAAGAGCTGCTTCATATATCACATATATCAAATTCTTATGTCTCTGAATCACAGGTGTTAGGATCCACCATCTGCCAATTACTAAATACTGACGGAGGATAAAGATTAAAGGGGCCACATGAGGGATCTTGCGGCATTCCCCGCGTCACCTGTTGGCCAAGGGGCCGCTGACTCTTGCAGAGCTGGGACGTTCCTCAGAGCTGGGACCAGTCCACAGGGTCAGACCCCCAAGCTTGCGGTTGAAATTCGAAAGCCCTAAGCACCCACTGCCACCTAGGGACCCTTGCAGTGAATACCACACACTTACCCACTAGACGTGTGACCTACACAACAGTCTCTCCTGGGTAATAAGCTTACATCATTCAAATCAGATCAGCCAGTCCAGACAGGAAAGATCTACATATGTGTCGGAAGGCCAGATGGTGCAGAAAACACAGACATGCTTGTTGGAACTCATTTTAATGTTATTCCCCAAACCTAAGCCATATGGCAGAGGGTTCCCTGGCTGGCTGGCATAAGGAACTGGACATCTGAGACTCATAAACAATTACCAAAGGCAGAAGGAGAGAAGGATGGAAAGGGCTTGATTCTGGTCCACTTGGATCATTAAAATAAAAGTCATGGAGGAAAAAAAATACCTGCGTGACCTTTTTGCAAAACAAAACAAAACAAAAAAACATTTTTGTTGCAAAACAGAAGTGTCATTTTTAATGCCGGAACAGCTTGTTCTTCTAAAGATTTGGCTCTTAAAGCTAGGTGAAAAATCTTGTCGTTTAAAAACCATAATGCATCTTTTCAAACCTCAGAGACGGAGTATGTGAGTGGTGGCTTTTAGAGGAAGAATTAATGTGGAGGGCACTTTCTCGGACTAAAAACTCACATTTGGTATAAGCCAGTTGGCCAGTGCATATATTTAATATGCATCTAGAGGGTATGGAAGTCTCTGGGACAGAATTACAAAGGAAGAATGAACACCAAATGAAAATACAGATGCACTTACCCTGAGGTTCTGGCATTTTCTGATAGCCTCACATTGTTTTTAAAAGCATTCATGCAGGGCAAATTCCACCTTTCACTCTGGAAGGAGTTCACTATTCTAGTATCTAATGTGCATTTACCTTAAAAGCCAGTGAAAACTGGAGTTGTTATTGGCTTGTGGGAATGGGCACACTAGTTACTTTTACTTGACAAAGCTTTACTGAGTTGAGCTGTATAAGGCCAACGTAACTTAAAAACCCATTAAAACCTTATTTTTATGCCCTAAAGAGCTAGTTATCACCGACTGGGAAAAAACAGATCATTATGTGATTCATTAAGATCTTAAAAGCACATGGTGCTTAAAATGAAAAATTAAGAAGGGTTACATTTATAAGAAGGAAAAAAAGAGAACACAGGATACTCCAACTCAGTCCAACATTTACTGAACCACACAATGTATAAAGTAGTGGACAGAGGTGCTGCGAGGGATTAAAAAATGAGCAAGATAGAGGATCATCTAGAAACTCAAAGAACATTCCATGAGCTTGCAAGCAATCAGACATTATGTGTCACTTTCAATAAACACTCAGGAAGGGACAAATCATAATCAAGTTGTAAGACTGATCATTTCAACGAAGCTTTCCCAAGTTTTCAAAAAAGCCAAGGGCAGCTTTCAAACATCCCATTTTGCTCATGTTGCAAAACGGTTCCCCTCCCCCCCCACCAGCCTCTGAGACTCCTAAAAGGCTCGTCATTACCTAAAACTGAGAGACAGACCCCAGTAGCATTTTTGTTTTGGTTTTTGGGGTCTGTGTGCGTATGGGAGTTTTAAATTCTCACCTATCAAGACCTCCTGACTGTTGTAGAAAGTCATAGGGACTGGCTTTGTCCCGGAGAACTCAACACAAGTCAGATTTCCTGGAAGCTGAGCATGAAAAAAGTTTTATTAGACTCCCTCTGTTGTTTCTGCTGAGGGAAGAGAGAAAACTATCAGTTGAGCCAGTGTCACCAGGTCCATTATTCCCCCCAGCCCTCCCGCTTGGCAAACCAACCAGAGAGGGTGGAAACACCTTCCTAATGAATCCCTTTCCTGTCCTGCCTCCTCCCTGCGGCAGGTACACCTCCCATGAACTCGTGAGCTCGCAGGCAGCCTGCGAAAATGTCTGTCACTGTCTCCCTGCCTAAAATAGCTACAAGCAGAAGTGGCTTCCCTCACTGTGCTTGAGTTTTCACGACTATAGTCAAGCACCCGTTTGTATGACCTCTGTGCCATAATTTATGCAGAAAATTAAAACCTTGGAGAGCTTTTTAAAAAATCTATTTCTAAGCTTAGGTGTAATCTAATTAGCAATAAATGCCGGATAACATAGCTGCTGATTGCTTATTTACCAGCTGTCCAGCTTCAATACCACATGAGCTGAAGGAGGGAAGGTCATATATGGGAATTATGCTAACAACCCCAAACTAAGCACCAAACACAAGTTCACCTTCTTCAAACAAGAGGCTCTCATAAATAGGACTGGTTCTCCTACAGTCTTCTTAAAAAGCACCTCTGGTTTATAAAACAACATGCAATTATGAAGACTCTCTAAGCTTCCCAAGCAAAATGCTACTGCCATTAAATTTATGCTTGTGACACATCGTGTTAAGAAGACTTATGAGCATAAAGAAAAGCAGCTCGTTCAAAGACAGAGAGTTCCGATGCATATGTATTTTGCCCCTTTCTCCTGGAAGTCAGGGGTTCTCTGCCTTGACAATGGTGACACGTTAGGCCAGGTAATCGTAGGGGAGCGTCCTGTGTGTTGAGGGGAGTTTGGCAGTACCCGTGGCCTTTACCCACTAAGTGCCAGTTGGCAAATGTCTCCAGATGTTGCCAAATGCCCTGGGGTGGCTAACCACGGCCCTAAAGGATTTCTTACAGCTGACTGCTCACTTGGCACAGGAATACTGCTCAGTGAGGGCATCCAGCTTAGTGCCCCAACACCGGAAGTGTCAACTTCATTCATGATCTTTTCAAACAGGAATTGACCCCTTTTCTGCCTGCTGTGGCAACTTCCCCCACTCTCATACATGTTCCTTCCAGAGAGCCTGACAAACCTCACACATGACTGCAGGGCTAGATGTCAACGCAAGGTGAGTGTTCAAAACCAAAGTTAAGATACTAACCTCGCCCTTAGCACATAGACGGAATATCCTCTCGGCTCTGTGTTTTAAAGCCCTTGACTCCCATAATCATCTTCTTTTGATGGCAAAACCATGACTACAGGTCAAGAGACCCAACTCTGTGACCTTGTGCAAATCATTTAACCTCCCTGATCCGCAGGGCCCAGGGGAGAAAATGGAGTTGAACCAGCTGATCGCAGAGAAGGTTTCTATTTCTCCAATCTACAATTCTGTGAACTCTACAAAAGGTCACTGCTATTTTTCTACAGAAAAGGGTATACGTTAAAACACACACACACACACACACACACACTTTCTATATGAAAGTTGAGATGACTCAGAGCCGAATTTTGCCATCTCCACAATACAATGTACAAAAGAGATTAACTGTTTGAGTCACTCTCTGTGTGACCTCAGACATCTTCCTGAGCCCCCATGCCTTGGAAGGGTAGCAGATTATGCCCCCCAAGATATGCCACTTTGGCCTAAGGATTATTTTTGAGCTGGAGGCAATTGGGAAACAGACACAAGAAAAGCTCCCTGCTCTCCCTGTTTGCCAAAAAGCAGGACATCAGTGTACAAAGGTGTCCCTGTCCTCTCTACCAAAAATAAAGGTTAATCCTAGGACAACTTTAGACCCTATCAACCTGGACAGGCCCCAGAGACATCTACCTAACAAACTGTGCTAGCTAGCCTTTATCTCTGCCCATGAAACTCTAAAACTACCCTCTTTTGTTCTGTCATTTCTTTGCAAATTTATTGATCTTTGTTGAAGATGCTATAAAAAGTGGAATTCTAAGCCACATCTTGGAGGTGATCATTTTTCCTTGGGTACCACATTTGTATACATGAGGTAGACATGTTAATAAACTTCTGTTTTTCTCCTTTTAATCTTTCATTACAAAGGTTCTCAGCCAGGAACTCAGGAGGGTAAAGGAAAAATTCTTTTTCCTCCCTTACACCTTCAAAATGGAGTGGGGGGAGGAGGGTGTCTGTTAAAAATAACTATGATCCGGGGCGCCTGGATGGCTCAGTCAGTTAAGCATCCTACTCCTGATTTCAGCTCAGGTCATGATCTCAGGGTCATGGGATCAAGCCCTGAGTTGGGCTCCACACTCAGCTCAGAGTCTGCTTGTCCCTTCTCCCTCTGCTCCTCCCCCCCACTTGTGCTCCCTCCCTCCCTCTCTCTCTCTAATAAATGAATATAAAATCTTAAAAAACAAAAAAACAAACAAACAAAAAACTATGATTCCTTCCAGTACTCTAAACCTGCAATCCACATACATTTATAGTATAAACTGGGAGTATAAACTGGGACAGTAAAGATTGCTTTTATTCAAACTGTTCCAGACTCTGGGTCCAGGCCCAAGAAGGTGCCTGCAAGCCTATCAGTACACCTATCCACCACTAAAGGCTATTCAGTACAGTAGCTTCTAGTCACCTGTGGCTACTGAGCACGTGACATGTGGCTGGTCCCAATAGAGATTTGTGTAGTATGTGTAAAATGTGCACTGAATTTCAAAGACTTAATATAAAAAAGAATGTAATGTCTCCATTTTTATTATTGATCACATGTTGAAATTATAATGTTTTGGATATAATGAGTTAAAGTATATTATTAAAATTTATTTTACTGGTTTCCTATTAATTTTTAATGTGGCTAGAACAGTTTTTATCACGTGTGGCTTGCATTATATTTCTACTGAGCCATGCTAATCTAATCTCCCCCAGTTAAATCAGTTCCAACTAAGTAAACCATTATTTAATAGTAGAAAATAGGTTTCCCCAAGTCCTCTCTACAGTTTGAGTCTGCATTGCAGAGAGCTGTTGCTCTAAACCCGAAGTCAGTGGGTCCTTTACACCACACGCCCTCCCAGAGTGGGATCTGATTCTTCTCGTGGGATAGGTCTGCAACTGAGAGGGTGGGCTTAGTCAACCAGCAGCTTTGAGTTCCAGCTCCACATTCATTGTCCAGCTGACCTTAAGGGAGTGACTTGCTCTCTCTGAGCCTCCATCACCTCATTTGTCAAGAGATGACCATGATGGGGCCTGGCTCATAGAGCTGTTGGCAGAGCTGAAAAGTACTCAGCACAGTGCCTGGTACATGGTGAGCGCTCCAGAAATGAGAACCACAAAACATTTACCAATCTCTTTTAATAGATAAGGAAATGAAGGCTCAAGGAACTTAAGGGGCTAGTCCCCAAGCACACAAATCCTAAGGGGGCAGAACCAGAAACTTACAAGCAAAGATGCATTTAAAAAAACAAAACAAAACAAAACAAAACACCTCTCTGCTTGGATTCAATTTGATCAATCAAAAGAGAAAAGGGCAGGAAGTTTTGAGCAGGAAATGATCTTAGGAACTGTCCAACTTGTCACATTAACTTGAATCACATTGATGACACAGCTCCAGGTGCTATGCACTCCTGCGTAGAAACCACAGATGTTTTTAAAATGGAACATCTACCCACATTCTCTGCTGTCCTGGATATCCTCAATAATATTTTAGATCAATACATGGGCATGCTGGTCCACCAAAGGGAAGTAGCAACATTTCACTTCGAGATTTCTTGCACGGTGTGGTCTCTGATCCTACGTAAGTACAAGTGAAACTCTCCAGAAGAAGAGAGTGCTGGGCCCAGTGCAGACATCAGCCTGCCATGGGCTCCTGCCCCCCACCCCCCACCACCGTCACACACAGCATGTGTCCCAACCCCTTCTGAGCAGGCTACTAAAAAGACTGCCAACTAATGCTAAACCCCCAAGCGAAGAAGCATTTCCTTTTCTATCCTTTCTAGCACCTTCTCTCACTGAAAGCAAATGAGTAGGCAAAATACCACTGCTTACAGGCAAATACCACCAGCATAAAACCATGCAGGGCTACAGCAAAGAAAGGCGTTTATTTAATGAGGTGCATTTTGGGGGCAACTTAAAATTCACAACCATACCATGAAATTCAATATGCTATAAAAACTTATGGTACACATTTAAATTTTTATTTTAAAAAGAAAACCGTACTGATAACACTTAAGGAGACATCGAAATTACAGGAGTCCATAGTAAGAAAAATGTTATCAGAATTACTCAGTTTGTAATGTCCTTTGGCTTTCACTATGAGGTTCTTCTGAGGTAAGCCTAAAATAAGGACTGTGTCTCAGGCTTTATTAACTTTCTTAGTTTTCAATTCAGTTACAAAATAATCCTTTACTGTCCCCACTACCCTTTCCCTGACACCCACCACCCCCCGCCCAAAAAAGTTAGTGTCTTAAATGTTTTTTTCTTTACAGATAAATAAGGCTACTGACATTTCCATACCTCCAATGTTGGGTGGGGAGGGCTTAGGATTTAGCCATCCCGACTTTTTTATAGCCTCTGGAGTTGAATGTCAGGTATGGTGACCTTCTAGGGGCAAGGGATGAGGACTCCCTTTTTTTTTTCTTTTGCAGATTTTATTTTTAAGTAATCTCTTCATCCAATGTGGGGCTCAAACCCACAACTCTAAGATCAAGAGTCGCATGCTCTACCAACTGAGCCAGCCAGGTGCCCTAGGACTCACTCTCTTTAGACAGAAATAAACTGGTCCACATAGGTCTGCATGGATGTCCCCACAATGGAATGATGGGACTGTTGTGGCCCCCAAGTCCCCAAAGTTTCCTACAGACACATAGCTGCTGACACCATGTGCCCAGCGGAAGGAGTGAATGGATGTGAAAAGTGGACACTGGGGGAAGCCTAGGTGGCTCAGTCGGTTAAGCATCTGCCTTCAGCTCAGGTCATAATCCCAGGATCCTGGGATGGAGCCCCGCGTTGGGCTCCTTGCTCAGTAGGGAGTCTGCTTATCCCTCTCTCACTCTCACTCTGTTCCCTTCTGCCTCTCCACCTGCTCACGCTCTCTCTCTCAAATAAATAAATAAATACCTAAAAAAAAGTGGACGCCGGGCCAATAAAGGAAGTGGACTCTAACCTCTTGCTCCCCCTGATCTAGAGGTTCTGGCTTCTCACCTCCCTGCTTACAAGGCACTAAACTGCCTACAAAGTCCATCCAGGAGTTTCTGAGTCTTCACCATGAGGGGAGGGGACTCAGGGGTCAGTTTCTGAGCAGAGCCTCCCACAGCAGCAGGCCCATGAGATCTGTCCCTGCAGGGCTCAAATCTATAGACACATTCACACACAGGCAAAAGGCACGGATCTGGACCCTGAAAGGTCTTCCTCCAGAGCAAACGCACCTCCCTTGTAAGGAAAGAAAAAAACCAGCTGAGATGCCTTAAAATCCATGAATGCCCTCAACAGTATGTTATGCTAGGAGACCCATATCAACTTCTTATGCTACTGGGCTATGACCAGGCTATCAACCACTCAGCTCATAAGAGCATATGCCTTCTTCACTCAGAGGTAATAAGAGGTAGGGCTGAAGGCACAGGCAACATTTCCCATGCTGCTCTATAAAACTTCTCTGAGGGGCGTCTGGGTGGCTCAGTTGGTTAAGCATCTGCCTTTAGCTCAGGTCATGATCCCGGGGTCCTGGGATTGGGCCCTGTGTTGGGCTCCCTGCTCGGCGGGAGTCTGCTTCTCCATCTTACTCTGTGTGCACACTTGTCTCTCTCTCTCTCAAATAAATAAATAAAATCTTTTAAAAAAATAAATAAAACTTCTCTGAACTATACAAAGATAGCAGAAGGTACTTTGGGGCAGGGACTACTACTGCTCCCCTACTATCCATTCCCCTTTCTTCCTTTTGACAGCTTCCCTCCCCAGGTTTTAGCAGGGTACCCAGTCTAGAGACCGCATTACCCAGACTCGCTTGCATACAGAGGCGTGACCATGCGGTCAAGTTCTTGCAAATGGTTTCTGAGCAGAAGCAAAATGTTCAAACTCTCCATCTCGCCATTAAAAACAATGAGGAACATATTCCTCTTTCTTCCCACTAGTAGGGGAAAGGTGACAACTGGTTAGTCAGGTTTGACCCAGGAAAGGAGGCAGTGCGATGTTCAGAGAGCCACCCCAGTTGGTAATCTCTGAACCTCTGAGAGGAGCAAACCTAAACCTTATGTAGACTTGTACTTTGTGTCCCTCTCTGTGACAACCTCTAAATCTGAGCTAAACCAATACACTCTTCCAATCTACAAAGTGGTGTTCCTAAAATCACACAGAACTCAAGAGTTCTTCCAATAATTTTTTCTGAATCTAGGAGAGTATTCTGTGAACATCAGCTGCCACCTGGAGATGACATTTTCCTAGGAAGAAGGCAAGAGGAAGCAGGTTCTGATGGTCCCACTCCCAGCTTCCAAGCAGAGCTCCATTGGGTCAATGACCAGGTCCAGCCCCTCTGCTCCCGGAGGGGTGTTGGCCTAAGGTCAGCCTGAGGGTCTAAACTTTTGTAGGGAGGCACAGTGATATCCAGCTGTCAAAGGACATGACCGCCAAGCCTGTAACCCTATGACCACACAGAAGAGCACCTTCTCATAGGCTACAGAGTCATGCTAAGTCCCTGGCAGAACCAGCAACGGCTATGACCACCATACCCTCCAAACCAGAAGAACAAGCAGTTGCAGCTATCACCAGGGATGTGATTATGCTGTGCGCACTCAGTCAGGGTCTTCACATGCATAATGGATTTTAAAAATCATTTTACTTTGAAATAATTCAAGACTTACATAAAAGTTGCAAATCCGATGGAGAGTTTCTGTACACCCTTCACCCAGTTCCCCCTAAGGTGAATGCCTTATGTAAAAGTTGTACAACTGTCAAAACCAAGAAATTCACAGTGACACAATACTATTACCTAAATCTACAGACTCTGTTTTGTATTTCACCCATCTCCCCCCACTAATTTCTGTTTTTCTCTGGTCCAGGATCCAATCCAGGATCCCATACTGCATTTAGCTATCATGTCTTCTTCATCTGTTCTAATCTAGGATGCTTTTGACAAGTCCAGGCCATTTATATTCAAAATGTCCCTCTTGGTTTTGAATTATTAAATTGAGGTTATATTCATTTGGGGCAAGAAGACCAAAGTGTGACATTGTGCTTTCTCAATGCATCCTATGGGGGGGGGGGGGGGGGACATGATGTCATTATGTCTTCTTATCACTGGTGATATTAACCTCGATCACTTTGTTGTGGGGGCATCTGCTGAATTTCTCTACCATAAAGGACTATTTTCTTTTTGTCATTAATAAGTATCTTGTGGGGAGATACTGTGAGATCATGCAAATATCCTGTTTCTCATCATACTTTTCTTTTTAAAGATTTTATTTATTTATTTGAGAGAGAGAGCATGAGAGTGGGGAGAGTCAGAGGGAGAAGCAGATTCCCCACTGAGCAGAGGGAGCCCAACATGGGACTCAATCCCAGGACTCCAGGTTCATGACCTGACCCGAAGGCAGACGCTTAACGACTGAGCCACCCAGGCGCCCCTCATCATAATTTCACTTGCTAATTTTATTATCCATGGATGATTCTTTCCTACAACAGTCATTACTATGGCTTTGTCCAGTGGGCAATCTTTTATTTCTCTCATTCCTTCTACATTTATTAATTGGAATTCTACTCTAAGGAAGAACGGTTTCTTCTCCATTTGTTTATTCAATTTATTTATATCAACATGAATCATGGATATTTATTTTATTCTAAGGGCTATAATCCAAGAGTATCACATAATGGGTTTTTAATCCTGTTCATAATTCCGATATTATCTCCATTTTACAGAATAGGAAAATGAGGCAGGAAGAAGCTAAAAACCCTGCCTAAGATTACCCAGCAAGTCTGGAGATGGGAAGCCAGTCTGACTGACTGCCCAGTTCAAGTTCTTAATTAGCAAATGATCCAGCCTTTAGGTTAAACAAAGTGATGTCATCTCAATTAGCAAAAAAGCAGAAGGCAATCTACCAACTAGTAAGCACATATGAGAACAGAAGAAGGAAACTCTTCATCTCAACAAGCAGAATTACTTACTCCCAAATTCCATGTGCCATCTTCCCAGGCACGTGCCCCACCCCCAGATTGGACACACAGAAAGCACTTCATGAGAGGGGAAAAAAAAAGGGGGTGCCTGGGTGGCTCAGTTGGTTAAGCTACTGCCTTCTGCTTAGGTCACGATCCTGAGGTCCCAGGGTCGAGTCCTGCATCGGGCTCCCTGCTCAGCAGGTAGTCTGCATCTCTCTCTGACCCTCCCCCCTCTCATGTTCTCTCTCTCTCTCAAATAAATAAAATTTAAAAAAGAAAGAAAGAGAGCGCTTCATGAGGACTCAGGGCGCTTCTACCAACACCGCCAACAGCAATAAACAGCAACATTAGTGATCTCAACGAAGCTTCAAAAATTAAGCTGTTTCAGAGGTTATTCAACTTTAATAAGACTTCACTTTCCCAGCTACTAAATCTGCTTTGGTCTGCAATTTATTTTGGGTTGTTACGATGATCAAGGGTCTCACTCTGTGTCTGCTTGGTGGGAATGATTCAGATTCTGATTCAAACAGGCAACACCACTCCCAAGGAAGCGACTTACTACCTGATGGCTCTTATGTTCTCTCTAGGACACCTAACTTTTCTCTGGTTGTTGACATCGCTGACAAAATTCATGATGATGATGATGATGATTTCATCTAAATGGTGTTCAGGGTCTGCTGTATCATTCTCAGCTTTAAGACGGTATCTTTTGCTCACACTCTAGGTGAATCAGCATGGATTCCAATTTTCTTTAAAAATGAACTATGTGGGGCGCCTGGGTGGCTCAGATGGTTAATTGACCGCCTCTTGGTTTCAGCTCAGGGCGTGAGATCAGGTCAGGCTTCACGCTCAGCGGGAGTCTGCAGGAAGATTCTCTCTCCCTCTGCCCCTCCCCCTACTTACTCTTTCTCTCTCTCTCAAATGAATAAATAAAATCTTTTTTAAAAATGAACTTTGCAAATGATTCCTGCAAGAGATTTCAGGCTCCTCCATTAGAATGGACCCTTAAAACAAATGCATACTCCGCCAAGACATTAATGTATGTTGAACCCTTTCTGGGACTTTGCAGCATTCTCCCCTCACCCAAGGGCCTGCACTACCAGAGAAGGGCTGAGCAAGCAGACCCAGGAACATCTCCCGACACTGCTCTCTGGTCCACTCATCTGTGCAGGGTCCTTCCGGGAGCTCACGGTGCTGGTTACGAGCTGACATAAAACCGGTCATCGGGACCAGAAATTGCCTTCTATTTCTCATGCTCCCACAGTCGCCGGGGATTCAGTCCCACTGGCTTTTAGTTAATGCAATCTGAAACAAGGCATGAATGGGTTCCCTCTGCCATGCACACCCAGCTAATACATTGGGCCTTCCTGCTCTTATGGGCCAGACAGAAAGAGCACCAATCCACATTAGATAGCAAGGTGTGGTAAAACGGCAAATACAAAGCAAAGCGTGGCCGTAGACCCTGAATGCTTAGCCATGACCCATACTGCCACTGTACCACCCTCCCCCCACCACCTCCTCCAGCAACAATGTCATACGGCCTCGGACACACAGATGAAGGACAGGAGAGCCCGCTGCCCATGGTCTCTCACCCTTTCTGGAACCCCTGGCAGAAGCCCTCACTTCCACACCTCCACCAGCCTCGGCCAGGTTAACTGGTTAACCTGAGCAGGTCCTCACCCGTGTTCCAATTTGCCATTTTCCTACCTGACCAAAAATGTCCACAGAAAGCCACCACCCCCGAAACAAAAATCTCTTCCTGAAAACTGAACTCAAGTGCACAAATGGAAGAAATTCTAGGTGACTAGTCTTCACTCATATTTCTCTACTTGATTCACTTAGCGGAAAGTCAAACCAAAAACGGCAAGGGTCCTTCATTCTTTCAGTAAATATTCACAGGGCATCTGCTATGTGCCATCATGTACAAAGAATGTGACCACAGAAAGTCCACAAAGCTTTACAGTGTAGGACAAGCAATGAGCAAATACATACAAATGTAATGTCAGATAATAATAAAGTAATAAGCACTATTTAAAAAATAAAGACAAGGGGATAGAGAATGATGGATGAGGTTGGGGGTCTATCTTATAAAGAGTGGCCTGGAAAGGACTCTCTGAGAAGGAAGCGTTTGGGCAGAGGCCTGGGGGAAGTGAGAAGGAGGTTGGGGAGGGCTGTATGGGGGAACAGGGAAGCCAAAGGCCCTGAACTGGGAGTGTCGTGGCCTGTGCAGGGGATAGCAGGTGGGCCAGGGGGCTGGAACCAGGAAATGAGGGGAGTGTAGAAGAGGTCTGAGAAGAGCCGGGGACCTGGTCATACAGAGCCCATGGGCCAACGATAAGACTTGGGGTTTACTGTAGGTACAACGGAAATCCATCAGAACTTTTTAACAGTTACATGATCTGACATGGCTATTAAAAGATTCCCTCTGGCTGCGATGTGGGAAATACAGCGTGGGGGCCAATGGCAAAAGCAGGGGGGAGTTCAAATGCAAGTGACAGTGTTTGGGAAGAGAGCAGTAGTGGTGGAGATGGGGAGACAGGCGTTGGCTGAATTTAGAACCAAACTCTTTGAGGAAAGAAAGTGGCATCCAGGACCGGGGAAGAAATAAGAAATCATTTAAGAATTGGAAAGTATCTAAGAATTAGAATGCAGATGCTGGGCCATGGTATGATAACGCATTAATAACCTCATCTTTTTGTATAGAGAACACCACACAGGGCATATGCTAAGTGAAACAAGTCAGACAGAAAAAGACAAACCACCCGATCTCACTCATGTGTGGGTTCTTAAGCAACAAAAATACAAGCTCATGGATACAGAGAACAGATTGGTTGCAAGGGTGGGGTGGGGAGTGAAGGAGGTCAAAAGTCACACACTTTCAGGGGCACCTGGGAGGCTCAGTGGGTTGAGCGTCTGCCTTTGGCTCAGGTCATGATCCCAGAGCCCTGGGATAGATCCCTGCATGGGGCTCCCTGCTCAGCGGGGAGCCTGCTTCTCACTCTGCCTCTGCCTCTCCCCCTGCTTGTGTGCTCTCTCTCTCTCTGTCAAATAAATAAATAAAATCTTTAAATTAAAAAAAAAGTCATGCACTTTCAGTTATAAAATAATCAAGTCCTGGGGATATAATGTACAGCATGGTGACTCCAGTTAATGATACTACATGGCATATATGAAAGTTGCTAAGAGAGTAGATCTTCCAAGCTTTCATCACAAGAAAAAAAAATTTTCTAACTACGTATGCTGACAGATGTTAACTAGACCTATCATGATGATCATTTCACAATATATACAAATATCAAATCATTACACTGTACACCCAAAACTAGTATGTCAATTATACCTCAATTAAAAAAAAAAAAAAAAAAAAAGACCACCACAGAGGACAGGGAGAGTTACATGGCACAAACAAGGTGCCACAGTCCACATTTCCACCTTGATTTTGTCAACGGAGCAACGAGCTACAATGGCCCTGAGTCTCATCCAGGATGCATCACCTGGAACCAGATGGGGAGCTAGAAAGATAAGAGCCAAGATTCTGCACTCATCCTGCAAGACTAAAATCATTCCCATTTTATTCCTGCAATCCCAGCAGGTTTGACAAGAGATTGGAGGAGGGAGGGGCAGGGAGAAGCAGCAAAGGCAGTCATTTCAGCAGCTGGCCCAGAGAGAAAAGAAACACAGAACCTGCCCAGGCCTGGAGTAACACATGGAGAGCTGGTGGCCAGGGACACTCACAGGGACACTGAGATCCTGTCAGGTGTCACGTTTGCAGAGTGTGGTGCTGGAATGTAGCCAGTTGCCTTAGTAACAGTATCTCTATCCAAGGTGATAAATTACCCTGCTCTTTAACAAATTCAGTTCATTTCTTCAACAATCAGAGTCCTGGAAATAATAGGAGAACAAGCAAAACCAACCAATAGACCGAGAGGGTAAATCACTCACTGGGTTTGCGCTGAAGTCCCCTTTGCAGGAGAAAATGCTAGCGACTGAGGCTGGGGAAAGGGACT
This sequence comes from Mirounga angustirostris, assembly GCF_029215605.1. Taxonomy (NCBI): domain Eukaryota; kingdom Metazoa; phylum Chordata; class Mammalia; order Carnivora; family Phocidae; genus Mirounga; species Mirounga angustirostris. The sequence goes on from NW_026991709.1 coordinate 144,333,602, forward strand.
GTGGTTCAGGAGAGCTAATGTGCCCCAAAATTTCAAATTAAATTAAAAAAGAAAAAAGAAAGCTAATAAAAAGGCACTTAAAAATGCTAAATCCCGGGGCGCCTGGGTGGCTCAGTCGTTAAGCGTCTGCCTTCGGCTCAGGTCATGGTCCCAGGGTTCTGGGATGGAGCCCCGCATCGGGCTCCCTGATCCGCGGGAAGCCTGCTTCTCCCTCTCCCACTCCCACTGCTTGTGTTCCCTCTCTCACTGCCTCTCTCTGTCAAATAAATAAATAAAATCTTTTAAAAAAAATGCTAAATCCCTCTGTGACCATTCTAAATAAATTCACATTATTCTTTATCCCTCTCCTTGTGTTACTTCATAGAACCTGACATTTAACAATTATTTGATTTTTGTTCTTGTCTGTTCCACCATACTTTGAGCTTCTTGACAGCAAGGGCTTTGTCTCTGTTTCACATCCCACTTTATTCCCAGAACTAGAAACCTGCCTGGAACATTGCAATCCTGCAGTAATATTTATCAAATGAACAAATTAAAATCTCTTCCAGATTTCTAAAAACTCTTAAAAAAGTAATATATATCTTATATGTACATTATATAATATATATTATATATACATACATTTTATATAGATATATTCCCTAATGGGGGAAACTAGAGGCATTTTCAGAAAATTAAGCCTAAGGCAAGAATCATCACATTACATCTATTTAAAATTATTTTGGATGCATTAGTCAACATAATTATTAAAAGAAATTTGGTAAAAATAAAAAGGAGGTAAATAATCACTATTTGCAACAGGTTAGTCTGTATACCTACCCAACCCAAGAAAATCAACAAAGAAACTACCACAAATAATAATAGAATGTATTTATATTTCTGGGAATAAATTCAACCCACCAAAAAGAATAGCCTCCCTTTTCACAAGTCACCCAGTCAAGTCACCCAATCAGGTAGAAAATATTACAGAAAAAAATCCCATTTGCAATAATAATAAAAGGGATAAAATACTTAGCAATTACAAGAAACATACAAGATCCGTATGCGTTAAAATGCTCCAGAGGGACACAAAAGAACACAGATGTGAACTGAAAAATGGACAAACCACTCTTCTCGTCTCGAAAACGATAGCATTCAGATGTCAATTCTTTAATATTTATTTTTAAATAAGCTCTACACCCAATGTGGGGCTCTAATTCACAACCCCGAGATTAAGAGTCACATGCTCCACCGACTGAACCAGCCAGGCACCTCCCTCAAATGTCAATTCTTAAATAATGCATAAATTTGATGCAATCCTAATAAAAAAAGGTGATAGGGTGGTGGGAGCCAAGAGGTTTTTAAGACCTAGACAAGCTGCCTCTAAAGTTCTTATGGAAAAATACTATACAGGAATGGCTGAAATGAAGTGGGACTCCGGTCAATCAGGCTACATAGGTCTTACCAGATATTAAAACATTCTAAAGCAACAATACATAAAATATCATAGTTTTCACACATGAATAGGCTGACAAGTCAATGAAAAAAAAAGAGAAAGACCAAAGATCCACCCAAGTAGTTAGTTTAGTATGCAATTTAGATGGCATTGCCGTATCAGTAGGGAAAAGTTGGGCTATTCAATAAATGGTGTTGAAAAATGAATAGGCACAAATAAGAAAATGCAGATGGATGCTGCTCTCACTCCTTACACCAAATAAATTCCAGGACAAAAATTCAAATATAAAAATAAAACATAAATATTATTTTTTAAGAAGATTTATTTTAGAGAGAGCACAAGTGGGAGGGGGAGAGGGAGAGGGAGAGAAAGAATCCTAGGCAGACCCCGTCCAGAGCACGGAACCTTACACAGGGCTTGATCCCATGACCCTGAGGCCATAACCTGAGCTAAAACCAAGAGTCAGACGCTTAACTGACTTCACCACCCAACATAAACATGATTTTTTAAAAATATTAAAACATAAAGATAAAACAGTGATAGAAATGTTCTAAAACTGGACTGTGGCCATACTGCAGAACTATATAAGTTTACTCGACTTTACTGAACCGTAAACTTGAAAGAGTGAATTTTATGGTATGGAATAGATCTCAATAAACCTATTTAAAAATGAAACCATAGCATTTTGAAAACATGGCTATTATTTAATAATCCTAAAGTAGAAAAGAACATTTCTAATTATGATACAGGGCTCCAAATCTCTAAAGACTGGTAATTTGACTACATAAAACTCAAAAATTTCAACACAGAATAAACACATAATTCAAAGGCCAGCTGACAAATTTCCTTAATATATAAACAGTTCCTAGAAATCAGTAAGGAACACATACTAAACAAAAATGGGCAGAGAACACGAACGGTTTCCAGAAAAGGAAATACAACTGCTCTTAGAGACATTAAATAATCTTCTACCTCACTTAAAATAAGAGAAATTAAAATTATGAGATACCATTTTCCCCCTGGCCAACTAGCAAATGCAAAAAAGCTTGATAACATAGCAAGACCACAAGGGTGTAAAAGAAACTGTCATTCCCAAACATCACTGGGTGTGGTATAAATGGTTCCAACAAGCAATTCTCCATCCATGATCCACTCCTAATGATCCACCTTTACTGTTATTAAACAGCGCATGGACATAGATTTTTCCCTTCAGCATTGTCTGTAAGAGCAAAAAAAATTATGGGGGGCAGGGGGAGCAAGATGGTGGAGGAGTAGGAGACCTAAATTTCGTCTGGTCCCAGAAATTCAGCTAGATAAGGATCAAACCATTCTGAACACCTACGAACTCAATAGGAGATTGAAGAAAAGAACAGCAGCAACTCTCTGAACAGAAAAGTGAACACTTTCTGGAAGGTAGGACATGAGGAGAAGTGAATCCGAGGCGATATTCGGGAAGATAAACGGTGGGGGAGGGGCCTCCGTCGGCCGCTTCTGGCAAGTGATAGAGCTGCGGAGCACAAAATTGAAACTTTTAGAAGTCGGCTCTGCTGAGGGACGTCGTGCCAGCACAAAAACAGACACACAGATCAATGGAACAGAATAGAGAGCCCAGAAACGGACCCTCAACTCTATGGTCAACTAATCTTCGACAAAGCAGGAAAGAATGTCCAATGGAAAAAAGACAGTCTCTTCAACAAATGGTGTTGGCAAAACTGGACAGCCACATGCAGAAGAATGAAACTAGACCATTTCCTTACACCACACACAAAAATAGACTCAAAATGGTTGAAAGACCTAAATGTGAGACAGGAGTCCATCAAAATCCTAAAGGAGATCACAGGCAGCAACCGCTTCGACCTCAGCCGCAGCAACTTCTTCCTAGAAACATCGCCAAAGGCAAGGGAAGCAAGGATAAAAATGAACTATTGGGACTTCATCAAGATAAAAAGCTTTTGCACAGCAAAAGAAACAGTCAACAAAACCAAAAGACAACTGACAGAATGGGAGAAGATATTTGCAAATGACATATCAGATAAAGGGCTAGTATCCAAAATCTATAAAGAACTTATCACACTCAACACCCAAAGAACAAACGATCCAATCAAGAAATGGGCAGAAGACATGAACAGACATTTTTCCAAAGAAGACATCCAAATGGCCAACAGACACATGAAAAAGTGCTCACCATCGCTCGGCATCAGGGAAATCCAAATCAAAACCTCAATGAGATACCACCTCACACCAGTCAGAATGGCTAAAATTAACAAGACAGGAAATGACAGATGTTGGCATGGATGCGGAGAAAGGGGAACCCTCCTACACTGTTGATGGGAATGCAAGGTGGTGCAGCCACTCTGGAAAACAGTATGGATGTTCCTCAAAAAGTTGAAAATAGAGCTACCATATGACCCATCAATTGCACTACTGGTATTTACTCCAAAGATATAAAAGTAGGGATCCGAAAAGGCACGTGCACCCCAATGTTTATAGCAGCAATGTCCACAATACCCAAACTGTGGAAAGAGCCAAGATGTCCATCGACAGATGAATGGATAAAGAAGATGTGGTATATATATATATATACAATGGGATATTATGCAACCATCAAAAGGAATGAGATCTTGCCATTTGCAACGACGTGGATGGAACTGGAGGGTATTATGTTGAGCGAAATAAGTCAAACAGAGAAAGACATATATCATATGACCTCACTGATATGAGGAATTCTTAATCTCAGGAAACAAACTGAGGGTTGCTGGAGTGGTGGGGGGTTGGAGGGATGGGGTGGCTGGGTGATAGACATTGGGTAGGGTATGTGCTATGGTGAGCACTGTGAATTGTGTAAGACTGATGAATCACAGACCTGTACCTCTGAAACAAATAATACATTATATGTTAAAAAAAAAAAAAGAAGAAGAAGAAGATAGCAGGAAGGGAAAAATGAAGGGGGGGAAATCAGAGGGGGAGACAATCCATGAGAGACTATGGACTCTGAGAAACAAACTGAGGGTTCTAGAGGGGAGGGGCGAGAAGTGGGGGGATGGGTTAGTCTGGTGATGGGTATTAAGGAGGGCACGTACTGAATGGAGCACTGGGTGTTATACGCAAACAATGAATCATGGAACACTACATCAAAAACTAATGATGTAATGTATGGTGATTAACATAAAAAAAAAAAAGAGCAAAAAATTAGAAACACCCTAAACTGTTCATCAAGAGTGCCGAGAGCTGAGATGCCAGGTGACAAGGAGGTCAATCAGGACAAGCCAAACTGAAAGGAAAAATTCAGCCTTCATCTACTTACCATGATAGTATAAGCATTAGGCAAAACAGGAAAAGGGAGCATTTTCCCTCACAGAACAGCACAAGGCGAGGGTCTGACCCATCATTGTAGATGTGGAGGAGGTGACTGTCTCACTGCGGGGGGTGGGGGGGCAGGAAGGGCAAAGAGTGGAAAAGGACTGAGGATTGAGTCTGAGTGCAGAAGAGTGCCCTTCAGGCCTCCTCCCTCAATAGCAGATCTCCACAGAAGTGCCTTGGCCAGGGCCCCTCCATAAGGCAGTCTCCTAAGGGGGTGCCAGGGCCAGCAATGCAGTCACAGGTCAACACATGGCTGGTCCCTAGTCCTTGGCAGCAACTCCCTCCAGACCGTGCATCCAGGTTGGTATGGGAGGGCAGCTTTCCCCCCATGGGGCCTGCCAGTGAAAGCCTTTCTAATGGCCTGTGGTCAGGTCTGAAAGATCACACACAGGATTTTGGACTAGAACAGACTCCTCCAAGAGAGGAATCTTGAAGTATGTCATGGTTTGTCCATACAAAAGAGCACTCTGTGGACATTAAAAAGAACAAGTTCTTGTATGCATGGATACGAAGCCATTTCCAAGTAGAAGAAAGCAAGGTTCTTAACAGGATATAACAAGTACTTACCAATTGGGTATAATACGCTACAGTTGGTGTTTTTTTAAAACAAGACTTTTTTCAAAAAATAAGAATATACATCTAAGTACATATAAATATGTGCCAACACGTGTGTAGAACACAGAAAAAGCTGGTAACACCTTTGGTCACAGTAGGAACGTAGGAGATAGGAGTCAGAAAGACCTTTGTCAACATATGGCCAATACCCATCTCTAAAGACAGACATGTACCTTATAAATCTGATCTCATGTGTACTTATTAACAATTAAAAACTCTGATTTGTTTAAAGAAATAGAGTTAACATGGAAGTTACCTCTGAGTAAAAGTAAAGAAATGGCAAATCTCAAGTGGCCAGGTTCTTACCACACACACAATTCAATACCCAGCTAACCTCCCTCCAGAAGGGGCTGGAAGGCACCTTTCCCCACAACCAAATTCTGGCTCTTGAATTACCTCCATCAACAGACTCCAAGCACAGAGTTTAATATAACTGTCACATCTCACAAGTTGGTCTATAAATCCTAGTAAAATCTCAAATGAGAGGCACTGTGTAATTATGAAGTATTACTGCTGTGATTTATGTGCCCAAATGTTAGTAGATTCTAAATAACATGCCTTACTCTGATAATTTCTCTGCCAGTGAGAAATCCTCGCCTCACCTGCTCATTTCCTGAGTGTTAACCTGATAGATGTTTATTCTGGAGGTATGCTGGATCAGTTACACAATAGGAAAGAAAGAAAAAGAGAAGAAAGATTTCCCCAATAGTAGCACGTAAGGACAATTATTTTTATGTTAGAGACAAAAATTTGTGCTAAAATGATGGAAGTTCTATTTTTGTTCTCCCAAAATATAGGGCAGAAGTTTTTTATTTACTTTTATGATTCTTATTTCATCCCTACTGGACAACTACTGTAAATCACATGCTTTACTTTAGAATCGCTCCTATATAAGGAATAAGGAATATATTACATAAAGAACTTCTCTGAAAATAAAAATACAGAAATGTTTCTCACAGACTTATTTTAGAACTATATTCTTGCACTGGGAGAGTAATTAAGCAAAGAATGCAAGTAAACGGAGGGAAGAATAATCAGAAAGAAATCCTATTGTGTCCTTTTCACTGTGACATCAAGCTCTGATTTATTTTTTTTTTAAGATTTTATTTATTTATTTGTCAGAGAGAGAGAGCATGAGCAGGGGGAGTGGCAGGCAAAGGGAGAGGGAGAAAGAAGCAGGCTCCCCGCCGAGCAGGGAGCCCAATGCGGGGCTTGATCCCAGGACCCTGGGATCACGACCTGAGCTGAAGGCTGACGCTTAACCAACTGAGCACCCTCTAGCTCTGATTTAAAGATGACTGTAGCATCTTTGAGCCGGTCACCCCAGCCTGGTGCCTTCTTTTATAAGTCTGGTAAAGGTCATGGCAGATGCAATGAGTTATGATGAGGTCATACTGGACTTGGTGGGCCCTAAGTCCCGTAATAGTGGCCTCATAAAAGGAGGCACGGATACACTGGGAGAAGGTCATGTGACGGAGGAGTCAGATACTAGAGAGATGCATCTGTAAGCCAAGGAACGCCAAGGACCACCAGCTGTCACCAAAGGCGGGGACAAGCAGGGAACACATCCTCTCCGAAAGCCTCCAGAAGGAGCCAGTCTTGCCAATACCCTGCTTTCAAACTCCTAGCCTCCAGACTTGTGAGACAATAAGTTCAAGTTGTTTAAGTCACACAGTTTGTGGTACTTTTTGTGACAACCTTAGGAAACCAGTAAGAATCCAAATTCTGGAAGCAAAGGACCAAGTAAGGAATATGGAGCTATTTTATCTCCACTAATATACACAGGACACATAAATGGCTGTCTTGGTAAGTTAAAGATGGCCACAATTTTTTTGTACTACTCCTGTTAAGGGGTAGGCTCTCTGTTCCCACCCCCTAAATCTGGGCAGGTTCTGTGAGCCAAAAATATGGCAGGAGTGACAAAGCACCCATTTCCAGGCAACTTCCACTTCCGGTCTTCAGAACACTTGATCTTGGGGTCCTGAGCTACCACGGAAGAAGTCTGAAGCCGCCATGCTAGAGACCCCACATTGAGAGGCCCCAAGACTCACAAGGACAGGGAGGTGCCCTGGCTACCCCGGACGTTCCTGCTCTCCCAAGAATGGCACCCAAGGCCTCAGAGACAAGTCATTTTGTCACGCCCTGACCAAACTGCCCATTCCTCAGCAAAATAAAGGATTGCAGTTTTAAGCTGTCAAGTTTGGAGATGTTTTGTTACACAATAAATATTCGGGGCTATTTATGATGCTCAATCTCTAAAAGTAGAAGCAAAAGATGTTATACCTTAAAAATGAACTAGAGAGGGGTGTCTCAGTCAGTCATGTGTCCAAGTCTTAATTTTGACTCTGGTCATCAATCTCAGGGTCATCAGATGGAGCCCTGTGTCCTGCTCCATGCTCAGCGGGGAGTCTGCTTCTCTCCCTCTGCCTCCCCCTCTCTCTCTGCGCCTCCCCACCCTGCTCGTGTGTGCTCTCTCTCAAATAAATAAATAAATCTTTTTTAAAAAATTAACTAGAGAAAATTCAGGGGGTCAAATTCCCAGTTATAAAATGAGTAAGTCATAGGAATGTAATGTATAGCATGGCGAGGACAGTTAATAAAGTGTATTGTGTATCTGAAAGCAGGTAAGAGAATGAATCTTGAAAGTTCTCAGCACAAGAAAAAAATGTTACTATGTATGGTGACAGACGTTAACTGAACTTCTACGGTGATCATTTTGCAATTTATACAAATACCAAATCATTACATTGTACACCTGAAACTAATGTTATGTCAATTGTACTTCAATAAATAAAAGTTTTTCCATGGGGCACCTGGGTGGCTCAGTCAGTTAAACATCTGCCTTCAGCTCAGGTCATGATCCCAGGGTCCTGGGATCGAGCCCCACATCAGGCTCTCTGTTCAGCGAGCCTCTCCCTCTGCCTGCTGCTCTGCCTACTTGTGCTCTCTCTCTCTCTCTGTCAAATAAATAAATAAAATCTTTTTTAAAAAATTAAAATAAATGTTTTTCCAATAAAAATTTTTAAAAAATAAAAACAAAAGGCTTGGGAAGACCCAAAAAGCGGTACATGCAAGGCCCTAAGATGCATATTTTTGTTTTTGTTTTTGTTTTTTAACGTAAGCTCTATGCCCAATGTGGGGCTTGAACTCACAACCCTCGAGATGAACAGTCATATGCTCTACCAGCTGAGCCAGCCAGGTGCCCCATGATGCGTGGTTTGATAAGGCTGGAATCACACATCCTGGAAGTTGAAGGGAATTTGGGGCCCTCCAGGGCTATTCAGTCTTCAAGCCTCCTCCTGGGTCCAGGGAACAGCTCCCTGTCAGCCTTCCTGAAGTAGCTTCAGCCAAATTATTATGCAAGATAGCACCTACTTGCTATCTCCGAGCAAATCCATGCCTCCTTACCTCTTACAGGTTGGGCAATAATGCTTTATATTTGTTGGTATTACATTTACAAAGGGCTTCCACATACATTAACATTTAACCCAGCCCATTATTCACAGAGGAAGAAACCGGCACTCTTAGATTACAGCCTCTGCCCAGGAGCAGAGCTCCTCATCCATCATGGGGCTGTGTCCTGTTAGTAGGACTTTGCATTGGGAGAGCAAACCCTGAAAAGTAGGGGAAAGACACTAAGAGGGAGTCATCTGAGGGATTCTGAAGGCATTCCTTTTCCTCTACGAAGACCCAAATTTCCACCAGTTTTGGCCATTCAGTGCCCTAAATATGCTATGACCTTCTAGAAGGATGTTTCCATCCATGCAAGAGTCATCGGCTCAAACTAAAATGTGTCATGTGGAAATTGTTGAAGAAGTGATCATTGTAGCAGATAGTCTAATAGTTTGCTATACTAATTCATGCGACGGTTTTAAAGATGTTGTGAAGTTCAGAGTACTGCTATAGGTACTCTGAGGGATAAAATACAGAATAATAAATAAACCCGTCTCCAAAGATCTTACAATGTAGTAGGAGATCCTCCAGTGGGGAGAGGGGAAGATTTTGGAAACAGAGTAGCTACGGGAAGCAAAGAACAGTGATATAAATAAATAACCCTTCATAGAAGCTGGATGTGATAACCACTTGGAGATGTTTATTTAGTTGCATTAGGTGCAGGGAGGTAAGTTGAATATGAAGCAGGTTCTCAGAGGATAGATGAACTGTTTAGTGGCATGTCCTATAGCTAAGATGTTCAGTGGATAATATATAACTGCTCCATGCAGATGACATATGAATTTTTCAAAGCAGATAAGATGGCCCGAGGGCTGTGTTTAAAAGGAAAAAGAACATAAGACGCTGATAAAAGAAACTAAAAAAGACACTAATAAATGGAAAGATATTCTGTGCACATGATTGGAGAAAAAAAGTATTGTTGAGATGTCCCTATGACCCAAACAACCTACAAATTCAATGCAATCCCTTTCAAGATTTCAGTGGCATTTTTCACAGAAATAGACCAAACAGCTCTAAAATTTGTATGGAACCACAAAAGACCTCATATAGCCAAAGCGATCTTGAGAAACAAGAACCAAGCTGGAAGCACAGTGCTCCCTGATTTGAAAGTACATGACAAAGCTATAGTAATTAAAATCATCTGGTATTGGCATAAAACAGACACATAGGTCAGTGGAAGAGAATACTGAGCCCAGAAATAAACCCACAACTATATGATCAATTAGTTTACAACAAAGGCGCCAAGAATATACACTGGGGAAAGGACAGGCCCTTTAATAAGTGGTGCTGGAAAAGCTGGACAGCACAGACAAAAGAATAAAGAATAAAACCTGACCACTGTCTTAAAATACACAGAAAAATTAACTCAAAATGGATTAGAATTGAACATAAGACCAGACACCATAAAACTCCTAGAAGAAAAACAAAGGTGCTAATAAGCTCCTTGACATCAGTCTTCACAATGATTTTTTAATCTGATACCAAAAGCAAAAATAAACTACTGGGACTACATCAAGCTAAAAAGCTTCTATGCAGCAAAGTAAACTACCAACAACAACAACAAAAAGGCAACCTACTGAATGGGAGAAAGTAACTGCAAATTATATATCTGATTAGGGGTTAATATCCAAAATATATAAAGAACTCATACAACTCAATTGTAAAAAAAAAAAAAATCCAATTAAAAAATAGGCAGAGGAGCATCTGCCTTCGGCTCAGGTCATGATCCCAGGGTCCTGGGATCGAGCCCGGCATCGGGCTCTCTGCTCGGCCGGGAGCCTGCTTCTCCCTCTCCCACTCCCCCTGCTTGTGTTCCCTCTCTAGTTGTCTCTCTCTCTCTCTGTCAAATAAATAAAATAAAACCTTTAAAAAAAAAAATAGGCAGAGGATCTGAATAGACATTTTTCCAAAGAAGACATACATACGGCCTACAGGTAGATGAAAAGATGTTCAACAGCACTCATCACCAGGAGAATGCAAACTAAAACCACAGTGAGATATCATCTCACACCTGTTAGAATTATTATCAAATAGACAAGTGTGTTAGAGAGGATGTGGAGAAAAGGGACCCCTTTTGTACTGTTAGTGAGAAGGTAAACTGGTGCAGCCACTGTGGAAAACACTATAGAAGTTTCTAAAAAAAAAATTAAAAATAGAACTATCATATAATCAGCAATTCCACTTGAGTATTTATCCAAAGAAAATAAAAACACTAACTCAAAAATATATATGCACCCCCATGTTCACTGCAACATTATTTACAACAGCCAAGATATGACAACAACCTAAGTGTCCATTGACAAGTGAGTGGATAAATATCATAAATATATAATGGAATATTATTTGGTCATAAAAATGAATGAAATCTTGGCATTTGTGACAACACAGATGGACCCTGAGGGCATTATGCTCAGTGAAATAAGTCAGACAGAGAAAGACAAATACTATATGATCTCACCCATATGTAGAATCTTTTAAAAACAAAACAAAACAAAAAAACAAGCTCATAGAAAGGGGAACCCTCCTACACTGTTGGTGGGAATGCAAGCTGGTGCAGCCACTCTGGAAAACTGTATGGAGGTTCCTCAAAAAGTTGAAAATAGAGCTACCATATGATCCAGCAATTGCACTACTGGGTATTTACCCCAAAGATACAAAAGTAGGGATCCGAAGGGGTACGTGCACCCCGATGTTTATAGCAGCAATGTCCACAATAGCCAAACTGTGGAAAGAGCCAAGATGTCCATCGACAGATGAATGGATAAAGAAGATGTGGTATATATATACAATGGAATATTATGCAGCCATCAAAAGGAATGAGATCTTGCCATTTGCAACGACATGGATGGAACTGGAGGGTATTATGTTGAGTGAAATATGTCAAAAAGAGAAAGACATGTATCATATGATCTCACTGATATGAGGAATTCTTAATCACAGGAATCAAACTGAGTGTTGTTGGAGTGGGGGGTGGGGTGGGAGGGATGGGGTGACTGGGTGATAGACACTGGGGAGGGGATGTGCTCTGGTAAGCGCTGTGAATTGTGCAAGACTGTTGAATCTCAGATCTGTACCTCTGAAACAAATAATGCAATATATGTTAAGAAAAAAAAAAAAAAGAAGAAGAGGGTAGCGGGAGGGGAAGAGTGAAGCGGGGGAAATTGGAGGGGTAGACAAACCATGAGAGACGGTGGACTCTGAAAAACAAACGGGGTTCTAGAGGGGAGGGGGGTGGGAGGATGGGTTAGCCAGGTGGTGGGTATTGAGGAGGGCGCGTTCTGCATGGAGCACTGGGTGTTGTGCACAAACAATGAATCATGGAACACTTCATCTAGAACTAATGATGTAATGTATGAGGATTAACATAAGAATAAAAAAAATAATAAAATAAAATAAAAATAAAAAAAATAAAAAAATAAAACAAAAAAAACAAGCTCATAGATAAACAGATTGGTGGTTGCCAGAGGCAGGGGGTGGAGAGTGGGGAAATGAGTGAAGGAGATCAAAAGGTACAAACGTCCAGTCATAAAATCAATGAAGTCATGGGATGTATTACAGAGCATGGTTAACTATGGTAATATGTTGTATTACAGGGGCACCTGGCTGGCTCAATCAGAAGAGCATGTGACTCTTAATCTCAGGGCCATGGGTTCAAGTCCCAGATTAGGTGTAGAGATTAGTTAAATAAACTTTAAAAAAATAATAACACTGTATTGCATATTTGAAAGTTGTTGAAAGAGCACATCTCAAAAGTCTTCATCACAAGAAAAAGAAACTTCCCATAAATATATATGGTGTCAGCTGTTAACTAGACTTATTATGGTGATCATTTCACAATAGATACAAATATCAAATTATGTTGTACACCTGAAATTAATATAACATTTATGTCAATTATGCCTCAATTAAAAAAAGAAGAAGAGCAGTTCAAAATACAGCACATAGAGACCTAGTCCCCTCAACAGCTAGTAGAATTGGATTAAAGAGTTTTGAAGGAGGTAATGTACAAAAAGTCAACTTGTGAGGTTGTGATATAGGAAAATTCTGTATTCTGCACAAATACAGAGAACCTAGGCTATGAGGAGTAGACGGTGAACCATGTCAGAGATCAAAGTAAATCTGATTTCAGTAATATGTTTTAGTTTTGTTACCATGAAACTAATTTTTAAATCTACTTTATTGCGATAGAATCTATCTACAATAAAACAAACGCAATTTAAGTACATTTCAGCAATTCTGATAAATTTATCTAGCTGTGTAATCAGCACCATAATCAAGATATAGAACATTTCATCACTCCAAAAAAGTCCATCCCCCCCCCAGCCCGCCCCAACACCTCAAATAAATGGAACTAGAGAAAATTCAGATCAAAGCAACAAAAAATGATTATGGTTTTGGCAGGGGGGCAAAGAGGTGGATAAGGAAGTTGGGTAGTTGGGGTTCCTGGCTGGCTCAATTCGGAAGAGCATCTGACTCTTGATCTCAGGGTCATAAGTTCAAGCCCCACATTGGGTGTAGAAATTACTTTAAAATCTTAAAAAAAAAAAAACGGGGGGGACACCTGGGTGGCTCAGTCAGTCAAACATCTACCTTTGGCTCAGGTCATGATCTCAGGGTCCTGGGATGGAGCTGCACATGGGCTGGCTCCCTGCTCAGTGGGGAGTCTGCTTCTCCCTCTCCCTGTGCCCCTCCCTCTGCTCATGCTCTCTCTCTCAAATAAATAAATAAAATCATTTTTAAAAAAACTAGGAAGAATTGTTCTTTAAAAAAACAGGGGGAAGGTGGGTAGTTAAGGATACCCCAGTAATTAACCTGCAACTTTGAAATATGCAAGAACCTAATGGGGGTTGGAGAAGGGACTAACCACAGTGCCTTACTTCTACTTCTACTACTATGAATCTCTAGGAAAAAACATCCTCCACAGAAATCACCAAGAATAAGATCACAAAGCACACAAGTTCTGAGGGGGCTTGAGTACCAAAGGAAGAACCTGGCCAACTTCCCTCTTTGTCTACTCACTCAATATCCAAAATGTATTATTATCTCAAGGCTGTAGAGCACTTAGGGAAAGGCTGCTTGTATTAAATTGCCACATAAAGTGAAAACAGACAGAAGTCTTTTACATCATCTGTGACATAAAATAATCTGCCACTTAGCTTCCCTTTGAGTGCAAAGCTTCATAAGTGTCTGAACCATGAACTTTCTGTGACACAAAGAGATAGACAGAGGTTCCCTCACTATATTTATTTATTTATTCATTCATTCATATTTATTTATTTATATTTATATTTATATAAAATCTTGCTCAGCAATATTCTAAATCATAATGGAAAAGTTGGTGAGGCATAAATTCAATCTACCCAGAGGCTGAATCCAGGTGTGACTCTCCCAGGGGTCCTGGTGGCTTTGGAGCCCAGAGGGTGCAGGTGTATATGAAGGAAAAGCCAGACCCCACTGGCCTTACCTCTGGCGAATTCCTATTGCCATTAACTGTTGTAATACTGAATAATTTTCATATTAGCTTAACCAACCAGCTAGACTCTCAAATCCCTGGACAACAGCCAGGGCTGCATTCCATCCCCCACATCAGGGACCCAGCACTGGGCCCACAGTGGGAGCAATAACCAAGCATGGGATGACTGGCGATAGTCAAGCTCTGTTAGCTTTCCAGGAAGAGGCTCAGGGGTCTCAGGGGACAGACACATACAGTAAGACTACAAGGGGGTGACAGTCTAGGATGCTTGTGATGATTAATTTTGTGTGTCCATTTGGCTGGGCCATGGTGCACAGATATTTGGATGTTTTGTAAGAGGGTCTGTGGTGGACTTTGAGCAAGGCAGACTGCCCTCCATAATGTGAGTGGGCCTCCTCAAACCAGCTGATGACTTGAATAAAACAAAAAGACTAACACTAACCTCCCCTGAGCAAGAGGACATTCGGCTAGGAGACGGCCTACAGACTAGAACTGCAGCCCTCTTCCCTTGGTCTCCAGTCTGCCAGCCCATCCTCTAGATCTTGGATTTACCAGCCTCCACAATCACATGAACTAGTTCCTCAAACTGCTCTCTCTCACTCTGTGTACATAGAGCTGATCTTTGAACAACACAGGGGTCAGGGGCACTGACCACCTGCACAGCAGAAAAATCCATGTGTAACTTTTGACTCCCTAAAGCTTAACTACTAATAAACTGTTGTTGACCTTATCAATGACAGTCAATTAATACATATTCTGTATGCTTTATATATTATATACCATATTCTTATAACAAAGTAAACTAGAGAAAAAATATTAAAATCATAAAAATACGTTTACAATACTATACCGTATTTATAGAAAAAATCCACACATAAGGGGGCCTGTGCAGTTCAAACCCATGTTGTTCAAGGGTCCACTGTGTATATATATATTATATATTATATATAATATATATACACACATCTACATGCTCCCACACCCCCAGTGGTTCTGCTTCTCTGGAGAACCCCAATATGCCACGGCAGCTTTCAGGGCAACCTCTGGGAGGTCGCCGGTTTGTGACTTCGCTGCTTACACTCAGGTGGCAGAAGTTTCTCTACCTCTTGACATCTGTGTGCTTCCCATTCATGCCCTAAAAGGGTGGTTAACTTTGCCCTGGAGTTCCCACTTAAGTCCACCTCAAATTCCAATGGCCAGACTGGACGATAAGGCCGGCAGCTGGTCTGATCAGCTTTGGTCAGGATGGCGGAGTCACATGGCACAAAACTCAAGCAGCTGGTCCACATGAACCACTCAAACCATCGCCCTTCTTTCTTGAAACTGGCAAGACGACAGCACCCAGGGATTCCATCAAACGCTCATCTGTTTCTGTGAGGCATTCTGTAGATGTAATTAAAACCTATAAGCAGTTGACTTTCAGTAAGAAAGATGGCCTACATAAGCCTGGGTGGGCCTGATTCAGCTGAAAGGTCTGAAGAGCAGAGCTAAGGCTGCCTTGGAGCAGTAGCAATTTTATGGGTAGATCCTCACTTCAGACAGTGTCTGAGGGTTCCTGTCCGCCCTGCAATCTTGAACCTGCTTGGACAGGCCCCATACTCGCCCATGAGCCAATTCCTTGCAATCAATCTTTTTTTTTTTTTTTTAAGATTTTATTTATTTGCAAGAGAGAGAATGAGAGACAGAGAGCATGAGAGGGAGGAGGGTCAGAGGGAGAAGCAGACTCCCTGCTGAGCAGGGAGCCCGATGCGGAACTCGATCCCAGGACTCCAAGATCATGACCTGAGGCGAAGGCAGTCGCTTAACCAACTGAGCCACCCAGGCGCCCCTGCAATCAATCTCTTAATATGGATCTCCTACTGGCTCCATTTCTCTGGTTGAACCCTGACTGCTACACCTCTCTTTATCTTAACCTCCTTATGCCTCAGTTTCCCATCTGTAAAACAGAGACAACAACAATAGTATCTACTTCACAGGGTTGAAGTAGGGTAACGCAAGTAGAGCTGAGCGCAGTATTGGGCATAGAGTAAGGTCCCCGTAAGTATGAAATATTACCGTCCATGTAACTGTCACTATTGCTAATGAATCCATGCCTTTGGGAAAGAGTTTATACATCAGTGGGGAGGTTGAGAAAAATAATTCTAACAAAGACATTTGTTAAAAATGTAGGTGGACATAAAGTGCACCAAGGATTAAGAAAAGAACTACCCAAGCATGTCTGAGGCATAGTGGAAGGTAGCCTCCACAAGTACATAAGACAGTTGGGCTGAATTCTACATTGCTTCTGCTCTGGGACCATGAGTCTCCTAAAATATGCTTACAGGGCAAAATACTCCCTCTTCTGCAAAAGCTTTTAGCCAAATCAGTGGAGGAGTGTTTCCCAATGGCTAGGATTCCCTTCATGGAAAATCATTCATTTACTCAAATTTTTATTGAGCACCTACTATGTGCTAGGTGCTGTCCTAAGGGCTGAGGAATAAAGAGGTTAAAAAAAAACACTTCTATATGGAGGGACAACAAGTGTCAGATAATAAATAAGCAAATGCCTAATTTCCAAACGTAACAAGGTAATAAAAGAACCTGACAAGAGAATCATGTGAGAGCCCCACATTGGGTGGACCCTATTTTACAGATGAGAAACTGAGGCATAAGGAGGTTAAGATAAAGAGAGGTGTAGCAGCCAGGGTTCAACCAGAGGAAACAGAACCTGTAGGAAATCCGTATTAAGAGATTATTGCAAGGAATTGGCTCATGTGCAAAAAAAAAGAAAGAAAAGAGAGAGAGACAGAGAATCAACTGAAAGAAAAGAGGGATTTGCATTACAAGGTTCCTAAATTTCCAGGAGACCAGGCAGTTAGGTCTTCTGTGGTTAATTCTGACGTCAGCCTCCCCCATCTTTGACATTCCAGTGAGTCCCGCCCTGAGCCAGCAGAGACACCAGAATGAACCTCCTTCTCCCAGGGCAGCAGGTTGGGAGACAAGTTAGAGGTTGATTGGGGACACTATCTCATCATTTTGCTTGTGGTGTTGTTCACCTGAAATGCCATTACTACCAAAATCCAATAACTCAAAACAGAGGATCTCCAAGGTGTTCCATGGACCACACAAATGTTTGTTTTAAATAGCATGGATACAGAGGCTGATGAGAGATTCCCACAGTGGTCGTAAATCCTCCCTATTCCAAGTCAGCTTGCTTCATCATCATCAATAAATGCCCCTCTTACCTTCTAAAGTAAATCTGCACTCATAAGGCATTGTTTTTATATAGTAAGGATCTATAGTATTTCTATTCAAACAATCTACTGCTTTTAAAACATTTGGAAACAACTGCTATCCACTAACGCCACCTTACAATTTTTGAAAACTGAAGTCTGGAGCGGACCTATTTTGAAAGATGGCAAATTGCTACTAAAAATGCATGCACGGGTTACTTGTCATCCTTTATCCAAAAAAGTGCACAGAAGAATTCAGGACTTTTCTTTTTTCCCAAATAATAGTTCTGCTCACACAAAGGATAAATGCACTTTATCCCCTAAATGCGGTTTCCCTGGTGATGGAATTGCTCACATTCAATGCCGTCAGCACTGACCGCTACCTTAAAATTGATCAGCTAATAAAATTCGTTAGGGAAAGGTCTTTGACAGTTGCTGCTTCCATAGTAAAGGCTGTACTCGAATCAAGGTTTCTAATCAGGTATGCACCACATCCATGTGCACCAGGATCAAACCAAACCATCCTGAAGGGAAAGAATACTGAGCCGATATTATTTATAAAGATGGCACTTTCATTAAAGGGCCCTCCCTTGTATGTGTATTAAATAAATATGCAATTACATGGAGAAACATATATTCACACAGCAGGAACCACATAAACACGTATCGGCATATATTATACTCCGGAAGGTTTATTTAAAACTATATTAAATCACACAGGCCCAGTACAGTTTACCCACCCAAGGTAAACCAATGCAACACACACAGCTCTCTCTTCAAAAGGATATGTGCCTGGTGCAAGCTAACAATAGTATAAGGGAAGGATAATTCCTACATGTCAATAAATTACCACTGAAAGCTTAATTAAAACTAAATTTATGCCTCGCACATACCCATTACAATTCGACAGCATGAATGACCTTTTCCCCTATCAAGCTACAGAATCCAGACAGTCTCCCAGTTTAATTAACTGTTGGTTTTTTTTTTTTTTTAAGTCTCAAATGTCACAAATGAAAACATTATTTGGTCAAAGACACAAGAACCTGGGCTCTACCAAGTTTATTCTGTTTCTCAAATATTTGTTATGTCCAAGCCTATACCATATTTGGATTCAGAGAACTTTTTTAGTGGGAACTCTCTTTAGAGAATTTTCAACTCTAATCCAAGGAAGAAAACAGTTAAAATAAGACCCATGGCCACCACACATAGTCCCACACATACACACAAATCCGTGCACGTACACAAACATACACAGGCTCTCATGCTTGCAGACACACCGATCATTTCTTCAGGGGTCACTTTTGGGAAACGGCAATGAATTAAGAAGAAACATCTTGACTTCCCTACTTTATATTCTTCTACTCAATTCATGGGTGTAAGCAGGTGTGTACGCATACACATAGACTACTACAAACATGTATTCTTCAGAAAGCACCCAGCAAACAAGAATTGTATAAAAATCACATTGTGCTTGTACCAATTGAACTTGTGCCCATTTAAATAAACATAAGCCACGTTAAAACCCAAAACACTATAATGTCACTTGCGTTCAAGTTAATACAAGTAAGTGCCATAATTTCAGTCATCATATTCTTAAACATCTGAGGGCTCAAACTGATTTTTAAAAATATTTTAGAACCTATTTATAAAGCAATTCCAGTGGCGCATTTGGAGGCTCGCACCGTCATCATCTTCCCGTTACCCAGCCAGACAGGAATACCCCCAGCCAGTGCTCTCATTGTCAGAGGAAACCCTGTGACTACCTGAATCAGTCCTTGACCGGTCACTATCCAGTGTGTATGGGTAGCAAGCAATCCATGAATGCCTCCACATTCTGTTTCTAAACCACTCTAACTGCTAGAAAACGGGTCCTCAAATCAATTTGTCCAGCCAACGTGCCCACCAGTTGCGCTAGGGCTAGAAGCGGCCAAGATGAAAAGGACATGGCTTTTCGCATAAAAATCCAGTCTGGGTGCCTGGGTGGCACAGTCAGTGAAGTGTCTGACTTCAGCTCAGGTCGTGAACAGTGGGATGGAGCCCCACTGTTGGGCTCTGCACTCAGTGGGGAGTCTGCTTCTCCCTCTGTCCCTCCCCCCTCCTCACTTGCGCTCATGCACACACATGCGCTCTCTCTCTCGCTCAAATAAATAAAAAAATCTTTAAAAGAAAATCCAGTCTGACACATAGTAGGTGCTCAGAACTTGTGGAATAGGTGGAGGAGGGACGGAGTGAGCAAGCTCACAACCAAGGGCAGTGTTAGATATCTAAGAAATACAGCTCTGGCCGCTAATGGGAGGCACGTAATTTTAAATTTTCTAGCAGGCACACTTAAAAGGGTTAAAAAAAAAAAAAAGAATCAGGTAAAGTGAATTTTAGTATATTTAATTTCACCGAACCTAGAAAATATTTTCATTTCTACAAGCAAGGAGTACTAAAACATCACTAATGAAATATTTTACCTTTTTTGGTACTACTTTGAAATCTAGTGTGCATTTTACATTCACAGTACATCTAGATGTACAGTTCAACTTTTTTTTTTTTTTTTTAAGATTTTATTTATTTGCGAGAGAGAGAATGAGAGACAGAGAGCATGAGAGGGAGGAGGGTCAGAGGGAGAGGCAGACTCCCTGCTGAGCAGGGAGCCCGATGCGGGACTCGATCCCGGGACTCCAGGATCATGACCTGAGCCGAAGGCAGTCGCTTAACCAACTGAGCCACCCAGGCGCCCATAGATGTACAGTTCAGATTAGCACATTTCAAGAGCTCATTAGCCCCGTGTAAGTGGTGACTCCCCTAGAGAAGAACGCACGGGACAGAGTATTTCCATCATGGCAGAAAGTTCTACTTGGGCAACATACCTCCCAACAGAGGGAGGCAGTAAGTACATGGTGGGGATGAGCAGGCATGCTGAGGGCAGGTCATAGAGATGGACAGACTATGGAAGGCCTCGCTTGCCATGCCGAAGAGTACAATCTTTATTCGCTGGACGGCAAGGAGTAAGATGGTGATAGGACAAAAAAAAAAAAAAAAGTCAGTGGTGATCAATGGTTTAAAAAACACAGATTCACAGGCTAGAATCAATCCATGATGAATACTCTTCCAATTCAAGATAAAATATTAATAACAGGGAAAATTTAGTATGTTTTTCATAAAACTAAATTTATTCAGTGCAATGAGTGGCTCTTTATTCAGAGATTATATGCCTTGGAGGTGGCAGGGGAGGGGGGCATTAAATGTGCTTTTCTGAGATGGTAGTAACCACAGACTGTCACTATGCTTTCAAAATGCCCTTGCTGGTCAAATTTTAATAGTTGCAACATCATGCTGCTCCCAAAATTCTACTTCTAAATTTTAGTTTGCAAGTAAAATCCAAAATTCTGGAACCACCAAGTTTTAAACAATTCCTGGACTTTATTAAGAGGGACATAGGGTCCAATGTGCACATATTATTCCGTATCCTGATTTTCTTATTTCCCACACAATTCATGTAGTCATAATGCTGACATGTGACTTTTTTTTGCTCCACACCCAATGTGGGGCTTGAACTCAGGACCCAGATCAAGAGTCACATGCTCTACCGACTGAGCCAGCCAGGCGCCCCTCTTACACATGACTTTTATCTTAAGCTGCTACACAGTAATTCAGTATCTGATGTGAATTATTGTTTGTTTAGTTATTTCTGTGATGTTTTGTGTTGAATCTATTGCTTTATTAGTATGAATAGCTTTACCCAAATTAACTGTCTTCCTCCAACCCCAATTCCACGGACTAGTTCCTCAGAATATAGTTCTCAACAGGGAATTTATGGGTAAATGGCAATGAACAGCTTTGTGTTTAATTCTTATTATAGATCACCAGGCTGTAGCAAAAAGACAATATGCAGCAAGACCAGTATTTCTTAACACCCTCCTATAATGGGCCATAATTATTTCTGATAATGTGATAGAAAAAGTAGCCCTAATTTTCATTTCTTGAATTGCTAACAAGGATAGGCCTGTTGTTTCAAATTCCCTATATTCATCTCTCCTAACCACTTCTAGTGAGGACTTTGGGTACTGACCTTTGAGATCTCAATTCTTTATATTTTGGGTGATAACCATTTAATCTTTAAAGCTGTCCCATTATCTTCACCCACGCTATGGAATTTCATTTAATATTTGTTCTATTGCCTCTGGCCGGGCTATTTTTCTTTCCCCCCTCCCCCTTCAGATATTCAGGTACATCTGTCTTGTGTATAACAATTTTCCTCATTGCTTCAGTGGTCCTAAGTTTATCTTCCCTATACAGCTGGGTTAAAAATGCTATTCCATTTTCCTCTAGTTATTTTATAGATAAATACAGTGGAATCCAAAGCCAAGGCCTTTATACTCTGAAATTAATATACTTTTAAAACTGCAGAACTTCCTGGTATGAGTGAAATTTTCTCAGATTGTTCCCAAGGTGGATCTGTCCCCATCGTAAAATGACAGATGTCATCAAACAGCTAGCATTCTCCAATCAGGAGTGAAGCTGGACAAGATATCTGAGAATCTGAACTTTTAACTCTTCCCTCAGAGGTGTTCAGCGCCCCACAATTCTCTCAACTGTCAATGTTGATACTTACGTCTAAACAAGCTCACTTAAAATTAGATTTCAGCAAGAAAGATTATCAGTAGACAAAAGCAACAGCCTGAAGAAATAAACGATTGCCCAGGAATATAAAAATCAAATCACTATATACCTATGGAGGCATCTTACCTATTTTCCATATAATGAAATTTCTCGGGGAAATTTCAAATAATTGCCCCTCATGGGTGGAAAATGGAGAGAAAACAAGAGGATAAAGAAAAAAGAGCATTTGTGTAATTGTTGACAAAATTTAGATCATACTATGTAAGTTTTACTTATCTATACATGTGACATACACAAAAAATAACCCAGAAGTCAATTCACTGAAAGCTTACATATTGTTATCTGAAAGGAGGTAGGATTATGGGTACTTCTGATTTTCTTCTTTTGACTTCTTATGCAATATATACTTCATTATATACTTTACATAATTATTTTTATATGCATATGCTTCAAGAACATACTTCTATTTTAAAAACTTCTTAAAAATGGAGGAAGAAAAGATCTGGGCATTAAATTGCATCATGTGCTACTGAAAATTAAGCTAAGTCACCTCAACTTTTATTGAGGTCACAGCTCATTCAATGCAAGCACCTCCACTTTTTTTCATATACTCCAGGCTTCCTAGCACCACTTGTGAGAGTAAGTCTATCAGAGATTCATTATCATAGAAGAGAATTCTCAAAATACCAGGAACTTTCAACCTGCCTTTTTTCTTTTTTTCTTCTTTTTAAGGTGGTCATCTCTAACATACTTGCAAAAGTATCTGCAGTGAGGTTTACATAAAAGCGACTATGATAGTGTTGTGGTCAAGTTGTTGGGTTTTTTTTAAGTCCTTATTTGTTAGATAAATATGAAAGCATTTACTGGCAATGATAAAATGATATATTTATGATTTCCTTGAAATACTCCAGAAAAAAAAAAAAAAGTGGTAGAGGGAAAACAGATGAACAAGAACAAGAGAAAGTTGGAATTGCTGTTACTGGGTGATGGGAACCATTATTCTGTTCTACTTTGGGTACAAAGTGTTTCTCTAATACAGTTTTTTTTACGATGCTATGAAAACTGAAAAATATATACAAGTGCACAACCATTCCTCATATCATCCAGTGTGTCAAAGTTAAGCTCAGAGCGAAACACCATTAAAAAAAAAAAAAATCAGGGTGACTATATCAAAGGCAGCATTTGACTCTGTATCTTCTCTTTATTAGGCAAGACAGAGTACAGGCATGTGTAAATCTATCAGGAAAAATAGGTCTTTCATATGCATCTACAGATTTGATTCAGAAGATTTCAGATTTTCAGTCCTGGGCCAGAGTCAGACCAAGATAGCAGGCTGACCCAGCACTACTTGGCTCGTGACATTCAGAAAACAAAACAAGATGCGTGCTGGCTTGAGCAACAAGACCCTACGCTAGGAGGTCCATTGTGCTGCTCACCACGAGCCAGGGCCCCGCTGCTTCCCTCAGAGGATGGGCTGGTCCGCCCTCAAGCCAGCTGCAGGGCCAAAGGCCTCAACACAAGGTAGGCACCCAAGACCACTATCATTTATTTCATATAGTCCATTCCCAGGAACAGTTGCAAAAGATGATATGAACACGAAGGAAGTGGGATTCCCAAACTGATGACTTCCCAGTGGGTCAAAAGTAAAAACAAAGCATAGTCCTACATAGGTTCATAAGGCACTCACAGCTGAAAGGCTTTCAAGTGCACAATCACAATGAGCCTCAAATCTCCCTTGAGAGGAGGGGAGGGCCTGGGTTATTTCCAGTCTACAGATGCAGAAACTCCTCCGATTCAAAGCTTGGAAAGACTTGCTTCCAAAGAACAGAGTCTTCTGACTCGAAGGACAGTGCTCCTTCACTCCCCAGCACTCTGCTGAGAGTGCTCTGTGATGGGAAGACCAAGGGAGGCACCTCATGAGTGAGGCAAGGCAGAAAAAGGTCTCACACGTCCTGAGTTTCCAAACCACCTCAATTATTTCCTGGCTACCCATGACCATGTACTGTCTATTCTTTGCCATGACCATGGAGACCGAATGACTCTACCTCTACTTGCACCCATGTGTCTGTAGGCTGGATTTCCCTGCTTTCTAAGCTCTCACAGGTCTCCTCAATGCGTCCCTTCACCTCACCTCACACAGAAACAAATTATTTTTTCTGTAACCAGGAGGCAACACTGTCATGGCTGGGAGGCTGGCTGCTGGCCATCTCTCTTCTTAATCAAGATGGTACAAGGGAAGGGAAGCTGGCAGCACAGTGGTAGCAGCCCTCAGCGCCCAGGGACCACTCAACCTAGTAGGAGAGCAAAGCCTACCTCTCTGACTTCGTGAAGCTGGCCGGGATACTGACTCTTGGCTCTTCGGGCAGCTGCAGGCGACTTGTGATGCGTGATTGTGACAACACCGGGGGCCCCCGTGCCGAGGTGTCTCTGGCTACAGGGAGACGCAGGATTGGGCGTTCCATGGGGGAGCAAAGTGAGACTGCGGCTTCGGGAACTTGGAGTCGTCTAGAATAAGCAACAGGTGTCAAAACTCAGCAACCGACCTGCAGAACACAGCTAAGGGTTGGCTTCCATTTATTTGGGACCCCTTCGCTTAATCTTTCCCCTTTGTCTATTTAGAGGGATGAAGGGATGGGGGAGGTACAGAAACACTACATGGCCCAAATCCCACACTCACTTAAGAGACAATGTCCGTTAACTATGCTCTGTGTTTCCTGCCCTACTCTATTAGCCATGAGAGGCTACTGAGTCCCCCCAAATGCCACAGACTCTTACGGATCTGTGCCTCTGCATAAATTAGCTCCTCTACCTAGAATGTTCTTCCCCTCACGCTGGCAAACTTCAGCTGAGTCTTAAGACTCAGTTCAGTTTCCTGATGTGTGAATCATCTCCCTGTCTGCCTCAGCCTCCCTGCTGCTCCTATTCCACTACAGCGAGATTATATTCGTTGTACAGCTTACCTTCCTAAGAGATTTTTCCGAACTCATCTTTATATCCCTAAGACCTGGCACATCATGATTGTCTAGTTTATTAGGTACTTAATAAATGTCCGCTGCATAACTGAAAGTCCTCAGTTACCAACCAATTAATCCCCATTTGTTAGTGTACTGCTCGTATTTCATCCTAGAAGAATATATAATCCCAGTAACAATTTAGTATAGGATAAAGATGGCATTTCAACCTAGTGCAGATGAATTTTTTCAGTAACTGGTGTTGGGATGACTGGGCAGCCATCTGGAAAACAAAGTTGGATTCATCTCACAGATCATAGACCCCAAATCGATCAAAGATAGTAAGAAAAAAAAAAGCACAAGAAAACATGTAGCCTTGGGGTAGGGAAAGCCCAACACCTCAAAATCCAAAAGCCATAAAAGAAAAGCTCAACAAATTTGATTACCTAAAAATTTAAAACTTCTGCACAGGAAAAAACTTTAAAAACCCACTACCACAGGGGTGCCCGGCTGGCTCAGATGGAGGAGTATGTGACTCTTGATCTTGGGGTCATGGGTTCAAGCCCCATGTTGGGTGTAGAGATTACTAAAAATAAATAAATAAATAAATAAATAAACAAATAAATAAATAAACAAACTTAAAAAAAAAAAAAACCCACTTCCACCACCAACAAAGCCAAACAATAAATTAGGAAAAATATTTTCAACTTGTTTCAAAAGGCTCATCATGCTTGAAATGTTGGCATTCATATTAATTACAGATGTAATTCTATTTATCTTACTGTAACTCCGAAAATTGTAGTATTGTTGTCATGGAAATGTACGTTATTCATAATTAGGAATGGAAATCCTAGGGATTAACAAGAAACAGCAAACTATTAAAATGGGGCAAGACAGGAACACTGATCATTCACAAAAACAGATGAAGTCCTTAAACCATATGAAAACACATTCAACTGTCTTCATTAAATGTAAATTCAAGCCACATTTAGATACCATCTGTGGCCCATCAGATTGACAAAAAGCCAAAAGTCTGAGTACACTATCTGTTGACAGGATCACAGAGGAATAGGTTTGTGGCAGTGTAAGGTGACAACCCCCCCCCCCCCCCCCCCCCGCCAAGGAGGGCAATCTGGCAGTGCGTGTTGCAGTTACAAAGGCACTTTCTTGTGACCCACAATGTCCTGCTTGGGAATATATCCTCCAGTACACCTGCTCCCAGGGAAAAATGGCAGAGGTACCCACCACGAGCCACCGAAGAAGGATGTTAAATGGCAGAAGATGGGAAACAACCCAAAGGCCCATCAGTAAATAATGGTACACCCATGTAACCTAACACCACTAAAGCTGTGTAAGAATAACGAGAAAGGGCTCTATGAGTTGCTCTGTAAAAAAAAATCTCTAGAGAAGTGAAAAGAAAGCAAGGTGCAGAACTGTCACATAGTATGCAAAGTTCTGCATCAAAATGTGAAAAATGAGTATTTTCATTGTTAGTCACTCACAATTATTTGTTTCTTTTTTAAAGATTTTTAATTTATTTATTTGAGAGAGAGCACGAGTGGGGAGGAGTGGCAGAGGGAGAGGGAGAAGCAAACTCTCCACTGAGCAGGGAGACTGACGTAGGGCTCAATTCAGGTCCCTGAGATCATGACCTGAGCCAAAGGCAGATGCCTAACCAACCATGCCACCGAGGCACCCCTAAAATTATTTGTTTAAACCAGAAAAATATTCCAGAAGAAGACCCACAAAACTAAAAAAGTGGCTACTTGTGAAGAAGCAGAGAATAAAAGAGGAACAGAGAGGAAGGGAGTTTTTTGTTTTTTTGGGGGGGGGGGGGGTTGCCCAAAGGGTTTTTTATGTTCTTTCATTTTGAACCATGTGAACGTATCACTTAGCCAAAATTTGTTCAATTCTACATAAAATTTCCATTCTAAATGTTCCTATCCTTCACTCCAGCTTGGGAGAAGGCAGTTACAGGATATGTTGACTCAGGCCACCTTCTGAATTTCAGGGATCAAATATTTACTGAACACCTACTGCGTGCCAAGGAGAATATGTACTGTATGGTCTCAAGGAGAAACAGGAGAAGTACAAGACAGTCTTTCAGCATAGATGCTTATAATATTGCTGAGGATAGAAGATACACAGAGACAGAAACACATATATGCACGCGCATACACATGGAGTAAGAAAGTGCAGAGCAAGGTGTTAATTTGGCAATACAGCCAGAAAATGCCAAAGAAGTGAGGAAGAGCAAGATCTGCTAGAGCTGACCTCATCACTGCAGGCTGCTCTGAGAGTGAAGGACCTGAAGCCTGCGCAGGACTGGGGGAGATACAGAGATAGGCAGCCGAGTACAAATCAACCCCGACAGTCAGCACCTTCAAAGCGGTCTTAGCCTCAGGCCTCGGGTAATAGTCAACAGCTCTCAAAGCTGTTAAATGTTAACGATCTGTAATTGTCAAGGCTCGGAGGGGTTGGGAGTGGGGTGTGAGGCAGGGTAGAAGTCAGAACATTCTATTGCCCTACAACATCAGAGGAGCCTGTAAGCGTTCTCTGGATTGAACTTCCGAGATAATTAATAGGAAGACAAAGCCTGAAAGCAGTGTGTTGCTTTTAAATAACCTTATATATAGGCAACTGGAGAATTTTTCGTCTAAGAATTGCATATACCTTGATCACAATGAAATACATCTACTTTCTGCTTCAATGTTTTCACTTGGAGTGTGGAGGATGAAAGAAGCTATTTCTTTAATCCTTTAATGACAGTGAATTTGCCTAAGCATTAAGAGTCTACTGAAGGGCGCCTGGGTGGCTCAGTTGGTTGAGCAACTGCCTTCAGCTCAGGTCACGATCCTGGAGTCCCGGGATCGAGTCCCACATCGGGCTCCCTGCTCGGCGGGGGGTCTGCTTCTCCTTCTGACCCTCTTCCCTCTTGTGCTCTCTGTCTCTCATTCTCTCTCTCTCAAATAAATAAATAAATTCTTTAAAAAAAAATAGTCTTAAGTCTTTCTTAAAAAAAAAAAAAAAAGAAAGAGTCTACTGAAAAACATTTTGATTGTTTGGGAGGCTTATTCCAACCCAAGAAAAGGCAGCTTTTTCACTGGGCTTTTAAGACACACAGCCAAGGTTCCCTCCCCCAGCTGTACCAGGTTCTAGCTGTGCTGACTTCATTTGAGTTATTTAAGCTTTCTTATTAAGCATCAATTACCTAATCTTTAAAAAAGGAATAATAATATTGACCCTTAAAAGCCATCATGAAGATTAAATTAGATCGTGCACATAAAACGCTTAGCACAGTAGGAAACTGTGTGGCCAAAGTTTGTTTCTTTCCCTCTATCACTTAAAACTTGATCGATGAAGGCCTTATTGATTTTTCAAATGTTAAGAAGTCACTTAGTTCAAAATCATAAGCAGTGACTGACCTCCTCCTCATTTATTTATTTATTCATTTATTTTTACAGGATCAAAGTGGTGATGAAGTCCAAAATATAATTAAATACTTACTGGAGAGCCTATATGGTCAGCCATTACATTGCAAGATTATAGGGGGAGAAAACAATTCTAGATGCTGAGTAGAATGAGAACGCATTTGAAATCAGAGAGGAAGACAACTCTGGCGAAGAGGCACCTTAGCTTGGAGCACTACCACTGTAAATGGTAATAAATCAAGAAAACTCGCCCAGGAGCCCAATTATTCCACTGTGAGTGTCTAACCTCATGATTATTACTTAATGGCTGTCACTTGAATTCACAAGCAGTAAATTTGAGTTGAGAACCTTTAATTTCCCATTAACTATGGGACTCTCACGGCTTAATTCACACCAGTGCCTCCTCTCAGGGTAAATATGAACAAAAAGCCTCACTCTTGGTACACTCCGTAGGTCATCAGGCTCCAGGAGAGAAAAAGGGAGACCAGCCAGCAAACTACAACCACTAGGAACGAGAAGGCTCTCTTTCCGCAGGCGGCCTGTCTAAAATTCCCAGGTTGTGTTTTTTAAATTGTGTTTAGCTATCACACCACTCATCCCCGCTACTATTTTATAACAAAACATTATCCAGAGTTTGAGGAACAACAGGGCAGGTTTTTACTCCAAATATTTATGTCAGGGAGGGTAACTAGAAATGTCAAGTGCGCCATCTGTGAAAAACTCGGAGTCAAGAGTAACTGTTTCTCTCCGGGAATAAGATTCACCCTTTACCTAAGAGAATCAGCCCTTGTGTCCCCTCTACCAAACAGCGCCGGCCTGACAAAGAAGAGAAAGGGGTCCCAGGTGAGACAGAGTGCTGATGCTCAGACCCTGCCCAGACATTCAACATGCGGTAGGGTTTCTTGGTATTTACAACCTCTTGGTTTCTCCTACTTACTTCCCCAGATCCCTGAAATGTCCCAAGTTTGCAAGGAAGACACGTACACATACTCTGTACTTACTGGCTAAAACGGGCATGAAGGAGAGGCATGACTGAAAAGAGGGAGAATGCACCTGAAAGAATACATCCAGGCAGGGAAATCAAGCAAGGAGCCGAGAGATACGGTCCAGTCTGGGAAGCTTACAGCAGAATCACTGGACTATCCAGAGGCTGTGGGCAGGGAGTGCTTAAGAGTCCATGGCCTGGGTTCAGGTATGAGCTCTAGCATTCATGAGCTGGGTGGCCTAGTAAAGTGGCATGGGGTTCTCACTTCTGGAATTCTATTTTTTTTTTTCCACTTCTAAAATTTTACTATTACCTACCTCACTGGATGGTTGGAGAATGAAAGGAGAAGAGGTAAGTAGGGCACAGGTCATGTACTTAGCATGAAGTGTCACCATTATCATTTGTAAATTAAAATTAGGCCTTCAGGCACCAATATAGATGAAGGATTGTTAAGTGGTCCCAGAGTCAAATATATGGACTTAAAGACTGTTTTCATCAACACTGCCTTAAACAGACACAGTTTTACCACTTCCTTAAATTTAATAAAAAAAAATTAAAAAAATAAAGAGTAATCATCCTAATTACTAAAAAAAAAAACCAGTATGCTTCAGAGAAAAATACACTTAAAATATGATTTCACATTTTAAAAAATACATCTATTATAGAACTTAACATGTCTGTAGATAATGCCAATGCTACATGGGTACTAAAAGTAAAGAATTAGTTTAAATAAGTAATAGGCGATTTTCCACTAATATTTTGGAATAAAACAGAACCTCACATTGTAAAGATCACCTGCTGGTCCTAAAACCCTCTAAAAACATATATCAGAAGTTGATAATTAGGCTTGCTGAAGCTGAAATTTAAAAGCTTTTAAAGGAATAAGGGGGGAAATAGCTTATATATACATTTGTGGCAACCACTTCTATAGAAAATTTTTCTGATGGAAAAAAAAATCGCTGAGAGTCAATTAATTATAACAGCATTCAAATGACATTTAATTTGGAGCCTATTTTCCTCACTTTGAATTCCTTCATAGTGAAGGGGAAAAAAGACACCATATTTCAGAATAAATAGCCCAAGGGAGACAAAAAACCAAACTAGTCTGGTTGCATTTTTTTTAAAGATTTTATTTATTTATTTGAGAGAGAGACAGAGAGAGCACAAGCAGGGGGAGGGGCAGAGGGAGAGGGAGAAGAAGGTTCTCCGCTGAGCGGGGAACAGATGCGGGGCTTGATCCCAGGACCCTGGGATCATGACCTGAGCCAAAAGCAGATGCTTAACTTACTGAGCCACCCAAGCGCCCAGCATTTTTTTGTTTTGTTTTGTTTTTCTTTCAGAGAGAAAGCACCTGCAGAGGGAGGAGCAGAGGGAGAGGGAGAGAGAATCTCAAGTGGACTCTAGGCTGAGTGCTCAATCCCATGACCCTGAGAGATCATAACCAAGCCAAAACCAAGAGTTGGATACTCAACCAACTACACCACCCAGGCACCCTGGTTGCATATTTTGAAAAACAAATTCAACCAACTAAAGCCTTTCATTACATTCCTCTCTCTTCCTCCAAAAAAGAAAAAAATTAATGTACCATTTTTCTAAATATGTGAAAGCTAAACATAAGAATTGTGATTTATTCCTTTTCTTCCAAAAGTAAGCATACTTCCATCAACAAAAAAGGAAAAGCCTAACAGTTTTTAAAATAGTACAATTCAGGACCTTAAAATTATTCAGAATTTCGTTTTCCGGTTAGTCAATATCTCAGTGAAAATGAAGGGTGTTATTTATTTTTTTTAAGTAGGCTCCACATCCAACATGGGTCTTGAACTCATGACCCTAAGATCAAGAGTCACCTGCTCTACTTACTGAGCCAGCCACACCAAGAATTTATGGTGTTTTTTAAATTAATCTACTCCACTATTTTGCTTAATAATGAGTAAGGGACAGGTGGGGCTAGGTAGAAAGAGATAGGTAGGGGTCTACGGGATCAGGCTCACAAAGATCCAAAAATGCGGAGGTGTAAGGAAACCAGAGATAAGGGAACAAATGGACCATCCTGTCCTAGGGGTCAGAGGTGGGGTCTTGTTATAACAGCTACTTGTGACCAACAAAGAATTACAGGACCCTAAAAAGTAAACCATTAAAGGTGTTATCACTTAATCAATAGAGATGTTAAAAGGACTTAAGTTCCCTGGTTAGCTTTCTATAAAAGACCAACCCTAAAGGCCCCCACTGGCAACCCTGTCGGGACCTCTCTCACTCCTGAGAGCTTTTTCTGTATCCTCACTTAATGAAACTCTATGGTTTTACTCACTTTCCATTGTCCGTGAGATTCATTCGACTCTGTAAGACAAGAACCTCACTCTCCTGCTTCAATAGCTGTATATGAACTTTTGCATTTGCTTTGCTTTTGATTTCGTTTTTTAATATTCTGTTATCCTAAGTTTACAACAGGTCCAAAGTAGAAATAAAAGGTTTTAAAACTGGGTTATTTTCCAAGTTCATTCCCATGATTAACTTTTCAAAAATTATACTTCGCTTGCTCTACTTTTCCAAATTCCTGTCTTCTTGCAGAAATAAAAGTTTAAACCTTCAGTTACCAAGTCTAGGGAAGTCTAGGGAATTTCTTCCATTTTCTTTTTTTTTTTTTTCTTAAGATTTTATTTATTTATTTGAGAGAGATAGAGCGAGATCATGAGCAAGGTCGGGGAAAGGTAGAGGGAGAAGCAGATTCCCCGCTGAGCAGAGGGCCCAATGCAGGACTTGATCCCAGGACTCTGGGATCGTGACCCAAGCCGAAGGCAGATGCCTAACAGACTGAGACACCCAGGTGCCCCATTTCTTCCATTTTCATCTGCAAATCCTTAATATATCATAAACATTTCCCACTAACTTTATGCCAATACCCTCTCTTAAAGCACACAAACATGAGCCACAGTGTGCAAAGGGAAAAGAATGGTTTTCCCCAGAGAGGCAGTCTCTAGCCTGCTTCTAATCATACCTCCGTGAACCTGTGATTATAACTGCAAATGCCAGATCTTTGAAAAACAGCGCAAGAAAATGCATGTATTTCCATTTCCTGCAAGTAGAGGAAAAGAAAACTTGACATTTTTAAGTTTGCCTTGTCTCTCAACATTTTCAGCCCCCAAAGCAATTTTCTAACAGCTAATCCAACCACTCCAGAATCTCTGACCATGCTCTGGCCCAGCCTCCATCTAGATCAAGCTTCCAGGTCTCATGCACTTGGCCCCTTACCACACTCCACCCTTCTCCCCACCCCCTCACATCGCCAGCTCTCACCATGTTCCAGATACCTACCCAGAAGTAGGTATGTGCAACTTCAAAACCTTCTACACATTGGCCTTCCTTTCAGCTACCCTCTACATCCTTTGTTTGGGAGCTTGCCATTCAAGGACCAAGACTCCTTTTGGATGCTTTCTTCTGAAAACATGAAAATTCTCTCTACTGACCAAGCCCAATTCTCACCTTTTCTCATGCTGTGAAACTATAGAATTTTAGAAAAGGAAAAAAACCCTCAGTCTAGTCTTCTTTTTACAGATCTAAAAACAGCCTTAAAAAGATAACATTACAAGGGGTGCCTGGGTGGCTCAGTCGGTTAAGCGTCTGCCTTCAGCTTAGATCATGATCCCAGGGTCCTGGGATGGAGCCCCGCATTGGGCTCCCTGCTTGGTGGGAAGCCTGCTTCTCCCTCTGCCTGCCGCTCCCCCTGCTTATGCTCTCTCTCTCTGTCAAATAATAAAATCTTAAAAAAAAACAAAACATTACAAGCGTCATTCAAAATTCAACTAAAAAAGACTGATTCAAGTCTCAGCCTCTCCAGGTGGCCTTTCTCAATTACACGAGGTTCTAGTTATTTAAATAGTGCTTCACACAAAGTTTGACGTTAATATATTTGATAGCAGGAAAGCAGATCTCCATTATACATTTCTACTTATCTAACACTTCAACCCACTCACCTATCATCATAAAAATACATGCACAACACTCCTTTGAAAGCAGGATAATTGTGTACTATATTCTCTTGGAATTACAGATCCTCAAAGAGATAATTTTATTTTATATATGTTGTTTGCAAATAACAAGAAACCAAAACTTTTTAATGCCAAATTGCCATGTTAATTAAAAAAAAAACTTTCTGGGGGCGCCTGGGTGGCTCAGGCATTAAGCATCTGCCTTCGGCTCAGGTCATGATCCCAGGGTCCTGGGATCGAGCCCTGCATCAGGCTCCCTGCTCCGCGGGAAGCCTGCTTCTCCCTCTCCCACTTCCCCTGCTGTGTTCCTTCTCTCGCTGTGTCTCTCTCTGTCAAATAAATAAATAAAATCTTTTTTAAAAAATTTAAAAAAAAATTTCTGAACAAAGACTAAAAAGTTTTCTTAACTTAATTAGTTATACACCAAAAACGTAGAACACCCATAATACTAATGTACAGATGTCTAGCTTCATTGCTTTTAGTTTTAGAAATAAGAATTCCAATATCATCACTATTTAACATAGTACTGGAGGCACTAGCCAACAAAACAGGACAAGGGAAAAAAAAGGAGAGGTAGGAGGATAGGAAAGGAAGGAATAAAATGTAACTAGCTATAGATGTGATTTTACAAAAGAGAAGATCAGAAAACTCCAGCAGAGTTGTTAGATGAACTTGGAAAAGTCCATAACATTCTTCTATATCAATAATAACTAGGAAATATAGTAGAAAATAAGATATTCACAATAGCAATAAAAACTATAATGTACAGATATTAATCCAATAAGGAATACATAAGAAAAGAAATACATATGAAAAAAATCAGTGAAGAACTGGGAAAACAGATAACACATACCAGGTTAATGAATAAGACAACTTAATATTGTAAAGATGACTGTTCTCCCGAATTATTATATAATTAGTCTAATAAAAATCCCAGTAGGATTTTTTTGAGCAAATCAATAAGTTTATTCTAATATATAAATGGAAGAATAAAGGTTTGTGAGGGCCCAAGTTAATTCTGACAAAGGAGAATCATCCTACCAGATACAAATATTGAACAACAAAGCCACAATGATTAATGATTATAAGGCATTCAGGCAGGAAGAAGCAACTAGACTAAAAGCTGGAAAAGAGGGCATATATAAAAAAAATATGAAAGTTGGCATATTACAGAAGCAGCACAATAAACCAGGAAAGGGAATAAATGATAAGGGGAAAGCAAACATAGCCAACTCTGTAACTTCATGGCATATACAAAGGTAAAAATCTAAATGCAAAAAGTAGAACTACAAAACTAACGAAAGGAAATGTAGGAGAGTATCTATGTAACTCTGAATGTACAAAAGCTTTTCTTATAAGACCAAAAGTACATATCACAAGTTGAACATTTGATGGATTTGACTACATTATAAGGGTTTCTCTTTGACAAGGCCATTTTAGACAAAATTAACAAATGTGTGGGGATTGGAAGAAGACAGATTACTATCTAGAATATAAAAGGAGTCCCTACAAATAAAAACCAGAAAACACTCTAAAAAATGGACAAAGGATAAGTATAGGCAATACAGAAAAAAAAAAAAAAAAAAAAAAAGATGAACGGCTAACAAGAATATCAAGGTAACCAGAGAAATACAAATTAAAATAACTAGATTTTATCCCCACCAGATTTACCAAAATTCAAGAGTAAAACACCACCAAAGAATGGCAAGGATATAAAGATACTGGAACCTCTTGCATTCTAATGGGAAAGCAGACTGGTGCAGCCATCTTGGTAGCAATATAAAAGAATTTAATGAAAATATATGCACATTCCTACGATCCTGAAGCTTTCTACTGGGCAGGTACACAACAAACATGCTCACACTCACAGGTATACACAAGGATATATTCAAGGATGTTCACTGTTCACGAGGGTGGGGAGTTTGAGGCAATGTAGGTGTACATTAGTAAGAGTTCATATAAGTTAAATATAGACTGTACATACAATAAATATACATGCATCGGTTAGAAGTAATGACATGGAGATACGTACAGCAACATCGATAGTTTAAAAAGGACGAGATCTGCAGGACGACACAACTGATACAGATTTAAAACACATATATAGGCAAAGACCCATGCAGACCCAAGGAATTGATGCTAACAAAGACGAGGGGGATGGGAGCGGGGGGGGGAAAGGAAGAAAAACAATTATAAGAGTTCTTAAAAAGTTTGTTTTTTTTTAAATAAAAGGCCTTGTTTGAACTGATAAGTTTGCCATAATCCAATAATGCTGGCAATAATTTTAACTGTAAGTATATTTATAGTATCATTTAAATGTGAACTATGTGCCATAAACTGTCTTAATATATACACACTTTAAATCATATAACCCTGTTTATAATCTCATAAGTTAGGTACTATAATTTCCATTTCACAGATGAGGAAAATGAGGCACAGAGAGAATCATATCTTTCCCCAGGTCACGCAGCTAATAAATCTAATAAATCATGGGGCAGGGATTCAAATCCAGGCCAGCTGGTCCCCAAGGCCGTGCTCTTGGCCATAATGCTGCACAGAGTCCCTAGAGGTGATTCACCTGTTCTCTTCAACTGAGGTCTAAAACAGAACAACTCTTGGGGCGCCTGGGTGGCTCAGTCGTTAAGCGTCTGCCTTCGGCTCAGGTCATGATCCCAGGGTCCTGGGATCGAGCCCCACATCGGGCTCCCTGCTCAGCGGGAGGCCTGCTTCTCCCTCTCCCACTCCCTCTGCTTGTGTTCCCTCTCTAGCTGTGTCTCTCTCTGTCAAATAAATAAAATCTTTAAAAAAAATAAAATAAAAAAAATAAAAAAAAATAAAACAGAACAACTCTTTACAGAACACCTTGACTGATAGCTTAGTTAGCATTTTGGGGGGGAAAAAAAGAGTTTTTAATTTCAAAGTCTCGTAGTGCATACCAATTCTCAAATACTTAAACAATAAGCTCATTAAGCCTAAACTACATGAAGCTAATACATCAAATTTTTTAAATGTTTAATTACCCATAATGAGGCCAATGTTTGATGGATAGTACATCTACAGATGTCAAAGATAGGATGCAGTCCCCAACTCTCACAGCACTTACTGTGTTTTATCCACATGTCTCCCTCCATGTCCTACTGTCTCCCCTAGCCTGTGACAGCCCCCAGGCCAGGGCCTGTGACTAACAGCCACTGTGTACTCCATGAAAGTTGATACAGGGCCTCACCCTGCAAATGCTATGTACACAATAAAGACACAGAGCAATGAATCCCCCCAACCTCACCTTCAACAACTGGTTAAACCACTGATCCTTCCCTAAAAATCTAATTTTAAAAACACCAACAATGATTCACTGGTATCTCCTCTCCTTTTCTAAGAGGAAGAGTCCGGAAAAGATACATCACACACAATTATACATAAACACAGAATGTCCAAAAACGAAACCTGGTACATTATCAACCAACACACATTATTGGGAGAAGTCCGTAAGTATTTCTTGGGCACCTACCGTGTACCACGCACCATTCTAAGCAATAGAGATATAAGGCTGAACAAAAAAAACAAATACCCCTGCCTTCAGGGACGTGGCATTCTGGTGAGGCACAGAGACCAAAATAAATAAATTGGGAAAATAAAAACTGTTTTAGATAATGCATAGGATCATATAAAGCAGGAATAATATATATTAATATAAGGAGACAACAAGAGAGATGGGAAGGCTTTCCAGTT
Source organism: Mirounga angustirostris (assembly GCF_029215605.1). Classification (NCBI taxonomy): domain Eukaryota; kingdom Metazoa; phylum Chordata; class Mammalia; order Carnivora; family Phocidae; genus Mirounga; species Mirounga angustirostris. Next base: position 144,370,843 of record NW_026991709.1, read on the forward strand.
TTTCATAAGTGGGGAGAGAAAACCTCATGAGAGGGTGACATTGGATTTAAAGACCTGAATGAAGCCAAGGAGTGAGCTATGCTGACATCTGGGAATAGCATTCTAGGTAGTAACTCAACAGGTGCAAGGGCCCTGGGGTAGAAGTCTATCTGGTATGTCTGAGCAAAGAGGACAGCATGGCCAAATGAGCAAGGCATAAAACAGTAGGAACTGAGGTCAGAGAGGTAACGGACTGGAAAGATGAGCTTCTGAATTAGAAATTACAGACAACTGCTGGGCAAGCCAGAGTACCTGGTATTACCTGGGGCTCATTCAGACATTCAGAATGATGAGCCAATTTGAACAATGGCTTCCAATAAGCTTCCTTCCTCCGGGCCATGTTCAGGTATTAAATTGTTATTTGCATACAATTTACATATGTCTACACAACATATATCATCTCTATTGGATAATTTTCATGGTAAAATTGTATTATTACTGCCCTAAAGATGGGCATTTCATGATTTATTCTATTCTCCTTTTCTTCTCACGTCTCCATATAATCAACCCAGAAGATATTTTATGCCAGAAATGAATCACAGAACAAAAGGAGACTACATGCCAAGGAATTCTATAAATGATCACTTCATAACAGGGGGGAAAAAAGGGCTCTTATTTTATGTGTAAACTTTGTCACCTACCAGTGGGTCAAACCAGTCACAGGGATGAAACGTCCAATGCAATTCTAAGACAGAACATTTCAAGAAGCAAATTTGATTTTCTTACAATCAATAACTAATCTCTGACAGAAGTGCTCCTATCTATTTAGAAGAGATCATTATCTCCTTCCCAAATGCTTGGGCCCAGAAACTTGAAGCTCAAAATGGCTCCTACTTGTGTCTCGAAATGCTTCACACTAAAAAAATTAAACCTCGTCAACATGCCTCAGGTGCATGCAGAATCCTACAGGATCTGTGCAATAAATCCCACTAATTACTTCTTCCAAGCTTGCTATTACTGGTGAGGTTAAGACAGAAATGCAAGATTAGCTAATAACTCAGGGAATCAGTAAACAGCCCCCTACTAACCCACGGCGGGGGGGGGGGGGGGGCGCGTGGGGACAGCCACAGGAGGCTGCAGAAACCTTATAAAGACCATGTATCAGTTAGAAGTTTCCCGAAAATCCTTTATTTGGCCAGAATCTTAGAAGCGATTAGTTTTTGCCTTCCTCTTTTCTGCTGCACTTTTTCTATGTATGTAACACGCATATAGGTATATTGTGCACCTGCAAAACCCCTTCTTAATTCTCCCTAAGGCCCTTCTTGCCAAAGCAGAAATAAACCACAGGTTCACAAGCTTATGCTAACACTACATTAGGCTTATTTTTAAACACGAAGGAATTTAGATTTTGTGTTTTGGATTTTTAAGAATCCAGACAAAAGACTTAATAAGTATACAGAACCAACGAAAAAAACAAAAAAAAATTTTTTTTTCTTACAATTAATTTCTGGATCACAAAGGAAAGAACCTGATTTCACTCTGTTAAAAAAGATAAAACAAGCCCAAGTTGGCATCATTTGCCCCCCAAGACAGCAAACCAGGACATAATTACAGTTTGAACCTATCCTGGGAATGTGACCTTTTCAAAGTCAATCTGAAATTTCCTGATAGGCTTGAGTGAGGTAATCTGTATAATAGAAACCCTGCCTGGCCTAAAACAGTCCTTTTGTTTCTTTTGCTAAGAACTCTTTGCTCCACCCTCCTTCCTGTAAAAACCTTCCAATTTGTCCAATTCCTTGGGGCTCCCCTCTCTTGCTCTCTGGATAGGATGCGGCCTGGTTCATGAACCTCTTAATAAAGCCAATTAGATCTTCAAATGAACAGGCTGAATTTTTTTTTTTTTTTTTAACTCTCAGATGTCTCAATTTCTACCGAAGAATTTACAACAGGGAATCATTAGAAGTATAACTGGTTTGGGTGCCTGGGTGGCTCAGTTGGTTAAGCGGCTGCCTTCAGCTCAGGTCATGATCCCAGGGTCCTGGGATCGAGTCCCACATGGAGCTCCCTGCTGGGCGGAGAGCCTGCTTCTCCCTCTCCCTCTGCCTGCCTCTCTGACTACTTGTGCTCTATATCTCTATCTCTGCCAAATAAATAAATAAAATCTTTAAAAAAAAAAAAAGAAGTATAACTGGTTTAAGGACTAAGCCCCTTGTCATTCCAATCACTGAATTTTACATAACCTGGACCATCAGATGAATATCTGGCAAAGCTGGAAAGCCCAGTGGACTTCCACTGGTGTCAATAATTTCCATGGATGGAGTCATTAGAGGCAACCCAAAGAGGTTTATATCATATTATAGGGGAGGATATTTGTACCGCCCAATCTCAGGGTATCAGGTAGCAAAGTTAGAAAAGCTATAGATGCTCTCAATGTCCGAATTTAACCAACTAATGAGATTTCCCACTGTTTTCCATCCCTTCCATAAAAACTACTGACATGCACACAGGGTACTGATGATTGCTCATGGCTCGTAGTCTCTCTCAGGTTATGCCTACACACTTGCACTCCCACCACCTGAGCTGGGTATCTACAAAGGGCCAACTGTATTCAGTCCCAACTCTGCTATGCTAGTGTACTTACTATTTTAACTGCATAATTTAAATAATAAACTGATAAAATATAAACTTGAAAAATGACTGTCTTTAGGAAACTAAGCTGCATGACCTGAAAAACATCAATAAAAAAGCATTGCTCAAACTGCTGTTGAATTAGGTGTGGGCAGGACAACTATAAAAGACTAGAAACCGTTTATAAAAACCTAGGATTCCATAATGAGCTTGCCCTGTCCTTTAAAGAAACCCAAACAGATACAACTCAACACCCAAAAAATAATCCAATTAAAAATGGGCAGAAGATGTGAACAGACATTTCTCCAAAGACATCCAGATGGCCAGTGGATACACAAAAAGATGCTCAACATCACTCATCAGGGAGATGCAAATCAAAACTATAATGAGACGTCACCTCACACCTGTCAGAATGGCTAAAATCAACAGCACAAGAAACAACAGGTGTTGGTGAGGCTGCGGAGAAGGGGGAGCCCTCGTGCACTGTGGGTGGGAATGCAAACTGGTGCAGCCACTGTGGAAAACAGTATGGAGGTTCCTCACAAAGTTAAAGATAGAATTTGATCCATATGATCCATTAATTCCATACTGGGTATTTACCCAAAGAATATAAAAACACTAATTTGAAAAGCTATATGTGCCCCTATGTTTATTGCAGCATTATTACAATAGCCAAAATATGAAAGTAGCCCGTGTCCATCGATAGATGAATGGATAAAGATGTGGTATACATATACAATGGAATATTAAGCAGCCATTAAAAAAAGAATGAAGTCTTGCCATGGACAAGATGGATGGAACTAGAGAGTAGAATGCTGTATGGATTCAGGACAGGTACTCCCAGAATGTGTCACTTCGGCATGTGGATTCTCTTGAGCTGAAGGCATTTGACATCCTGTGGGCTCAAGAGAAACTTTTGTCCTCCCTTAATCACACAGAAGAGTCTAAATTAGGGGTCTTTCCCAGGATATGGTTTATTAACAGACATAAATTTTAACTGGGTGACCCATCCATATGGCAGGGCAAACATCTAATTACCGAACATCTGTTTTGCTTATCACCCTGTGAAGTGCATTCCTTTCCTCTGAAGTTCCAGACGCCTCCCCCTTTCTCCTTAACTCAGAATGACATATATACCTCATTTCGCTTGTCTTTGGAATTTCCACATCTGTGTGGATTCCCCCATATCGACGCCTATTAAATCAGATTTTCTCACGTCGATTTGATTCTTAGTCCAGCTAGGAGAACTCTGAAGGGGACAGGAGTTCTTGCTCCCTGACAATGTTAAGTGGAAAAAGTCAGCTAGAGAAAGACAAATACCATATGATTTCACTCAAATGTGTCATTTAAGAAACAAACGAACAAGGGGAAAAAGAGAGAAAAACCTAAACAGGAGTTTATAGGTAATCTATTAGAAATATGCTTTCTACAAGAGAGGTGATGTACAGTTTCTACCACTAAACCCATGCTTGATGAAAGGGACCTGAAACTACATTTGAAGATTGGTGAGTGAGGATTTTAAGTAAAATGGCTTAAGGTTTGCACACATCACATTTGTGATTCTTTCCTTTAGCCAACTGTTTTTGATTAAAGGATAGTGTCTCCAAATCATCAGCTAAGAAGACGTCTCCTGGAGTTTCAGCCCCAGGATGACAGAACACTGGAGTGGCCTGTCTTCCAACGTGTAAACTGCAAAAAGGCAGTCTGCAGAAATTCATTGGCTCAAGTACCGGCTGAGTCAATAACTCCTGGGTTCATTACAGAAGTGGTATTGGTTACCTGGTGTCTGGGCACGGCAGCTCTATGTTACTACTCTGGGGACAGGAAGGAAGATGGCTTTAGATCCTCAGCAGTCTTTAGATGCCTCAAAAACACAACAATTCCTGCTAGGACTCAAAATGCTTCTGAGCCAGAATGTGACTGTCATAACCAGACTCTAGGAGACATGAAGGAGAATATTAAACTCATCCCTTCCTGCATGAGAGTACATGAGAGGTTTTCCCTCATTTCTCCCCATCTCTAGAGATTCTACTACCTGCTGAAGAGTCCAAATTATTCATTTTTTTTTTTTAAGCGTTTGGTCTTGCATGAAAATCTAATTGGATGCCTATAGCTTTAACAGACTTAGTAGTGGCCTTAACTCCAACAGATAAACTGGACTAGTTCCATCAAAATGACTAATGGAAGAAAAACAAGAGGATCAGGGGACTGGAAGAAATACATGACCTTATGGGGAGCCAAGCTGAGAGATTTCCCCATGATTGGATTAGGATATTCCTAAAGCTCTGAGAGAGGAAGAAGTGGGGGCCATCAAAAGAAAGATGGAAGTTACATGTGCCAGACACATGTGTCTCACACCCCCTCTGCCCACCTTCAATGTCCAGCAGTTGCTGAGGCAACCAAGCGGTGCCCAGATGTGAGCATCAGGCCGTGGCTATCCAATCTACCCCCTGCCTTCTGACCTGGGGCTGCTCTCTGCAAGTCAATTTGCAAAGTCAGTTGGGATGGACTTTCAAGAGCAAGTGCAAGAGCAAACCTAGAAGTAAAAGTGAGAGTTAACAACCCCACAGGGCAGCCCTTGATCAGTGGAAGTGAGAAACCAGTGGGTAATAATGCCATCTTCTGTATGCAGGGTGGAGAGTTCAGAAACACAGTCCATATAGTTCCTATAAGGATGGCTAGTGGGTTTCAGCTTTAACAGCCCCCGGCAGAACAAGCATGATGGGTTTGGGCTTCCTTTGTCTCTTTCCCTTTCTCACGCTTCCTGGGCTCCCTACCTTCCACGGGCCTGGGACCACATTCCTGCTCTCAAGCCTTCACCTCCAAGCTCCACTTTCTGGGGGAACCTACCTAAAACATGGGTACACGTTGTTTTGCTGGGTGTAGAACAGTAACCAAAATGGTATGCTTCCTTTAATCTGTCATTCCGTATCTGTTGGTCCTCTTCTTTTCCTTCCCACCCAAATTTACTCTCTATAGGCTGAAGTTCCAGTTGGCATGATGTCAAGTTTTATTGCCTCCTCCAATCTTTCAAGAACTATATTTAGGAATACAGAGATAAGTTTCCAGACAAGGGTCCAATCTAGACAATGTAAACTGAGCAGAACTGATAAAAAAAGTTCATGATTATGAGTTTCCAGGACATGTACCCAGTGCTCATGGGAGTCACATGGTTAACAGCTCCATGGTCACCGCTAGCCCTGAACTGTCAGATCTGAAACAAAGAAGGCAGCCACAAGTACTCATGCCCTGTCTCAGCAGATAGAGGGTAGACAAGGCAATGATAGGGACTCCAGGATCTGGGGCTATGGAACCAGAATCACCAGTCAGGCAGAGCAGGAAAAGATTGTTTTAACCATGAGCAATTGTGACAACACCGATGAGATTCTGTCTTAGGTTTTACACTGTACATATAAGATGCTGAACTAGGATTCCTGTCAACACCAATCACCCTCCAGCAGGCAAAAAAGGCTCCATGTGTTATCTCTGGGATCACAACCAAAATCAATGTAAAGCAGAAAAGTGCTTTGCAAGAAGCAAAAAGTGTGAGTTCAAACCATGAGCCGCCATGATCTAAGTGGACTGCCTCAACCCATATACTTTACAGCCTAGTGAGTGAGGAAGGAGACTAACACCTCATCCAAAAAAATTGAAAATAGGCACTCAAACAAATACATGTACATGAACAACAGCAGCACTATTCACAATAGTCAAAGAGAAGAAAAAACTCCAATGTCCATCAACTGATGAATGGATAAACATTCATGTGGTTTTTCCACACAATGGACTATTATTCGGCCATAAAAAGGAACGAAGTATTCATACTTGCTCCAATGTGGCTGATCCTCAAAAACATTATGTCAGATGAAAGTCAGACACAAAAAGTCACATTGTAGGATTCCCTTTATATGGAATATCCAAAACAGAGAAAAACCATAGAAACAAGAAGCAGACTGGTGGTTGCCAGGGACTGAGGAAATGGGTACAGGGCTTTATTTTGGGGTGATGAAAATGTCTTGGAACTAGATAGAAGTGGTGGTTGCATAACATTGTAATTATACTACATGTCACTAAATTGAGCACTTTTCAATGGTTATTTTATATTATCTGAATTTCAGCTCAGAGAGATTAATGCCTTAAGGATCAGGCAACCCTCCATGCACAATTCTAATTGGTCTGTCTGCTTCTCTCTATGTCATCCTACCCATCCTGAAAGGGCTTCCTTTCTTTATTGCATGTTGATGGAACATAATATTTTTTTTTATAAGGCTGGTCTTATTTCCCCTAATGCAGGCAGAACTATATACCTCGGATATATCTGGATAAATACTGAGAGGCATTCTAAACAATGGTTCCAATTTTCTTATTAAAACAGGAAGTGAGCCCCTCTACAGAAGGGTAAAAAATACTTGAGCAAACTATCCCAAACTGTTAACAGTGGAGGTTTTAGAATGGCAAGACCATGCTGTTCTTTCCTCTGTATAATCTTCTTATTTTTAAAAGCAATGTAATTGCATATAAGAAAAAATTAATCTAATGAATTATATTATTCTGGAATTTCCTTATCACACAGACTGTATTAAACACACAGAGCACAACTCAGTAGGAAGCCGTTCTCTCTCAGACTTCACCCAAAGGAGCTGCAAAGCATGAGTTTCAGTCAACACATATTAAAATTAAAAAAAAAAAAAAAGCAAAAGCAATGACTCCATCAAGTCCAGATTTTAATTCTCTACTGTTGTACATGTCCCAGAAAAATGGAGGTACGAGCAAACTAATTCTTTTCAGAGAACCCCAAACCTCTGTTACAGGCAGCCGGCAGTCTCTTTTCGGTCCCTGGATTGCCATCATTTGGTTCCTGTGGTTCATCCGTGCATGACTTCCTTGACTCCAAGAGGAATCCTACACAACTGAGGTCAAGGCATTGAGAAGAGGAGATATGTGCCTTGCAGAGGGCAAATCTGAAGCAATTGAACAGTGACATAATGGAGAGATGGCTATTTTTAAAATCCTACTTGGAACAATTAATCTCATCCTGGTGGCTAAATATAAACACACAACTTTCTTGACCTTCCTCAGGGCAAATCCAAAGGCTTTTCCCCAACCACCCTTCATTATTTCTCTGCAGATTTTGATGCTGGTGAGCACTTGCAACTTTCAAAGCTCCTGGGGTGATTGACCATGCCAATTCTCCTGCATCTGAGTGCACACCCTTTATCTCAATGATGTCTTCCATTTATCCACCCACCCGTGGGTGAACCCTGAGGTCCTGTCTTCAGTTCTATGTATGCACTTTTCTCCACAGACAGCTTTTGCTCACTTGCATCTTCAACTGTCAGCTTTTCTCAGAGGAATCACAAATGCTGACGGGCTGCCTTCAAAATGACTCCGATTTCCAATGATCTATAAAATGTTTTCAGGTACAGGATCCCCCAACCCAATGCCTCATTCTCCCTTCCTATTACATCATCTACCCAAGCACAGGTGCTTTCTCCTATCCCAGCCTCCACGCACAAGCCATCCTAAGTTGTCCTCATTTTTTCATTCCTCACATTATGTAACCATTCCTACCTAGTTTTCCCTCCTAGGGACTGTCCATTCCTTGTTCTACTCACCATCACCACCCCAATTTGTACCTGTGCTGACTAGACAGAAGTCATCCAAATGAGTGGTCACAATATGGACCCCCTCTACACTGAACTATAGGACAAGAGTGTATTTTGAGACAAAACAGTTCCACTCAAAAAATAAGAAATCTCTCTCAGAAAATTTAACATGGAAAATTGGTTATAGAGCAGATAGAAGAGCAAAAAGAACCACCAGGGAAAAAAGGGTGAGGCAATCTAGCCATCCGGGACATCAGGAAACAATTACAACCCCTAGGCAGTAGAAATCATGGGAAGAGCCATGGAAGAAGAATCCAGAAGCTGCAGCCCGGCCGCAGAGGCTAGACATGCACCGGAGCCAGGAGCGGATCCCGGGCCATGAAGGGCGGAGCTGGCCAGGGGGCAGACGCGCCACCCAGGAGCGAACATACCCGCTGCTCCCGCGTCCTGCTCACGTGGCCTCCCCTCGCACCTCCCATTGGGTGAACCTACCCAGAAATGGAGACCACGGGATCTCAGACAGGCTGCTCCTCGCCACGTGCGCTAGATGAGATGCGCAATCAGAATTTCTATCCAGGACACCTGCCATAGAGGTTTGGTGTGCGCTTGTTGGGTCTGGAGCAGGGTATGGTGTGTTCTGTCTACTTTGGCGTGATCCTCTGTGTTACCTTTTTCGGCAGGTCTGTGACCCTTGGTCTTACCTCTTGCTGAATCCCTCCCCACCCCCACCCCAGGACACATTTCACTTTCTCTTCTGCTACTGTCATTTGCTGTTCCTGCAAGAATTTCACAAACCACCCCCCCCCACACACACACACCTTGTTCCAATATGACATACAGCAGGTACAAAAGTCATGGTTAAAAACACCCTACAATTCTCATTTCAAACATGACGAACCTGAGTTCCACTACTCTAGTTCCGATTCCACCCAGTGACCTTCTACTTCTGTCCTTTTCAAAACTCATGCTCCTGGGTGGCTCAGTAGGTTTAGCGTCTGCCTTCACCTCAGGTCATGATCCAGGGGTCCTGGGATCAGTCCTGCACCGGACTCCTTCCTCAGCGGGAAGTCTGCTTCTCCCTCTGCCCTCCCCCCTGCTTGTGCTCTCTCTCTCTCTCTCTCTCTAATAAATAAATAAAATCTTTAAAAATAAATAAATAAAAACTAAATAAAACTCATGCTCTACCATTCCCAAATCTCCTACTCTTTTTCAAACAAAAAGCAACGGGGGCACCTGGGTGCCTCAGTCAGTTGAGCATCTGACTCTTGATTCATCACCTCAGGGTTGTGAGACTGAGCTTGTATCAGGCTCCGCGCTGGGGTGGAACCTGCTTAGGATTCTCTCTCTCTCTCTCCCTCTGCCCCTCCCTCCCCCCCAGCATGCTCTCCCGCTCTCAAAATAATAATAATAAAAGGGATGCCTGCGTGGCTCAGTTAGTTAAGCGTCTGCCTTCAGCACAGGTCATGATCTCACGGTCCTGGGATCTAGCCCCACATCAGGCTCCTTGCTCAGCAGGGAGTCTGCTTCTCCCTCTGCCTGCCATCCCCTCTGCTCATGCTTGCTCTCGCTCTCTCTCTCTACTCTCTGGCCAATAAATAAAATCTTTAAAAATAATAATAATAAAACAAAAAGCAGCCTACATTTTAAAGAACAACTGGTTCCCATAACAAAGCCCATCCTCTTAATTGTGCTTTTGCTCCAAAATAAATGGGAGCAATGCCTGTCTCCCACATGCCCGCACCTTGCTGTCACCTCTCTGCCCAGGTTTTAGGATTAACACAAAAACTGCTGAAGAGCATTTCTAGCCCAGAGCCAAGAATGTCAGGCCACCTAAAAGCATGGCAAAACAATCTATATGATTGCGCCACACATTAAAATGGAGTAGAATGAAAGGTACACCTTGTTTCTCTTCTTTACTTAACCATATCCCTGATTGTGATACAAATAGTATATTAGTTAGGAACTCTCTAGGTTGCAAGTAACAGAAAACTGACTGACAGTGTCCTAAACTTCAAGACCCTTTTTATCACTTAGCAAGAAGTCAAGAGTTGGATGGTCCCACAGCCAGTATAATGGCTCTTCCCATTCTTCTGCTCTGTATCCTCTGTGTAGTGGCTTTGGCCCAAAGGCACAATCCTTCATGGTGACAAGATGGCTGCCACAGCTCCAGGTGCCTGCCTTGTCATCACAGATCAGTATCCAAAGTAGGAAGAAAGGGAATGAGGCCAAGGGGCTTTCTCCTTTTATAGTGTTCTCCTTTTTCCAGAATGAAAATACTCTCCCCCTACCCCTGGTGGCCTTCTCTTTATGACCTACTGGTCAGAACTGGGTATTGTGATCATTACCACCTACAGGAGGGGCTGCTGAGTGGGTACCTGGCCAAGAGGGAACTGCTTAGTCCGTGAGGAGCTCAGACCAAGCACAATGCATCCCGGGGCTTGGGACCATCAGCTATAAAATAAATCAGGGGTGGGCGCCTGGGTGGCTCAGTTGGTTAAGCGACTGCCTTCGGCTCAGGTCATGATCCCGGAGTCCTAGGATCGAGTCCCACACCGGGCTCCCGGCTCAGCGGGGAGCCTGCTTCTCCCTCTGACCCTATCCCCTCTCATGCTGTTTCTCTCTCTCTCTCTCTCTCAAATAAATAAAATAAAAATAAAATCTTCAAAAAAAATAAATAAATAAATCAGGGGTCTAGGGGCAAGACCAGAGGAGTGGCTGTCAATAGCTTATGTCAGGTAGAGTCTCCAGAACTGTTTCTGGGGCTGCCTGAGAGAAAGAGCACATTTTGAGTACATAATAGTATGACAGAATTCCTCTTCCTTAGGCTTTCATGGCTATGCTCAGGTACTTCAAACTCATCTTGGAAACAGCCAAGGCTGAATAAGAAGTAAATATTCTCTCACTAGAACATGTTTGGGATAGGATATACATGTATCAGACTCAAAAATGAAAGAACAGAAAAACAAATTCGCTGCCTTCTTGTCTTGTCTTCTGAACATTCAAGGGCAAATTCAGTGGAAAGATTGAACTGGTTCATTTTCACCAACACAGAAAACGTTAAAGGAACTCCATAGCCTGTCTGGCTCCATTGTTCAGTGACAACAGAAGCACTTTTTGGCATGGCTGTCACAATTTCCAGTCACATTTATGACACCCATCATATCCACTCCCTAAACTCAGGCCTTCCTGACCCCGTGACTCTCCTGGGCTTGTGTCCTTTGGTCTTTTCAGGGCACAGAACCTTCAATTGTGCTGGTTGAGTTGCAAACCTCTTCTCATGCCCACTCTGGCCCTTCTTTGCTCAATAAATGCCAACTCACTCATCCTACTAGAATTACCTCACCAAACACTTCTCCAACCCTCCACATAAAATTGGTGGGTCCCTCCTTTGAGACTGCAGAGCACTGCATTTCTATTTCAATTAGAAACACTTGTCTTTTATTATAGTTCATTGGTTTTGCTATCAAATCCCACACTAAACAGCTTCAGAGCTTGGCCATGTGGAATTTATCTTCGTAGCCCTGGTGCTGGGCAACATAGCATATACACAATAGTGGTCCAAGGAAAGGATTTTTGTCTTGTTTTTTGCACCAAAGGCACTTATCACTGACTGGAAAACCTTCTTGAAATCTCTGAGAAACAAACTGAGGGTTCTAGAGGGGAGGGGGGTGGGAGGATGGGTTAGCCTGGTGATGGGTATTAAAGAGGGCACATACTGAATGGAGCACTGGGTGTTATGCACAAACAATGAATCTTGGAACACTACATCAAAAACTAACGATGTAATGTATGGTGATTAACATAACATAATAATTTAAAAAAAAAATCTCTGAGTTCAGTCTCTGGCTGGTCCTTCCTCCTTTTTCCTTCAGTCTTTCATTGTTATTCAAAGGCTCAGTCTGTACGATATGCTAGTCTATAAAAGTGACCACAATACTTTGCAGTTCTTCCCATCAAGAAGTGGGGTCTATCTCCCTACCTCCTGAATCTGCGTGGCCTTGTGATTTGCTCTGACCTGTAGAATGCATGGGAGGGGACACTGTCTGTTCCAAACCTAGGCTTCAAGAGGTCTTTCATCTACTAGGGCCTGCTACACGATGAGGGACATGTAGTTCATTGGCACTGCCCCACCCTTCAGTTGCCCAGCCAACCAACCACCAAACATGTGAGGGAGGCCACCTAGGAATACCAAGCCCAACCCATTTGTGAACTGACTGCAGATACCTTAAGTAGGCCTAAATGAGATCATCTGAGCTCAGTTCAGACAAGAAGAAATGCCCAGCATAACTATAAGCTAAATAAATGGGTATGGTTTGAAGACACTAAGTTATGGGGTATTTGTTGTAGAACAGATAACCAGTAAACAGACCTCCAGATGAATTTATAACATTTAAAGTTGGATAGGATCTAAGAATACCTTCCAACCCAAATCCCTCCTTTTTTTTTTTTTTAAGATTTTTTATTTTTTATTAGAGAGAGCACAAGCAGGGGGAGCGGCAGGCAGAGGGAGAGGGAGAAGCAGGCTCCCCACTGATCAGGAAGCCTGATGTGGGGCTCAATCCCAGGACCCCGGGATCATGACCTGAGCCGAAGGCAGACACTTAACCGTCTGAGCCACCCAAGCACCCCCTAAATCCCTCTTTTTAATAAGAAACTGAAGCCCAGGGGCGCCTGGGTGACTCAGTCATTTAAGCATCTGCCTTTGGCTCAGGTCATGATCTCAGGGTCCTGAGATCAAGCCCCACATCAGGCTCCCTGCTCAGCAGGGAGTCTGCTTCTTCCTCTCCCTCTGCAGCTTCCCCTGTTTGTGCTTTCTCTCTCTCTCTCAAATAAATAATAAAAAGGGAAGGAAGGAAGGAAGGAAGGAAGGAAGGAAGGAAGGAAGGAAGGAAGGAAGAAAAGGAAGGGAAGGGAAGGGAAGGGAAGGGAAGGGAAGGGAAGGGAAGGGAAGGGAAGGGAAGGGAAGGGAAGGGAAGGGAAGGGAAGGGAAGGGAAAGGAAAGGAAAGGAAAGGAAAGGAAAGGAAAGGAAAGGAAAGGAAGAAGAAAAGAAACTGAAGCCCAGAGAGACTGAGCAATTAACTCTAAAGTACACAGAGCCAGGACTCAGAAGATGCTCTTATTCTAGATCTCACTGGTCTTACCATTTCACACCATAACAAGGACTTGAACAAGGGTCTATTATGTTCCCCCCAAACCCATCAAGAGACTGTTAAGAGGATTATGACACATGCATCCCATTAAATACCATGCAGCTGATTTTTTTAATTATTTTTATTTTTTTTTAAAGATTTTATTTATTTGAGAGAGAGAGCATGAGTGAGAGAGAAAGCACGAGCGGTGGCAGGGGTGAAGGGGCAGAGGGAGAAGCAGACTCCCCACTAAGCAGGGAGCCCAATGTGGAGCTCGATCCCAGGACCCCAGGATCATGACCTGGGCCGAAGGCAGACGCTTAACTGACTAAGCAACCCAGGCAGCCCACAGCTGATTTTTTTTTAAATGACATATTTGCTCACATACACAAATACAGTGGTACGGAAAGATTTCCGAGAGTGTTATATGGAAAATACCAACAAAACAAAATACAAAAGACAACAAATCACAGGACAATTTGTAACATATAACCCCATTTCCCTCTCTTGTCGAAAACAAGACACACATGAAT